>NC_047658.1:147224532-147892032 GCF_011762505.2 Arvicanthis niloticus
AAGCCATGCCTTCATCTCAGGGAGACGCAGGGGAAAAGAAAATCTACTTTTAAGAATTCATCTTAAAAGATTATGTGTATGTGTGTGCATCTGTGTGTGCATCTGCACACGAGTGTCTTCAGAGGTCGGAAGAGGCTGTCAGATCTTCTGGAACTATAGTTACACGCAACTGATAGCCTTCCAATGTTAGGAATCAAATTCCAGTCCCCTGTAAGAGTGGTGTGTGCTCTTAACCACTGAGTTCTCTCCAGCTTTCGAACATATTTCATTTGATATCATTTTAATCTGATTAAAAAAAATAAGACTAACTGGGCAGAGACTTGAGCGAGACTGAGGCAGAATTGCAAGTTAGAGTCCAGCCTGAAGGATGTAGCAAGACTAGGTTGAAAGCAAAGCAAAGTGAGGCCATATTTGCTAAGTGAGGGGTGCTTGGCAGCCTGCCCCCCGTGGTGTGACCCACTCCTCAGCACAGCCACAGGTGGGCACATTATCACCCACATTAGTAGAGCCCCCATAATGATGCTTAAAAATAGAACCTTTTCTGGCCCAGGTCACTCAGCTGGTGGCTGAGTGGGGATTTGTTCTCGTTTGGTGACCATAGTTTTCCTGGCTCCGCTCTGCTGTTCTCTGAGAGGTGTCTTCAAAGCCCTCTTGCTGGCTATCGATCTGGTCCTGATTTGGGAACCCACAGTAGGCTTTGCCCAATTCTCTGCCCCTGGTTCTCCATCTTGAGAAGTAGGATGCCCAAAGGCTTCTGTCCTTTCTTTCAGGAACAGAGTTGGCTAAACCTCATCTCAGACGGCCAGAAACAGGAAACCTTTGGCGCTTTGGATCTCGGTGGAGCCTCTACACAGATCACCTTCGTGCCCCTAAACAGCACCATAGAGTCCCCAGAAAATTCCTTGCAATTTCGTCTCTATGGCGAGGACTACACTGTGTACACACACAGCTTCCTGTGCTATGGGAAGGATCAGGCACTCTGGCAGAAACTGGCCAAGGACATTCAGGCAAGTGCGACTGAATTCAGTTGTGCTCTCCCCACATCTGGTCCTCAGCCCCCACATCCTGTTATTTCCCCTTTGTAATTCAGTAACTGCTCCAAAGCTGGCCATTGCACTCCCCAAGCCTTCTCAGGCAAGACACCAAGCTGCATCTGGTGGACCCCTGTGAGTCGGTCGGTCCACCCAGACATCCACTCCCATGTTTGTTTACTGTGCTATCTCCAAGGACACCACTCAGATCTTTTCATGGGAATTAATTCCTGGTCCCAGTGGTGATGATAATGCAAGTTACATGCTGGAGTATTGCTTGGGGGAGGAGTGACCATTTATAAGTTTGTCTACACCATTTTTGTAAACAGAGAGGAAAGAAAATCCCACACTGTTGGGAAAATACAGAAGTTGTCAATCAATGCTTTATTGTCCCCAGATGCTTTCTGCATTTTGAATGCAAGAATAAGTGCTTGATGTAATGAGATTACCAGACACTCCCTGGCAAATAAACACAGAGGAAGCTGTCACATCCAGCTGTCCCGTCTCTAGGGAAGGACAGTCAGTTCTCCTCTCTCCTTCATGACCTCTCTTGTTCTTAAAACCATCATCATCAAGACTGCCATCTAGAAGCAAGTGTAGCAGAGAGATGCCCTGGTCTCTTATCCACAGCAGCCTCCAAAAGACCTAAGGCATCTTCCCACTCCTGAAGCTCCCAGTCTGGTTGGGGAGGAAGAAAGGGGAAAGCATGCAGACACAGGTACACCTAGGCTCGAGTCTCCTGGAGAGTCTTGCTTGTATACTTACTGTGTGCTTAGCACTGAGAGGCCAGAGACATTCCCAGGTCATGGCATTTCTGGGTTCAGGTTTTAAAAACATATCCCCAAGAGCAGTGAAGGCAGGACAGGGACATGGTGACACCACACTGAGTCTGCTCAATTAGCATTCAAGTGCTTCTTCCATTCAGGTTTCAAGTGCTGGGATTCTTAAGGACCCCTGCTTTAACCCAGGATATAAGAAGGTTGTGAATGTAAGCGAACTCTATGGTACCCCCTGCACCAAGAAATTTAAGAAGAAGCTACCGTTTGACCATTTTCAAGTCCAGGGCACTGGAGACTACGAGCAGTGCCACCAGAGCATCCTTAAGCTCTTCAACACCAGCTACTGCCCTTACTCCCAGTGTGCCTTCAATGGTGTCTTCTTGCCACCTCTCCATGGGAGTTTTGGGGTAAGTTTGTGAAATGGTGAGATAGTATCTAATATTGGTTAGAGTGTTTGGTGTTACAAGTTTTGATGTACAGGACATGCCTATAAAGCATTTAAATAATGTAGACCTACACACAGTAATGTCCAGATAGAACTAGGCGTTTGTTACTTGGCCTAACGATGTGAATGTTTAGGACTGCCTTCTCCATCATCTTCTTATTTTTTTCATGGTACAAACAGGGTGGCTGCTGCTCCAAGCATTGTGTCCTCCTCAGCCAAGTCACGGTAGGAAAGAGAATAGTGGTGGGAGGTTTCTCTTCATGCAGTTCTCTCATGCACCAGAGCCAACAGGTACCTTTTTAGAGGCTGTCGGCCAGACCTTGGTGAAGGGCACATCCTGAAGCCATCTGATGAAAATACCATGTTTGGCTTAGGTTAATTATTGTTTGGTTTATCTACCTGGATAAAATGAGAGTACCATAAACAAGGGAGAAGAAGGCTAGCTGCAGGAGATGCACCAGAGTCTGCTGAAAGCAAGACCCTAAGTGTCAGACGTGGGATGACTCCACTGAGGGATTTCTTCTCTAAGAAACACTTGGGAAGCAGAAGATTGGGAAACCACTAAGGGAGAATTTAAATAAGCATCGGTCCCATCACCGTGTGGAGGGTTGTGTGACTACTGGATCCTAACTCCCAATTCCTTCTTTTCCTAACCCATCCAGACTAAGATAAAGAGGAAAGATGCCCCCAATCTATTAATGATTTAGATTGCCTATTTGCTTCCTGAGACCAAACACTATTGTAATCACTGTTAAGAAGTACCTTAGTTGTACCAAGTACCAAGTACCAAGTACCAAGAAGTACCGAGAGTTGCCTACCATCCAGCAAGTGCCAATTACAAAGCCATGGTTACAGATGCATATATCAGTTGTCCACAGTGTCGATCAAAGAATCAGGCACCTTTGTCTACCTTTCTCCCTCTTCAGGAAAAAGAGTAGGTGAAAGGAGATTTAGTTCCACCCCTGGAGCCCCAAATGAGAGGTATTTGTTTGTTCATTTGCATGGTCTGTATGCCCAACCTAATGTCACATAAAAAGCCCCAGACAGAGAGAGCACAGGGTCTGTTGTCATCAGAACTGACTGAACTCTTGTGCTGTGAACTGTAGGTGCTCTCTGCACTCTTGGCCTCTGAGAGACAACAGGGAGAGCCATGGACCAAGGCATGCCTTGTGGCAAGAGATAGCTTTCCAACCTTCTTTGAAGGCTCCCGGGAAGAGTATTGTAGTAGCACTGGCTGCAGAATAGTTGGTCAGCTGCTGGCATCAATCCCCAACCAGAACCTGGCTTCAATGCCATGTGGCTAAACTGGTACTAGTTTTCTGTCATGCTTCAGGGACTAGGGTTCTTCCCTGACTTGAGCGAAACTTTTTGAAGAGGAAGGCAGAGGGCGCAATAGGGAGGTGTATGAATAAGCCTGCACAGAATGCTAAGGGCTTTCTCACTGTAGTTGGAGCTAGATAAACCCAAGTGGACTCCTGTCATTCCCGGAGCTGGCTAATCTGGAGCTGTGAGGCACAGAGCCTGTGCAGAGGGAAGACTTGCTATGAGCAGCCAGCCCTGATGCTCTATGGCTACTTTGTAAAGGCAGTAGTAAAATCAGCCTGTGTCTTCCAGTCTGGCTCCGTTGTGGCCTTGGCATCTAGATTAAATCCAGCGTCAAAGAAACTAGAAACACCAACAGGAAAGAGAGAACATCTGTTGAGAATTATTTATGAGGTAATTTAGAAATCATTTCTGAAGAACACATTGTACAACTTACATAAACAAGAAAGAGCAGAGATAGAGAAGTGTAATTAAAGTGTAATTAAGTGTAATTAAAGCTCATTTAAAATGCTTTACATATGTGTGTGTCCTGCTGGCCAGCAGCAACAAAACACGATTAAAAACCCACATACATCTATTTAAAATTTACTTATAATTTATTAATAGGTATTTTAAAATGTTGAATTAGAAATTTGTTAAGTTGTCCAGGCTGGCCTTGAACTTGCGGCCTCCTGTCTCCAACTCCCACGTAGTTAGTTGGGATGATAGACGTGTGCCACCAGCTGTCCTTCTCTTCCTCCTCCTCCTCCTCCTCCTCCTCTTCCTCTCTACGTTGTCCTCTTTTCTTCCTCCTTTGAAAGAAATCAGGTTTGAAAACATTTATTACAAATTAAACGTGAAGTTCTCATAGAATCTCAACATGACCAGACATGAAACAACCTAAGATCTTTGACAGTACAATAGAAAACTCTAGGCTTACAAGAACATATTTGTTATTAGCAAACAGACATCTTTAGGGAAAAAATGCCCAAAGCCCCATGGTGCCTAGCTAATGCCAATCTCATTATCTGGTCAAAGGGTGAAATCCAACACCTGAGGTCTTGGCCTCAATCTCCCTTTGCTTTTTACTGTCGAGGCTCCATGCTCATCTTCTGTGGTTGGACTACTGGCTGGTATAGACTGGCTAGCACCTGCCCAGCTGTAGGACGCACGGATTCTCAGCTGTTGGATCAGCTGTTTTTTGTCTCTTTGTCTGAGTTTTCTGGGCACCTGTGGTAGTTGTTGAAGTGAGGTAACACTAACCTGGAGGGGGCTTGCTAGCCTCAAGGCTTATTTGGATTTTTCTTCTCATTCTTATGGCTGCCCATTCTGCTTGCTTCTGGCAGGGACAGACTGTTGACACCCACACTTATTCCACACAGGAGAGCTGGACTCCTGTAAAGCAGAGGTGCACAAGTGTTTCTGCAGGGCTAGCTCTCACTGTGGGGCCTGTCCTCTGGGAGCACTTTCTGATGGAAGTCTCCCTTGTTTGTCCCCTGCAGTTCTGGGATCAGTGTGGAGGAGCCCTGTTATGTGGTTGCCAGTGAATGTGCTCTGCATGTTCACTCTGCAGCGGAGCCTGTCAGAGCTGCTGCCTGAGTGCCCTCTTCTCCTCTGGAAAAGAGCTCCACTGTCTGTCTGTCTGTCTGTCTGTCTGTCTGCTTGCCTGACTGTCTGTCTGTCTGTCTGTCTGAAAACTGACAAGTTGCTCAATGGGGTTGTTACCTTTGGGGACATCTGGTGTACAAGCACATCCTCCTTGGTGTCAGTCACGTCTGCTTATGAAGTCATGTCCATTTCTTACTTGGCACCATTTACTGTCATCAACTCTTCCATAATGACCATTTTTGACGACCAGCTGTCACCATCACAGTGGTGAAGCAACGTGGGCCAGAACACCTTGCATGCTGGTTTGGAGGACAACGGTGGCTGTTGGGTCTTTGCCTCAAAGCTCATGGTGGCAGTAATGACAGTCAGGGGCCTCTGAAGTCTATTCTCTGCTCTTGCTACTGCCAAGTTCCCTCAAAAACTTAGGTGCTAGTAATCTATTGCTGTGGACTAGAAGCCCTGCCAATGACCCTGACAGTTAAATTAGAACATATTTTATATGTTGCACATATTTCATGCAGTGGTAGTATGCAGAAACTGTAAGAGATAGCTTTTTTACTGTAGTACAAACTGCACTAGAATGACAAATTCTTCATGGGAAGAAGAGACGTGGAATGTGGCATGTCAACCGGAGGTTTGCAACACTTGAGCCTCACCATAAAGCAACACAACGGGGTCGTACAGGTGTTACCATTGTATAATATGGACTACAGTGATTCATTTACCGTGCCTTGATACTGCACCATTTAAGTTTCCCTCCACTGTTAGTGGTATACTATTAACACATCTGTGTTGGTTGTACGGTGTTAATCATGTAATGGTGTTAATCACACACTGTCACACATAAGTGTTAGTTACATGGTGTTAATTGTGTGATAGTGTTAACCATACACTATCACACACCATTGTTGGTGTGCATAAATTTTGATCTTTTCTCTTGGGTTTACTTCTGTTTTCATGACAGCAAATGAGGAAATGTCTTCAAAATCCAAAATGTCCTACAGTCTGAAACTCTCTGAGATCTGAGATTCTATTTCAGAGTGCTGTCATTTGCCTGTTGAACAAAGCCGAAGGTCGTAGGGTGGAAGTCCTTGAGGGGGATGATAAGATCCTGCTCCCTTTCTCTTCTTTATTCCTATGATAACACCCACCCCAAGAGTCCAATGCCCCCATCCCTGCCCAGGTTATCCCAGATGCTATCATCCCAGCAGAATCAAATGCTATTTGTATTTTGTGACTGGCTTCTTTCATTTAGCATAATGTCTTCAACAGTCCGGTCTTGTTTAGCCCCTCAGGGGACCACAAAATTCTGGAGAATTTGAGGAAAGCTAAGGATCTTCCAATCAGAAAAAAAAAAATGGACATCAAGAAGTAAACTGAAAAATCCACATAACATGTATTCGACAATCCCTGTGGTGGATCTGTGATCCCAGTTTATTGAACCTTTATCCCATAGCAAAATGTACATGGAAATGAGAGACGAACGTCCAAACAGGAGCCTGACTGTGCAGGGCAGTGTCTAGGAGTGAACACCCCACAGGAACCAGCGGCTGAGTCCACATAAAAGTTTGGAAGATTCAGACTCAAACGCTGAGAAAAATGACCCAGTCCTGACACCACCCCTAGCTCTCTAAAGCTTCTTGGCAGGGCCGAGCCAAACTAAACCCTAGAGTTTGGCAAGCAGACAAGCAAGTTGGAACAGATGAACAAGACAGAACGATACAGAATCGGGAGAAAGGATCAGTCGAAGGGCCAGTTTGGGGCCAGATTCCTGAGCCCAAATGTGGTGCTTGGTTCTGTGTCCACAAATGTGCTCAACACGGCTTAGTCTAAACAATGTCAAAAACCCCTCATTATATTCTGGTTATACCTTTTTATTCAACTGTCTGTCTGTCTGTCTGTCTGTCTCTTTTTCTCTCTCTCTTACACACACACACACACACACACACACACACACACACACACACCTACAGTCACATGCATCAAGGAAAATCCAGGGGTCCCTTAGAACCTTTGTTCTTTTCTTTGTTTTTTTTCTTTGTTGTTTTCTTAGAACACAAATGGCTGCTATAATACCAGACAACTGTTTAGACTGGATGTGCTGGAAAAATCAGGGTTAGAAAAACTTAGCCGTACAAATGAACTAATGCACACATTTACTTATTTTTGCTAAGTTAGATATGAGTTCTATATAAAAAAAAAATTTAAGTTGTGTATCTTTAAAGAAACTTCCACCGTATTTATTTTTAGCTGAAATTGGAGCAGCCAGCTTATTTGCAGCATGGGATTGCCCAGAGAGGGTTCCCTTATTGTTGGAGCCGGAGCTGAGCCCTGGGAGGCTCTGAGTCTGTGTCTCTGTGTGTTGGACGCAGCCTGAAACTCTCTTCTCTGCTCCCACAGGCATTCTCTGCTTTCTACTTTGTGATGGAGTTTTTTAAGAAGATGGCAAGTGGCAGTGTTTCCTCTCAGGAGAAAATGACTGCGATAACAAAGGATTTTTGCTCAAAACCTTGGGAAGAGGTAAGTGACCAGGAACCACAACTGTGGAATTGGTCCTGTATCCTCAGTGTCATGGAGGATGTGAATGTGCACGTGACCTTATGCTGGTTTGGCAAGAGTCCAGCCAGTGTGTTAAGGAGGCCAGAGAGTGGGCTTAGGAATGCCTTTATCACCATTCCCTGATGCTGTCTAACGGCTTACGCAACATCCCACATTTAAGCAACAAGCAGCTGCTCACATGGGGTTACTCGCTTCTTTCTAACTCAGCCATTGCTTCTTCGGTTCTGTTGTCATGGCTACAGAGTGGCCACCACGGCCTTTACAATTAAAAGAAAGAAAGAAGACGCAGATAAATCTATCCTTCATGCAGGACAAAAGAGATCATCCCAAAAGCCCCCCATCAGTCTTTCCTTTATTAAAAGGTGTTTTTTTGTTGTTTTATTTTTGATTGATTTATTTTTATGGTATGGTACATAATATGATATTTCAATGTTATATTTGCACCATGCACATTTATCAAAATAATGGCCATAATTTTCACCTTAGTCATATGCCATTTATTTATGGAGAGGACATTCAACAACCTTTTAAAATCTGTATTTTGTTGTTGCTAATTATAGTAAACTTGTTGTGCCAGAGAAGAACAGAGCATGTTTCTGTCTGGCGATGACCTTTCACCTCCTTACCAACCTCCTTCCGTTCCTTGTACTGTTGCTTTTCCTGTTCTCCGATAAGCACTGCTCCTGTCTCAAAGCTATGCAATCTCTTTGAGTCTCTATTAATTATATAATTATATATTAATTATGAATGGTTGACCTTTTAATATTCCATATGAGAAAGATCATTCAGTATTTGCCTTTTTGTGTTTGGTTTCTTTGATTTAACAGCATCATTTCCAGGTTCACCTGCATTGTACAAAAGGGAAGATGTCATTGTGTGTGTGTGTGTGTGTGTGTGTGTGTTGTGTGCAGGGCTAAGTAGCATTTTATTCTATATATAGCCTCATTTTCTCTGAACACAGGCTAATTCCCTATCTGTACTGTTCTGGATAATGCTGCAATAAATGAGACTACAGGTATCTCTCTGAAATTAATTTTATTTCCTTCGGATAGTCACAGAAGAGTGACTTGTGGGTTGTGCAGAACTACTTGATGGGTTTGAGGAGCCTTTGTACTGTTTTCTCATCACGACAACACTGATTTCTGCTCTGCCAACGGCACGGCAGGGATCCACTGACAGCATGGATTGTGCTGAGCCATGCAGTAGGAGGGCTTCCTATCCAGCGTCTGCTTCAGGGTGAACATTTTTATTGTGGTTTTGCTCAGTTTTCTGATAAGGTTTATTCCTAGGCTGTTTGTTTGTTTGTTTGAGGCCACTGTGAGGGAAATTATTTTCTTGATTTCTTTTGTCTGTAAGGTCATTTTTTTTGAAATAATTATTTATTTATTTTATGTATGTGAGTACACTGTAGCTGTCTTCAGATACACCAGAAGAGGGCATTGAATCCCATTACATATGGTTGTGAGCCACCATGTGGTTGCTGGGAATTGAACTCAGGACCTCTGGAAGAGCAGTCAGTGCTCTTAACCACGGAACCATCTCTCCAGCCCCTTTAAGATCATTTTTAATACACAGCAAAGCTACTGACTTTTTTGTGTGTTTATTTTTGTATCCTACTACTTTAACTAAATTGTAACATGGAAGTGTTTTCTGGTATCATTGCTCTAGTAAGTATTAGATCAAAAGAATGAGGCATGATGGACATGTCTGCAATAGGAACAGTTTGACTTCTTTCCTTTCCTTTCCTTCTCTGGTTGTCACTTTACTCAGAACTTATACGCTGTACTGACACCCAGTGGAGAGTGGACAGAGGAAATGCTCTCTGCTTTTCCCTGTATGGTGGCTATTGCTTTGTGATGGGCAGCCTTCATGTGTTCTTTCTATTCCTTCAGGGCTCTTATCAGAAGGAATGGACTGCTGGATTTTATCAAAGAGCTTTTATGTATCTGTTGAGATGACTATATGGTATTTTCTTGTGTTTGATTTTATTATATGCAATGTCACATTTATTGTTTTCCATATGGTGAGCCATTCTCACATCTTTAGAATGAAACCAAACTTGATCATGGTACATGACTTTGGTAATGTATTACCGATGTGATTTGCAAGGAAAGTGTTGTGAGTTTCTACTACAGTTTAAGGAAGAACCAGCAGGAGGTGTTCCATACAAGAAACAGGAAGTGATCCCTCCAAACTGACTCTGCAAGTTAAGCATTACCCTAATACCAAAACCAGACAGAGAAGACAGGAGGGAAGTAGAGGGAGGTGTCAACTTTTTTAATGAACATAGATGGTGTGTGTGAAAAAGAGAGAGGGGAGGGGGAAGAAACAGACACAGAGACAGAATCATCAAGTAAGGATACAGATTCTGAGTTGGTAACTCTGGGGAGAAGATTGGAGCCTTCCCAAGGGATGCTGATGTTGACCTCCGAGCTAACCCGAGTGGCAAGATTTTGTCGGACATTATCTCCTTAAGATGCCTATAGAAGCTCTGAGTAATGACTCTGTGAGTGTCATTTGAGAGACTGATTGAAGAGACCCACAGACTTCCCTTGGATGAGGCCCTCACTGCTTTTAATGCGCTAACATGATTGTTGAGTAAGGGCTGGAGTGAGATGCTGAAGCTGACTGTTTGAGTAAGGGCTGGAGTGAGATGCTGAAGCTGAAGGGATGGAATGAGATGCTGAAGCTGAAGGGATGGAGTGAGATGCTGAAGCTGAAGGGATGGAGTGAGATGCTGAAGCTGACTGTTTCTGAAACTCCTAGACGGAAGGAACTTCCATTCTGCTAGTACACTCACAGAGAGCCCCGAGGAAGAAAAGCTTCCTCAGGAGACTTGAACATAAAACCCTGTGGCCTCTGAAGGAGTGACACACTATCCCCATAGCCTGTGGTAGATCCTGAACCTCAGACCCATGTGAGCTGGGGACTTTTAATCTCATCACTGGGTCTAGTAGTGAGAAGGAGCAAGAGAGTGACCTACTATAGAGGTGTGATATTTCCTTCATTTTTCTTTTAGGTAAAGGCATCTTATCCTACAGTGAAGGAGAAGTACCTGAGTGAATACTGCTTCTCAGGTGCTTACATCCTTTCCCTCCTTCTGCAAGGCTATAACTTCACAGGCAGTTCCTGGGACCAGATTCATTTCATGGGCAAGGTAACTTGGGAATCTGTTGGGGGTGTGAAGTTGGTAACAAAGCAGTTTTGAACTGAGAAAAAGTGGGAGTCAACCCGATTAGTTTTGATTAGGCTTGATGCCTGTTCCACCATTCCACTGGCTGGCATTCGTGACAAGCCTTTCTGGGAAGAGCAGGCAGTTGTAGGCTGTCTCTATTTATTGATGGAGATTCACAGTTTCCCCATTCTGCGCATAGAATTGTAACTGGTTCTCGAAGAGTCAGTACTTCATTAGCCACTGCCCTGGCTTCAGAATCCCCCCAAAGGCCTCCTTTGTGATCCAGGAAATGAAGAACTTGGTCTCTTATCAGCCTTGCTGCTGGGCCTGTTACTTGGCAACCTGGCCTAAAGTGAGACCTAGGAAATAACCTCTCTGCTGTGCTCTGCCACAGCGCCACCTGCAGGCATCCAGGAGTAAAGCAGCAAGCATCTGTATGACCCCCTGCTTGCTGGGAAATAAAATGGTGCTCTTTGTATTGCTAGCCCGGGGCCTGCTAATGCCTACAATATGTTCACCAGCTTTTAAAACACAGCGATCTCAGACAAACCAAAGCATCGAATCAGGACTGTAGCAGCTCCACGCACACTCTCGCGGTACTACTGTCTTCCTTGCAGATCTTGCTCATTTAAAGGAAACTTTCCCTTATTATAAACATCCCAAACTTCCTTCCCCTCTGGCAGTCTATTCCTTTTGTTGGAAAGGTCTCTTTTAGATTTGGTTGATATGCAGGGTAATCTTGATTTATATTCTCGGAATAAATGCTACTGAGTGATCTGTTGTCTCTAAGTCCAGGTAATGACTCCCCTAAATCTGGAAACTTAAAGGTTTCCATCTCACATAGAGAGGAAAAAATAGTCCTTTTGCATATTGTTATCAGTATGGATCATGTTTTGGAAGAAAGGAGAGTATTATAAGTTGGCACAATATGTGCTGAAAGCCATAAGAAAGTACACATCATTTTGTCTCATCTTTCCGTTCCTTAGATAGCAAGTAATTGGTTAAAATGGCTAAAAGGCAGTCTACACTGGCATATGTTTTAAAGATGGTAAAAATATTTTAGTGATGATCCAGAGATATATTAAGGAGGCAATGCTCATAAGTATTTCTAAGTGAATTATCCAGATGCAATGTAATATCTATTTATTTGTTTTGTAAAAACAACAGCAACATGTTCATAGAGGATAGGAAGGAAGTGTCACAAAGAAAGGACACTAGTGTCCTGAGTGGCACTGTGTGCAGAGTTTCTTTAGACTTGTCTGTGTCTGCTAACTTCTCTACGTCATCATGAACAGCTTTTGTAATAAAACCTTTCCAAAATTGTTATTCAAATACCACCCATATTCCTGTAAGTTCTGAGTGGCTGGAAATTGTTTTTCTAAAGGTGGGAAGGTCAGAGGTTGCTTTATAATTTAATAAAGATCCTTTCTCAGAGAGGTACATAACCTTCTAACTTTATAAGGGTGACTTGCTAGAATTATTTCCCGAGGCTTTCCCTCACGAAGCCCTGGTCCTACGTGGCTTTTCTGGCCTGGAGGGATGTAAAAGACTAGTGCCAATCATTAATGCTTCATCTTTTTATCTACTTCCTGTCCCCTTTCACTTAGCTCCTCAACTCATGAAATAGAAAGAATCCTGACCTCCTGTAGTCTGTTTGAATTATGTGCTCCCATCTGGGTGAACTGGACAGCCAACCACCAAAGTTGCTGACACTCTAGACTATAATGGTGATACTCCAACCTCTCTTTTAATCATTTGCTTTGATATTCCACCCCTTTCCACACACATCATTCTCAATGTAACATATACAGTTAATCTATTGTGTGAACTATACAAGGTGTTCTCTTCTTATTGGTTATTCAGTGTTATGTGCGTGGGGTTACACGAATACTGCAAATTATTAGTTTGGACCATGAACAAGATTTTTTCCCCCTTCTGTTTACAGATCAAAGACAGCAACGCAGGGTGGACTTTGGGCTACATGCTGAACTTGACCAACATGATCCCCGCTGAACAGCCGTTATCCCCGCCTCTCCCTCACTCCACCTACATCAGCCTCATGGTTCTCTTCTCCCTGGTCTTAGTCGCTGTGGCCATCACAGGACTGTTCATCTATAGCAAACCTTCGTATTTCTGGAAAGAGGCAGTATAGCAGGAGCAGCCAAAATTTGCTGGCTGGAGAGAGAAAACAGCCTGCCCAGAAGCGGGTTCCTCCCTGCAGGGGAGGCCCGAGTCACCCTTCCCTGCTTACCTGGACAGTCTAGACCAGCATGAAGCTTCTGAGGCTTCCTGAGGCCTTTCCTTGGGGACACTCAACACCCTCTTCCTCAAGGACTTCCTGGTGATACTGTCTTGTCTTTTCCAGTTATCCTCTTTCTCCTTTGTCCTCTGTGCTTGGGCTCACAACTTTCATGATCTGTGCTTCATAAAAGAACAATCTCAACTTTGTCTCAAAGAACTAAGAGTCCTGAGTGCCACACTGCCCAAGCTGAGCTGGCTGAAAGATGAGACTCAGAAACTGTCTCAGCCATAGCTCTGGGACACTTCCTTCCCATATCTCCTAATAAAGCCATGCAGTGCCTTCGGAGAGAGGAGACACAAACCCATTCCAAGCCTGCCCTTTGGATAGGAGAATTTTTCCAAAGTAGGTAAATCTGTGCTAAAGCCAAAGAGTCTTTGCAAAGGAGCTTGTGTGCTCAAGCAGCTAGCGTGACTCACCGTCTACTGAAAATAAGAATGGAAACACATTGTATGTTCCTGTGTGATGCCAAAATGCTACCAAGTAGAACACAAAGGCCAGAGAGTTTTGAACCGTGGATGCACACATAGGCATTCAGGGCAGTATGCGGCAGTGCTATCCACAACTAGGAAGAAAGCTACAGTTACCACCCAGGATGGGAAAATATATCCTCTAATGCATCTTCTAGAGTTTTGTGTTTATTTTATGTTAAAATACACATAACATAAATTTCGCCACATTTACATTCAGCCTAGTACCACCGAATGGAATTTAGTACATTTACAACGTTATACAACAATCATAATTTTGAAGATTTTGCTTTCAGTTTTTTGTGTATGCGTGGGTCTGTGCAAATGAGTACAGGAAACATGGTGGCCAGAAGAGGGCATCCACCCTTCGGAGCTGGAGTTTTAAGCAACCAGGTGTAAGCTGTTCAGTGTGGGTCCTGGGAATCAACCTGGAGCCCTCTGCTCTTAACCTCTGAGATAAGAGGTTAAGTTAACCTCTCCAGCCTCTACACCACTATCATATAACATTCTAAAACCAAGAAGTTGGCCAGGGACAAGACCATACATTGGTTTTCTCAAACCACAAGCCTTTTTCCACTGATGGCCCAACAGATTCTGCAACACAGAGACAGCACAGTGGGTTTGAAAGCCACGCTGCATCTTATTGTCCCAAGACTTTGTTTAGTGAGGGGAGGCAGGCTTCTGCCCTGCCATGTTATTTATACATCAGGTGTTGCTGCTGGTCCTCCTGTGTTATACAAGCATATGCCTGCTTTCTTTCTGTCATGGAGTGTTTCGTGGGTAATGAATAAGTGGCTATGGACCTTCATTATGGAAATGTAAAGAGATCTTGTATCTTTCCTATGAGTATTGATGCAAGAAGTAACTGTTTGGCAGGATTGAGCACTATTGTATTCTCGGCCTAACTCAAGCTGTCTGTCTGTCTCTGGTCTGGGGACTGACTACTTAGAAAGGAAAGTCTCCTGCAAGCTAAAAGCAAGTGTCCTCAATCTCTTGGGTAGTCAAGCCATTTATATATATATATATATATATATATATATATATATATATATATATATCACATCTCTTCTGCTATTCACAGCTGAAGATACTGGCTAAATTGTTGTAGCTGTCATTGACTGAGCATCTGTGGTCATGCCCTGTGCTTATGCACATTGTGTCTTCTGTTCTCACAGCGGTCTGAACACGGGGGTTCTTACCACTCCCAGGGCCCGTGGTAGAGCTGTGTTCAAACTCACATCTGCCTCGAGGTTTGGTTTTTTTTTTTTTTTTTTTTTTCATTTTCTTTTGTTTTGATTTTTGTTTTTGTTATTGTTCTTTTCAAGACAAGGTTTCACTGTGAAGCTCTGGCTGTCCTGGAACTTACTATATAGACCAGGCTAGCTCAAACTCACAGAGATCCATCTGGCCTCTGCCTCCCATGTACTAGGATTAAAGGTATGCACCACCACCCCTGGCCATTTTTTTTTCTTTTTTCTTTTTTAAACACCCACCACTGCTGCTGCTGCCAATATGTTGGAATTCAAAATTACAAGTTTCCTTTGGAGAACAAAAGTATTTTTTAATTACAATTTTATCTTGTTGCCCAAGTTTTTAACTAACCAAACAAAACATCCAACTCAATGGAGACAATTAGGGACTACCTAATCTCAATTCCATAATCCAGGGGTCATCTTTGGGTCCTCTGGGTGGAGCAGGCCAAATAAAATGAGTCACTACCAATATTTCAATGTTGGGTTGCACATTGATTATAGTTAATTTTTAAATTACCTGTAGACTTTCATTCAGGACACAGAATCTGGTTCTGCTAACCTTGTTCCTCCAAAAGTTGGTGATTTCTTTTCCTATGAACCTGACTGGGCAACCAATCAGCAGAAGTGGTTTCATTTGGAGATAAAAATGAAACTATGGGACTAGGCTTTGTGTATGCACATGGATGTATATGAGAGTAAAAAGTGTCAATTCATCTAAATAAACAAGTAAGAAATGTAACATGTCCTTCCGGTCTGCGCCTGAGCACTGAGCAGATCTTGAGCTTCACCTCTGCACCCAATCCCACAAAACCCAGAGGAGGCAGGACTCCCAGGAGCTCTAACCCCAGCTGGATCTTAGGAGCATATCTTGAGGGTCAGTTCTGGACCCAATCCCAAAAGAACCAGAGGGAACTGGACTCCAAGGAGCTCTAACATGCTCAGGAACATAGGATCATAGGATCACCAGATCTCAGGAGATTGGTCACTCCAGGATTTCTGGATCACTGAGGCAGCATGATTCTCAGGAGCTCTTACACCCAGGATCTCAGGATCATAGGATCACAGAGACAGCTAGACTCTGAGGAGTTCCGACAAAAGCAAGATAACAGGACAGACAGGCACCAGTCAGAGACAGTGAGTGTAGGCAGCACTAAAGATAACCAGATGGTGAAAGGCAAGTGTAAGAATATAAGCATCAGCAACCAAGGGTACTTGGCATCCTCAGAACCTAGTTCTCCCACCATAGCAAGTCCTTAATACCCCATCACATTGAAAAAAGGAAGATTCAGATTTAAAATCGATTCTCATGATGATGATAGAGGACTTTAAAAAGACATAAATAACACTTTCAAAGAAATTGAGGAGAACACAGGTAAACAGGTAGAAGCCCTTAAAAAGGAAACAGAAAACTCCCTTAAAGAATTACAAGAGAACACAACCAAACAGGTAAAGGAATTGAACAAAACCACTCAGGACATAAAAATGGAAGTAGAAACAATAAAGAAATCACAAAGGGAGACTACCCTGGAGATAGAAAACCTAGGAAAAAAGGAGTCATAGACACAAGCATCACCAACAGAATACAAAAGATAGAAGAGAGATTCTCAGGTGCAGAAGATATCATAGAAAATATTGACACAATTGTCAAAGAAAATGCAAAGTGCAAAAAGCTCCTAACCTAAAACATCCAGGAAATCCAGGACACAATGAGAAGACCAAACCTAAGGATAATAATAGGTATAGAAGAGTGTGAAGATTCCCAACTTAAAGGGCCAGTAAATATCTTCAGCAAAATTATAGAAGAAAACTTCGCTAACCTAAAGAAAGAGATGCCCATAAACATACAAGAAGCCTACAAAACTCCAAATAGACTAGACCAGAAAAGAAATACCTCCTGTCACATAATAAGACACCAAATGCACAAAACAAAGAATATTAAAAGCAGTAAGGGAAAAAGGTCAAGTAACATATAAAGGCAGACCTATCAGAATTACACCAGACTTCTCACCAGAAACTCCAAAAGCCAGAAGATGCTGGACAGATGTCATACAGACCCTAAGAGAACACAAATGCCAGCCCAGGCTACTATACCTAACAAAACTCTCAATTACCATAGATGAAGAAACAAAGATATTCCATGACAAAACCAAATTTATACAATATCTTTCCACAAATTCAGCACTACAAAGGATAAAAGAAAGCT
Source organism: Arvicanthis niloticus (assembly GCF_011762505.2). NCBI lineage: Eukaryota > Metazoa > Chordata > Mammalia > Rodentia > Muridae > Arvicanthis > Arvicanthis niloticus. The sequence continues at coordinate 147,241,657 of NC_047658.1, forward strand.
CCAATATGAGGAGGGAAATTATATCTTAGAAATACCAAGAAAGTAATAATCTTCCAACAAATCCAAAAGAAGATAGACACACAAACATAATGCCACCACTAATAAGAAAAATAATAAGAAGCAACAATCACCTTTCCTTAATATCTTAACATCAATGGACTCAATTTCCCAATAAAAAGACATAGAATAATGGACTGGATATGTAAACAGGACCCAGAATTTTGCTGCATACAGGAAATGCACCACAGTGACAAAGACAGACACTACCTTAGAGTAAAAGGCTGGAAAACATTTTTTCAAGCAAATGGTCCTAAGAAACAAGCTGGAGTAGCTATTTTAATATCAAATAAAATTGACTTGCAACTTAAAGCTATCAAAAAAGATAAGGAAGGACACTTCATACTCATCAAAGGAAAAATCAACCAAGATGAACTATCAATTCTGAACCTCTATGCTCCAAATGCAAGGGTACCACTTTCATAAAAGAAACCTTACTAAAGCTCAAAGCACACAGGGCACCTCACACAATAATAGTGGGAGACTTCAACACCTCACTCTCAGCAATGGACAGATCATGGAAACAGAAACTAAACAGAGACGCAGTGAAACTAAGAGAAGTTATGAACCAAATGGATTTAACAGATATCTATAGAGCATTTCATCCTAAAACAAAAGAATATACCTTCTTCTCAGCACCTCATGGAATCTTCTCCAAAATTTACCATATAACTGGTCACAAAACAGGCCTCAACAGATACAAGAAGAGTGAAATAATCCCATGCATCCTGCCAGATCACCATGGACTAAGGCTGGTCTTCAATAACGACAAAAACAATGGAAAGCCCACATATACGTGGAAACTGAACAACACTCGATAACTTGGTCAAGGAAGAAATAAAGACGTTAAAGACTTTTTAAAATTTAATGAAAATGATGACACATCATACCAAAACTTATGGGACACAATGAAAGCAGCGCTAAGAGGAGAACTTACAGCTCCAAGTGCCTACAAAAAGAAATTTGAGAGAAAATACACTAGCTGCTTGACAGCACACCTGAAAGCTTTAGAACAAAAAGAAGCAAACATACCAAAGAGGAGTAGACAGCAGGAAATAAGCTCAGGGCTGAAATCAACCAAGCAGAAACAAAAAGAACTATACAAAGACTCAATAAAACCAGGAGCTGGTTCTTTGAGAAAATCAACAAGATAGATAAACCCTTAGCCAGACTAATCAGAGGGCAGAGAGACAGGATCCAAGTTAATAAAATCAGAACTGAAAAGGGAGACATAACAGAAACTGAGGAAATTCAAAATATTGTCAGATCCTACTACAAAAGCCTACACTCAACAAAATTGGAAAATCTGGATGAAATAGTCAATTTTCTAGATAGATACCAGTTACTAAAGATAAATCAGGACCAGATAAACCATCTAAACAGTCCCATAACCCCAAAAGAAGTAGAAGAAATCATTAAAAGTCTCCCCACCAAAAAAAGCCCAGGACCAGATGGTTTTAGTGCAGAGTTCTATTAGATCTTCAAAGAAGACCTAATACCAGTTATCTTTAAACTAGTCCACAAAATAGAAACAGAAAGAACATTACCCAATTCACTCTATAAAGCCACAATTATGCTCAAAAAGAACTTCAGATCCATCTCCCTTATGAATATCGATGCAAAAATACTCAATAAAATTCTTGCAAACTGAATCAAAAACACATCAAAACAATCATCCATCATGATAAAGTAGGTTTTATCCCAGGAATACAGGGATGGTTCAATATATGGAAATCCATCAATGTAATCCACTATATAAACAAACACAAAGGGGAAAAAACACATAATCATATCACTAGATGCTGAGAAAGCATTTGACAAAATTCAACGCCTCTTCATGGTAAAAGTCTTGGAAAGGTCAGGAATCCAAGGCCTATACCTAAAAATAATAAAAGCAATATACAGCAAACCAGTAGCCAACATCAAACTAAATGGAGAGAAACTTGAAGCAATCTCACTAACATCAGGGACTAGACAAGGCTGCCCACTCTCTCCCTACCTATTCAGTATAGTACTGGAAGTCCTATCCAGAGCAATTAGACAACAAAAAGAGGTCAAAGGGTTACAAATAGGAAAGAAAGAAGTCAAGATTTCACTATTTGCAGATGATATGATAGTATACTTAAGTGAACCTAAAACTTTCACCAGAGAACTCCTAAACCTGATAAACAACTTCAGCAAAGTGGTTGGATATAAAATTAACTCAAACAAATCAGTAGCCTTCCTCTACTCAAAGGACAAATAGGCTGAGAAAGAAATTAAGGAAATGATACCCTTTACAATAGTCAAACATAATATACCTTGGTGTGACTCTAACCAAGCAAGTAAAAGATCTGTACAACAAGAACTTTAAGTCCCTTAAGAAAGAAATCAAAGCAGATCTTTGAAGATGAAAAGATTTCCCATGCTCATGGATTGGCAGGATTAATATAGTAAAAATGGCCATTTTGCAGAGAGCAATCTACAGATTTAATGTAATCCTCATCAAAATTCCAACTCAACTCTTCACAGAGATAGAAAGAGAAATTCTCAAATTATTTGGAATAACAAAAAACCCAGGATAGGGAAAACTATCCTCAACAATAAAAGAACTTCTGGGGGAATCACCATCTCTGACCTCAAGCTGTACTACAAAGCAATAATGATAAAAACTGCATGGTATTGGTACAGAGACAGGCAGGAAGATCATTGGAATAGAACTGAGGACCCAGAAACAAACCCACATACCTATGGTCACTTGATCTTTGACAAAGGAGCTAAAATCATACAGTGGAAAAATGACAGCATTTTCAACAAAAGATGCTGTTTGAACTGGAGGTCAGCATGTAGAAGAATGCAAATTAATTCATTCTTATCTCCTTGCACAAAGCTCAAGTCCAAGTGGATCAAGGACCTCCACACGAAACCAGATATACTGAAACTAAGAAAAGAAACTGGAGAAAAGCCTGGAACACATGGGCACAGGGGGAAAGTTCCTGAACAGAACACCAATGGCATATGCTCTAAGATCAAGAATTGACAAATGGGACCTCATAAAACTACAAAGCTTCTGTAAATCAAAGGACAGTGCCAATAGGACAAAGGGACAACCAACAGATTGGTAAAAGATCTTTATCAATCCTACATCTGATAGAGGGCTAATATCCAATGTATATAAAGAACTGAAGAAATTAGACTCTAGACAATCAAATAACCTTGTTGGGAGCCGACTTTTAGCAGAAAGCGGCTATCAGCTTTGCAGCCATCTTGAGCCATATACCCTGACATGAGACTTGGATTACAATAACCTACAACAGCTGAGCACACTCTGATAACATCTTGCTTTAGGTACCCAGGACTTTCCTTGGGTGTGTGAGATTAAAGGTGTGTGAGATTAAAGGTGTGTGAGATTAAAGGTGTGTGACTTAAGAGTGTGACTTAGAGATCAGATTTAGAGACAAGACCTAAGGGCATGATTAAAGACGTGACCAAAAGGCATGGCTTAGAAGTGAGACATATAAAAGGTGAGAGTCAGACAGGAGAGAACAATTTGGAAAGAGAACAATTTGGAGTAACAGAGATTCAGACACTAGGAGTAGGAGTAGACATTAGACACTCGGAAGAGAACAACAGGAGTACAACTAGGAACTAGAATGAGTACAACTAGGAACTGAGAACTAGAAACTAGGAACTAGGAACTAGGAACTCAAGACTTGGGACTTGGACTAGGAAGAGAGACTGAAGAATAAATGGGATTGAAACATACTCTGTCTGGTCTCCATTCTTCAAGTTCGTCCTCACTCTCTCTCTTGCTGAACCCTGACCCGCGGACCTGAGCGGCAGCTTGGGCCAGGATACAGTGGCCGCCAAGCATGGAGTGGAGAGGGCCTCAATATTTTAAGCTGCCCAAAGTGGGGCAGCCTAGGCCCCGACATTTTTGGCCGCCCGAACGTGGGACTAGTGCGGTTCCCAACATAACCTGATTAAAAAATGGGGTACAGAGCTAAACAAAGAATTCTCAACTGAGGAAACTCAAATGGTAGAAAAGTACCTAAAGAAATGTTCAACATCCTTAGTCATCAGGGAAAAGTAAATCAAAACAACCCTGAGATTCCATCTCACACCAGTCAGAATGGCTAAGATCAAAAACACAGGTGATAGCAGATGCTGGCAAGGATGTGGAGAAAGAGGAACACTCCTCCATTGTTGGTGGGATTGCAAGCTGGTACAACTGCTCTGGAAATCAGTCTGGAGGATCCTCAGAAAATTGGACATAGTATTACCTGAGGACCCAACTATACCACTCCTGGGCATATACCCAGAAGATCCTCCAACATATAACAGAGACATATGTTCCACTATGTTCATAGCAGCCTTATATATAATAGCCAGAAGCTGGAAAAAACCCAGATGTCCTTCAACAGAGGAATAAATACAGAAAATATTTATACAATTTATTTAAACATTTATACAATGGAGTACTACTCAGCTATTACAAACCATGAATTCATGAAATTCTTAGGCAGATGGATGGAACTGGAAAATGTCATTTTGAGTGAGGTAACACAATCACAAAAGAACACACATGGTATGCACTTACTGATAGTGGATATTAGCCCAAAAGCTCACAATACTTAAGATACAACTCACAGACCACATGAAGCTCAAGAAGACAGAAGACCAAAGTGTGAGTTCTTTGGTACTTTTTAGAAGGAGTAACAAAATACAAGATTAAGTACAGAGACAAAGTGTGGATCAGAGACTGGAGAAGGGATTGTCTGGCTGTATTGGACATATGTTCTTGGCCCACCTTTGCCTGCCTATATCCCAGATGGGACAAGCTGCCTTGCTTCAAGTTTTTTAGACCTTGTGGGACAGAAAATCAAAAAGAGAAATTATAATGACTCTTGTATTTTTCTTAAAGGTGACCAGTTATTTGCTCTCAATCATGTACTGGTCTAGAAATCAATCCAATATGGGAAATAACAGTCTTCATTTTGGAGGTCAGGATCTGAACATTTTCAGAGACATATTTGGAAGTTAGCTGTGTTCTCTATGATGTTATGATAGCAAGAGCTAAAGTTGGGACAGAATCTGGATTTCAAACAAGGGTTAATGCATGTGTTAAGGCTTTTATAATTGTCAAGCTAAAATTTGTTTAGTCTCTTCTACAGTATTTATTGCAAGTTTCATTGACTGTATACTTTCTAATTATGTTAGTGTGTTGAAACCTGGCATGTCTGTTACAGGGATCTATCAACCAGTTTTTGTCTTACTGCCCTGAGTATTAGAAAACCTTGGTTCTCTGAAAAAAGCTTGAGAATGCTGGAAGAAGTGAGTTATGCTTTAAGCAGAAGCAAGAGGATAGTTATCTTGATTATTGCTGGCATAACAGCTTTAATTACATTAATTGCTAGTACCACTGCTTCTGCAATAGTTTTGACACAAGAAGTTAAGATAGCTACTTTTGTTAATCATCTAGCAAAAAAGTTACTAATGTGTTGAGTGTACAAGAGGATTTATATAGGTGTTTGGAACAATGGATTGATGCTCTATATCCTATTCAAATTATTGGAAGGAGGTTCGACACCCGTAGGATATTTGGCATAATTCTAGCACCTCTCTGGATGTTTTAACTTTGCATGGTGAGATTATGAATTTAAAGAAAGCTGCTCTGTTGATCTTTGATGCTGCAGATAATGCCAATAAAATTATCCATGGCTTGGGGTCAGTATTTCCATTTTGGTCAAACCTCAGGAATGGCATATATAGCTTTGTTCAGGCTAGCCCCCTTTGTCCTGGGAATACTTTTATTCCTGCTCATCGTGTTAAAGCTTATCTCTAACTACATCAACAGATTGGCAGCCAAAGTATATGACTTGAAACTGAAAATGTACCCCCAGACAGAGCTATTAATTTAATAGGCTGGCAAGCCAAGGATGGGTAAGATTCTGCACAGAGCCTTACCAACCTAAGACAGAAGTGCATTGCTTTTGATAATGCATATTCCACGATAGGTAAGGAAGGCATTCTTGTCAGAACAACCTGATACAGGCTCAGTCTGGTTTATGCAATAAAAGGGGGAGATGTGGAGAGCTTTTGGGGCTGCCTGGCAGGAATCTGACATAGGCCAAGGATAAGGAAATGGACTGCAGTCAGGAATCTGACATTAGGCTAGAACAAAGAAGTAATTAGGGCAGGAATCTAAAACTTAAGCTGGAACAAAGAAGTAGGCTTCAGGCATGAAAATTACTTTGGGCTAGGACAGGGAAGTAGGCTCAGATATTTTGGTCATCCTGATAAGCCCTTAGAAATAGTGATCACAGGACTGATCACTGGACTCTGTTTATTGTCCTGTGTGCTCTTTGGCTATCTGGGTTTATTGTCTTGCTTGTTTCTTGCCTATCTGCATCCATTGTATTGCTAGTTTCTCAACCTAGAAGTGACCTTAATACTTGCATGTAATTTAAATGGTATAAAAGCAAAAAGGATGGGGGAGGAGGGATGGGATAGGGGATTAATGGGGGTAGGGAATGGGGAAAGGGGATAACATCTGAAATGTAAATAAGTAAAATATCAAATTTTAAAAAAAGAAATGTAACATGTGATGTAAACAAAAGTCTCAAAAGTACATTTCATTTTAGTGTTTTGGTTGCCAAGATCCCAATGAGAAACAGGTGGTATTCTTCATAGTGGAAAACAAGCAGAGCTTAAAAAGAGACTAATTTCAGAATATTCTCATTTCAATAACCGATCAATGTAAAAATTGTTCATATGTGTTTTCAAAATCCTAAGCTTCTAAAATCTGTTGTGTGAAGACTAGCCACGTTTTAGGCAACCAGCACTGGCTACATGTTGGCATATTGGCAGGTTTGGAAAATTGGCATGTTCTGAAGTTTACAAGGTAGGTAAGAGGTAAGCTCTCATTGCCTTTTCTTGGAGAGCATTACACAAGTAGGCTAGGCAGACTGCCACACCCCTGCTCTTCTCTCATTACACATGGACATGAATGTTATCTGTAGAATAGCTGTTTGGGTCCCAGCTGAGCACTTTACTATGACCCCATGGCTTTGCTACCTTTAAGTGACAACTGAGCCAAAGCATGTGATTTGAGCTTCATAAGATTCTACCTGGGTTTAAAGATAATTCTTCATGTCTGCATTTTCCAGAATGTAAATTCTAATGTCAATTTAAAAAACCAAAGATTATCTTTAAAGCTTTTTAAAAAAGTTTTATGTGTATCAGTATTTTGTCTGCAGATTATATCTGTGTACCACATGCACGCAGTGCCCAAGGTCAGAAAAGGGCATCAGATCCTCTGAAACTGATGTGGTGTTGGAGGTGGTTTTTAGCCACTATGTGGATACTACAAATATAACCAAGGTCCCTTAGAAGAACAGCCAGTGGTAATAACCACTGAACCACCTCTCCAGCCACAGACCTTTTTAAGTAGAAATGGCTGTGCCTGGTGGTGTATGCCTTTAATCCCAGCACTGGGGAAGTAGAAGCAGGTGGATCTCTTTGAGTTTGAGGCCAGTCTGGTCTACTTAGTGAATTCTAGTACAGCCAGAGCTATGTAGAGAGACCTTGCTTTAAAAAACAGTAGAAATTATATAAATACAGTACTCATGTATGAATATCCCAAAAAGTTTAAATTTAAAAATAAAACCCACAAGCTTAACCACATTATACCTGACTGACATTACAGGTGGCTTCCTGTAAGTAAGGTCCGGAATCCCCAGCACCATGAGAGGCTCAGATAGCTAGCTCTTAGCTCTCTCCAGGCTCACATCCCGTTTGACCTCCTGGTGTTTTTTGTGTCTAGGGAGACTGGTTCTGATTCTGCTACCTTTGCCCCACCTTACCTTCAAGGCTCAGCCCAGGTGTTCTTCCTATTGCAAAACTTGTCTTCTAATCTCCAAGCCCACTTCCTGGGCTACCTCAGCTCTTTGAGGTTTCATTAGAAATTTCAAACCATTCTGTCCAGAATATGCTCCTTGTTTTTGTTTTGTTTTGTTGAAAAGCAGGGCTCAGAGATATTTTAGTGGAATCCAAAGAAGTAATTGTGGCCAACCTGCCTTCCAAACTGCCAGGCCAGCTATAGACGTCAGTTCCTAGAGTTTTCTTTTGATATGTCTACATTTCTCCACTGCTCAGCTGACTAAGCAGTGAAACCTCCTTGGATTATTCTAGACACACGAAACATTCCCTACTTGAACTGTGCATTTACTATCTGCATAGCTCACCATGCAGTAGACGGTGGATGTTATGGTGGACTTGCAAAGCTTTGAATGAACCTGAGAAGGCCATGCTTACCAACATTTAATGTGTATGCAAACCACCTGGGATCACATTGAAATAAAAAATCCCTCAATTTTAAGGCCGGACATGGTGGTGCATCACTTTGATTCCAGCAATCACCAGGCAGAGGCAGGTCATACTCTCTGAATTTGAAGACAGCTTGTTCTGTGTAGTGAGTCCCAGGATAAATAGGGCCTGTCTCAAAATTAAAAAAAAAAAAAGAAAAAGAAAAAAGAAAAAAAGAAAGAAAGAAAGGAAATTCAGTATATCTAGAGTGAGACCCAAGTTTCTACATTTCAAAAGATGTCAAAAGGTTATCCAGAGACCACACTGCTCCTTTCAGAGATGCTGACCTCTTTATGATCCCATAAAGGATCTCTTCCTGGCTCTTGAATAAACACTGTCTACCAACTGACAGCTTTCCCATAGTGGACTAACCCAGTGACACTTCAAAAGCATGTTCCTCTTCCATAGCAATCCAAGGGTTGATTGGTTTTCTACAGTGAGCTCAGGGGGAGATCTTGCCTCAAAGGAATAAGACAGAGTGAAAGAGAAGGCCACACTTGGAGAGAGTCAGAATTGATGCTCAGTGGTTAAGAACACTGATGGCCCTTCCAGAGGACCTGGTTTAATTTTTAGCTCTCACATGGAAGCTCACAACTGTTCATAACTCAGTTCCAGGGGATCCAATGCCCTTTCCTGGCCTCTGCAAGCACCAAGCAAAGACTTAGTGAACAGACATACATGCAAGCAAAACACTATAAACAAAAATAAATTTAATTTTTTAAGAATTAAAAAGAAAAGACCAAAGTGACACTGGAAATTTAAAATGTTTTAAGAGGTAGGAGAAGAGTATCATTTATTAGAGGAAACACAGAAGCAAACAGAGAAGGTAGAACAAGACTTAGAAGTGGTCTTCTGAGCCAAGATCACATCAGAGGCCCAAGAAACACTGGCACTGGTAACCAGAAAGCACTTGGTGGTTGAGCTCACAAGATGGCTCAGCTGCTAAGGGTGGTTGCCACTAACCATTACCACCTTAGTTCAATGTTCCCTGGGACCCACATGGTGGAAAGAGAGAACCAGTCCCCATTAGTTGTTCTCTGACTTCCACGTGCACACCATAGCACGTGCACACCCACACAATAAATAAGCACATAAATACATAGATATAATTAGAAGGAAGTCCTTGGTGACATGATGGATGATGGGGGCCAGACACTGTGGGTGGGACAGTAACAGGTTAGGAAAGCAAAAAGATGACTTAAAAAAAAAAAAAACAAGTTTGGATATAAAAAAAGAAATCTGAAAGTTATTTTGTTGCTGTTGTTGTTGGGGGTGGAGGAAGAGGGGGACAGACCTGGTGCTGTGAGAAGGGGCAGGGATCAATGGTAATTGAGATTTCGGTAACAATACAAGGTCCCAGAAGGGACAGGATGGATGGGACCCAGGACAGCAGCTGTGGGTGGGGGCAGCATATACATTCTCTTAGAGCAGGAGAGACAGCTGTTTGTCACAGTGGCCTGGTGGTCAGCATCCATGTCTGAATCTCTATGACTTTTCAAAACAAAGCCAGCTGCTGAACATACAAGGCTGGCTGTGGGGTAGGCTTGGGAAGTGATGGGATTAAAGCACCAGCTATGGGCGGGAACGGAAACGGTAGCAAGCTGCACCAGGGACCACGCCGCGCGCTCCTGGTAACAATTGCTTGTGGTGTGTGTGTGTGTGTGTGTGTGTGTGTGTGTGTGTGTGTGTGTGTTTAACTTAGATGATTTAGTGACTTTTTCATGGGCCTGGAAAGATAGCCCAGCAGTTAAGGGCACCTGCTGCTCTTACAGAAGACTGGGATTAGTTCCCAGTCAGTTCACTGCCTCTAACTCCAGCTCCAGGGCACCTGACACGTGTACAACTTAGTCAACTTAGTTGCCTTTTCAGTAAGAGGAAAAAAGCAGCTGGCTGGACTGAAGGAGAAAAAGGAGCATGGTGGACAGAAGAGGGGGAAACAAGAAACAAGGGAGGGGGCCTTTGGATTGGCTAAGGGCTTCACTCCCAGTAACAGAGCCAAGTACTGTGGACATAAGGAAGAAATTCAGTCCAGTGGATGTTGATGGTTTCGAACAGTGGTCAGGGCCATGAGTTTGATGAAGTCGGAGATTAAAATAAGGGAAAGAGGTGTCAGGGGCATCTCTGTCTATACACTAAAGGCCTGGAATCAGCCATAGGCCTGAAGACAGCGGTAGGCATAACATGCATGCCTGCTAGCACAAAGTCTTGGTCTCTGTGTAAAAACCTTGAAACAGCTGGCTAGAAGCTATTGTAAACAAGCAGCTTTGGAGGACAGTTGCCAGGCTCTAGCCATAGACCTTGTAGATAAGTAACCTCAATGGATTATTATTATTATTATTATCCCTAACTTTGATAGGGACAAGTGAATCATAGGTGGAGTTGGAGTGACCTGTCCCCTGAAGCTTCAGCCAGCTGATACTCTGTTCTGGAAGATATCTGTGTTTCCCCTAAAAGCACTTACGCTCCTGCGTCATCCCCTTCCCCCACAGCCTGCCTTTTTGTGTATATAACCCCTGTGTGAAAAAGTAAAGTTTGCGATTTGATCAGCCTATAGACAGAATGTCATTTTTTGCGTCTTTGCCTATATCCCCCCCCCCCGCCCCCGCTCTTTTTCAGGTGACCTCCCTGGACCCCTGTTTAATGTCCTGCTGGACAGGACAAAGAGGGGCTAGCAGTTAAGAGCACTGGCTGCTCTTGTGACAGGACCCAGGTTTGACTCCTAGCACCCACAGGGTGGCTCACAATATCGTGGGATCCAACACCCTCTTCTAACCCCTGTGGACACTGTGCACACATGTTTCACCTATGTTTATGCAGACAAACACATCCATACACATTTTAAAAGAAAACTTGTTCTTGCAGAGATCCAGTGTCAGTTTCCAGGACACACACGGTCACTCACTGCCATCCATGACTCCCGTTCTAAGGGATCCAAGACTCTCTTCTGACCCCTGAGTGTACCGCGCACACATGTGATACACAGAAAGGTATATGCAGGAAAAAATGTTACAAAATTAAATAAAATTTTAAAAGCCAAAGAACAAAGAAACAGAGATGAGAAGAGGATATTAAAGTTTTAGCTACAGCAATTAGGGGAACTCAGGGTTCAGGATGAGCACATATAGTGACAATTTTAATCCCCCCAACCCCATGATCCTGTGGCTAAGGGGGAAAAAGGCAGTGGTGGTGGTGGTGGGGAAGGGGCTCAGTTTGGCGCTAAATTCCTTAATGAATAAAGAGTGACCAGGAGACCAGTAAGTGGCAATGTTGAGCAGAGGAGAGGTGTTTGCCTGTGATGACAGTGTTCAGGTGCTCATCTTGTTGCTGTGATAAAATGTCCCAACAAAAGCAACTTGAAGGAGAAAGGCTTTACTGTGGCTCACAGTTAAAGGCGCAGTCAGTCCTTCCTGGCAGGAAGTCTCGGCAGTAGGTAGGAGCTTGAGTGTTGGTCACATTGTGACCACAGTCAGGAAGCAGAGAGAGAGAGATGAGTGCCCAGTACTGTGTTCATCTCTCCTCTCCTTTTTGTTGGCCCAGTACTGCCCCCCCCCCCGAATAGGAATGCCAGGGAGGTGTGAGGTAGACACACCTTCTAAACCTGAAGTGATGGAGGACTAGCTTTTTCACCAGACAGTCTAAAGCACGATTTGCTTGAACTCAGCAGATAACTTGTGAAATGGCATTTCTTCTTATCTAACATCACTGTTGTTGTTCTAACCGGGAGTAGGAAGAGGTCCCCTTGTGTAGCTAACCCAGGCTGACCTAGAACTCAGGATCCTCCTGCTTCAGCCTCCTTAGTGAAAGACTGCAGGAGTAGGCCACGATTCCTGACCTTTGCAGCAGCTGCTTTAGACTTAAGAGGCTCAGGCAGTTTGACACCCCGAGTAAAAGGTGACCAAGATAGAGAAGACTTTAAAAAGGAAATTGATGCTGAGACTCAGTATTGGAGAGCTCAGGAGGGCAGCTTTGCTTATGGGGAACTGGAAAGGCTTTCTCTGTGCACAGAAGACGCTGTAGCCCACTTACTGATAACAACTGCTGCCTTGGATGGTTGACTGCCTACCTGTGCAAATTTTTCTAAATCCTTGTCAAGAAATTCAAAATTTTATATGAATCTGATCTTTAGCTTGAGTAGTTTAAAAAATATATATATATAGCCTGAATCAAAAACAGTTCTGCATGTGAGAGTGCACCACTATTGTGAAATATCTACTGAACCTTAATACTTACCCCACTTCCTCCCCTCCGATGGAAAATGCTCTTTAAGCTTGAAAATATTTAGGGTTCATCAACGTCTGTTCTATAAACTCCCTGGTAGGAGATCTGGAATCTTAAATTACCTTGACTTAAGTATTTAGGCCTATATATTTAATGCTTAGGTATAATAAAGGTCACAGAAATACATTGTAACACACACACACACACACACACACACACACTCACGCACGCACCATCTGTACTTTTAAAAAATGCATAGCACTGGCTTATAATCCTGGAAGTTAAGTGTTCTTAAAGTTCATCATATTCTGTAATACTCACAACATGCAGACATTTTCCATTTAATCCCTGGCATCAGTATGTAAGGGAAACATTCTCGACTCTGCTTTACGACTCTGCTGTTGGACTGTAGATATTGCCTGGCCCTTAAAGGCTAGGCTCACAACCAAAAGGACAAGAATCTACTGTCATCGCTCTTAAACTGCTATACCAGATGAGCCCTAGACAACAAGGATTTTATTTGAAATGAGAATTTGTCCAAATAATTTTGAGGCTTAGACACAGTTAACAGTGAGTAGATTTTTTTTTCATTTTTTTTTTTTTTTCCCAGATAATGAGGCAAGTGGAACTTCTGAGTTGTTTCCTTGTACTCCAGGGTCTCTACCTAGCCAGGACAGTTACCTTTGCAGCTGCTTTATTTCCGTGCCTCCCTTTTCTCAAATGTAAGGCCGGTTAAGTTTTAAAGACCTTCTAAGTGTCTTCAGAATCCCAAGCCAACCATTCAATGGGGTGGACACAGAAAGCGGCTCATAAAAATATCATATTGGAATGAAGAGACACATACCACTGTGCCGAGCCTCACTAGCAAACTCCCAACGTTATAAGCTTTATTTAGGTCATTATTTTAATGAGGAACAAAGAGGTGTGCGTGGTGGGGACATACTGCTGTTTGATTTGTTTATTCGTTTATTGCCTGTGAGTGGTACATTCATGGTATAGGTGCACTCGCAGAGGCCACAGTTTGACACTGGTTGTCTTCTTCCATCACACTACACTTTATTTACTGAGACCTTGCTCTCTTCTGGAACCCAAAGTTTGCCCTGGGGGATTTCCGCCTCTCCACACTTGCCTGGCTTTACATGGATTCCGGGAATCCTAACTTCACTGACATCATACTAAATGTTCTATGTGCTGAGCCATCTCCCCAGCCCAAAACTTCTTTTTCTTAGATTTATTTTATTTGTAATTATGTATTTGTAATTATGTCTGTATGGGAGTGGGAGGATATGTGTATGTGTGAATGCAGGTGCTACCCAGGCCAGAAGAGGGCATTAGACACCTTGAAGCCGGAGTTACAGGTGGTTGTGGGCCACCTAATTGGGTGCTGGGAACTCGGGCTTTTCCAAGAGCAGTACGTGCTCTTAACCCACTATCTCTCCAGCACCCTGTCCAAGACTTAAAAGATATTAAATTTGTGACATGAATTGCAAGCTCCGAAAATAAAAAAAATAAATAAATAAAATAAATAAATCGCTTGTATTGAGGGCTGTGGCATGGGTCCAGATACCGGGACCGGGGTCAGCTCAGGCGCACGAGGAAATCTCGTGCACTGAGGCTGGATCAAAACCCGGTGGCTGGAGAGCAGAGGGGCAGAACGCTCGCATCGCGCATGCTCCTGGCCTGCGGGTGGGCGTTGGTAGGTTCTCAGGATCTATCTTCACTTCCCAGGCACGTTGAAAAGCAGTATCCATCAGGTGAATGTCCTGTCCCGCAAGGTCCCCATGACAGTACCAGAGTACACTAGGGATGGAGCCCTCCTCTGTGCGTAATCCTAGGGCTGGGATAAGAAGGCAACCAGGTGAAGCTTCAGGAGGACAGAACTGTGCCACCTGCCAGCCATCCCGTTAGGAACAGGGCTGGAAACATGAACATCTCACAGCTTCGAGGTCAGGGTTTGATGGGACAAATGGATGGATTTACCCAGGACTTACCACTTGGTCTTGAGAGCACGGGGAATTTGGTTTTGATGTTTCCCAGCGATACCCAGTTTACAGTTCAGAAGGTGTCTTTTCAGGCCATGCGCGTATTCCTTGGATCCTCTGTCTCAGCTTTGCCTATAGTAGGATTTTAGACATGCATCACCAGGCTGAGCCTGGGCCAAGATTCCCACTTCTTGATTTGGGCGAGGGGGGGGATTACAGTTAAGTAAAAGATGAGAATTTTTCAAACATGTCAGGTAGTAAAATATCTAAGGGTCATGATGCTTTTTATAGAATCTGGCTGGTGAGATGCTTTTGTTAAGTTCTGCTTTTTCTGTAACCTGCTCCTAAAGGGTAACTGATGCTATGTGTTTAGTGGATTTTTATTTGGATGAAATGCTGCCCGCTGTTTTAATTTTTATTGGAATCTTTTTTTGGCACAGCGTTCTAACTCAAATAAAAGAAATTCTGAAGAACATGATGTAAGAAACACAACTATTTGCAAGCATAACAGAATATCATTTAATAGTGTCAGGGGTTGGTGCTTGCCCATTGGATAGGTCTCAAGTTGGGCCAGTTCTTGATTGGCCATTCCCTCAGTCTCTGCTCCACCCCCTTTGCCAGCATTTCTTATAGATGGGATAAATTTTGGGTTGAAAGTTTTGTGGGTGGATTGGTGTCTCTATGGCTCCACTGGGGTTCCTGCCTGGCTACAGGAGGTGGTCTTGTCAAGTTCCATTATCTCCAAAGTTGTCACAGCTAAGGTCACCCCCATTGATTCTTGGGTGTCTCCCTTATCCCAGGTCTCTGTCTCGTCCTGGAGATGCCCCCACCTTCTCACCCTGGCCAGTTGCAGATTTCCATTGCCTGTACATGGGTTATGTTCTTCTAGCTGGGATGATTTATCTGGCCTCAGTGGGAGAGGAAGCCTCGCAGAAACTTGAAGTGCCAAGATGGGGGGATATCCAGGGGGCCCCCACCTGCTCAGAGGAGAAGGGGAGGGGATTAGGGGAAGGATTGGGGGAGGGAGGCAGTGATCGGGATGTAAAGTGAATAATTAAAAATTTTAATTAAAGTTAAAAAAGAAACACCTAGAAGTGTCAAGCTGTATGACAGAAGATCCACTCAGTTAAAGATGAAGCCAACAACCACAGTGGACTGAAGTCTGTTCTAAGCAGAAAAGAGGGGACATTAGTGCATTTTAAAAGAGGTCCAGAAAGAACCCACAGAGAAGCAGGGCAGTGGTGGCCCACACCATTAGTCCCCAGAACTCTGGAGGCAGAGGCAGGTGTATCTCTCTGAGTTCCAGGACAGCCTGAGTGAGTTCAGTACAGAGTGAGTTCCAGAATGGCCAAGGTTATACTGAGAAACCCTGTCATGAAAAAACAAACAAACAAACAAACGCCCAGGGAGAAACGTATTTCTGGAATTACTGTTAGCCTTTGAGCCATCTCTCCCTTCCCAGCATACAGGGGTTTCTAAATGGCAGGCAAAGAGTAAAAGCTTTTACTAATGAATTTGCCATCTGTGGCTGTAGATACATCAAGAACTCTGGCTTTAAGTTTTGTGTTTTGACCTTGGACTTGTGGAGCATCTGATACAGAAATTGTTAATCCCCAGTTTCCTTGCCCTTTAGAAGAAGCTTTAATTGCAAAAATTAATGACAATATTCTCAAAGAGAGGGTTGGCCTTCACCCACAAGCCAGCTTTTTAACAGAGAATGTCAGCTGTAGGAGGGGATTTAAACAGAGCAAATATGGTTTCACCCAGCTCTGCAATTTTATCCGGCGTCTTGTTGATACCCATCCATTTATTTATCCTATATCTTTTGTGGACTATAAATAGGCTAAGAACAGCTTTATATTTCCAGAAAAAAAGAGTTCAACATTTTGCCTGTTCTGTTTTATTTAATAAGTCATTGAAGTTTTATTATGCAGAAGATGTTTTCTGTGGTTTATGAACAAAAGTTGCAGAGGCACCAGAAACCAAGTATTTGTTTGAAGTTCATTTTATTGTGTGTTTTTGGTGTTTTGAGACAGGGTCTCTTCATGAAGAACAATTTAGGATCTTCTTGCTTCAGCCTCCTTGATGTTAGAGTTATGGGTGTGAAGCATCATGATGGGCTTAGGGTTCATTTTAGAAGATGTTGAAGATCAAGAAGTATTGATAAATTAGAAACTGACTTTTTGGCATCTTATTCCTGTTGTATTTTATTTCAGCACATCAGCAGTGAGAATCTTAAGTGTCCTTAAGCCAATTATTAAAATGTCCCATCTACTAATTAAGAAAAAAATCTAGCTAACCTGGACTCTTTTGCATTCCAAATCTATTCAGTGTTTCTACATCCTGTCCAGTCCTCTTCCCTGAGTGTCTCAAATATGTCTGCCTCCACGCTGCATCACCAAAAGCCCACCCCAGAATGGGTGGCATCTCTGTAGTATACTGTACAGCTTGCCTAACAAGTTGGAGAGTGCCTGTCTGCAGTCCTTACACTTATATAAGCATGGAAAGGCGGGATCTAGTGCTTCTGGTCAGTTTCCAGAACTTCCTGAAGCTTTCCAGTTGCTTACTTCCAGACTCTTAATGAGCTTCCACGCTTTCACTTTCCTTTAAAACATCCTGTGCTCTAAGGAGCTTCTGTCCAAGACGGAAGGTTTTTTCTCAGAGGAAATTGATACATCAGACAATTACCAAAATTTCTATTAATAACTAAAAGCTGAGAACATATTAGTATTAAATATTGAAGGTAATAATTATTCCTTTTGTATTTTTATGTCAGTATAGTGAGACATCTTAGGTAGAGCCAAATGACTATATTTTTCATCTTGCTTTTGGTATCTTTTTGAATTCTATTCTTTTTGTTTTTGTTTTTTTTTAGTGTGCATGTCTGTTTCACCTACAAGTATGTCTGGTGGATCATGTGCATGCACTGCCCAGAGAGGCCAGAAGGGGGCATTCCTGGGTACTGGAGTTAATGAAGGTTGTGACCTGCCATGTGGGCACTGGGAAATCAAACCTGGGTCCTCTGGAAGAGCAGCCCATGTTCTTGACTGCTGAGCCATCTCTCCAGCCCCTACTATGCTTTTTAATCCTTGTCATAACAGTTTTGTTTTAATAACATGGTTTCTCATTCTTCTTTATTTAGAAGGTGAAAATAAAAGAGTCATCATGAAAAAAATTTCAAAGAAAAGAGAAGAGATTTTTAAAAAGGTAAAGTATTAATGAAATTTTCGGGGGCTTTTAAAAATACAAGTTTTATACATTTTATCAAGATGTATGATTTTCCTGAAAACTGTTCATTTTCCTTTCGTTACTTTTATGCTTTCTGTTATACATTCTGAGTTTTAAAAGCAGTTTGTAAACAACACGGATATGGTAGCATTGAAGAGTAACAGGCTTACCGAGGTCATTAGAAGCATCCCCCACTTCCTCCCAGGCGATGGGAAGATGAGTTCATCTGCTGGAGGCCGTTTCTTCACATGGACAACACAGCAATATACACTGTGTGCAACATGCCTTTGGCTTTTGATTGTTTTTTTTTTTTAAACAGTTTTTTTTTCCATCATCCTGGCTGTTCTGGAACTCAGTATGTGGACCAGCCAGACTGGCCTTGAATTCATAGAGATCCACCTGCCCATGCCCCTGCCTCCTGAGTGTGGGATTAGAGGTGTGCACCACCAGTGCCTGGCTGCAAATGCCTTCGATGTGTTGACTTGAATTAGGTCTATTCCAGGAATAGTACAGCTGGATCGTATTATCATTGTATCTTCAGGTTTTCTCGAAGAGTCTTCTCACAGCTCTCCCTAGTGGCTGCCCCAGTTGTCACTCCCCTCCAGTGCATAAGGGTTCTTTGTTCCCCACATACCCAAAGCCTGATTTTGTTCTTGTTCATTCTCTCATGATGGCCATTCTGATCAGAATGAGATAGAATCTCACACCACTTTTAATTTACATTTCCCTGGTGGCTGGAAGTTTCAAGCGCTTTCCCAGATATTGGTCGGCAAGTCACATTTCTTGTTTTGAAAGCTGTTGAGAGCACTAAGCCTCTCTTGGCTGGCTGACTGGGGACCACTGTGCAACTTTGCAGTTCTTTACGGACTCTAGGCTGTCTTTCCTTGGCCAGTTATTTGCTTTGCAGCCTTTTGATGCCTCAAAATCCCATTAGTCAATTCTTGTGATCATTTTCTCTTCTGTTGGTGCCCTTTTCAGAAAGTCTTTGCCTATGCTTTTATCTTGAAATGTTTGTTCATGTTTTCTAGAAAAGTCCAACAGTTTGTCTAGCAGTTTAAAAGTAACACTAAGGTCTTTGATCTATTTGAAGTTGATTTTTGAACAAGAGAAAAGATGTGGATCATTCCGTATATAAACACACAGCTTTTCACAGCATCATTTGTTAAAAAGTTGTCTTTTTTTTTTTTTTTTTTTTTGCAATGTATTTTTGACACCTCTTTCAAAAACTGGGCAACTCCCATGGCATGGGTTTATAGCTGGGTCCTGAGTCCACATTGGGAGACTGGGGGAACTTGGTTCTGATGTCAGCCAAGGGTAGTGGCAGCTGCGACAGCAGCAGGGCAGAGGCACTCACCTCAAGAAGAGAAGCTAAAGCTGTGACTTTGGCTCACCTTATATAAGGTCCAGGCTACTGCTGGAGATGCATGTCACTCCAATTTGAGAAGGGGTCTTGCCCTCAGTTAATCTTTCTGGGATACACCCTCCATGACCCATCCAATGGGTATGTCTGTTTCTAAGTACATCTCAGACTCGTTCAAGTTGAAAACCAAGATTAAACACTGAAAAGGCTTAGCAGTCTTGTTTATTTTTTTCCCCAGAGAATCAACTCCTTATGTGATTAATTCTATGTGTTGTTCTTTGAGTCTTCATCTTATTAATTTCTGTTGTCCTGATCTGCTTCTGCTAACAATCTTTACATCTGGCTGGTTCTTGTTTTCCTAAGATCTTGAAGTAAATCAACATGTTATTTATTTGGGAATTCTCTGATTTAAGGCCTTTATACCTGTAGATCTTAGCCATATCCCAGGGGTTGGATAAACTGCTTTCATTTTAACTGGACTCTAGGAACTTTTACATTTCCTCCCGAGTTCCTCGAGGATGCACTGTTTCTTTGAGAGTACAGTTCCATCTCCCGGTGTTAGCAATTTCTAGGGTTTCAGCTGCTGTCAACTGCAGGTTTCTTCTATGATTGGATGCAAGGCATTATTTTGATCCTTTTGTATTGACCAAGCCTTTAATGAGCTAAGAACAACTGAACAACAGAAGATAGCAACAAACAATGAAATGAAGTAGGCTGTGTTCTCAACAGAACTTCCTTCAAGTTGGCATGTGCATTGCACTGTCTTCCCCACTGCTCTCTGTTAGTGCTAGCTCTGTGGGAGGGAGGAGGGCTGCCAGTCTCCTTAATTCAAACAAGTTAGGTCAGAATGCCCTCCCAGTTGAGCAATGTTTGATAAAATTGTTGGACATTTTATCTCCTCACCAGTCTCTTGCCAAGATCTTCCATCACCTCAGGGGTCACTACACTGGCGTCTTCAGTTGTCTTGAGGAGGTTTGTGATTAGTGAGACCAGGCCATATCCACTCATAGTGACTTATTTGGGAGTTTTAACTGTGATACAAGAGTCAGCGGCAGACTTTGAAATTCTTCAGTAAAGTCTGTTGACTAGATTCTTTTTATATTAATCTTCTAAAAATCAGGATCATATTGATACCTCGCTTTGATTTTCAACAAAAATCCATTCTTAAAAATTTTTTAATACATGTATGTATGTTTGTATGTATGTGTGTATGTATGTATGTGTGTGTGTGTTCACACATACATATGCATGACATAGCATACCTATGGAGGTTGGAGGACAACTTGTAGGAATTGGGTCTTTTGCTCTACCATGTGTGCCCCGGAGATAGAACTCAGAGGTAGCCAGTATTGGTGACATGCATCTTCACCCACTGAGCTATCTCACCAGCCCCTGAATCCACATTTTTAATGCAATCATGAAGCTAATATGTCTCTTTTTACTTTTTTCATTCCAGCTTCAGGCTATTTTGGTCAGCACAATTTTTTTCAAGAGTCTTTGCTATTCTATATCTTAAATTTAAAGTTTAAAACAAACTCAGACTCCAAACCACTAGAGAGTAAGAATAGTTACTTTATAAGGCTGAGCTTTGAAAGACTGCAAATGTTCACCCTCCCACTCTGGAAAATAATAATGTCACATAATGGAAAATAATAACAATGGAAAGTTCTTTTGATGTTTGAGAGGAAAGTCCGAGCTAGACACTCATATTTGGGAGGTCATGCATGCACACACTTACCAAACCCTTGAGTATACTTTCCTTTTTGTGCCAGGGAACAGGGTGGCCATTGAAGAAGATATAGGGGAGGGGACAGTTAAGAACTGAAGTCAATGTGTAGACAGTTTTTAGGAAGAAAGATGTCTGCATTGTCAGGTACTGCAGAAAAATTCCTCAAGCAATGACATCTGTGGGGTGTTGGATTTTTAAAGTACTTTTATACATGTTTAATTTTACCAGACTTTTTTAGAAGATACAGGAGGCACATAGTACACTCGCACAAAGAACTAAGTCTCAGTCAGATTTTGTCATTTAAAGATTTTTTTTTGAGATTTCAGGTGGCAATGACTTAATTTTAACATTAATCATATATAAAGAATTCATATAAGTTAGTAAATAATTCAAGTTTGAGTAGACAGACAAAAGAATATGAATGGGTATTTTATAGGAGACGATTTTGAGACTGATTGACATAAGACAAGCCGTTCTGTAACTGCCAGATGTCACCTAACCTTCCCTGCTCTTCCCCCACAGATGTCAGAAGCAGCAATCAGCAGCACAGAAGAAATAACGGACAGGCGTCTGTCAAAAGGTTCTGTAGCATGCCACAGCTCTGATATCCTTGGGTTTTAGTTTTTAAGGATGTAATGACTACTTCCATCCCAGCACTCAGTATTCTAGATCTTAAACATAAACTAGGTTTCCTATAGGATATAAGATGGGCCCAAGGAAAATACATAGAAATCAAACTCACGATGTTCATTTTCTCCAAGAAATTGAACTCCTGATGTTTCACTTTCTCCATCATTATCTGTACACACGGAGGATTTGCTGGTGTCTGAGACTGGCTTAGACCCTTAGGTATGTGTAGATGCAGAACTTGCTTCAGAAGACCTCCTGTGACTTAACTCTAGTCTTACTCCTTATTCCAACCAGAGCAACTTACAAGTTCTCAACAGGAGCAGGAGGAAAAGGCCAACTCAAGAGAACACAACCAATTCATCTTCCTTCTTAAAAATTGTACTCAGAACTGTACAACTGCTGTCTTTCCCCATCCATCCTATGAGTAGCAGAAAGTAACAAACAGCTTAGAGTGTACACACTGCCTTCCCGATTCCATTCTTCCATTTTAACAGCAGCAGCAGCAACAACAACAACACAACGTGGCTTTTATGTTCCTCCATGTCCCAAGGTACCCTAGATGGAATACAAATGTTGTCAAGGAATTTCTTTCTAACAAGAAAACAGCATCAGAGGTTGTTTGAGCTGTTTTATGCTTTGCTTGGCTACAAGAAAGACTCTGGCTGATACCTGATGCAGCAGCAAGGGAAGGTGACAAAGGATAGAGAAGCGGTTGCAAGAGAGACACAGTTTACCATAGATAAAGCTGTTCCCGATGAGAAGGGGGAAGAGGTGCAAGCTTTTGCGTGCTCCTGAGACTGTGGTCTTTTCTCTCTGCTCATCATGGGAGCTAGGCATAGTTGTAGCTAAGATACACGATAGAGTCCTTTCACTGACACTGCTGATTAATTATAGTAAAATGATGTGAACTCTGTGTAATGCTGATGTCTTGCTTTAAATGCAGAAGAAAATCAAAACATAACAGAGACACTGAGAGGCAAAGTAAGAGAAAAACTGAAAAATGCTAAGGTAATGCTTTTAATGGATTTCTCCTGTTTTCAGAATGAGTGTTTTAAGTGGAACGTGGATCACAAAAACTTTTTTCCAGTGTTAAAAGCTGAGGTTGCTTCAATTTTAAAGCTTGCTTTGATTTTTTTTCTTTTCTTCTATTTCCTTTTTCTTTTATGTCTTAATACCCTATTGTAAGTAGAGTTTCAGTTGCTGCGATAGAATGCCATGACAAAAAAGCAAGTTAGGAAGCAAGGGCTTTATTTGGCTTACACTTCTGTATCACTGCTCATCAGTAAAAGAAGTCAGGACAGGAACTCAAGCACAGCAGGAACCTGGAGGCAGGAGCTGACACAGAGGCCATGGAGGAGTGCAGCTCACTGGCTTGCTTTCATGGCTTGCTCAGTCTTCTTTCCTACAGCACCCAGAATCACCCACCCAGGGGGTGTCATCACTTACAATGGGCTGGGCCCTCTCCCATCAATTACTAATTAAGAAAATTCCCTACAGGTTTGTCTACAGCCAGATCTTATGAAAACAATCTCTCAACTGAAGCTTCCTACTCTCCAATGACTCTAGCTTGGGTCAAGTTAACATAAGACTAGCCACCATGCCACCCCTTCTTCCCTCACCATGATATTAAACCCAACCCGAGAAAAGTCAGTCAATCTGGTTATAGTAATATTATATATGACATCTCAGGTACAGATAAATGTGTGTGTGTATGCGTGTGTGTGTGAACACACCATTAAAAACATTGAGGAAACTTTTATTTTCATTCATTTTGAAGAGAAGACATACATGCTCACATATGCTGATTTTCTGTAAAATTTTGTGTTTCAGATCAGTCAAGGTGAAAAGTCCTCACCTGAGATGCTCACTGATACAAAGACTACAAAGATACAAAGATGGTCTAAGGTGAGTAACTTTCTTTAAAATACTTTTTAAAAACATCTTTTTTTAAAAAAAATGTTATTTTTTATGTATGTGAGTACACTGTAGCTGTCTTCAGACACACCAGAAGAGGGCATCAGATACCATTACAGATGGTTGTGAGCCAACATGTAGTTGCTGGGAATTGAACTTGGGACCTCTGGAAGAGCAGTCGGTGCTCTTAACCATTGAGCCATCTCTCCAGCCCTTTAAAGACATCTTTATGGATGTATAGTTTACACAACAAATTTCAACCCCCTTTTAGCTTACAACTCAGTGGCTTTTGGTTAAGCTGTGGAACTGTGTGGTTGACACCACAATCCAGTTTTAGGCCATCTGCGTCCTCCCATAGAAGAAGTCTCACACCCAGTTCAATCTATCTTCACTTGGCATTACTTATCCTGATAAATTCTAATAAGATAAACTTAAGCACATTAAACGTTTACAGAGTCCTTGTGAGCAGACAGAACTCATGAATTGGGCATCTCCAGATGGCAGGTGCTGAGGGGTCCACCAGGGATCCATGAAGGGAAATCAGTCATGCCTGAACAAGTAGGGCAGAGAAAATAGCTGAGTCAGCAAAGCCGGGCAGTAACTGTAAAGTCCCGTGTCGGGAGTTAGCTGGCAGTTTGGGATTGAAAACGACTGTTTGTGTTCCTGACACAGGCCTCTCACCACACTGAACCGGGTTTCAGTTTGCTTACATAGGAGCCGAGGACGCTGAAATCACCTAAGACCCTCCCAGTGAGTTATTCTAGCAGCGTTAGCGATGTTCCCAGACTTACAGACTTGGTGCTACAGTCCGCGTGCAATTGTGTGTTTGAAAGGACTCAGATTTGGGGGTGTAGCTGTGTTAGAGTACAGGCTAGGTTGTGGTAACAAAACCATAAGTAAATTAATGAATTAATTAAAACCAAAAATGTCTGCCTTAAGAGAGAGGTTTTACCCCTCTCCAGTTTATCAGCTCAGTTACTCAGGCTGATGGGTCTCTCACCACCTTCGACAAGCTTCTCACCTGTGGGTCCATGGCACAAAGCTCTGCTCTTCTCCCTTGCTAGACAAAGACAGAGAAGAGAAAGGAAGAAATGAATTGCAGGTTGCCTTTTCTTTTTCTTTTTCTTTTTTATAAGACAGATGTGCAAGTTGTGCATATCATTTCCAGTCAGAGAATATAAAAGAAATAGCTTCATGTCCAATTAGCAGTGGGCTCTATGATAAGAGAGGGGTAGACACTGCTGGGAGCTGGTCATTTTGCGATAGTATGTGGGATCGTTAGTTTTGCAGATATTAAAACACGGGGATCCTTCACACATGTGGTACACACAGACTCACTTAGGCACACGCACACACAGAAATACAGAAATAAATTAACTACATAAGATAAGAACTCCATACTAAATCTAAGCTTGTGTATTCAGGAAGCAGCGGACAAGCACAGACAGTGGGCAGTTTGTATGTGCAAATGGCAGCTAGACTGTAGACAGAAACAAAATATAAGGTAGATCTTCACATTTTATATGTTTTGAAATTGTTGAATTCCTAGTGTGACTTTTGCTTTTTCATGGAATTGAGTCCCTTCTAAATTTCTCTTAGGGCAGTTATATGCATGAGAAAGAAGTGGTATAGTTTTTTTTTTTTTCTTTTTTGGTTGTTGTTGTTTAAAAGAATTTGAGTCTGCAGCATAGAAGACATAAAAGAGGACTTATTTATGGACGAGTCTGTAATGAAGATTATGCCACCAAATATTGTGGGGCTAGGATGGCAAAGTGTGTGGATATCTGTGAGCACGAGTCCACAAGAATGCTCGAACATGGAGAACACTGATCAGCCAGCATTTTGATTAAAGTGAGAAATAATACTCTAACTACTCAGGTTAGTGTGAGAGAGCAGAGAAGGAGATTTTGACTTTCTTCTAATATGGTTCTCACTAGAGTTACCAACACACACACACACACACACACACACACACACACACACGTGAAAGGTGAAAGGCAAAAGGTAAGCTATGAATCAAAACCAAGTGTAAATGACTGCTGTGTTGTTTTCTACTTGCTGCTAAGCTGCCATCTGCCACATTATGGAGAAGTGTTCCTTCCCTTGCATACAGACAGTATGTATCCAGTACGGCATTAACTACTGGCCTGCTGCTGTTTAACCCACAGACTGAAGTCTTGCTGGATGAAGGTCTTTCATTTTTCATCCTGAGTGGAGAAGAAGATTCAGCAATGAGCCGGTCTTCGAGGCAGGTTGGATTTGCGTCTCCATTTAATAGCTTTGCTCTCCCCCAAACCAGCTATTTATTAAAGGCATAGGCTGAGAGCTGGACAGGAAAGGGATTTGTGTGCCCGTGTGCCTGTGTGCCCGTGTGTGTGTGTGTGTGTGTGTGTGTGTGTGTGTGTCTGTGTCTGTGTCTGTGTGTGTTGTTTCATTTTGAGACAGGGTCTTTCCCTGTAACTCAGCTTTGGCCTGGAACTCTGGACTCCCCTATTCTGTCTCCTGATGTTAAGACTGCACTGTGCACCCTCATGTCTGGCTTGGAAGATGAAAATTTCATTGCTAAGCCTTCCTCCTCTCTTGGAGTTGAGGGGCCCGTTCGTTATAATACCTAACATTAACAGAGTGCCTCCGGGATACTCAGTGATACATTAGATCATCAAAATGGATGGTGTCCGTCGATGCTCACTCGTGAGGGCTGGAAAGCTAGCTCAGTGGCGAGAGTTCTTGCCATGCACATGTGAGAGACCTGAGTTTGATTCCAGAACTCAGGTAAAAAAAAAAAAAAAGCCAGGTGTGGTGGCGTGCATGTGTAATACTGGTACTCCGGAGAGGCAGGACGCTGGAGATCAGCCTAGCCTGCTTGGCAAATTCCAGGTCAATTAGAGACTGTCTCAGACTGTCTCTCAGAAGAGGATGGAGAGCACCTAAGGCTAACACCCAAGGCTGTGCTTTGTCTTGACTCTCATGAGCGCACATGCACACCCCACACGCACACACATACCCAGATCTGTGAGACAATATTGTTTGTATTCATAGATAAAGAAACTAAGGTGGGAGAGTGGGGCATCCACAGAGCAGAGAGGTGGGGGAAGGGATCCTCCACCTGTGTGAGAACAGGTCTTGTGTCTTGTTGTTGGCCTTGTCTAAAGAAGTGTCTCCTCACGTGGTCCATTACTCCTCACGTCTCTCCAGTTTTCATTCCTGCACAGTCAGCTACAGACCCCTGTGTTTCTCTCATATCTTCCTGTTCCTTCTCAAACAGGCTCACACACCCCTCAGCTGGTTGCTGCTGTGTGCTTGCCCCCCCCAGTCCCTCCCTCCCCCCACCACCACCCCCGTTCCCATTCTCACCCCTTCCTGATTCATCCATCTCTATCTGGGAAAGGAGGAACTTCTGTCCCTGTTCTTCCTACGCAGCAGAGAGCAGGAGCCAGGTGCCGTGCATGGACACTTTTCCTTCTCACAGAGCAAGTATGAAAGAAGCGAAGCAAATTGTGAGGCCCCAGGCCAAGCTGGGCATGCTGGAGTCCAGGTTAGAGGAACACAACTTGGAGTTATCTGGGAAAGCTGTCTTCCTGCCAGAAGGCGATGGGAAGCTACTGTCACTGTCTTACCAAGAAATCTATTTTACAAGAGTCTGAATTCAAGCATGGCTCCTTCCTGCTGAGAGGAAGATGGCCCAGCCTTATCCATGAACCTAGGGTAAAGTCAGAGGATGCTCTCTGAAGGTTCTGGTGATCGATTTGTAGCGAGGGAGGGATGCTCCTTTGAGATAGGACAGCATCTCCTCTTGTTACCTGATGCTCATTTACGACCATCCACATTTCGATCTTCTCAGCTTAGACTCCAGCAGCTGCCAGCACAAGGAATGTTCTGCTGTGAGCTGCTTACTGAAGACCAGGAAAGTGATGATTTGGGATAGCAGCTGGGCTGGACTAAATGAGAAAGAGTTGGGCAGATGATGCATAATTGATTCAAGACTGTACCTTAGCCCAAATTGAAAACAAAGATAACTATCTTTGAGGTCCACAGAGATGCCTGTAGGTCAAAACATCAGGGGCCAAACTGGAGACCCCACTTTCTTGAGCCATCAGGACTGAGAACTGTGGCCTATACCAGTGGTATAGAGGAACATTGCATGGGGACACCAGCTGGGACAAAGGACTCTTCATACTTCATAGCTGGTGGTCAGAATATTTAAGGAGCTCTTCTGTGTTGAGATTCTCCCCAATCTTACCTATGCTTGTTACCATTATACCTTGTTTGAATCCCAAAAAGACACCCAAAAAAGATAGCTGCCTGTAAACTATTTCTGTGATTTCATAAAAGGAGATAGGAAGGCAGGAATGACAGCAGGACTTGACACAAACCCAAGTGATGCCCAACTGTGCTTCAGTTAATGCAGGAAGGACAGAAGGGAGGAGGGGGAAAAGGAAGAAGGTTGAGAGGGAAAACGACAAAAAACTGTGTTTGGAAAAATGTCATCATAAGTTGGGCATGGTGGCTTTAATCCCCAGCGCTCAGGAGGCAGAGGCAAGCATTCAGGGCCAGACTGGCTACAGAGTTTATTCCAGGACAGCCAGAACTGCACAGAGAAACTCTGTCTCTAAATTAAATAGATAGATAGATAGATAGATAGATAGATAGATAGATAGATAGATAGATAAAAGAAAAAGAAAAATGTCATCATGTATAAATAATTCTTGAGCCCTCAACTCTAAAATACTTGCAAATTTTTTTTTGCTAGGCTTGGTCAAAGAGCAGGTAAGCGTCTGTAGTCACAAGAATGCTATGATTGGGTTGTGTCAGCATACACCACTTATGTTGAGTGTGCAGCTAACATCAGCTGATAGGAGACTGAAGCAGGGGAATCTGGGGAATCTTAGAGTTTTATTTTATGTTAGTATGGGCTACAAAGTGAACTCCACGCTGGCTAGAGCAACATGCTGAGCCTCTCTTAAAAGCCAAACAACAATAAAAATGATCCTGCAATTCTATTTTATTACTTACCCTAAGTGTTAGAATTGAGTGGGGTTTTTTTTGATTGCATGATACATTTGGATGATACTTTGTTCAATACACGAAAATTTTAAATTACATAGTCATCTGAAGCAATCTGATATATTCAGTTTTGTGAGCAGATCCATACTCATGAGAGAGAGGCATTTATCAACAATGATATGTTTTCATACCAATACTCAGATTTTAAAACAACTTTTAATTTGAGTGGATGGTCGTCAGCTGATATTTATCCTAAGCCAAGGAAAAAACCAGGTTCAGAACTAAGTGTTTTAGTTAGGAGAGACGACAGAGGTTCTGGTTAATCAACAAAATGTTGGACTGGGTATTAGGACTATCTTGTACCTCACAGGTACAAATTGGCATAATTAAGCTCTAATTGTATTTTGAGAGAAAAGTTTCATTTTAACAGGAAGGGTGATATGTAGGAAGAGCTAAGGTGGGAGGAGTACAGAGAGGAAGAGAAGGAGAAGAGGAGGAGAAGAAGGAGAGGAGAAGCTAGGTGATGAAAGAGAGAAGGTGGGGGGAGACAGGGAGGCAGATGTTCATGTATCACCACCGGTCAAAGATAGTTGATATATCTAGGTTGGGTAGTGGGTTACACCTCTGATTGAGCAATACCAAACTTATACAGCCTATGATTAACATTTTTAAAAAAAATGTATATGTGCAAAAAGAAAAAGGGGGCATGGGATAGGGGTTTTCTAAGGGGGGGGAATGGGGAAAGGGGATAGCATCTGAAGTGTAAATAAAATATCTAATAAAAAATAAGAAAAAATAAAACAACTTTTATAAATAAGCCTATATTTTAGAATTTCACTGTAACCACTTGGTCACAGACTTCTTTATTTCCTCCTTGTTATTTTCTCTTAAATACTTTGTAGAAAATAGTTTCTCTACTTTTTAGGTAGGGCTGCTTTAGGGGTGAAAGAAACCAAATAGGAGGAGGTTTGAAGACCACATGGGTCTTGAGGCCCTAGACCTCCCCTTCCCATATCCGGCCTGTGTCTGAGCCTTTTCACTAGAATGGAAGGGGACCAAGTTATCATTCTGTTTCAGCAACATTCACTGGAGAATTGAACAGTGAGCTATGAAAAATATCACATAACATTAACCTTAAATGAGTTCATCTTTATTCCAAAAAAACTTATTTTATTAAATATATATATACATACACACACACACACACACACATATATATATATATATATATATATATATATATATATATATATATATAGAGAGAGAGAGAGAGAGAGAGAGAGAGAGTTTCAGCTAGCACTTGATCTTGGCTAAGTGAATTGGAAGACCACAGTAAGGCTCGAGAATGTGCCACTTACCTGCATATCAGTCACGGGGGAAAGCATGCAGACCGATTTTTATTTTTGCTATTCAACAGAGAACAGTAAGTGAGAGTTACTTCAAGCACTCTGCATCAGATGGTAGTTTCCAAAATGCTGCTGAGGGCCAAGATGAGGACTTTATGGAAGAAGTAATTTTAACGGATTTATTTGAGGTGAAACCTGCGGAGTATGAAGATGATCAAGAACAGATAAAAAAACAGGAGGCAAACATATTTGTGCCAAGTAGTTCTCCAGGTAACACACGCCCTGAAATACACAAGTCATGGATGCGCCATGTTATAGGGCACCAACTTCTGTGCCTGTCAGAGCGGTAAGGGGTATTGATCTTCTATGTATTTGTTCTTTACCATGGTCTTTAAAGTGATTATCTAAGTTTTTGTCATTAAGTGGCCAGCCAGCAGAAACTGCCAAAAGGCATGCTGCCTCGCATTTTAGAAGACGAAGGATTCTACATTCAGAAAAAGCCAGAGACATATAAAAAGATCTGCAACAAAATGGAAAATCGCCTGCTCAGCCTGCAGGAGGCAAGTATACCAGCTGACGAGTGAGGCCAGTAGCTGACAGCGTACGACGCTTGCTTTTTAGTGAAATACTCAGTTACTGTATTTTGTACCTATCTCTGATAGGGAAAATGTTGGTTTGAAGAAAGTGGAGAAATAATGTCATTACCTTCACCTATTAGACAGTCTTGGAATTTTAGGCTCTGCACGAGCAAGGAATCTTTGAATCCAGCACTAAAGACCATACACAGAAAGGTAAGCAACAGTGTTCTGCTTGTAATAACGCTTGAGTAACAGCTGTTGTAACATCAATTATAACTTATGTTTTTATGGTTCTATTTTACCTTCTAAGGCTACTGAGCTTAGTCATAGAATAGCTAACCTTGGATAAAATGTTAAGTAATCTTTAAGATTATTGAGGTCTATTTAATGATGGGAAATGCTCAAAATAAAATGTAATATGAAAACCATAATACAAAATTTGTATGATTCTCACTTTGTACATAAAAAAGCCAAATGAATGGTATTCAAGGGAATCACCGTTTTAAACTCTTAGCTCTGTGGATTACTCTCTCCCTGTTATTTTTGCCCATTTTATAAATGGAATCATAAAGTATTACTCTATTTGTATGCAGCAATGGTTAGCTTATTTTTTGTATAGAAATCAACTGTATGAAAACCATACTTTATTTATCTATTTTTCTATTAATGGATATCAGGTGTATCCAGTTGTTGGCCATTGTAACAACACTGCTGAGAAATGTCTGCACATGTGTTCTGATTATATATGTATATATATTTTCTGCTGGCTAAATATCACAGAATAAAAATGCTAGCTGTAGATTTGTATGTATTCAGTTTTGGTATATAATGCCAAATAGTCTCTGTGGTAGTTTAAATAAGAGTGGCCCCATGGGCTCATATATTTGAAGGCTTATTCATCAAGAAGTGGCACTATTTGAGAAAGATTAGGAGGTGTGGCCTTGTTGGAGTAGGTGTGGCCTTGTTGGAGGAAGTAGGTCCCTGATGGGTGGGCTTTGAAGTTTCAAAAGCCCAAGCTGGCCAGACCCAATCTCTGCCTCTCTCCTTCACCATCCCCTCTCTTCATCTCTGTCTCATCATCATCATCATCTCTCTCTCTCTGTCTCAGCCTCTCTTTACATCTCTCTCCATGTCTCTATCTCTCTCCTGCATACAGATCAGGATGTAGCTCTCAGCTATTGCTCTAATACCATGCATGCCACCATGCTCCCCATCGTGATGATATGGACTAAACCTCTGAAACTGTAAGCAAGCTCCCACTTCAATGATTTCTTTGTTAGGATTTGGTGATGGTTTCTCTTCACAGCAATAGAACAGTGACTAAGCCAGTGGTTAATAAGAGAAAGGTTAATTCCTTGATTTATGAGTTGAGTGATAGATTTATGATAGATTTTGGTCCTATATACCAAGATGGAGAATTCTTGGGAGTGGAAGTTCTAACTTATTGTCTCCCAAAATAATGCATTTCTGTGTTCCATAGTTTTAATTGTTTCCTACTGTTGATTTAAAATCTGTCTCCTGGGTGTTGTATTTATTTGAACTTGTCTGGCTTCAGAGAACTCACAAAGCGCTTTATTCTTGTGAACTACTTGAAATCTGTAGACTATAGTCACTCCACCTTTTAGATTTTTCTTACAGCATAAACTCACATCCTTTGATTGTTACTAAAACCTTCATCAGCTGAATTACTGTGCTTTAGCTACTGAGGACCACAGTCAGTACTGGGTAAGAAAAGACCAGGGAAAGGCTAATGTCTCCCCATGGAACAAGTAACATCAAGCCCCTATGGATGAGTTCCTAGCTCAGGGAGGCAGAGGTTTAGGAACAATGCTGGTGGCCTCTAGTTATTAGAGAGCACCCAGACTGCCATCCTAGACTTGGGGTGGAACAACATTTATTCCAGCTCAACAGCAGGTGTGACAGCAATGGCACCACAGGCTCTGTCAGAAACTGTCTAGGAAAATCAAAACCATGTAAGTGAAATTTCTGGAAACAGACTACCATTGGGCATGGTCTGTGGTGGGTGAGCTCTAAGAATGCAGGGTCTTTAGAGACTTCATCCCAGGATTGCTTTTCACTGCTGATGTGCCTTTCCTGTCACTATTATATAGCCTAATGATCCCTGGGCGTCAGCCCACCCTATTGGACAGATTTTCTGCAGATCACCAAGATGCACTCATGTAGTAATGTTGTGTAGACAAGCTGATGATTCCATAATTCTTTTTTTTTCTTTTTTTTTTATCTTTTTTTTCTTTTTTTTCTTAGATATTTTATTTACACTTCAGATGTCATCCCCTTTCCCCATTCCCCCCCCCTTAGAAAACCCCTATCCCATGCCCCCTTTTCCTTTTTGCATTTATACATTTTTTTAAAATAATGTTAATCATAAGCGTTATAAGTTTGGAATTGTTCAATCAGAGGTGTAACCCACTGACCGACCTAGATATAACAACTATCTTTGACTGGTGGAGATACACGAATATCTGCCTCCCTGTCTCCCCCCTCTTTCTCTCTTTCATCACCTAGCTTCTCCTATCCTTCTTCTCCTCCTCTTCTTACTCCTTTTCTTTCTCTCAGTACTCCTCCTACCTTAGCTCCTCCTACACATCACCCTTCCTGTTAAAATAAAACTTTTCTCTCAAAATACAATTAGAGCATAATTATGCCAATTTGTACCAGTGAGGTACAAGATAGTCTTAATACCCAGTCCATCATTTTGTTGACTAACCAGCACCTCTGTCATCTATCCTAACTAAAACATTTAGTTCTGAACCTGGCTTTAGGATGAATGTCAGCTGCCGACCATCCACTCAAATCTTTTCTCTTACGGTAAATAGCTATAAGTTTTCAACCCCGTCAGAAATCCAGAATGACCGAGTTAACTATAATTGTGGGAAGCACAAATCATAGCTTCTAAAACTTAGCCAATTTATAGAGACCTCTGAACACCTGAAAAGCCCCTATACTACCGAATGTTGGAGCATCAAATCTTCAGCCTTCTGGCCCAGAGTCATCTGACAGACCTTGGTGATGCAGGATTATTAAGGACTGATTACTCTGTCTAGGCAGATATAATCAGTCGACTATTCTGCATGTGTGTCCTTTTCTGGACAGTAATTTGTCTGTAGATGGAGAGAGGCAATTCTTGCCTAGTGGCTGTTACCACACAACTGGAGTAACTCCAAGGATGCTCAATTTCTTCTTAGAATCCACGACAGGAAGCTGTCAGGAGCAGACAGGTCTCTAATCAATATGAACATTAATATATAAATATTTGTAGCATCAGTTTTATGGACTTCTGATGTTTTGAAAACCAACTATCCATGTAAGGTAACCTGGACTGTTTTCTGTTAACTCCTCTCAGCTATTTCTAAGTAAAATATGGAAAGCACCCTAACAATAAACTCAAAAATATGAATTTGCTATAGTCCCTTAACTCATAGGTTAACCGTCCCAAATAAGTTAAAAAAGTTAAAAAAGGGCTGGGTCTAGGCCCTGTATTCCTAAAGGTGTTATACAGGCACAATGCCCATGAGCGTATCAATATTCATCTCACTTTTATATTAATAAGGAGCTCGTACCAATGAAAACCTTAAATTTGAAATCAAAGTAAATTTTGTACCATTTAAGAATTTATAACTTCATCTTGATAATAATTATACAGATTTCTACCAGTAGGTTATGGCTATGCAGTAAGTCCTAGCTAATCCCCCCTGTTCCAACAAAACCACTACTTGTCCCTAGAAAGACAGACCATTATTAACCACATTAGTCCCCAAGCTCAGGGAATAGGGGCGCTGACTCTTCTTTAACTTCTTCAAGCTGATTAAGGGCGTTGAGATTTTAGAAGAGGGGTGGGGGGGGGAGAGTAAGTTGATAAGCCTCTGATGCTGTGTCTTCACTGAATCCAGATGGAATTCCAGGACATCAGAGGTTTGGGCAGGTCTGCTCAGTATGCTTGATGAGTAGATACACCAAGGCTGTGTATTCTGCAATATACAATTCTCAGAACAAGTTTTAGTATCAAGAAAAAAAAAAACTTTCCCACCCCCAGGGGCCTGACATTTTTTTTTAAAGATGTTGGTTCTGAAGACTTTTTTTTTTCCCCGCTTCTTAAAATTGGTTGTAGTATTTACATTTCAGATTTTATCCCCTTAGCCTACTTCCTCCCACCACCCAGAAACCTATCCCATCCCCCTCCTCATGCTTCTATGAGGCAGTAACCACACCTACCCCCCTCACTATCCCCTCCCCACCCTCACATCCCCCCCCCCACACTGTGTGTTCATTCATTCATTTTTCATTCATTTTTTTATGGGACCAAGAAACTCCTCTCCCACCTATGTCCGAAGGGGCCATCCTCCCCTACATATATCTCTGGAGTCTTGGGTCCCTCCCTATGTGTTCCCAGGCTGGTGGTTTAGACCCTGGGGGGCTCTGGTTGTTTGGTATTGTTGCTTTCCACCTGGGGTCACTAACCCTTTCTGCTCCTTCAGTCCTCTCACTAAGTTCTCCATTGGGAAACCCCTGATCATATCAGTGGTTAATTGTGAACATTGTCCTCTGAGTGTTTTAGTCTTTGGCTGACCTCTAAGGAGACAGCTATATTATGTTCCTCACATTATGCACTTACAGCCATCCACAACAGTGTTTAGATTAGGTGGCTGTACATGGGGTGAATACCCAGGTGGAAAGGTCTCCTGATGGCCCCTCCTTCAGTTTCTGTTCCATGTTTTGTTTCCCTATTTGCTCCCTTGAGCATTTTTGTTTCTCGTTCTAAGTAGAACTGAGGCATCCCCTCTTGGTCGTCCTTCTTCATGAGCTTCATGTGGTCTGTGGGTTGAGTCTTCGCTAATCCAAGCTTTTGGACTAACATCCGTGGAGATATGTTTGTGTAACTATCTTCTTTTGGGGTTTTTGGAAGATTACTTTCTTGCTTTTTCCAGGTTGTAGTTTCCCTCCTTGTGTTGGAGTTTTCCACCAATTATTCTTTGAAGTGCTGGATTTGTGTTGAGATACTGTGTAAATTGGGATTTGTCATGGAATATTTTGGTTTCTCCATCAATAATGATTGAGAGTTTTGCTGGGTATAGTAGTCTGGGCTGGCATTTGTGTTCTCTTAGGGTCTGTATGATATCGGTCCAGGATCTTCTGGCTTTTATGGTCTCTGGTGAGAAGTCTGGTGTAATTCTTATAGGTCTGCCTTTATATGTTACTTTGCCTTTTTCCCTTACTGCTTTTAGTATTTTTTCTTTGTTTTGTACATTTGATGTTTTGACTATTATATGGCGGGAAGTATTTCTTTTCTGGTCTAAACTATTTGGAGTTCTGTAAGCTTCTTGTATATTTATGGACATCTCTTTCTTTAGGTTAGGGAAGTTTTCCTCTATAATTTTGTTGAGGATATTTACTGGTCCTTTTAGTTGGGAGTCTTCCCCCTCATCTATACCTATTATCCTTAGGTTTGGCCTTCTCATTGTGTCTTGGATTTCTTGTATATTTTGGGTTAGTAGCTTTTTGTATTTTGCATTTTCTTTGACAGTTGTGTCAATGTTTTCCATGGTATCTTCTGCACATGAGATTCTCTCTTCCATCTCTTGTATTCTGTTGGTGATACTTGTGTCTATGACTCCTGATCTTTTTTTTAGGTTTTCTATCTCCAGGGTATTGTCCGTTTGTGATTTCTTTATTGTTTCTACTTCCATTTTTAGATCCTGCATGGTTCTGTTTAATTCCTTTTCCCGTTTGGTTACATTTTCTTGAAATTCCTTAAGGGATTTTTGTGTTTCCTCTTTAAGGGTTTCTATCTGTCTACCAGTGCTCTCCTTAAGTTCTTTGAGAGTGTTATTTATGTCTTTCTTAAAGCCCTCTATCATCATCATGAGAAGTGATTTTATTTCTGATTCCTGCTTTTCTGGTGTGATGGGGTGTTCAGGGCTTGCTCTGATGGGGGAGCTGGGTTCTGATGATGCCATGTAACTTTGGTTTCTGTTGCTTACATTCTTGCTCTTGCCTTTTGCCATCTGGTTAACTCTAGTGCTGCCTGTACTTGCTGTCTCTGACTGAAGCCTGTCTTTCTAGTTATCTAGCTTGTGTCTGATCTCCTAGGGGTCCAGATGTCTCTGTGATCTTTTCCAGCTGCACTGATTACAGTGGTACCTCTAGGATGCCTCAGGATATGGTGCCTCCAAGGTAGTAGTCCAGCTAGGTGTCTGCTGTTCTGGGTGCAGTGTCTCCTCTAGAATATCTCAGGATATGTTGTCTGAAGCTCTGAGTTCATTTGTTCCTCTGTGGGTCTGGATTGAGTGGACCTTCCAGTATGTCTCAGGTGGAATCCGGGGTCCACACAACAGCAGACCTGGAAGAGGTCTGATCTAGGCCTCAGATCTGAGAAGTAGTTTCTAAGACACTGTCCAAGTTAGAGCGCCTGGAATCCCTGCTTCCTCTGGGTTCTTGGAGGTTGGGGACAGAGCTGCCACCCAAGATCTGCTTAGTGCTCTGGCCCAGATCGGAAGGAACCAGTGTTCCCGGCCAGGAGTAACTTCCTGGGTCCTATTGGTTCCCAGTTACTCCCTGTTTAGGGCGGGCCCTGCTGTCTGCTTACCTAGGACACTGCCTGAGTTCGAGTGCCTGGGATCCCTGCTCCCTCTGGGTTCTTGGATGTTGGGGGCAGAGCTGCCACCCAAGATCTGCTCAGTGCTCTGGCCCAGACCGGAAGGAACCAGTGTTCCGTGCCGGGAGTGACTTCCTGGGTCCTTTTGGTTCCCAGTTACTCCCTGTTTAGGGCGGGCCCTGCTGTCTGCTTACCTAGGACACTGCCTGAGTTCGAGTGCCTGGGATCCCTGCTCCCTCTGGGTTCTTGGATGTTGGAGGCAGAGCTGCCACCCAAGGTCTGCTCAGTGCTCTGGCCCAGACCGGAAGGCGATTCCATAATTCTTGATAATGATTTTATAGAATTCGAAAATTTATAAGTAATTTTAAGCCATCTATAGAATAAAAGCTGCAAGTAGAGCTCTGTAAACTTTCATGTGTCATGGGCTAATTGCACTAGAACTAGAATGCAGGCTTAGGACAAACTTACCACCAAAGAAAACATTCCTTTTAGGTTATATGTGAGAACATTGTCTGGTAACTAAAGGTCATAAACTGGGAATGGACAATTTATTCTAGCTACAAGGACAGAAAATAAAATATTGACTGATTAATCAATATAAAATGTCAAAACAAATGAGACATAAGGCAGATGATTTGTCTCTCAACAAAACTGTGTTAACTTGTAACATAAAAATTATTGCTTTAAACTTATAATGAACTTATGGGTGGGCTAGTTCAATAAAGAACTAGAGACAATAAATGTTTAGTCAGATACTAATCTTAATAGAAAGCTGTGTAAACAATTCTGTTGTAACTCCTAAAACCTTACCGATCTATGACATAAATTATTGCCTTAAATTTTCTATGAATTTATTGGAGTGTAAAAGTATTTAGAAAATCATGTAATCAATTCCTCTACCTGATAGTTGTATGAGATAATTTTTAGAGAAAGTATAAAAACTAAGAACCGCAATAGAATGATGGTGCAGCTTTCTTCAGCTTCATTCAGTATGTGTATGTATGTCTCCTTTCTTTCTTTCTTTCTTTCTTTCTTTCTTTCTTTCTTTCTTTTCTTCCTTTTCTTTTTTCTCTGGTTCATGAAAAGTTAATGAACCCTAAGCCTTTCACCTGGCCAGTGAGGGGCCCTTGAGCCAGAAAGAAAAGAACCTAGTAACTAACTTTTTCTCTTAATCCCCTGCTGCTATAAGCAGGAGTTAATTGCCAGAAACCAGCGGCTTTTAGCCACAGAATATGATGATAGAGTCAAATTTCCAGGGGCCATCAGCTTCTGGCCCCCCAGAACAGTGAAGAAGAGTTATAAGGCCAGAGATCATATGCCTTTGGTCTTTGTCAGATGCTGTGTTCTGCCTCAGCAGTACCTGACCCCGCCAGTGCTGGTCTCAGCAAGGCTGGAAGACATGATCTTCTTAAATTTCTGTTTAAGTAACATAGTATCACAGACAATGTAAGTTTTGAAGTTTATGGAGGCTTTTGATTCCACACTAGGGAGCACATCTGATAATGACCGTGCTGACAGAGTCCCAAGACAGGGCAGAGTGTCATGGCAAGAGGCAGGAAGCATATAAAACTCAGACAAACAGATTTTTACAGCTGATGACACATGCTTGAGATGACCAGTTAATCTATTAGTTAACCTGGTTAGGTTTTTGTCAACCTGACACAAGCTGGCATTATCTGGGATAAGGAACCCCAATTGAGACAATGTCTTTATCGGATTGCCTGCAGGGCATGTAGTCTGAAGGGCACGTGGGCCACATAAACCCTTTCCTCTCCAAGTCATGGTCTTTATTACAGCAATAGGAGCAGAGTAAGGCA
Source organism: Arvicanthis niloticus (assembly GCF_011762505.2). NCBI lineage: Eukaryota > Metazoa > Chordata > Mammalia > Rodentia > Muridae > Arvicanthis > Arvicanthis niloticus. The sequence goes on from NC_047658.1 coordinate 147,280,479, forward strand.
CCATTAAGTGCATGCAGCTGCTAATCAGTGATGAATATGTTCGCGAGAAAAGCGGACTAATAACCTGAAGTCCCACTTGGTCCAACTCCTAAATAACCCCCAAGAGCAATCAAATTTCAATGACCTTCAGAGGGGAAAAGCCCCTTTCAAACTCCCACAGTAGATTTGTTATACCAGACTGATTCAGAGGGAAGGCTCAGTGCCATCCTTCTGAGGTGGATCCAGTCCTGTTAGATTAGACTGTACGTGTCAAGGAACTCACCATCTCTCTCAAATTGCATCAGCCACACATATTTAGACATATCATAATTAGCCACACATATTTAGACATACATGTTTAAATCGAAGACAACAGGTTAAGGCATAGATGAACCATTTTGCAAATAATCTAAGTTCCCTAGGCTGAAACAATTATAATTGAGTTGCCAAGTATCCAAGTATAGATAGTGTCCTGTACAGAAGGGATGGTGTCCTTAGACCACTCAGAGAGTCTGGAGTTTTTGAAGGGATTTTTCAGATGATCACCAGTATATTCACTTTATAAATAACGTTTTAATAGACAATTCCATTTAACTCTGACTCACAAGACAAAACTCTTAATGCGAAAGTTGAAACACAATTTGCTGTGGTGTTCCTATAAAACATCATTTTGGGTCTTGTAAATTGAAAATCCGATATCCATATAAACAGTAATGATGTAGATGACAATAATTTACAGGAAGATGACTAAGATGCTGTGTTAAATAAAAATAAGCTGTTATAATAAAAAATAAAAGTGTAATGTAAACCTATTTTATTAAGTCAGAGTCTAAATAAATGTCAAAGATGACCCACTTGCTGCTTTTACAGTTCTGTAGCTCTGGAATTTAAATGCGCCTGGCACGCTATTTTATATGGAAAAGCTACTTGTGGCTTCCAAGGCAACAGAATCAAATTACCTCGGTGCATATTTTCCTTTAAAAGGCGGTGAAATCTGATGTGGGGTGCTGTTTTGGAAACAGAATGGATGGTCAAAAGGAAATGTACCAATTAGACCTTAACATTGTGGGCTTGCAGTTCAGTCATCACCCTCTCTTCAATCAAGAGCAAGTCCTCTGTTCCAGGCTGCTTCAGCTCTGTGAGTCTTTCCAGGACAGGCAGAAGCAGAGCTTATCTCAGTTGCTCTATGAGAAGGTGAGGGGGCTTTCAAGGGTCCAACACTTGATAGTGGGAGAGGATACTCTTGCTTTAGAGCAGGTATCAAAGAACATTGTCCTTCAGTGCTTCAGTAGTTAACCTGTCAGAACAGTGATTTGAGAGCAAATTGGAAGGTCTGATTTGTTGAGGAGACATCTCAAGCTTGCTGAGGATAGCCACTAGTCAGCCATTCTCAACCTGTGGGTCATGACCCCTTTGTGGGCAGACTGACTCTTTCATAGGGGTCACCTAAGACCATTGGAAAACACACACATTTACATTATAATTTATAACAACAGCAAAATTACAGCTATGAAGTAGCAATGAAAAAAAAATTATGGTTGAGGGTCACCACAACAAAAAAATTATGGTTGAGGGTCACCACAACATGAGGTTGAGAACCACTGCATTAGACAGTGCTATTCTTGGCTCTATGACTCAAGAAGAGCATTTGAAATTGCAATGACTTTAAGAGGCACCATTTTCAAATATTGCAGTTTAGCATTCCTCATTAAAATGAGTAGCAGCCTTGAGCCTCCCATGAAATTGAAGCATCTTCTTCTGGGGGTGACAAATCTAACTAGTCATCTGTGGATATCAGGAGGGGAGACGTAAGTTTTGAAGAAGCATCAGAGATATATCCATTGATTATTGTGTCTCCTCTCATCTAAGCCTTCTTGAGGCTCTTGGTACCCAAGCACTTGGTTAATGAATGTTCTAGAAAAAAACCTTGTAGGTCTCATTCACCCGAGTATGCTTAAAATTAAAGAGTACAGTATTTCACTAACCACACAATGTGGACATCTCAAAAATTTGTATCTGAATTGTACACTAACAAATGTCTGCTTGTTAAATACAAGTGTAGCCTGCTGTGGTGGTACACACCTAGAGTACCAGTTCTGGGAGACTAAAGGAGGAAAACTGCGTGGAGTTTGAGACCAGCCTGGGATAGATAGTGAAGCCTTCTTTAAAAATACGCACAAGTGCAGAAACCCTAGATCTGCCTGCCTCTGCCTCCCAAATTCTGGGACTAAAGGCATGTGCTGCCGGTGCCCTGCAAAGAGCTGTCCTTACATTTATGTTCTATTATGTATATAAGGGCTATTTCTTCCCCTCACGTATTGGTCCAGTCTTACCTTGTTTTCATTGTTAAATTTAATTATTAAATTACAAAAGGCAGTAGGACAAGATTTACACTCATGGGAATTTATGGCACACATGTAGACTCCAGTCTCAATTTTGTAAGTCAGAGTGACAGCCACAAGTCTATGAAATACAGTGAAATCCTCTTTCCTTGATTGCAGCTGAGAGCCCTGAAGGATGCTACCAACTTAGCAAGCAAAAACCCAGAATTAAGCCAGTTTACCAGAAAATCGCTACAAGATTATTATCGGCAGATAAGGTAGGTTTTGAGTGAGTCCTGCTTGTATCAAACATTAACTAAGCAACTTCTTTAGAAGTTGTAAATACTTTGGGATATATAAAGTTTGAAAATATAGAACTTCCTAGTCTTTGGGAAATTACAGAAGCATTGCTAGTTTTTCCTTAAGACACATGTTTGTGTAGAAGCCTTTCTTAGAACTACGACGAGAGAATGCTGGTAGGTTTAATATCTATTGATAAAAGATTACTTGGTGAGACACTTCCCAGAATTCCCAAGGAGAAAGTCTGGAGCGGGAAAGCAGAATAACTGAGAAGGAAACTCGTTGGAGGACTCGGGTTTAAAAGCAGGTTTGAGCAGACAGAAAAGTCAAGTGAACTTAGAGATAAGAGCATGAAACAGAAGATCACAGCCTGGGCAACCTAAGAGCCGTTATGTAAAATGACACTCATTATAGAAGCTCCAAAAGGGTGAAATAGACCTGAGGAGGCTTGAAGCCATGGTGGGGGACGATACTGACCTGATATCAAGCAGACAGGAAGCAGGGAGAGAAGAAACGGGAGAGGAAGGTCTAGATGCAAGACACATGCTAATCATATGCTAGTGACACAAGGCCCCACCACCTGCCAGTGATACAAGCGGCTTGTGTGTCCACCTGCTAGTTAAGTTAGAACCCTCATGATGTACTCTCTTCAGGACACCATCAGTTGGGGGTGGTGTCCATATGGATTGTTGTTAACAGTGCTGGGAAAAAGGTGGGGCCCTTTAAAGTTGATAAGTCTATTAGAGGCCCATGGTCATGGGTGGTATGTTTTAATATCTTAATAAAGGGGACTTTGAGAGTGGACTCTGCCCACCAACAAGGAAGTGATACAGGTTGAATCCTGAATGGTGTTTTTCTCCCCTCAAGTATTTCAAATAATACCAGCCCCTCCCCAGCACCCTCCCAGAGGTCCAATACTCAGGATAATCCTCAGCCTTGCTTCTCATCAAAGCCTCGTGAGGTTCCAAGACCCCCCAAATACCTGAACTGTTCCTAAATTAGTGGCTGTGGGTCTGCCTACATGGAACTTACTAGCAAAAAACTTACAGGAGCACACACATCCTTGCATCCGAGCAGATAAAAGCACTGATTGGTTTACACCGTGTCACCATAAATACTGGAGTATCAGCCAGAAAAGATGGAAGCATCACACAGATAGCAAGAAACGTCACAAAGTGCCAGGGCCTCCCAGCCCCTTTCTTTCACTGGCCCTTTCTTCCAGCATCTTCTGTACGTTCCTTTGGGATCCTGCTGAGTCCTCAGCTAGGAGATTTTCCTTTTTCCAGAAAGCTCACATTTTAGCAGAGCCCTTTTGAATTGTGGTAAAACCTTTGCAGAGCACACTTCTACTGGGCTTTTAGTGGATAAGAGAAAAGCATCCTAAGACAGAGGTTTCAGATGTGGGTGAAGTGGGGAGAGAGGATCGAGAGGATCGGTTCCATCCAATGTGTTCTACAACACTCCACATGATTTACAGTTCTTATAGTTCTAATCCAGCAGCCCACTTTTGGTTTGCAATTATTTTCCCAGTGACACGAAGCAGCTGTATGATGCAGAAAGGGAGAAGGACCACTCCCTGCTGCACAGTGTCTTACAGACTTGGAAACAGATAAAATCTCTCCGGCAAAAGCAAGGATTTACAAGCACCCCAGTAAAGCTGCAGTTTCATAGGTAAGTGGCCACTCTCTCTGTGTTTGTTGGTCTCCGAGGAAATCCGGTGAATACCGAGAATTCACAGTAACTGGGAAAAGATGTCCAGAAACATAACTACTTCACATACTCAATAAAGGCCCGTATCTTGAATATATAAACAAATCTTACAACTCAGCTAGAAAGCAGCTTGATTTAAAAGTGGCCAGAGGGTAGACGTGGGCCAGAAGGTAAGTGGATGGAAGATGGACACATGAAAATGTGCTTAGCAACATGCCAGAGAGAAACGTAAGTTGAGGCGGCAATGGAACAGTCCTAGCATGCCTGTTCAAGTGGCTAAAAAACGAAAGTCATTAACAAATGCTGCCAAGGACACTGAGCAGCAAAAATCTGCACTCACTGCTGATGGGCACAGAGGTGGCTCGGCACTGTCTCACAAAGTTGAACATGGACCCAGCAATCATACTGTGCATATAAAATGTGGTGAAACATATTATAAGTAATTAGATTAGGTCATTAAAGTGTGTCTACTAAATGGGAATTCTAATTGGGAACTGTTTATCATGTAAGCTGTTTATGAACTCCAGAGAAATAACTAGTTCCCTCCTGACAACCCTTTGTCCTGAGTCTGTCTTTTTCAAAACTGGTAGGAGTGAGTGTGGCTTTAGGCAACTAGGGAAGGTGTGTTTTCTGTTGTTCTTCTACGTGTCCAGGAGCTTTTAACAAAGGTGTTATCAAACAGATTCTAAAGCTAAGTCCAGCATGGGATTTCCCCTTAACTCCTGAGTCAATAGGAGCTCGAACTTGCTTCTGATCTTTTAAAGCAACCCAGAGACACCCATGCACCAGGAACTGGAGGAACAAGGGATAAGGCCGTTCAGACCTGTGGATGTGGGTAATGCAGTACGTGTCCACTAGTATTATTGTGTCCACTAGTTCACTAGTCCACTAGTCTTATCCCCACTAGTCTCAACTTCAGTCCCATCAGAGGCTCTCAGTGTTGGCTCTCCCAACAGACTTGGGCTGGGATTTGCCTCTCCATGGTGCTTTTGCTTAGAAACCCCTGAACTAAACCCCAAAGAGTCAGTGACTAGGTGGGTTGCAGCACTTAGCCCCAGTGATCCTAAATTGGAACACTGAGTTTAAGAGTTAAAGTATCATTTAGATCAACTAGAAAAGCAACGTGTTTAATGTGCCCGAGAATTCTTTTTCTTTGCTAAGTTTACCATTCTTGTACTAACAACCAACCTGGTCCCCATAGATTCTAACTGAGTGAGACTGGAGGAAAGACTGGACTTACAACAAAAAACCTTGACAATTTACTGGCTCCTTCCAGTGTTTCACTGGGCCATAGAATCTGTGCTCCTTAATATCCCCTAATAAGGTAGTCGAGCAAACAGTTAGAAGTAAAGGTGTGGAAGCTGGTAGCACAGTAGTAATAATGCCACCAGTGTCTGTGACACTCCTTAAGAAAAGGGGAGACAGTGAGACCAGGAGAGGTTCAAGGATGGTTACTTGAGAACCATTTCTGTAGGTACTGTGTTCTCTGTTACTATAAACTAGAGAAGATTGAAGTCACTGAGAGGTGCTTCAGATGAGAAGGTGAGTGCAAGCCACACGAGAGGAGACCCCCACATTTACTTAAACTAACCAGAATCTTGTCATTTTCTAAATGGTCCAGAATAAAAAGGACTCCACAGACCCAATATCATTCTACCTCTAACTTTCTCAAAAGGATCCCAAATATAATAGCCTCATAGCATGTGACTGATGCCACTCAATAGAGATTTACTAATAGGTTACTAATAACACTGGTTCTCCAAATTACCGTTCATTAGAATCACCTGGGAGTCAGAATACTAGCTATTCCATAATTGGTATGGTGCATGGTCTGAGCCCAGGAGTCTTAAAACTGAATCCCCCTGAGGGATTTAATATGTTACAAAGTTTGAGGGCCATTTGCATTAAAGAACAGTAAGTCAGCCAATTCACTATTAATGGCTGTGAATCAGAGAAAAGCAACTATGGTTGTCCTGTGTTTTGCTGAGAACGTTTGGGTGTGCACTTTACGTACAACACTGACAACGTTCTAGCCCTCATATCAACCTGACTATGAGACGAAAGTAGACCTAGATGCTTCAGTCATTTGTCTGAATTACGAAGTGACGTTAATGAGGCTGGGTTTTCAATACAGGTACCCTGGTCCCAAGCCCGCACAGGTATTATACACAGTAGCACCCTTGTGTCCTGTTTCAGAAGGATAAAGCATATACTCTTTTAAACAGCTCTACTAGAATATGCTTCACAGTTTATAATTTTTTTTTTTAGTATTTTCCACAGTCTAAAAGCACTTACATCATCTGGAAAAGACAGCATTGCCTCCCCTTTTGTAATTACCCCTCACATGTTCTGAATAGGACTCATTTCTCTTGAGATTGCACCTTGGTAAGAATTTTTGGATCACATGGAATCAATCTGTTTAGAATTCTGAGGAACTACCAGATTGCTTGCCAGAGGGTCTGTGCCCTTTTATTCTCCAAGCAGAGCATATATCACCCCAAACGACTCCCTAAAGCCTAAAAGTAAAAACTGAAACTTTGAACCGAACAGCGCAAATTCCCTAATAAAGAAAATTCAGCTCCCAGGACAGTTACTTTCTGAAAATGTTCAAGGTAATTGGAGCGTTGTTGAACCACAGTGATGCCCACTGCCTGGGGCTGTGAGAACAGAGCCAATGTGTATCCAGTATGCGGGGCTTTGCCTGACTCATGCTCAGTAAGTACTGAGAGTTATATGGCCAACAGTAGCACAGTCCTGTCCCAACACTGAATTTTTTTCCTGTTGGTGCGTCAGCCCCAGTGATCAGTTGGGACACACACTTGCTATTACTGGCCACCTACCTCTACACCAGGTTGTTTGCACAGTTTAGAACCACGAGAGGACAAAAATGAGATTGCATACACATGGCCTTTACCCTCCAGTTTACGTATCACCCCACCCCTGGCGACTTTTCTCATTTTCTTTCAAAATGTACAACTCTAACAACTCCCAAGTACCTAAGTCACTTCTGCTCTCAATAATTTTATTTGTTGTTAATCAGGATAAAGGTGAACACGTGGGATGAGCAGAGCCAAGTGGGAGTGTCAGAAGGACCCAGGGACGGAAGTGAGGAAACTTCATTTCAGAATGAAGACACACAGGAGGTGCGTAGTGTGTGTGCGTGCATGCATGATGAGACCCTCTGGTCTTACGAGCTAGACTGTCTCATTGCTCGGTACATGTTTCTTGAGGTTCTCAACAGATACCAAACAAGTACAAACTATTATGTCCTTCTGTCTTTGGTTTCTAGACTCTCTCCCATCCAGCCTCAGATCCTGAAGGAATGGAAGTTGAAAAAATAAAGCTAATCAATCTGGTGCCACAGCTTTCTTTCACAGCAGAACTGACAAACATATCCAAGTGTTCATTGTAAGCACCGTGGAGAAGTGTCTCTTCACTGCCGTGACCGACTGTATTGCTCCTAACAATGTCAGGTTTCTTGAGTACCACTTGATCTACCCTGTGCCATTTGCATATAACCCTGCACCATTTGCATATATACATTCTCACATTTCATTGTCCCCGTAGCCCAGTGGAGTGCGATGTTATCCTCATCATGAAAGGGGGAGAGTTTATTCTAATGGAAGATAAAGTTGCTCCAGGCCATATATCAAATGCATTCCTGAGTGAGAACCCTAATCATTTTAACTCGACATTAAACCTGTACTGCCTGATACATTAGTAAGTTTTATACGTTGTCATGGTAGTGTTCTTATTCAGGTAGAGATGAGGGATACAAAGCCACTATTCGGTAAGATTATATTGTCACCTTGATCATTATAGACTATCTTGCATTTATGAAACTGTTCCATATCAAGAGGGCCCCTTGGACAGTTTCTATCTTTGACAATACAAATTTCATTTCTTCCCAGATCTTCTTCCTTGTCCTTGCCTAGGACATTATGCATAAACAAATATAATACCCATTTTTCTCATCCACTAGGCATGTGGGTCCCATCTCCCATAAACAGGATAATGCAGCATAGTGCACTGAACTGCATCCGGTTTTCTACGTCTGCATCCCAGAGGACTTGGATTATTGTGAATGCATCTCTTAGCACAGAGTTGGAACATGGATGATACCCCAGTGAATATTCACATTTGTAAATGAATGGATGGATGGTTATAGGGAAGGGCAAACACAAAGAGTGGCAGAGAGAAGGACGCAAGTGTCGCCACCCTTTTTCTGAGTAGAAAGGTACATCAGGAAAGCAGCATTTTATTTGTCCTTTAAATAAGGGCCCAAGATCATTTATTAGGTAAAACAAGTACCCATCAAAAAGAAGGCAAGAGAATGAACCATGAAAAGAAATTGGAGAGCATGTGGGAAGGGCCACAGTAAAGACACTGCCAGCATGACTGTTCCACTTAGAGAGAAGGCTCTTATTGTGAATAAGAGAGAGAAAATATCCAGAGGCATCTGGAAGAGTCCAGAGCAGATAAGAATAGACTGGAGATGGCCAGGGCTATCTATGAGAGGGGAGGGAGCATCAAAAAGAATAGAATAGAATACTTAGAGAATTACAGAGCAATAGTGATAAAACCCGCATGATATTGGTATAGACAGGCAGTTAGATCAATGGAATAGAATTGAAGACCCAGAATTGAACCCACACACCTATGGTCACTTGATCTTTGACAAAGGAGCTAAAACCATACAGTGGAAAAAAGGAGCATTTTCAACAAATGGCACTGGTTCAACTGTCAGTCAACATATAGAAAAATGCAAATTGATCATTCTTATCTCCTTGTACAAAGCTCAAATCCAAGTGGATTAAGGACCTCCACATAAAACCAGATACACTGAAACTAATAGAAGAGAAAGTAGGGGACAATCTTTGAACACATGGGCACAGGTGAAAAGTTCCTGAACAGAACACCAGTGGCTTATGCCCTAAGATCAAGAATCGACAAATGGGACCTCATAAAATTGCAAAGCTTCTGTAAGGCAAAGGACACTGTCAACAGGACCAAATGGCAACCAACAGATTGGGAAAAGATCATTACCAATCCTACATCTGATAGAGGACTAATATCCAATATATACAAAGAACTCAAAAAGTTAGACTCCAGAGAACCAAATAACCCTTTTAAAAAATAGAGTACAGAGCTAAACAAAGAATTCTTAACTGAGGAAACTCGAATGGCCAAGAAGCACCTAAAGAAATGTTTAATATCTTTAGTCATCAAGGAAATGCAAATCAAAACAACCCTTAGAATCAAAATACCAGTCAAAATGGCTAAGATGCTGGTGAGGATGTGGAGAAAGAGGAAAACTCCCCCATTGTTTGTGGGATTGCAAGCTGGTGCAATCTTTCTGAAAATAAGTCTGGTGGCTCCTCAGAAAATTGGACATACTATTACTTAAGGACCCAGCTATACCACTCCTGGGCATATACCCAGAAAATGCTCCAACATATAACAAGGAAACATGCTCCACTATCTTCATAGCGGCCTTATTATAAAAGCCAGAAGCTGGAAACAATCCAGATGTCCCTCAACAGAGGAATGGATACAGAAAATGTGGTACATTTACACAATGGAGTACTACTTAGCTATTAAAAACAATGAATTTGTGAAATTCTTAGGCAAATGGATGGAACTAGAAAATATAATCCTGAGTGAGGTAACCCAATCACAGAGGAACACACATGGTATGTAGTCACTGATAAGTGGATATTAGCCCAAACGCTCGGAATACCCAAGATACAACTCACAGACCACATGAAGCTCAAGATGAAGGAAGGCCAAAGTGTGGATACTTCAGTCCTTCTTAGAATGGGGAACAAAACACCCATGGGAGGAGATACAGAGACAAAGTGTGGAGCAGAGACTGAAGGAAAGGCCATCCAGAGACCGTTTCACCTGGGGATCCATCCCATATACAGTCACCAAACCCAGACACTATTCTGGATGCCAAGAAGTACACACTGACAGGAGCCTGATACAGCTGTCTCCTGAGAGGCTCTGCTAGAGCCTGACCAATACAGAGGTGGATGCTCGCAGCCAACCATTGAACTGAGCACAGGGTCCCCAATGAAGGAGTTAGAGAAAGGACTGAAAGAGCTGAAGGGGTTTGCAGTCCCATAGAAGGAACAACAATATCAATCAACCAGACCCCCCAGAGCTCCCAGGGACTAAACCACCAACCAAAGAGTACACATGGAGGGACCCATGGCTCCAGCCACATATGTAGCAGAGGATGGCATTGTTGGGCATCAATGGGAGAAGAGGCCCTTGGTCCTGTGAAGGCTCGATGCCCCAGTGTGTGGGAATGCCAGGACAGGGAAGCAGGACTGGGTGGGTGGAGGGAACAACCTCATAGAAGCTGGGGGGGGGGGGCGGATGGGATGCAGGCTTTCAGAGGAGAAACCAGGAAAGGGGATAATATTTGAAACATAAATAAAGAAAATATCTAATAAAAATTTCAAAAAAAAAAAAAAGAATACTGAGAGAGCGAGTTGGATGGAGGGGGCAAATCATGCAGATGGGTTTTATTTTTTGAGGTTTTTTTTTTTTTTTTTTTTTTTTTTTTTTGAGATAAGATTTCTCTGTGTGGTCCAGGCTGGCCCCGAATTCACAGAGATCTGCCTGCCTCTGGTTTCCAAGTGCATGTACCACCACTGCCCTTAAGGTTGGGGTAATGAGACTATGCAGATTTAAAGGAGAATGATTATGTTAAAGGAGGATAGTGGGAGGACCGACTCCTTTTGGGGACAGTAAACCCATTTCAAAAGTTCCCGAGGAATGCTGGCTTCTATCTAACTGCCAGAAATCCTCCCATGGTTCAGCTTGAGCTTATTTCTAGACATATGGAGAGCCTGAGATCTGACAATGGGAAAATGAATCTGCATGTCAGAAAACCTAGAAAAGTCGTGGTGGGATTAAGGCAAACTACAGTAAATACAGCCTTCCAAAGCGGTCGCCATCAGACAGTGTGCCTTCCAAAGCAGTCGCCATCAAACAGGGTGGCTGCCCATTTCACAGATCAAAATCTATTCTTTAGAAAGGAGAAAAATGTTCTGGCCAAGGCCAGAAATGGAAAGAATAGAGACAATGGAAGGGTTAAATGAAACCTTAAGTTTTTAAGGGTTCTTTGGAAAGTCAGTTGTGTTGAATTGTGTTTTGCTGGAGCAAACACATGAAAGAATGTTGTCCTGAAGTGGACACAGGTGAAAGAGTAAGGCAGACCGGTGAAGGAACATTTCACTGAAGCAGACACAGGTGAAAGGATGTTCTGCTAAAGCAAGCACATGAAAGGACATGGGATGAAGGATTCTTTGCTAACAACACGCATGTATTGGTCCACCTTACATTTTGTAGTTGAGCTGCATAGAGAGAAATGAATCAAAAACCTGGTGGTGTGCTGCAGTTTCTTGCTGCTTCTGCTGATGCAGGCTGATTGGCAGAGTGATGTCAGCTGAGACAGACTCATGTGCTGAGGCAAGACCCATGGTGGACATGTGATGTTTGGAGGCTATGAACAGGACTCAATGGACAGTGAGGGAGGCTCAGCTAGGGTTGCTTACAGAGCTATCTGTGCAATGCTTGTGGGTCTTGATCTTCACAGATCTTCTCTTCCCTGAGAGAGGCACAGCCAAGAACTCCTGGTGTTCCTGTTGGCCCTGGTCCCTCCTGCTGACTCTGGCTGAGGCTGAGGCCTAGCTCTCTTCTAGGTAGTGCCATCATCGCTGATTTGTATTTGCTATCCAGACTCTACCAAACTGGACTGCTGGTTTATCTATGAGGTGTCTGTGAGTGGATTGAGCTGCTGCCACTACTTGCTAACCTGTGAACTGAACTGCCAATTTCCAGACAACACAGGACTCCAAAGAACTTTTCTAAACAGGTCCACTCCCTACAGGTGAAAGACCAAGGCAGACCGGTGAAGAAACATTTAACTGAAGCAGACACAGGTGAAAGGACGTTCTGCTAAAGCAAGCACCCCATATTCTTTCTTTTCCACTACCTCTGATGGGTGGTGGGCTATGAGGGAGGTTAAAGTGTTTAAGAACCATCTTTAAAAAAAAATAAAGTTTGAAAAAAATTAAAGTTACAGTTAAAGATTGTTTACAACAGAAGAAAAGGGGCACTGTTTCCTGAAGATCATATAATTCTGAGTTGGTAAATTTTCATAATGTGGAGAGCACAGCCTAAGATCTGTAAGACTCTTGGCAATTAGGATGTCCACACAAAATTTGACTTTCAAATATGCTCAGTTTATTTATACAAACATTCCTTATAATAGCATGCTAATATAAAAAGCTAAAACCAGACATCTCACCAAGCAGGGAACAATTGTTTGGGCTGAAATACTGATGCCAGGTTTCACTGGGGTATCTTCTCTGGTGTGAACACTCTCAACCTTGTAGGCTCAACACGAATCTTCAGTGAAGTCCTTCAGCTAGGGCAGGAGGGAGGATGGCACTGATGGATGTCAGAGGTCAGGACATCGCCAAGAATGCTGGCCACTGCCTTTATGAGCCCAGTGACAGTGTCAGAAGTTCAAAGGCTACTGAGGCCAGGGCCACACACAGAGTCTCAAAGCCTTGCTGATGGATATTAACACAGAGGCTACAGGAACACAGCAGTTTGACCCCAGAGATCATTCTCAAAGTTCCACTTTTTGTATCATGTTATTGAGCCATGGCTTTAGGCTATCAGGGTTCATAGCTTATGACTGGTTCACCAGCACATCAACACCATCTTGGGGCAACTTGATTAGTATTACAAGGCTGGTCCCTGGGCTAGGCTCCTATCTGAGGTGGCCTCCCAGGAGCTTGCTTCTGAGGCTTTCTTCTTCCCCTAGCTTCCCAGTGGCAAGCTTAGGTATTATATTTAAAATCACAGAAAATGGCTTTTGAGTTACACAAAAAATGGTTTCTGAGTTATACAAGATTTATTTTATTCTTATTTATGTTCCTAACATAATCCTTTTGTGAGTTTATTGTTAAAATGACTTTCAGAGGACAACACACAGGGCAGCTTTCTCTGGAATAACTGGGAGGGTAGAAGAGACAAAGAGAAGGTAGAAGAATCATGTTTGTCCCCTGACCTCCTAAGAGGGTTACAAAAAGATGAGTGGGCAAGCAATGGGAAGAGAAACTCTGGCCCATAGCTCATTAGGGCAGACGTGAGAGAAGGGTTTCAGGCCCAGGCTTACCTCCCAGTCACAGCTCTAAGATCCAGCTTTAATCCTCAAGGTCAGGTTCCTTGCTGAGAACATAAAAACTTGAGTTGGGGGAACGAATTAGGCATAGAGAAGACTGGGAATTTCTTGTCACCCACTGGGTGATTTTATGACCAACAAGTGTTTTCATAGAGGTCTCAGAAAAGTGACATAGTGTCTCACCTATTGTAGGGTTCCAAGAAAAAAAATGGCTTCTTTGTGGTCTTGCATTGTTAATGATGATGGTGCAAGCCCTCCACCTCCATGCTGAAGCTCCCCTCCTTCCTCCTCTTATAAGACATCTGGTGAATGCTACAGTTTCTATAAGATATGACTTGGCAGAATTAACAGCCAAACCTTGATTTCAGTTCCTTTCTATTTTTGAATATGTGTCTTTCTTCAAAAATAATTGACTGTAAAGAGGATATTTTTATCACATAAAAATATTTATGATGCTATTGGACTTAAAGGTAGAATTTATCTTCTGAACGAGTCATTCTCTTATCTTTTTAAAATATCCTAAGATAATCTGGGGGAAACAGCATATTACATCTCTGCTTTTGTGGGTCATCTAATGATTTGTTTGATTCTTTTAGATACGAGCAAAAGAGGAGAGCCAAAATGCAGAAGCTTAAGTATTTTATCAAAATATTTTACAATGATAAACAGGTTTCCCGCACCTCAGTGTCTCCCCTACAGTTTGACTTTAAAGTCATGTTTCAACAGATTTTTAACATTCAGCTGATATGTTGGCCCGAAACAATCTGCTTGGAGGTATGCTGTTGTCATTTATGTTTGTCTTGTTTTATGCCATGTGTGTCCTTTTCTCTTGTTGATGGCTGTTATATATGGTAGGCTATTTCTTTTATATTATGGAACATCTGGTTTCTATAGTTAGCAAATAGTTAATAAATATATAGTTAATATATAGTTAATAAATACATAACCCAACCACCTCAGCTATGGTCTTTCATGTCGCAAGCACAAAATTGTTCGTGGGTACTCCACATAATCCCCTCCCATTAAGAGTCCTGCCAGCCCGGACATACACTGTTACCATTCATTCCTAGTGAACTGTTGTCGCCGCAGTAAGCCAGAGAGCTATTGTGTCAGCCATCACTGCTCACTTCCCAGCACCCGACTTGGTGGTTTCAGTCTCTTGGGAGAGAGTCTCTTCTTTATCTTCCTTTTCTCTTCTTGCTGTTATTCTTGGATCCCAGTAAGGAACCAGGTAGGTAAACACACAACAGACCCTCCCCCCCCCCCATCTCTTAGGCTCATATGTTTGAACATGTAGTCTTCCATTGGTGGCATTGTCTAGGAAGGTTCTAGCAGGTAGAGCCTTGTTGGAGGAAGTGAGTCCATGTAAAACATAAAATTGAGGTTTTTCTGTACTGCCTCTATTTCCTGCTCTTGTTTTGCTTTTAATCTGGTAGTGTGACCTACCAGATTCCTGTTCCTGACTTAACTGTGTGAATGGAATGTAATAGGACAGTGCTATTTTAATTATAGTATTTTTCAAAAATGATTCAAGTGAGTTATTGGAAGTTCTTCTATTTTCCCTTTGTTCCTGTTTTGCATTTTGGTGAGTTATCAACTGTTTGTTTTATATTCAGGTGTATGAACTAAGTAAAAGGTCAACTTTACTGGTTAAACTGTATCTGCCTTTACCTAACAAGACAGAGCTGAAAGGCAAGACTATCCTGGAATATACAGAATTTAGTTCTGATAGACTTGTCATACCTATGGACGGAGGCGTAGGAAGCAGTGAGTTTGTTTAAAATTTCCTCCCCTTACCTTTTTTGATGTGTACCAAATGCTGGGCACCCTAGCTGGGTGTTCTGAACAAAACTCTTCCTGGGGAGACGCAACACACATCTATTCACCTTAGATAGAGAGAACAGGACACACCAAAGTATGGGAACCACCACAGTCCAACTTTGTGAACCAGTGAGTTTTATTGAAGTTCCTTAGAGGAGCAGAGATGACTCCAAGGCAGATGCATCACCAAAGCTCACCCAGCATGGGCGACAGCTCACAAAGCAGGGAAACTGGAACACTGCACAGCCTGCAGGCAGCTCAACACATGTGTGTGTGTGTGGGGGGGGGGTCCTTGCTAGGTGCCTCTGTTGCTCTAAACCTCTTCCAGGCAGCTGGGCTAGTTTCTGCTTCTCCCAGGCAGTTTCTCTTCCTCTCAGGGAGATACTCTTAGCTTTTATTCTTATTCTGCCAGGGATGGGCCTAGTGAATCTGATCAGTTTCAGGGACTTCCTGAAGCAATTTTGAGTTGTTTACTGATCTGTTTAAAGTTCCCCTGCAAACTAGAATATTTCAGTCTGAATGAAATTTACACAACATGATTATGGTGGCATCTGTCTGTAATCCCAGCTCTTAGAAGGCCCAAGAAGATAGTGAGTTCCAGACCAGTCTGGGCTCCATAGCAAGCCTCAGGAAAAAAAAAAAATCCGATTTACAATATTTGGTTACAAAAAAAAAATTTACTCCAGGTGTCAAAAACTATCTTGTTTAACACTGTCTTGAACCAGTCTTAGGGAAATTTAAACATTGCCGTGAACACCTATGTTTTTTCTTCTCCTATGGAGAAGCATTATGGATTCTGGAATATGAGCTCTGGTGTGTTTTTGCGTGTGTGTGTGTGTGTGTGTGTGTGTGTGTGTGTGTGTGTATGGTGCATATGGGCTGTAAATGTATGTATTTGCATGGTGTGTATAATTGTGTCATGTATGTATTTGTGCAGTGTGTGTCTGTGTGGGTTGTGTGTATTTGTGTGCTATGTGTGTATGTACTTATGTGTGTAGGCTAGAGGTAGATACTAAGTATCTTTTGTCAGTCATTCTTTACCTCATTTTTGAGATGGTCTCTTACTGAACCTAGGAGACTGGTCAGCAGGCTCCAGGATCTGCCTGCCCCTGCCTCCCCAGGGCTGGGATTACAAAGGTGTACCACCATGCCCAGCCTTTTACTAGGGTTCTGGAGATCTGAATTCAAGTCCTCTTCTGAGCTATCTTTCCCAGTCTAGGGATTTGCTTCTGACTTCCTTTCTTTCAACGACTGTAAGGATGCTGCAGGATATGTCTGCTATTCTTCAAAGAGTATAGAAGGTAAAGAGAAAAGAAGAAAACGAGGGACTCAGAAAAGAGATGAAGGAAAGAAGAGGTTTCTATCCCTTTACTTGATTGACTTCACTCTTCTTCTGCAAGTAGATTAGCTATCACATCAAAGCCTTTTCCTCAGGATTACTTTCTTACATCTTCTCGGGAGTTTTACATCTACTTGTGTCTATTAGTTGCAAAGGGAGGTATGAGCAAGTGAGCAAGGAGGAGGCAGGAGAAAATGTGTAAGCACAAGAACTGGGAAGGACAGGCTGAAGAACATGGTCTGCTCTGGTCCAGATGGACCTGAAATTTCTTTTCTCCCATAGAAACCTAGAAGCTAAGACTAAGGACATAAAAATATGGGAGCATAGCAACAGTTTCCCATAGTGGTAAACTCTTTGAGAAAAAAAAAAAAAATATATATATATATATATATATATATATATATATATTTATATATATATATATATTGTGTGTGTGTGTGTGTGTGCGTGTGTGTGTGTGTGTGTGTGCTGGGGCAGGTAGCCTGGCTCTTTTAAAAAACTTTTTATGTGTGTTTGTGCGAAAGGTATGTGTATGTGTTGGAAGAGGTGTGTGTGTGTGTGTGTGTGTGTGTGTGTGTGTGTGTGTGTGATCTGTATGTGTATGTATGTACAAAAGTGCACATGCTTACTCATGGAGGCCAGAAAGAGACATTGAATTCCTTGGAGCTGGGGTTACAGGCATTTGTGAGATGCCCAGTGTGAGTTCCAGGATCCTAACTCTGGTCCTCATGGTTGAGTGTGGCAAGTGCTTTTAACCACTGAGCCACCCTTCCCACCCTGTCTGCCTTCTTTTTCCCCCCTGCCAATGATCCTTCCTTACTGGAAGCCAGTCTCAGGTAGAATGGTTACAAAATCCCAGGCATAAGAAAGGAAGACATGCTCCTCTCTATGTTTGGTTCAGTATTTTTTCTCTCGTTTGCCGTCTGAGGCAGCCCTCCTTTTGGATTTGTAGAGGGGAGCTGAGGGGAGCTGAGGGGAGCTGAGGGGAGCTGAGGGGAGCTGAGAGGTGCTATAATGTATGCCAGAGGCTGCCACTGGGTGACTTTGCACCATTGCTCTGTACCCTACCTCTTTTTAAATGGAGTCTCTCCCTGAACCTGATGCTCTTCAGTTTGGCAAGGGGAGCTGGAGAGGTCAGCTTCAGGATCCACCGGTCTGCCTCCTCAGCCCTGGGATTGCAGATAGCTCTCTTATGGGTTCTGAAGATCCAAACTTCATCTTCATGCTTGCATAGGGGGCAATTTACACACTGAGTCATCTTCCCAGCCGCTCAGCCCCTGCATTTCTAAACTAGTGATGTGTTTGTTCTAAATGTCTTTTTAAAAACAGATGTGCCTTTTAATCTCGAGGAAAGCGAGAATGAAGAACTTTGCCTTTTAACCTCAGGGAAACTTAGCTACTCCCTCTCATGGGCCTTGGATGAAAATGGAATCCCTTTGACTCCCGTGTCCCAGTCACTGACATCTGCATATTGTAGGTAATAAACTTTTCATGTCTGAAGCATGCGTCTCTATCTCAGCAGAGTGTCCTACGAAATATGCATGTAAAGGGGCATGCAAATAGCAGTACAGCACTGACGTGTTATTTGACTCATCCCTCTGTGACAGTGTTTCATGTGTAGGATAATGTGTTTCTTCACTGCTTACGATTTACAGTCACATGGACCACTAGAGAGGTATTCTTGTAGTCCTTAACTTGCAGGCAAAGGCCCAGACTCCCAAAGAGTTCATTTCTGGGATTTAAAATTTTCCCAGTCATTCTGAATCACCAAAGAACCACCAATTACCAGCTCGGTGGAAGAAACAAGTCCTAGAATTCTAGAATGTTCTTTGAGTCCTCCATCGGCACAGTTCAATCTTCAGGTCTCCAACTGGCCTTGAGCCAAGAGACTGTGTGACTGACTCACTGACTCGGTTCTGACGTTTGTGGTATTTTATGAAGCACATGTCATGGGACTGTGGTAAAATCCAATGGCAGCCTCCTTTTATTAGAAGGTAAGTTGCTTAAGTTTCCCTCTCCAATTTACTTGCGAACATTCAAGTTTTGCTTTAAGCCCTGTGTTCTGGGGCATGCGGGCTAACACTGTCCCAAGAGAAAGGAAAATTTGTTGCAAGATGCCAGAGGTGTCAGGGTTTAGAGGTCTTTTGTGACAAATATAGAAAGAATATTCAGCTTCAAGAACAGAAATAGGAAAGAAAAGGCCCAGCTCTACTTGTAGTGGCTGTGAATTCATTCACACAGCTGCCTATTATGGGGTGGGTCCACCACACCTTGATAACAATCACAGGAGAAGTAAGAGCAGACACTGATGAAGGAAGAATTTATAGAGTGGACATCATGCTTGGGCCAAACCGTTACAGAATCTGTCCAATCTGTAATTCTGTGAGCTCAGTTGACAGGTGGGAAGTGTTCTCTGATGCTTGAGAGCAAAAAGCTTGGAAATCCATTGCAAATTCTTCTAATTACATAGAACATGATAACTTATCTATGAAGACTTCAAGCTAATTGACAACTCCAAGCACATACTCCAGGACTGCCTTCTTTCTCCTCTTAGTCTATAGTTGATATAGCTGAGTCACTAGGATATATCATGAATCTAGTCTGTTTGTATAGCCCCCATGTTTGAAGATAGTTGTTCAGGAATGAAGATCCTCCACTGGCCTGTCCTGCCTACTTAACCACATTGCTTTCTGTTACATTCCAACCATTACTGTACAACCTAAAGTCAATGCTTTCAAAATATTTTCCACATTTGTTTGTTTTGTGTATTTATTTTATTTTCACATGTGATCGCAACCATGGAGATCAGAGGACAACTTAGAAGAGTTTTCTCCTTCTACTCTTTGGGTTTCAGGGATAGAACTCAGGTCATCAGGCTTGGCAGTAGGCACCACTGAACCATCCTGCCAGCCCCTTAGGTTCACTTTTTACATTGTATGCTTTCTTGGTTTTGCACAAGCAGATATTTAGATTAAAATTTAGTGTTGTGCATCACATAAAATATTTAACCCAATATTATGTTTAGAGTTTATAAAATATACTCCCAAAAAGTACTATTTATTTAAGTATCTACTGCATTTCAGCTACTCTGCAAACTGGAGATGGCACAGATGAATATCTATAGAGTTTTATCCTTAACAAGCTATATTGTCTTTTAAGAGAGAGTAGACACTTTATTAGAAAGTTATGGTGAAATTGGAACATGAGACGCACTGGTCTGCATAACATAAAGATAGATTCTCTTTTATCATTAAGTTCAGGACATGGCTAGATTTACCTCTGGGTTCCTATTGTGGGTGGGCTTTAACCTGTGTAATGTGTAGCCTGCTTATTTTATGTACATAAAATATTTTCTCCACATTAGTGTGCTAAGGAATGTGGATGCAAGAGGTGTTCCTGGACTCCCGTGGATCGTGAACTCACAAAAACTTTGTGACTGGGCTGATGACATCAGGATTGATCCGAATAATCCAGAGTATTCAGATATAACAGAACTTATCATGGTAAGCTATAGAAACTATCAACACTATACATATATTTTATTTCCTTATATGTATCTTGTAAATTCTTCCATTATTTGCTGTGTATTTTTCTAGACACTTAGGGTGCATACAAAAGTAAAAGTGAGGGCACATATGGTTTTCAATGGGTTTAGAGTATTGGGAAGGCATTAGAAACACAACAACTGAAATGACTACTTTAGATCTGACGTTGGCACGCCAACCTTTAAACTAACATCTGTTAAAACTCTGTCACATGCTAGCCATATTATTAGGTACTAAAAATGCCATGGTGATTTATCAAGAGGACTTAAGAATGTTTTTTTTTTCACTCAGCCACTATTATCTGGTCATCTGTGCCCATTCCTACAGCCAGCTGAACTGCTCTGTGCTCCCAGCATGCTTTACTCTGACCACCCTTCATCAGTGTCACATCTCTTCCTAGGACACTACTACTACTACAACTAGTAGGTAGGACACTAATAGTAGTAGGTCACAGTAGAAGTGACACCCATGTTTCAAGTCCAGTACTCGTATCCCGATGATGCCCCTTTCTGCCTTTTGTTTCTATACAACACTGACATTTTCTCTTTCTCTGCAAGCCATGATCAGACAGGGCAGAAAGCCATGTCAGGCAGCATGCGTATTTCTGCAGGTCACATGTCACATGTCTAAGTAAGTCTTAAGTCTAGGATCTATCATGAATCTAGCCTATTTGTATAGCCCCCGTGTTTGAAGATAGTTGTCAATGAGCAAAGATCCTCCCCTGGCCTAACCTGCCGATTTCTTTCTGTTACATTCCAATCATTACAGTACAACCTAAAGTCAATGCTTTCAAATATTTTCCTAAGTAAATAATTTCCTAAGTAAAGACTTGACCTGTTCGTGTTTTACAGTATTTGAGACACAAAGGACAGGAAATCCCCAAATATTTCCGTCTTGAGCAGTTGCAAGATGAATTTAACTTTGTGTCCGAGGAAGAAGTGAAAAGGAGCAAACGCTTCCAGCTGTTGCAGCTGAGAAATGCAGGCCAGCTAGATCTCTTCCTCCTGCAGCAGATGCCCCTCTATGACAACGAGATTCCAGACATAGTCTTCCAGGTACCCGGCTCCTGTTCAAACACTGTGTGATAGAGTTCATATCACGCTGCTACAAACCTGTCTTCATTTATGTGTTAATTTTGACAATTAATAATCAGCATAGATTTTTCTTCCTCTCTCTGTAGACACTAAAACTGTACAGGTCACCTACATCCCATCATGCCCTTAGCTTGACTTTACAACATAATATTATCCAAATCTACTAAACAGCCCAAATCCTTCAGGTTTGTTCTAAATTGATGCCATGGATTGATGCATTTTTTTGGCATCATTAAATAATATATCACTAATTTTACAACAATTCTGGGGAGGAGTCAGGGAAGAAACACTACCACAGTGACAGTAGGTATTAATTATAGAACATATCTCAACTTCAGATCTTTAGAATCTAAAAAAAAAAGGGGGGGGCAAGAGAAGTGCTGGTCTTGTTGGGTTATATGCTGCAGCCTGTAGTACAAGTCCCTCCCCAGTCACACTTGCAGGGAGTTCCTGGCGGCTGCCATCAATCTATAGCCAGGGCAGTGTTTGTATTACAGATTAGCAAATGTTCCAAAGCTTCTCTTCCTACTTGAAAAGGACCTGCTTTAAACCACTTCAGCCGCACACCACCAGTCTCACAGGAAGGTTTGTAAGAGCTGATAGCTGTGAAATTGTCCAACTGCCATAACCCAGCACTCAAGCTTTCCAAGAGATAGCACAACTGTTTTCCCATCTCTAAGGAACACCCCTGTACAGTGGAATTACTGCTGTAGGTTGATGGCAGTCATCTTGGATTAAAAATGCCAGATTCTGATGCCCACTCAGCCCTTTAGAAACTACACAAAAAAATACCCAGGGCTCATCTCATATTTAAACCTCAAGCTGTGGATGGGAGCATGCTCACAGCCCAGTCAGGAGTGTCACGGCGTGACTGAGAGGAGAGAGGAAACGCAAAGTAGTGAATTTTCCTCAGCTTCTCATTTTTAAAATGGCAATCTTTCTCAGTCGCCACAACGATTTAGAAGACCAGTGAGTCTGTCAAATGGTTCAGAGGATGAGGCACCTGTTGCCAACTCTGGCAGTCTGAGGTTTATCCCTGAGACTCATGGTATCAGGAGAGAACACACTCCTGCAAATCAGCATATTAAGTCAGCAAATACAAATAAAAGATCAGTGGACTTCATACCAGACGAAAATGGAATGTAGTCAGAAATTGGTTTGGGCCAGTTCTCAGTAAGAGAATCAAAAAGAGGTGATTCCTCCTGAGAAGTGTTTGCCACCATCTTTGTGCTTAAATGGAAACAAATAGCAGTATTTTTGTCGGAGCCCATTGATCCCTGTATTGTGAACTAATCCAATTCTCTATTTAGGAGTATGAGAGTCAGGCACAGAAGGATATATCCATTTCAGATGTGAACTCTATTACTGCACAGAGGATTAATTCTGTCAATTTTCTGAAAAAGGTAATGAATGTGGCATTGTCAATGTCAATTTGATTTACCTTTGTGAGAACCCATCTGCTGATTTTATATATGCTGGATACATGCACACACACACACACACACACACACACACACACACACACACCATAGATGGTAGACACTTTTCACAGAGTGGGACAAACAACTCTTTAGTTTACCTCATCACCAGTGAGCGCTCTGTGAGAGTACAGCCCTAACCCCTGCTTAAGCAAGAATGTTACAGCGTCATCCTTGAACCCCATCCTAGCTAACACTGCTCTTTAAAAACAAGGCGTAGGATATGCGTTAATAATGAGCTTGCCATACTGGAAAATAGAGAAATATGGCTGCTCTTGAGGAAAGAGAGCTCATGCCATTTTATTCCCTCTAAGAAGCCCAAGAAGGCAGTGAGCTGGCTCTCCCAAGGGCTAAGGTAGTAATTGCCAAGCCTGAAATGCATCCTACAAGGGAGTATTAAGAAAGCCAGTGGCTGTGCAGTTGGATGTGAGCTTGTATAAAGACTGTGCTCTGGGTTGGTTGAAACCTTCAAGTTAGGTAGGTTCACATCATAAGACTAGAATTACAGATAGTGGAAATTATTTACCCTACATTCTTTAGGTCTATAGGTTCTTAACCCCTCCCTTTGTTGGCATATTCTGTCAGTGTCATTGAGGTTTATATGCCCTCCATGGGACATGGGCTGTGTTCCCTAGATTTTTGCTGTAGGACTGGTATCAGCTGAGGCTGGGGCCATAGCTCTATGGTATGTAGTTCAAGCTGGCCCAAGAGTCACTAGATAAATGTTTTGCTGAAATGATAGCATCTAAGGAGCAAGTGCGTTTCTTCATTGTGGTTCTTTAATTTGGTTATTCAGGGACAGTTATTGAGTATATGCTATGAGTCTTGACCTCCTGAAGTTTATATTCTAGAAGCCACATAATAAAAAATAAGTCATATTTGAGAGAATGAAACATGTTAGGGAAAGGAGTAGAAAATAAAGACATGAGCTACTTCTCCCTTCCCCTCCCCCGTGTGTGTGTGTGTGTGTGTGTGTGTGTGTGTGTGTGTGTGTGTGTTTAGGGGGTGCAACTGTGACTGTGAATAAGGTAGCTGAGAAAGGAAGCCCATGAGAAGACAACAGTTGGATGAGAACTCAATTCATTTAGACTTGAGCTGGGTAAGGGAGACAGCCATAGAATTTTCTGGAAAAGAACATTCCAAGCTAACACATGTTTGAAAACTCAGGTGAAACCCATGTATTCTATGGGAGGACCAGCAAGAAGCCCAGTCCTATATGATACCAAAGGGGACAAAAGAGCAAACTTCCTGAGGGAGGGGAGGCCTGGTTCACTTTTAAGGGAACAGTTTGTTGCCTGTGTGGCAGGATATTTTGCCTATTCTTCTGCCACCACTTCTATTTCCTAACTAGTTCAAGCAGGTGACCAAGCTTTAGGTTGCATTGCCTCCAGAGTGACATGTGGCAGAACAAAAAGCTGAAAGTTGCCAACTCCACTGGTTATGTCTGAAAGCCTAAACCTATCATGAAACTAGAGGAGGAGGAACAGGAAGACATTCCCAAGACTGCAGCAGTCTTTAGAATAATAGAGATCTGAGCCACGTATAGTGGTGCACAACTATGATCCTCCCGCCCTACCCTGACTTGGGCGACTGAGTGAGGATTGCAAGTTTAAGGCCAACTTGGGCCACTTAAGATCATTCCAGCCTGTGATACATACTAAGACCCTGGCTCAAATTTTAAAAAGAAGAAGAAAAAAAAATGTCAAGGTTTTTAGCAGCCAAGGTGAAGCTTTAAGCTCTGGCTGACTCTCTGGCCATGCTGGTGGAATAGAAACTTCAAGTTAGCCTGGGAGGCTTGAGGAAAACACACAAGTGCAGATTTCTTCTGATCTGTAGTCAGGATTCCTGTTGGTCACTAGTTGGTTGTTGTAGAAATAAGACCTTAGGACTGTCTTTTTTCTTACTGAAGACTTGTTCCAGCAGTGCAGACTGTGAGTCCGATGGGAAAACTGAGCAAGTTTAAGAGCAAGTGAACGAGAAAGGAAAGGATGTAGGAAGAATTTGCCTTGGTATAACTGTGCATTGAGAATGATTTTAATAACAGTAGAAATAGCCATATGTCCACTTACCTAACTCCCTTCCTACTCACTGCTTGAAATATCAAGGAGTAAAATACACAGTGGGCCAGAAGCATCATCAATACACAGTCTTAAAGCGGAAACACTCCATTTCTTTTAACTTGCGGATTTTTCTTTAGGTGAGAAGGTTGATCATGAAAAAAATCGTCAAAGTCAGCAAGTTTAACCTGTCAGATATTGTGGCTGACTATGAAGAAATTGTATCTACAAGGTACTTTACAATTAGTAAGTGTGAAATTAAGGCCCTTGAGCTGGTATCTTCAGAATCCCCTGGGTTCTCTGTAGTTTACAAATATTTATGTCACACGTCAAAGCTGCAGTCTCGGAATGCAGAGTGAGGCTTGGCGACAAAATGCATCTGGCCACTTTACCCCTCGTGATGCTGTTGTCGTTGTCCAATACTACAGAGAGAAGGTTGAGTTCCCCCTGTCCTTTTGGGCAGTTTCTAGGACAAGAAAGAAAAAAGAACATGTCTTCCCATTTCTTTTGTTGTTCTGAGGTTTCCCCATAAGACTGCTCCTGATGCCTTAGAGTTGGTAGCAGTGCTATAACCCCATCCTTTCCGCCTCAGTGGTGCCAGGGCACTGAGCAGCCCAGGGACAGGTGATGGGGCCTTTGAGGAATTGTCTTCATTCTTCAGAGCCCATAGTGAAACCCAAGGGGAGGTCAGGAGAAGGTCTAAGCACTTCCAAGGGCTGCATGCAAATCCTCAGCATCACCAGTGAGGTTCTGACTGCCCAGGGTGCTGAAATCCACTGCTGTGTATTTCCAGACCTTGAGCAGAAACTGCTGTGACTACCAAACTATAATTCCACCGATTTAGGTTGTCAGCATGGGCAACTAACTGATTCAGAGCAATGAAGAATTTGGGGATATTAGTCATCTTTAAAAGAGTGATTGCTTTAAAAAGCAATAATTGTGGTGAAAGATAAATGCTTTATAGCTTTATCTTGCTGCCTTTTACTTCTTTTTGGACCATGTAGCCAAAGAGCTGGTGCAATGATATGCACTCCTGGCATGAGGAGTCACTTCCTTTGTAAGCTAAGGAAATAATTTCTACTTTGGGTTGAAAAGAGCTCTGTCCCCTTCTGCAATGGACATGATTTGGTTCAGAATAATGGCCTCATTAGCAATTATTTTAAACACCTTGTATTTAAAGCAAGGCTATTTTGTGTCTATGGAGCTGATCACTTTTTTTCCCCTTAGCCAGTTGACAGATGCGATTTGTAAATTCATTGAACCACGAAGGAAGTTAAAACCTCAGAGGAAAGAAAGAAGAAAAGTCACAGCCCAGAGCATCTCTGATGGAGATATCAAGATTCTCGTCAGGATCCTGAGGGCCTATAACATTCCTACCAGAAAAACAATGTCTTATAGGTAGGTGGTGGGCTCCAATGTCTGCAGTTGCAGAACATCTTTTTTAAATGTGATAAACATCCTTATTACTTATGTTTAATGCCTGGAGATGTCACTCACTGGTAGAGCACTTGCCTAGTACCTGCAATGCTGGAGGTTTGATGTCTAACACACACACACACACACACACACACACACACACACACACACACACACAAACACACACACACACAAATCATATGCATAAAATGAACAAACCTTTAAACCTTCATTTGAATAGTTAGAGCTATTTTTAATGTCACATATTATGAGTCCCCATAGTAGTTCAGAGGTAGGGTGTTTGCATAATATACCTAGCCCAAAATAAACTGTCCAAACCAAACCAAAACATCACAGGGATCTAAGATTCCCAAAGTAATCTTAGTGTATGCTTTGGAGATATTTGACACACAAGCATCTTCTGTATCACCAAGTAATTTCCTCTTGTTCCTGTTCCCTGTTGGGAGTTTTTGGAGTTTCTGCTGCCTGCCACTCCATTCACTGTCACAGTGGTGAGCCCTTAATGTTGGAAGCAGAAAGTTAGGGAAAGTAGGTGGAACACACATTCTGTTCCTGGTCTTTAAATGGAAGGCCTGCTCTGCTTGGGATATATAGGTAGCTCTACCAAAGCAGGATTTCACCCCTCTTTCCTGTGTGCACTAAGAATGTTTTAGTTTTTTTCCCTTGGGACCAAACTAAATATCACCTACCAAATTAAAGCAGTCAAATTAAAGCACTGTTAATATTAAGAATCCATTTTATTAAATGTATCTTGGATATTTAGTGTCAAGGATGATTGATAAATATGAATATTACTACCCAAATTCCCCAGGAATATCATGTATCTCCTTCTCCCCTGTTTCCCACATATGTTCTCTGCTTGCTTGCCTTTAGCTTGGCACAGCTCATGATTTCTGTTAATTTATATCTAAAACCTCTTGATGGTTTTGATGCTAATTTACAAATTACAACCTTATTCCTCAACACAACTAATTGTTTTCACAACCCATATCATAATGGCTGTTTGTGAAGAAAGAACACAAAACCATTGATTTTCTATAAATTTCATTCTTCAGAAGAAAAGATTGTAATACCAACAACCAAAAATCAAACAAACGAATGAAAAACTGAGGAAAACTATTTTCCCAAAATCTCACTCAGCTTCACTTTTCCCTTGATGCTGAAAACCAGTGGACACGTCACCACAGACTACATCCAGCTTATAACCGCAGTTAGGAGCCACTCCTCCACAGCAGTGATGCTCACAAAGTGATATGACAGAAGCCAAAAACAAAAACAAAACAAAACACAAAACAAAACCTCTGTAAGACTCAGGGTAACCCTTATGCCTACCAACACTTATATTAAAACTATATCTCCATGTTTTTTTTCTTGAAGAACTTTGAGTATGCCTACTTACCTGAGGTCGTCCATGTCTCACCTCAGACATCAAAATGTCTCTAAACTTGTAGCCTCGGATGAAGTCATAAATGAGGTATTTAGCATCTTATAAGGTCTAATATGGTTGGTTGAATGGTCTCAGTCACATCTGGCTCTCAACTCCCAATCTAGTCTCTTCATGTCTGTGTCCTTCAGATTACAGTTATTTTCCTCTAAGAAAGGAAAGGTATTCTTCATGAATGTAATTCATATTATCTTGTCCTCTGCCCTCGGGCTTTATAAAACAAGGTATAAGTTCCCTGCTCACACACAGGGAACTTTGATAGTCTTATTCTTGTCTGCCAGCTGCCCTCCTGTCTGTGCGCTGCACAGCCATGTTGTCTTGGCTTCCAGTACTTTTTCCCTTTGCTGGGAATGGCCTCCAGCCATCTCTCTGCCCTTGGCCAGATAAGCACAATTGTTTCAAAGTCCTAGCTCAAGTAGGATTTCTTGTGATGCTCATCTGGCCCTACCCCAGACACATTCACACCCACACCCCCTCCTGAAAGCCACAGTTGCAAGCCTCTTCTCTTGCCGCATTGCTCCTCTTTCTTATTTGTTTGTCTATTTGTTTGCTTTCTTTTCCTGACAAACTTTAAAATCCTTAAAGAAAAGTTCTGTCTCTGGATCTCTGAAGAGTGTCTGACATAGAGTGGAACTACTAATAGATGTTTATTAAGTCAATGATTATGTAATGGCTACTGAAAAGAAGAGCTATAAAAACTAAGGAAACCAGTTGCCAAGTAATCTCCCAACTTTTTGCAAGACCTTATAAAAATATACTCAGTATATTATATACTCGGAGTATATAAAAATATACTCTGCATTTCAGGATCCTGTACATCCTTTCATAGAAGTTTCCTTTCAACACACTATGTATCAAACCAACATTGCAAACGGATCTCATCCGTGCTGGAATGAAGAAATCAAGGTAGATTTCATGTAAGTTGGAGTCTATTTTCCTGCAGTTTCTAGTCAGAGTAACTCTGTGGTAAGGGAGCATATTCATGTATGCTTGTGTGTGTGTGTGTGTGAGTGTGTGTGTAGGGGTGTGTGTGTGTGTGTGTGTGTGTGTGTATACATGTGGAGGTAGGTACCATCCACCTTTTCCTTGGGAGAGAGTGGTGAGTGAAGCTTTTTGTAGGGAGTCAAAAACAAATATCTGAAGACAGACCAAATAAATAAATCTACAAAAATCCAACGAGTGTACTGAGGCTACTGGCATGAGTATGGGAGAATGGTTACTTCCAGAAGCATGGATGACTCAAGGGCAGCACCGTCACCAGAAAACCAACCCAGCCTGGATGCCAACTCAGGAAAACTGCAGTCCTAGAGTGCTCTGCAAAACCTATAGGCAGCTTGATGGGTCAGAGTATGCTTTCCTAGCCAAGGCTTACTACTTCTATAGCCTCAGAGGTGGGGCCTGTGAATCAACTATGTTTGAGGGACTTCTGAGACTTGTGAGTTGTTTACTTTGTGAGTCTTAAGTAGCCTCCTTCTAGGATAGAAAATGTCTTGGTTCCAGGGATATCACTGTAGAACACAGGGTATTTCATTGTCCGTCCTAGTATTCACCAGCCCTAATCAATGACTTGATATTATTATAGAAAGGGGGAGTAGATTTTCAGGAGAGGGTTTTCTTCTTGAGCTATGTGAAGAGACAGCAAGAATACCACCACCAGTCACTACGTAGGTTCTGTATTCCCAGCTTCCAGAACTATAAAAGAGAAGTCTGTTCTCTACAAGTTACCTTGATTCAGGTGTTCTGTAATTGCAGCATTACATAGACTAAGACACTCCCATCCCTTTATTTGAACTTCTGTATACTCTACTATGGAGCAAAAACATCATGATTATTTAATGTAATTATTTATATGATTTTATATTGTATGTTTTATCTGGTTCTATGTTAACATATAGCCTCTTCCAACAAATGCCAAGGAAATTCAGAACTAATGTAATTATCGTGGTCTCTATGGTAACATCTTTCGAGTTATATGGGTTTTCTCATGAATGATGCCTCTCTCAAAGTGAAAGCTACCAGACACTGACCAGGATGTATAAGAGAGAAGGGGAGAGAGAAGGGGGGTAGGGGAAAGAGAAGGAGCAGTATGGAGAAAATGAAAGGAAATGTACTTGCTGAAAAATTTGTAAATTAAGATAGTTGGTTATGTGTGTTTAGACATACTCGGATTATTAATGTATACATTAGTGTTTGGAGTTGATTCCTGAGGGTCATTTGTTAAGACCAAGCCTTCGCATGTATTCCAGACTGGCCTAGACTTTGCTATTTAGATGAGGCTGGCCATCAAGAACTCCTTGTCAAGGAACTCCTGTTCCTTGTGCCTCTGTGTTCTGAGTGCTTTGACTATAGTCATGTGCCTGTGTGCTCAGAAAAATACACTACATTAAAGTAGTTTAATTAGGAGAACATAAAAAAAAAAACAGTAAGAGAAACAAATTTGTAAGTGAATTGAAGGAAAAGAAGACTCTAGAATATTGATAATTTTATGATTCTAACAATGAGAAAAGCCAAAAATGCAGTGGGATCCAGAAAGTCAGCTAAAGATCCAGCTATCACTTTTTGTTGTCTGTAATAATGATTCAATTCCATCTCCTTGTTCCCTGTGACATTCTAGTGAATAAGAACTGTATGCAGGACTGTAGAGGGGTATACTGTTTGCCTAGTATGCATGAGGCTCTGGGTTCAATTCCCAGCAATGGAAAGGGGGAAAAAAAACACCTATGTGCAAACGTAACATACAGTGACAGTAAATAAAGGATAATTAGCAAACTCTATTTTGGAGGGAGAAGTGTGGCAAAATTTAAGGAAAAGTTTGAATAGACTATTTAATGTAAGCTAATTCAGAGGGCTTGGAAATTTAAGATATATACCAAATGGACAAACCAAAAGGTGTCTTGAAGTGATCCTTGTCCATTCTCATGCTAATATGCATTACCTCCTGGACTTGGTCTAGGTACTCCTAGCATGAAATGAAACCCCAGAGGAGTAATGTAGGAGAATTAGCTTATTTTGTTTCTCAGAAACATAGGGAACATTCAATTTAAAATTGTCACAAAACTCAACCATTGTTTTTCCAGCGGCCACTGCCAGAAACTGTTATCAGAAAATTATAGGCATTATTAGAGATTCCTTAAAGTAGTCATTGTTTTAAAAAGTTTTAATAATGTCAGTACCAGTTGCATGGTAAAGATATTACCAGGCATGGGGCTGGGCTGCTTGCCACTCAGAAGCCAATAGCTGGAACCTCAGAGTTTAGGGGGAAAATAACTTTTATCATCCTGGGATGGGGGAGCTGTCATCTTCAAAGCTCTATCTTGGGACACTCAGAGGTACAAAGGGCTCTTACAGGTAGGGGAAGGAGTAGAGAGAGACCAGGGGCAACAAAGCTACTTCTGGGCATGGCCATGCATATCTCAGTTGACCTGGACCTACTGAAACTAATTCCCAAATTTTCTTCAGTGAGGCATACTACGCTTTTACAAGTTAAACCTCGCAGCAATGTCCTTCTTTTGTATTAGTTGTTACCCAGAACTAAAGTCTGAAGAAGGGTGTCACACACTCTGGTGCAATGCAGTGATCCCCAGCTAGTCTGGGAACTGTAAATCCAAAGAAGGGCTATCTGCAGTCTTGGGAATTTTGATGAGTCTTCTCTTTAGGACTGGCAGTGCCAAACATTGTCTTTCTCTGCCTGGTCCATTTGGCTTAACATGATTTCCAGCTGAACCCAGCTGTTTTGTTGTCTGTTTTTATTTTCATCTGAAGAGTAAATAAGGTAAAGTATAAATAAGGTAAATTACTTAAGAAGAAATAAGGTGAATTATAATACAGGCATTAGTTCTAATAAACAGTAGAAGGCATATAGTTTTTTTCTAAGTTTAATTAAACTTTGCAAAGAAAAAGATCATAGATAATTTATTATACTTTATCAATGACTCGATGCACTTAGAAAAGAAATGGATTTTGCCAAAAAAAAAAAAAAAATCTTAAACACTCAAGTATGCTTTTCTTGTTTTCAGCTCACCAGGACATGATTACAGCTTCTCTAGTTTATCTAAAATAAAAGATAACATACATATCAACATTTTTGATGAAGTGGTGATTGAAAAACATGAGGTAATACAGAAAAAAAGACTGACTAATATTGAAACAATTATGAGGTCAAACTGAGTGAAATCTCAGAACGTATTTGTGAAGTTGTCTGTTTCTGAGACAGGGACTCCCTATGTAGCCCAGGCTGGCCTTGGAATCACTGGGTGGCCCTGGATGGTCTTGAACTTGCAGAAGTCCCATAACCAGTGCACACCATCACACCTGGTGTAATTTGCTTTTAATGATATATGTAATATTTTCTTAAAAGAGTTTGAGTCAATGTGCAATAAAGTCAGACAGATGACAAACCACTCTAAATACCATAAATCATAAACAACAGATAAGGAGAAGAAATGGAAAACAGGCCAAGGCCTTGGGAGAAGCAGGTGTTTATGATTGAACATTACATTTAAATATGAACTTCTTGGTAGTAAGAATGGGCAGACAGGCAGAAAACCTTACACATTTTTCATTAGCTGACCAAAGAAAACATACCACTCTATATAAGACACTGAGTTATTTTAAGACCAGAATTTTGTTGTTTTCTATAATTTCCAAAATTAATAACTGCCTTCCCCATACATTAGTGAAAAGTCCCAGCCCAATGCCTAGCATCACAGCAAGCTCTGTAGGGTTTCCTTCTGTTTAGCTTGACATGAAAAATGTAAAGGTGTGTATCCACCATAGCTACTGTTAAATGCTTTCATATAAATGGCTTTAAAAGTCTTCGGAACAGTTGTGAGGGTAGGATCCATCTTCTCACTGCTGAAAGATGGGAGCTGGCAGGAAGGAATCCGGGTTACTCAGGGGTTGTCATCTCAGAGATCAACCTTGAGCTCAGCTATGCAGGGGGCTTTATCAGGAGGGAAAGGATTCATTATGAGATGGTGGCAAGCAGGATACATGCTTGTCTTTGTCCTCCAAAGGGTCTCTTTTTTTTTTCTTCTCTGAAACACTGTTGTGGACCTCAGCCACCTGGTGCTGTCTCCTCAAGTTCTGTGTAGACAGACATCTTACGCTCCTGCAAGTTAAACTGTTCAGCAGTTTACATGTGCTGTATTCTGTAATGAATAGGACAGAATGGACATTATAACAGTCAGCAGATGTTCTTTATGTAAATCTACATTGAAAGAAGTATTATTTAGTATTTTAGCCCTTTAGGTGAGCCTTCTCTTGTGGGTGTGTCCAACCTGTGACCCACAGGCCACATGCATCCCGGAAGACCTAGGATGAGGCCCATCCCATCTGTAGATGACATCATACATGGCAAAAAAAAAAAAAAAAAAATCAGATGCCCATACTTTAGAATTTAGAATGCCAGGGACGAAGATTGTCAAAGGATTGGTGTGGTGTAAAAGGAATAACAGGAAGAGGAAGTAGAAATGGCCAAGCTGAAGACAAATGCCCTGAAGAACTGGCCTTGTTTTCTCAGTTCTGTTGAAGGGACAGACAGTTCTGCCTGGGGGAATGGAGGCTCTAGGTCAGAGAACATGGATGAGACCTTGCAGCACAGAGCTCAGGGTTAGTTCACCATAAACAGTACTGATTCTTACCAACAATGTCTTCAATCCAGCTTTTCAAGAGTGTACATTCACATTAAAACTGTAAATGAATTCTTAATAAGACAGAAGGTAAGGCATTAAAATAGCAAATTCTTAATGGCTTACATCCAAGGATTTACACTGAGTACTGTTCTTGTTAACTAAAGTATATCAACCCTGGGACATGGGTTTTTTTTTTTTTTTTTTTTTTTTTTTTTTTTTTTTTTTTTTTTTTTTTTTTTTTTTTTTGCTCTTAAAAGCTCATCCTAAAAAAGGTTCAGGGCTACACTGAGATGGATCCCTAACATGCTGTGTAGTCACTGACTGTTAGATTTTCTATTGGCTCACACCCATGTCCAGGCAATCTTCTCTGGAGAACGTCCCACAGCAGCAAGCCCCCATTTGAAAGACAGGTTGGGTTGTTATTTCTCACTCTTCTCTTCCTAAAAGGCTCCTTTCTCCTGTATTATTTTCCTGTTATCAAATCTTTACTCCCCACAGATCCCCCGCTTTGTTAGCTTATGTGTTAACAGAACCCTGAGGACTTACAAGCCTCACAGACACAATACTGATTTTCAACACTAGGGGTGGCAGAGCTGTTGCCAACAGCATTTGGAGCTGGATTAGGCACTCCAGGCTTGGAGCCTGGACTACATACAACTACAACTATGACATAAACCAGATAGACATAGAACGAATGTAAATGAATCCAGCATTCAGATGATGGTTTAAATGCTTAGGGAAGG
This sequence comes from Arvicanthis niloticus, assembly GCF_011762505.2. Lineage (NCBI taxonomy): Eukaryota > Metazoa > Chordata > Mammalia > Rodentia > Muridae > Arvicanthis > Arvicanthis niloticus. Next base: position 147,314,588 of record NC_047658.1, read on the forward strand.
AGGAGGGCAGAAGGAGGAAGGGGTGGTGGAGAGTTCCGTGGAGGGATGGGACAGATGGGAAGAAAGGAAAAAGAAGAAAAGATTCTTTTGAAAGACTTCACATCATTAGCACATCACTGGCAGTGTCTTACAGTCTCTAATACTCTGTTAGCCTCTTGTCATTTCTCACTTCGCCCAAGTGCTTTGTTTTCTTCTGATTACATTGTCTGTGTCTGTTTTTAAAAAGATTTATGTTACTATTTACTCCTGTGCCCATGAGCGTTCACGTGCCGAAGCCAGCGGGATGTCGGCTCCCCTCAAGCTGGACTGAGTTAGTTACTGGAGTTAGTGAGTTACTGATGGTTGTAAGCAACCTGGTGTGGGTGCTGGGAACTGAACTCAGAGCCTGGAAGAGCAGCATGTGCTTTTGACTACTGAGCAATCTCTCCAGCCCCTTGCATTTGTTTTTGTTTTTTTTGTTTTTTTTTTTTTTTTAAAGAGATCTTAACCTGCTGTTCAGACTGACGTAGAACTCATAATTCGTCTACCGTAGTCTCCCAAAGGAAGGGACACCCACGTTCTTTGAGATCAAAGAGCTCTGAAATGAAGGTGGGGGAGCTTATCACAGCTTCCAGTCCCAAGGATGAGGTCCCAGGGCAAGATCCCTCCGCTGCCAGCAGCAAAGCCTGACAGCAGTTGCAAATAAGAAGACCTATAAAAATGTGGCTTAGGAGAGCATAAACCACTTACACTGGACTTACATTGGCTGTAGATGAGAGGAGTGAGTTTACATAAAGCAGGAAAAGCTGAGGCAGGAGGATAGTCCGTAACCAGAGAGACTTGCTTCTGCATGGGTCCTTGTCAGCAGGATGGCCAGCACTTGTTGCTGATACGCTGGAGCAGCCTGGGTTCTGTTTAGCCTGTGTCTTGATAACTAGTTAATGTTCTTGGTTTTTTTCTCCTCCTCTGGCCCTTGGGCCTGAAATTTAGAATTTCATGGAACTTCTCAATTTTTTTGAAAAATCGCCAACTATTTGAATTTTTATACTTCACTCTGTTTTCTGTTTTATTTCTGCTTGGAGTTTTATTATATTCTTCTAATGTACTTGTGACCAGGATTTCTAAGTTTATTTGGGCAAATGTGTTCAGTATCTATTTATTTGGGTGGGTTGTTTGTTTATTTTGCCCTGAAGGATAGAAACATCCTTAAATTATGACATCATCTTCAAACCATCTTGGTCTGCATATTTTCTGAGTACCTACTATTTTTAACTTGTATTATTTTCTGTGTATGTTTTTAATTATATATTCTTCCTTAGTCTCTGACTTTTAAATATTATGCTTTTACATTTTTAAATGTTTGAGAGGTTCCAGTATAAACCTCTAGTTTTAACTTTTAGCTGCATCATTTAGTTGCATAAGCAATCATCATTTGCTTCCTAGTCTCCAGTTTCATGGAGTCGCTGGTCCCTCTCTATGGCTGCCCTTAACAGACCCTAATAGGACACTTGCCATTGGGCAAGCTAGGTTACAAAGAAGTCACATCCTAAGACAAAGAGGAAAGGGTTATTTTGATTTGTAAGGATTGCGTGCTGAAATGTTAGCATTTGAAAATGTTAAACTGACTCTTGGAGAATCTGCCTCCTCCTGACCCACACTAACTGATATAAACAAGTCGTCAAACTGGCTATCTTAAAAATAAAATTTGTAGCTAGGTATGGTGATTCCGGGTCAGACTCCCAGCACAGTTCAAGGTCAGTCTCAGTTACCTTGCCTCAAAGGAGTAAGAGAGAGTGAAAGAGAACACCCACTGAGACAGGCATGCAAAATGCATCCAGATACAACACACACACATACACATACACACACACACACACACAGCACTATGAGATAGGCATATAAACTGCACCAAGATACCTCTCTCTCTCTCTCTCTCTCTCTCTCTCTCTCTCTCTCTCTCTCTCTCACACACACACACACACACACACTATGAGATAGGCATATAAACTGCACCAAGATATCTCTCTCTCTCTCTCTCTGTCTCTCTCTCTCTCTCTCTCTCTCTCTCTCACACACACACACACACACACACGCACACATGCACACGCACATGCTCGCAATGCACTCATGCACACATACATGCACAGAGAGAGAGACAGGGGATGAGAGAGAGAGAGAACAAAAAAGAAAAATATTGATTTGTCATAGTTACCTAGAGTTTGTAAAAGTATTCATCCTATAGGAAACATTTCTTTGAGTTTAACTTATATTTGCTTTAATAGGATCATTGTCTCAAGAGCTGCAGTGCTCACTCATACATACAAAAGAACTGGCTCGGCTCCATCAGCTTCCCTTTCTCAGCCCTTCTACAGCAGCCTGAGGTAACAAAAAAGTTCTCTGCTAATTACCCCAAGATTCGTTTCTGTCTAATAAGAGCACTTTCTGGTGTTTTTGAGTCAGATTCTGTTACTGCCAGGTTAGAAGGTTAGTAACTATTACCAAGCACTGTGGGGTCTGAGAGGGCTTGCAGGGTGTGACCATCTCTAGGAGATACCCATAAACTTATTTCTTGCATTTTTAAAGTGTTTAAAGAGATAGAATAAAATAGCTGATCCTAAATCTTAAAGCAAAATTTGTATTTGCATGAAGGCCTTTGTAAAGCCAGATTCAGGTACCAAGAGTTTCATCTTTCCAGCCTTGCTTATCAGTTATGTCAGGTTGTCGATGAGACTGAATTCTGCAAGAACCTAGGGGCGGGGCTCAACTGTTGGATTCCACAGCGGCAACAAGCCAGCATGACCAGCAAGTATGAAACTCTGGTCTGGGCTCCTCCACTGTAGGCTCAGTTACTTATGGAAAGATCTTACGCAGGGTACCCAAAATCCCAGAAGCTCTGCCAGACTCTGAGGATTTGAAGAGTCAGAAGTGAATTTCATTTTGGTGCAGTGTGAGATGCTATAGTGTTTCTGTGGTGGTACGGGATGGGTTCTCTGAGGGTACAGAGCAGCAGGACCTCGCTGTGCCTGGGCTGCCGGGGCAATGGAGACTTTGAGAGTTTGGTGGTAGGTAAGAGAAGAATGTTTCCGTGACTTTGTTTCCCCTTTTTTGTTTGACTGTTTGAAGTAAGTATTTTAATGAATTTCACAAGCACTTGAGGCCATTTGAGTAAAAAGGAATCACTTATTAGGACTGGATTAGGCCAGGTGTAACAGAAAAAACCAACCACAGCTGTATAAGTCAGGGGTCTACTTAACCTCTCCAGGAAAGAAGTTCAGATGCTCCGGGCCAGCTGCTCCAGGACATTACCAAGCACCCAAGCTATCTTATTCCTTCTGCTCCACTGTCCTCTTTGCCCTCAGAGTTGCAAACTGTTCACTACAACTCTAGCTTCATAGCTGTGCCATGACAGGAGGCAGGGAGAAACAAGATGGCCAGTCTCCATGTCAGGGAAGAAGTTCTCCAACCACGCAGACTTCTGCTTGCATTTTATTGATGTGACCACAGCCCTTCTGTCATGGTACCAACTGAAACTGTTGCGTTTTTTTTAAAGAGGAAATTATAAATAGTAGTTGGAAGATAGAAAGATGTTATGGACAATCACATGGGGCCATGATAGAACGCATTACTGACAAAGAGATCCAGGTGATCAGAGGCACAGGGTTTGCTATACTTGCAAATCTCCACAGACCTCTACCTGCCTCAGACCAGGCTGTATGACAGACAGGTAGTTACGAAGTGTGGGCTTCAAAGATGGCGAAGGCTGGATTACAATCCTGCCTCCGATATTCATCAGTTCTATGATCTTTCACAAATTACATCAGCTCTCTGAACCTCAACTTTAATACTTTAAATAAAGGTAAGGGCAGTAGCCATTTTCACAGAATGTATACTGTGTACACAGTGAAAGGTTCTTGCACACAGTGAGGGCTGCTGGTGTCATTATGATTCACTACCACCCCCAAACTTTCTTGTGGACACTCACGATCTCCGTTTCCACACTCATACTCAGGGCTATGGGGCTTGCCCTTACATTTCCCTCCCACTCCAGATTCAAATGCACAAGGCAACATGACTTCTCAGCATCTTCATTGAGTCTAAACTAGATTTTTCTCGGTTTGCGAATTATTTTATTTTGGGTTCTGTATACATGTGGGTATGTGCACTTAAGTCCAGATGAGAGCATTAAATCCCCTGGAATTAGAGTCGCAGGCTGTTGTGAGCCACCCAACATGAGCACTGAGGTCCCGGGAAGAGCAGCACTCTTAACTACTGAACTATCCCTCCAGCCTCTTTTACAGTAGATTTTCTGAGAGCTCTCATCCCTCATCCCAGATAGATGGTGTGCTATCTGGATTCATTGCTTCACCCATTCTTACTCTTGTTCTCTTCAAGTAACACATATTGGACATCTTGACCTAAGGTGTCAAGAGTATCCCTTGATTACTTCAGAGAGCCTGGTCATTCTCCGGCAGAAACCTATATCCATGTGGAAGCTAAGGCTCTCCTGGGAAGAAGACTGGTCTGGGAATAGGTTTAGCTGATTCTCACCCTGTGCTCTTTCAGATTAGTGGGACATTTCAAGTGAACATCCCACCCATTTTGCTTGGGTACACCTGGAGTAACACTTACGTCCCTCCTAGAGAAGACTGCAGTGGACAGAACCCAAAAGAATGTACCTTCCTAAACATTTTTGCTACAATTGAACCTCAGATATCATATGTCACGTGCAATCCAAAAGTCGATGAGGTAGGTCTCATGCTGAGTTATTCTGAAACAGATCATCCAAAAAGTGTAAACTGTTTTAAAGATCAGTGGGAATTTCAAATTTACCAGAAGGAAACACTGGCTTTTCCCTATTTTGTAAGGGGGAAGGCATGGTATTGAGCTATTTTTAATCTGATTCTAGTTTTCAGACCAAATAGACATTTTACAGCGAGCACAGACTTTTACCAGGAACTGTAAAGCCATGTTTCCCAACCGAAGAGTCGTGGCGACTGTTTTTAATGGTGAAGGGATGCACATCTTAGTCACAAGATACATCAAGGCATTGAATCCACCTCAGCAACTTCTGGATATATTTCTTCATGACTCAAATGCAACACTTGTGAGTGACAATTTTTCTTTCAGTTACTGTTTTTAGCAGTTTCATTGAGATTATAGAGAACCTATAAAGAATCAAGAGTAGTGTGTGTGTGTGTGTGTGTGTGTGTGTGTGTGTATTTCTATGTGTAGCCCTGGCCTGTCTTGGAATCTGCTATGTAGACCAGGCTGGCCACAAACTCACAAAGATTTTCCTGCCTCTACCTCCTGAGTTTGGGATTAAAGATGTGCACCACTACCACTGGGCTCTGTTGTATCTTTTATTTGGGGATCAATCTAGATGATTGTTTGTCCTTGGAGAATTTATGTCATTTGTGAGTTATAACGCTCTCTTAAATGGACCCTTTGACCTAAAAATTCAATGCCCAAATTCAGGTAGGTTGCTTTCCACTGCACTCTGTGTTTCTGTCATGGTTTCTTCCTGCCTGTCAGTCTTAGGGCCCACTGTCCTGGAGCTAAGGGTTCTCTCAGGCACTTGTTGAGCAGAGTAGGGCACAGGATGTAACTGCATGAAGTCATTAGTGCAAAATGTCATAGCTGTGCATAATTGGCACCTGTTACACATCACTTTGAATGTCAAAGAACTTCCTGTGTGTTGTTCTCTCTCCTTTCTGGCCTCTGTGTCTTAGTCTGCCACATTCTGATGGGAAGGGGCTATCCACAGTTTAACTTGTGTTGGAGGAAGCAGGTCACATCTCTCTCTCTCTCTCTCTGTTTCTAGCTACAGCAGCTTCTGCAAGTTTATAAGAAAAGGAGTTCAGAAAGATGTTGAACTAAAAGCAAGTCAAGTCTTCATTGTTTCTCACCTTTAAAAAAAATGCTGACCAGTTATAAAGTACACATTTAATGTTGATGCAGTTATAGTATTTTTAAATTGTAATAATTTATTACAGTAAAACACAATGCCAGACAAGTAGTCTCTGGGTCAGGCTGTTTGGGCCCAATCCCAAGAGGCTCACATAGCATATAACCTTTGTGACTCTGAGCAAGTTATTTTATGGATCTAAGCTTGTTCTTTCTGTCCCCTGAGAGACCTGTAGTGTGCTCTGGAAGAGATAATACTTATAAAGTGCTGTGCTGGACAGTGAGCATGCTCAGTGAGTGTCAGTTACTATTATTCCAGGACCTCATCGCCCGATTTGTATCTCTGATTCCTTTTGCGGCAGAGACGTTGGATGAAAATGATGGTTCTGACATATGGATGACATCAGAGGTAAGAAACAACATTTTATAGTTAAAATGTATACTATGTGTCACTTGTCTTTCCTCTTAAGGTAGCACTTCATATGTAGTATTCTGCCTTGTGAAATATGAGAATGGAACAGGGCCCCAGACCTTAGCAGGCCTTGAGACCTTAGCACAACTGACTCCATGATGGAAGGGCCGGCTATTCAGGCTGTAAAACTCAGCACATAGCACCACCTGTCAAAACTAAAACAAAGGCCTAATCCTTCAAAGTCCATAGTTCTAATAAAGCCTCTAAATATACTAACCTTGTCTTTTGGCTTTTGTAGTTCTGACTCTGGCTAACTATTCTTCTTAACTGAACTATGTCGACCCAGAACATGGTTTTTGTGCTTAAAGCTCATCCTTAAAAAGGCTCAGGATGACACTGGGATGCCAAGCATTCAGTCTAGTAGCTGGCCAGCTTATAAATGCTTTCTATCAGCTTAAACCCGTGTCCTAGCAGTCTTTTCTGGTAGATACCTCACAACAGAAAGTATTTAATAATTTGTGTATACTTTCCTGCTCCATAATCATTTATGAAAATAAGTCATTAAGATGATTTTTCTATTCAAATGTCAAAGTAATTTTTCATGAATATTTCTTTTCTGTGGGAATGTCAGCAGTGCAGTATTACGCTCTCTCTGAACCCTGTCATCTAGTGTCAGGTGCAGCCAGGGCACACTGGTGTGATTGTATCTCTTGTTATGCTCTCATAAGACGTCTCCATGCTGATGAACAAACAGTTGCTACCGGAAGCTCACTGCCTCCTCATTCCACCCCATCTCCCTGTCTCTCTCTCTCTCTCTCTCTCTCTCTCTCTCTCTCTCTCTCTCTCTCTCTCTCTCTCTCCAGGCTGTCATGAACCAGAAAGCATGTGTCTCACCTGCCTGTTATCACTGCCACTTATCAACAGATTGCTACTGTATCCCAGTGGGCACAGTAAAGAAACTGCTGACACGACCAACTGCTCCATGATATGGTTAGCTGTTTTGTTGGAGATTTAAAAGAGAGGACAGACAGAGCTGCCTGAAGGAGCCCAGGGCAGAAAGAAAAAGAAGTAGAATGAACATGGCCAGCAGACTGGGCACAGCCAGGGCTATCTGCGAGAGAGAGAGAATAGCAGTCGTTAGAGAGAGAAAACAGTGAAACAGAGAGAGTTAGTGGGAATAAGAGATGGGGAGAGGGAGAGAGAGAGGGAATGTGGACAGCAAGAGCTAGAGAGAGAGTGTGTGTAACAGAGAGGATAGTGGGAATAGCTGGGCTGAATGGCAACGGGGAGGGAAGCCCATGAGCTGGAGGGGGGGGGTGTAGAGGAGGGGCTGAGGAGGCCTAGGAGGCCAGCATGGACTTTACAATGTGTAACAGGTGCTTGTGATGCTGAGGGAACAGAGGCCAGCATGGACTTTGATATGCTGGCAGACACCACAGGTAGCCACGTGTCCCTTCTACTGGAAGAAAGGGAAATGACTCCTTTTGGTAGAAGGAAACTAGTTTCATAAGTTCCTGAAAAATTCTGGCTTTTATCTTAGTGCCAGAAATCTTACAGTCCGGTGTGAGCTCATTTCTGGGTATTTGGACAGCCCGAGAGGCCTGACAGCTGCCACTTGAACATGTCGTCCCGATGTTGCTAATGGACAGTCAGAATGCTTTTCAACAGAAGCCAGAAATCTAAAATTTTACACAAAAGTTTTCTTTTAAAAAATTCTAGGGAGAAGTGGCATATGCCTTTAGTCCCAGCATTTAGGAGATAGAGGTAGGCAAATATCTCTGAGTTTGAAGCCAGCTTGGTCTACATAGTGAGTTCTAGGACAGACAGGGACTCAAAACAATAACAACAACAATACACAAAAAAATGGCTAAGGACCAAACAAAACATGCTTACATTGATGCGACCACAGGCCACCAGGCTGCCTTTCCTGCTGTATCCATTCCTATTTGTCATACACTTACTCAGTGTCCTGTGTTTGATCTCTTACCTGCAGCTCATCTGTCTAGCTCTGTGGGGTAAGGAGTTTCTATTGTGCTTCCTAATTGGACATCATTTAACTTGTATCTCTTCCTTTCTTTGAGTCAAATACTGTACTGGTACAGGACAGACTGTAGCCCCAAGGCCCAAAATACCATTTTCCCCGAGATCCTGTGTGATTCCTTATCTGATATGCTCCCTTGGAAGCTCAGGGCAGTATATTTGTCTCCAATGAAATGTTTTGGATATAAATTGTCTGGCCAGCCACTCTATATACTATTCATATCAACTGTCCCATTATCAGAGTGGCCTGGTGTTCCAAGTTAATATTCTCTTCTTACGTCTTATCAAAGCCAGAGCTCTCCGCTTTGCTTTTGTATTAGCAGCCTGATAAGGTGGATTGCAGGGAGTGTAAGGCTCTGAACATCTCACTTCCTGGACTCAGCTTTCTCTTTCCCCTCTCCTCTTCATCTCCCCCTCCTTTTAGAATACACTGTGTTATTCTTGTTCCTTTTCTTTGCCCAGTGCTGTATTAGTTTGGCCATTGGAAATAAAGAAGAGCACGCCGTACTTCTCTGTAATTTCTTTCTGTACTTCGGGAAGAAGGCATTGGTGATCCTGGGAACCTCAGTACTAGAAGTAAGTGCCGGAAATGTGTGAACTCAACCAGAGTTAAGCTGCGTGTCTGGTAGACTTCCCGCTAACCAGAGAACTCCGTGGACAGGCTTCTGAGACTCGAGGGTAACGCTGGTGCACCAACACTTCTGCAGTGCAAACAGCAGATTTTACTTTTCTTCTTGTAAAATGGTGCTCTTGACATGGACTCCGGGAATATTAAATCCCCTCTTAGCACAGCAGCTGTTTGTGGCGAATGTGCAGTGAATGAGGTCAGAGGTCATGCAGCATCCCGTGCATGGCGCAGTAGCCGTTCTCACCCACCACCTCCATCCGGTTTCAGAAACTACATTGTAAGGCTCGAACAACACTCTAATGGTGTCTTTTCTGCTTCTCCAGGCTTTAACACTTTACATTCTACTTCTGAAGATATCCCTCCCTGCTTCAGGACCAACATGGATACCTGGCCATGTTTCAGCATTTCCGGTCTTGCCTTTTTTCCCCCCCCCCCCCCCCCGTTGTTACTATAATATGACTTATTTCACAAGATCCCTTGCCGTAGCTTATTGTTTGTCAAATTTATTAATGTCCCATTTGATCCACTACTCTGGTTGTAAGTGCCAGTAGGTGGCACTAATAAAATCTCAATAAATAACTGTCATTTGATCCAGAAAGGAACTCCATAGCAGGCAGCAGGCAAATTCCACCTCAGTTGGTGGTTTGGGGTGAAGCCTCCCCTTCACTTCCGAGAGGCACAGTATTGATGAGCAAGTGCTCTGGGCCAGAGATATAGAGATGGAGAGACGTCAAGCTGGGCAGAGCGGTGTGGAGACTGACTTGGGTTTAAAGCAGCTTTGGCAGCTTCATTTAGGTGTGGGCTCGGCTTTATTTGCCTCTGCGTCCTGTTAACCTCTGCCCGGAAGTGAATGCTTCTTCTCCCTGTCACTTTAGCCCCTTAAACTCCGATTCCACATTGAAGATGGTGTATAATAAACATGCCTACCTTCAGAATTGAGAGTGAATTAAAAGAAGAAAAATCCGTGTGACTATTAGCATAACCAATAAATGTTAAATATTGTTATCACTACTTGGAATTATTTATTTTTCCACCAAGAAAGTCTCAACACCATAAGAAGATACATGTAGAGCAAAATAATAACCATTTAAAAACTTTTAAAAATTGTACTTCTTATTCAGGAGTCACATGCCACAGCACACGCGTGGAGGTCATAGGAAAACTTGAGTGCTTTCTTCTTCTGCCTGCGCAGGTTCCTGTGGCCAGGCCAGCAGGCCTTTACCTGCTGAGCCGCCTCACTGGCCCCATAACTAATGCTTACTGTCTTTTTAAAATAAATATTTATTATCATTATTAGTGTGTATGTGTATAGGTGGCAGAGAGACCTGCCAAGGCACACATGTGGAGGGCAGAGGGCACTCTGTGGAGTTTTCCTTGTGTGTTTTTCATGGGTCCCCAGGATGTCGCTCAGGTCACCAACTACCCTTCCATGGCAAGTGTCTTTGCCCGCTAAGATGCTCCCCAGGCTTCTTATCCATTACTGCTTTCCTGTATACTTTACCTTCTAGTTCCAAGTCTTTCTCTCAGTTTTAATTTAGTGGATTTTAACCTCCTTTCGTGATTCCCTCTCAGCCTTAGGCCAGTTTATCTTCCTCAGCCTGGTGTTCAGTCTCCAGGTATACGCTAACCAAACAGAGTCCCCACAGCCCTTTTGTGTGAATTAGACAAAAGTGACCCTGTCACAGATGGTTTAAGACTGTGTTAGAAAGTCGTCATAGCTATTGATTTTGTTAGAGTAACATATTTTACTGCCACCGGTGCACCCTACAGAACCTCTAACCGTGTCACTGGCTCACAGATTTAAATCTGCATACTACCTGGGTCTGAGGATTTCTGAAACTTTCTTGACTTTGACTTTTGTTTTGTTGTTGGTGTTTGGGTTTTGTTTTGCTGTTAAGTTGGTCTTGGCCTCAAAAAAAATTTTTTTTAAACCCAAAGAAAACTACAACTCAGAATAATTATAATTTCTATATATAGAAGGCAGTCAACAAATACAATATATGATGAATCTTCTTTTTTATGCAGGGCCACGTGGCTTATGTATTAACTCAAGAAACTGGCGAGTGTTTGCTTTGGAATCCATCAACAGGGCAATGCCATAAGCAGTTTGACCCATTTTGTCCCTTGCAAAGTGTAGATTGTTTGTTCAATGATAAAAATGTAAGTATATGAATAAAAAACCTTGAGTTATTTCTTCAAGTCATCCTGAGCACACATTAGAGTCTCCCAGGAACTTTGAAGTCATGGTACCCACTAGTCTTTGGGGCCAGAGATTAGACCATCTTTTGCCCTTAAACCAGTCACTACCAAGCTAATACTGACCTTCCAGAGCCCTGGAATCTGCTTCTCCCTCAGACCTCCCCTTGACTTCAGCCACTTAAGCATGTAAAATTTTGCATCATCCTTCCCCGCTGTAGTCTTGTGTTCCTGTGGGCTTACAGTATCCTTTTGTTAACGTTTTCATAGGTCTGGTTTAATATTCAACAAAATAATACACCGATGGCTGTACAGTTTGACTATTCAAAAGAAAGCTTCTGGAAACAGCTGCTTCCAAAAAACTTTCAGGGGACCAAAGCCCAGAGTGTGCAGGTAAATATTCCTTCAGGTGTATCTGCATGAGTGTTACTATTGCTTCTAGTCTTTGTCAGTTGTGATAGCCCAATTGTTGAATTACTCAGCAATGTTCACCTAAAATGAATCTTCTCTGCCATCCAGCTTATGTTTGGGCGACTTTGATGCCTTTCCTGTATCTGCAGGAAAAAAAAAATAATTTGAGAAAAAGAATGTCATCTCAAATGTTATTTAGGTCTTATAACCATTCCCATCAGAAATACAGCACATACCATTCAAGATGGTGTGCAGGTTTTCACGTCTGGTGATGATCAAGTATGAAACTGATAAATAAAAGTGCTTCTCTGGACTCCAAACCACAGTGATTATCTTGCAGAATGAAAACAGGACAGAAAAGTACCAGTTGGTGGAGTTAAAACAAAGATGACAGCAAAGTCTAAAACCATGTCAGCAAGCTAGAGCAGGCATCCCTTCAGAAGCCAGACAATGAAGGAGCTTTGGTCATTTACTTTTGAAATAAGATGGAAGGGGAAAGGCCTGGAGTCCAGGAGTGAGGAGACCATCTTGACCCAGTATCTAAATGTCATGGCTCAGCATATCTGTGACAAGATCAGTAGCACTTCCTGGAAACAGCTGCCACAGGGTGGCAGAGTGAAGGCAATACAGAGTCCATAAAGTAGGAACTGTGAGCCAAGAGAAAAGGGAAGAGGGTGGTGAGGAGGAAAGAGAGAGCACAAAAGAATAACAGACAAAAGACAGTTCATAGAAGCAGAAATTCAAATGTTCAGCCTCACTTAAAATCGGGGGAATATCACTTAAGATTTGAAGATGTGTAATCACAGAACTGTTAACAAAAAGCAGAGCAATGGTGGAGGTATAGCTTGCCTGATGATATGATGAAGTTGAGCTTGCTCAACTTGTGATCTACCAATTGAACACATGTAGCTGTGTGCCCTAGAGAATATGCACAGGTTAGAAAAACAGGGGTCAGCAGAGAATCATTTAAAATAGCAAAAAAAAAAAAAAAAAAAAAAAATGGAAACAGTTCCCAATTAGGAAATTAGTCCATGAGTTGTGAAATACTCATACAATGAGTTCTTCCACAGCAGTGGAAAATGTTTGAATAAGTTTGCAGTAGTTCTCAATCTATACGTTATTACCTCGGGATGGATCAGTGAGTCTGCATAGCAATCATATCAATAGGTTTTCAAGCTCCCCAATTACAATTTCCAGCCAAGGTTGAGAAACACTGGCCTAGAACTCTGCATAACAAGAAGAATGGATAGAAAAAGTGTTACAGGAAGGAAAATAAAGAGGATGTGAAATAATGCTCAAAGCACAAGAGCACTTAGTGACGTCTGAAACCAACGTTGTGTAGCTATATGTGTTTATACACGTATACACACGTTTATATACAATAGATTTGTAAAGGCATTGATAGGAATGCTAAATACCAAATGCAGGTTAGAAGTTACCTTTAGACTGGAGGGGAAGAAAGATCAATACCAGAGAGAAGTACACATAGAGAATAAAGAGCATAGTATACATGTGCCGCCTCTGAGCAAACAGCTTCCAAAAACTTCACCTCAAGGATGCTGGACTCTTCTTAATCACAGCTGATTCTTCGGTCCCAGCTGAGCAGACACCACAGATGATTCACATAACCCTTTGCTTACATCTGGAAGGCACAAGCCAGACCTTCCTCATCTGCATTGTGTGCAACACTCTTATCTTCTAAGCTCTGATGGAACAGCCAAGGAGCTCTTAACACTCAAGGGCTTTCCTAGCCCAAAAGTTCCAAAGTCCTTCCACAATCCTCCCTAAAACGGCACGGTCAGGTCTGTCACAGCAATACCTTACTATCCCGGTACCAGTTTCTGTCTTAGTCACTGTTCTTTTGCTTTGAAGAGACACCATAACCAAGGCAACCATTATGAGAGAAAGCATTTACCTGGGGTCCTTATTTACAGTTTCAGAGGTTTAGCCCATTATCATCATGGCAGGAAGCATGGTAGCATGCAAGCAGACCCTGGAGCATTAGTGTGAACAACATATACCTAGAGTGCTATCTTGTCCTCCTCTTCTTCTTCTTCTTCCTCCTCCTCCTCCTCCTCCTCCTCCTTCTTCATCTAAAGTAAGGACCAGGGATGATGTAGTTCAGTGGTAGAGCATTTGGCTATCATGCATGAAGCCCTGGGTTCAATACTCAGTACTGCAAATAAATAGATAATAAGTAAGATAGAAATGAGTGAGTAAAAACCTAAGCAAATACAGAAGGCTGCAATGGTTACCTATAGCTGAGTGGCCATATGTTGGGTAGGTATCCATTCTGTCATGCTCTATGACTGTGTGTGTATTCAAGGCAACCCACAATAGCAAAAGAAAGGCATAGTCACAGGGGCCAAAGTCAAGAATACCAAGGGATATAGTTTCTCCACCTTCAAAGTCTCCCCACTTGTTTTTAAGAAATAACAGAAATAGTCCCTGCCTGTCAGTTCCTCATGCATTCTCTAAACAGTCTCCACACAGGTCAAGCATATGTGTGTATTTTTATATTTCCTGTCTGAAATGCCATTTTTGAAAAAGGGAAATGTGCTTATCTTTCGTGTGCAAACTACAGTAGCGGTGGCTGCGGCACTGCTGCCTCCTAGAGAGAGAGTCATCTGTTTCGAGGCTTTGTTTTAATCTGCTTAGTTTTTTTCTTGTCCAGTGTGTGGGGGGGTGGTGGTGGTTTCCTGTTGGTGTTGTGTTAGATGTAGCTGCCACAAGGCAAAAGACACCCCTATTCTTTGACCTTCCATTTTCAAGGAGGAAAATCCAACAACAAAATCTCAAGCAGTAGCCACCAGGATTGATGAGAGCTGCTGCAGAAGTCAAGAATGTGTTTTGGGGAGCTCACAGCAGGAGAAGAGAGGGGATTCCGTGGGGGCAGGGTGGGGTCCTCGGGAAAGTGGGTGACAAGCTAAGTGACCAGACCTTGCCTCTTTTTTTTAAAAGAAATTGTTTTATTTATTTACATTCCAAATGTTGCCACCCTTACCAGTCCCCCCTCCAAGAGTTCTTCACCCCCTGCCCCTCTGAGTGTTCCCTCCCCCACCCCCAAGTATCACCCTTCTCTGCGGCATCAAGTCTCAACAGGATTAGGCACATCCTCTCCCACTGAGGCCAGACAAGGCAGTTCTCTGCTACATATGTGCCAGGAGCACATGATTGCTGGACTTGTATCTCTATTGACATTTTATGGTGCTTGAAACTGAACCCAGAGCTTTGTATATGTAAAGCAAGCACTACCATTGTGCTGTATCTCTCTCCTGTCAGTCTCCTGCCTTACCACATGCATCCCAGAATAAGCTACTGTCTGAATGACCACTATTTTACATGATCAAGAATACAGGTTTCATTGTGCAACACAAGCACACCCAGATCCAGGGTTAACAGGAAACCTTTTTGAAGTTTTGAAGAACACAAATTCTTGCAAAGAAAGGTCCCTTCGGTGAAATTGGAAAGCTCACAAAACCCCATCACAGGATTTACCAAGTCAACACAGTCAGGCTTCATTCTCAGACCTGAGGGATTCACTAATCCATGCCTCATGGGTATGTAGTGCTAGATCAGGGATTCAGCCTCCCTGCTCTGTCCAGCGTAGCTGCAGTTCTTTCAAGGTGTTTGGAGTTCAGACTTCTATTTCTTGCTGTGCTCTGCCATGTCCAATGGGCCTGAGTCTGCTCCTTACTATAGCAGCTGTCTAACCACAGCATGCACCAGAATCATTGGGGGACTGGTTAGAGCAAGGACCACTGGGCCTCACCCTAGTTTCTGATTCAGTTGCCATGATAGTAGAGTTGAGAATTTGTGTTTTTAACAAGTTCACATGTCTGGAGTTGGTTGTAGGGCCACCGTTTGGGGACCTAGAAATGTGATAGGTTCTAGTGTTCCCTTTTTACACAACTTTCTTTCCACTCTGGGGCTCACCTGTCCCCCTCCCTTCAGCTGCCTTTATTCCTCCATTCAGAAACCCAAAGTAGAGACTGTTGAAAATCAGCCCCTTTAAAACTGGCTTTGTGACTCTCAGAAGGATCTAGAGCAGGGTTAGGCAGGAACTTGAGATGTAAACCCAACCTTGGACAGCAAGTGAACACATGAAGAGCATTGCCCCCTACTATAGGATAGAGTACACAGAGTGGAGGTTCGGAAATGCGAGTATGGAATGTGTGTGTTTAAGTGCATACACATATGCAGGTACATAGGGGCACAAAGAATTGGTTCCTGCCAGCTACAAGAAACATAGAACCAGAGAAGAATGGTTGTAAACCATGCCAGAGGGTAACAGCATTATCTGATGTCTACTGGGCATCCCATAAATGCCAGGCTTTACATGTATTGCTTCATTTTAAAATTCTTCTAAGAGTCCAAAGCAGCAGGCATAACTATTGTTCCTGTCCTAATGATTAAAGCAACTGAGGTTCAGAACAAGGGCATGTTCTCTAACTTTACCAAAGTCACCATAAGCATAAGAGACCAGCGCGTGAGATCATTTGGTGCTTTCAGTAAGTATGCCAGATACTTGCCTAAAAAAGAAATGAGAGTGGCAAATGTGTTTTACCCATGAAAGCTCTCTTTTACTGCGCCACCCCATGCTGAGTAAGAAGTGTGGAAATCCAAGGAAATGTGTGATCTTTGAATTTGAGATTGTGTTTCCATGGGAGACTAGTTTGGGTCCAGGTTTTCCAGCCCCAGGACTTCAGGGGTAATTGGGACTTAACTGGTCTCTAGGATTGCTCCTAACTTTCAGCTGTCTGTATTTCAGCCTGAAGAAATAGTTTACTTGGATACCAATAAAAGCATGGTAGAAGATCTAAAGAGCAGGTACTGTGTCTTCCCTCCCATCTCATGTCCAGCCACCTTCTAATCATCTAGTCCAGCCTCTCAAATCATTCATTAGACTCAACAGCAGAAGCAAGAAAAGAGAGATGACAACACCTAGACCCATTGAACTACCAAGTCCTGGAGTCAGCATTGATAAATGGTCCTTCTACCAACTAAGGCAGCTCTTGCAAGGATAGTCTAAGTTAACTCTGTACATCCTTAGCCATGGTTGAAATATCCTCAGTGTAGCTAGTTGATAAGCCTGTGGTATGCAAGAGCCAATACTTTCTAGAAGGATATAAAGGCTAATGGCCCTGACCATGGTGGTGGGAAAACATACCAGTTGGAGAGTGGTAGTACCCAGCAACACTGTCACTTATGGATGTTTCCCACTTCCCCAAATATATACATTCATTGCCTTATGGAAAGCTTCAGTCAAGCCTCACAGGGGCTATAGACATGTGCACCACATGCATGTCTGGTGCTCACAGAGACCAGAAGAGGATGTTGGATCCCCTGGAACTGGAGTTTCAGATGGTTGTGAGCCACCATGTGGCAGTTATGAATCAGACCTGGGTCCTCTGGACCACTCTCCAGTCCTTGTTTCCCAGTTCTTAAGAAAACAAGGAATAAACACAGTAGAGACAGGTTTCCCAACTGGTTTGCGTTGGAGCTGCTTCCAGAACTACCTGAATTATCTAAGGGCCTAGAGTCCACTTGTATCATTATCAGAAGGTGAAGCACTCTGATGGCAGACCCCACTGATACCCACTGCACGCTTCAGCCAACATACTATAAACTCAGAAGTTGCATTGTAAACTCAGTCAAAAAGAGACTCTCAGCAGCTTCTCTGTGACAACCTATAGACTCAACCCCAAAAGATCATCTCACAGGATCCCATGATCCAACTTACACCCTTTTCCATTTTCCCGCCATGGTGTCACCAGGCACTAGTGCAGGGGTGGTCCACACCTCTGCTACTGTGGAACTGCATTCTAGTGTGGGTAGGTGGGAGTGACCACCAAATTTAGTCCCTTGCCTCCCTTCTTTCCAAGTCCACATCCTAAATTGACTGACCTAATGATCCCACTCCTACTAATACCCCAGACTAGATATCTGCATTTCTGTAAAGACAAGTTCCTGGAAACACTATGCCCTTTGTCAAGTGAGCCTTGACAGGTAAAAGTCTCAGTCAGGAATCACGTGACAGACGCTGTCAAACAGCAACTGCTTATATTTGGGTATCTGGGAGAGATACTCTTAATAGACCTAATTTCTGGCTATGCATAGAAGATTCTGGCCTTCCTGAGCCAACAAGAACCTGCCTCTCCATATCTTATTGATCAGTGTGAACCATAGTTGTCACCCGTCACCGTAAGTGCCTGGTTTCCTCCTAAATCCCAAAAGTTTCTTTCTCATTTGTGAAGTGTCAAAGTTCTTGAGTCAAGCCGCAGTTTGTCACCAAGTTATCTCTGTGTTTCTACATTCTCACTGTAGGATAGAAAGGGCACTGAAATGTAAGATGATGGAATGGCGGCCTAAGCACCCAACACGCTGGAATCGACAGTGCACTTCTGTTCTACGGCAAATCCTTCCTAAACTAGAGTTTTACACAGGAAGTTTTGCTTCATTTGAAGACAGTGAGTTGGAAAGGCTTCTACAGTTTTATTGGGTTTGTATATGACTTTAATGTTCAAATGACATTTGGTTAACCTGTTGTTAACTGGCAAATACTAGCACTCTAGACTATCTCTGAAATGCCTATTTTCTTGGTCACCAAAGACAGATGATTTGGAAATCCAAAGAGTGAGAATCTCCTGTTCCACGAGGCTACATATCTCCCAGAACTCTCTGAGACAAAGAAGGAAGCAATCTGTTAGGGGTTGGGTACCTTGGCTGTCAGGGAGGGGTCTGCAGGTACCATTCATTTGGAAATTGGAAGGAGTTGTTAACCTCCTTTGTTTTTAATAGAATTTGGAGTTAGAGATAAGTAAGCTATAGTTAGCTACAAATCAAGGTGTAAAGCTTGGAGCTTCTGTGTAAAAATATCTAATAAAGCATAGTAGACAATTTAGGTTGAGACTGAGCTCTTCGGCCTGGGTTCTACTTAACTTATAGACCAAAAAGTTGTGATGTAATGACCGTTCCATGAGTGGAATTTTCTTAGAACTAACTGCATGTTTTACGACATAAAAATGATGATTTTTAAAAAGAGATGTCCACCCTGCAACTGGGACACTGAGAAATGATCTTGAATAATATATTTGATTTTGTGTCATTGCTTCTGGGCAAGAGGAGCCCAGGAAACTTTGGTGTCTTCTGTGTGCCAATGACTTCCAATTTCATATGTACCAACCTCACCATTCACTGTCATCTGCACACTGACATCTCCCTGGATAGTGAAAAGACATCTCAAGTTCAGCAAGTCCATAAATAAACAAGGCAGACATTTGTTAGTCTTCCTTCCCTTTTCTTACTGTCTAGCACCAGCATCCCTTCAGTCAGCCCAGATGTTCTCTATTAATGATCCACTGGGT
Source organism: Arvicanthis niloticus (assembly GCF_011762505.2). Taxonomy (NCBI): domain Eukaryota; kingdom Metazoa; phylum Chordata; class Mammalia; order Rodentia; family Muridae; genus Arvicanthis; species Arvicanthis niloticus. The sequence continues at coordinate 147,333,525 of NC_047658.1, forward strand.
TCTTAGACTCTCTCCTCTCCCCTCCAGGAAGCTAGATGTCTCCCAGAAGTCCCTAAGAGAAAGAATGAGATCTGTTAGCAGTTGCGTACCATCCATTCTTGAATAAGAGGAAGTTGTTCTCACCTTTGTCGTTTTTAATAGAATTTGAGATTAGAGAGATAAATAAAATATAGTTAAATATAAGCCAAGGGTTAAAGCTTGAAGTGTCTATGTAAAATACCAGACTAGTAGTTATTGACCTATTGACATAGGTCAAGATCAGGTCAAGATTGAACCCTGCAGCCTGTAGTCAGATCTTATTTTGACCATCTACTGGTTTTAACAGAGGTCAATCACCTAACCCATCTCTGCCTCTCACCCCCATTGGACAACAGGGGTGAAATTAGTTGTTTTGTGGTTGTAGTAAGGATCAAATGAGTTTATACTTAGCATTGCATTCAACTTCTAGTAATTAGTAAACAATTGCTAAACATTGCTTCTGTTCTGGGCCAGGACTTAGGCAGTGAACAGTAAAGATATAGCCAAGTGCACTCACAGATCTGCACACTACAGTGGCAGAGCAGAAACGCCTAACAATGTAATCTTGTTAGCTGAGCTCGGGAAACGACAGCACATGGGAAAAGCAAGTGAGCAGATTTAAGGGTGAGAAAAATCCTCCTGCGGGAAGCCATGGAGGACTGACTGAGGGGTTCATGGCTGTCATCTGTGTCCTATCATGTAACGCTACTCAGACCCACGTTCCTCATTCCTTCACTACTGTCACACAGTAGCAACTCCATAGACATGTGATTGGTGTTAAATAAACCCCTCAGATTTCCACTTAAATCCCACCTGTGTAGGACCCCGACATTTCCTTGTTGGCAGTTTGCTATCTACAGGGTCCAAGTTTGTGTTGTGTCAACTATACACATTCTGGCATCAGAGAGCCCTGGCTGTGCTCCAGCCTGGTCTGTAGAGCAGGGGTGATGACAGAACTTACCTCATACGGTTGTCTGTGACTTATTTAACGCTGTATCTAGAATATCACAGTCACTCAACAAAAGGCGATTACTGTTACAGCTGCCACACCACTAAGGTTTCTGTGATCTTTCTGCATAGGATAATTCTGGACTACTTCTAAGACTGTAACCCACCTTTGTGTTGATCTCACCTTGATCCAGGTCACAGGATTTCCCATCCAGATGCCCTACACAGATGTCCAGGCAGTCATTGATGCTGTGTACCAGACTGGAATTCACTCTTCCGAGTTTCCTCAGACGGAATTTGCTTTAGCTGTATACATTCATCCATACCCAAACAACATCTTATCTGTGTGGGTCTATTTGGCTTCCTTAGCCCGACATCAGTGAAACAGAAGATGGGAAAAGGCAAAGAGTACCATGGCCTTGAGATTTTGCTGCTTATTCTCAAGTTCATCAATGCTGGGCCTAACTTGGATTCCCATACAGAGTTGAGTACTATGGAGACCACATCAGCACCCCTTCCCCAGCCTTGGCTGACCTCCTTACCAACACACCTCTTCTGCTAGACCCTTCAGGTAGTCTGGCTGCTTTATGTACCAAAGTCCACATTAGATCTCATTCTGGAAAAGAAGCAATTCTGGCCTGCCTCATGCTGCTCACATGGTGGAGGTCAGGACACCTCCATCTGAGCCATCTGGAGAGTCTTATTAAAATGAAGACTCCTAGATCCACCCAAGACTTCCTCAATCAGAACTCTGAGAGGAGAGTGGTGTTATTTTCAACAAGCTTCCAAGCAACTGCGATTCCCTGTTGAACAAGAGACCACCCTTTCAGAATGTCATCAGTACTAATGAGACATGGGTACATTCCATTCGATGCTAGCTCTGGTACCAGTTCCAGATGAAAATTTCTCAGAGGGAATCCTGAGGTCATATCCTAGTCTGAAAGCCAACAGGCTCAAGATGGAAGAAAAGCCTGTTTTAGTTTAAGTTTAAAAGCCAGAAAAGAACTTTGTCCCAGCTTAAAGAAATTAAGCAGGAGGAAATCCCCAATCCCTCTTACTCGATTGAGGGAGGGCAGTCTTTTAACTCTGCTCAGACTTCCAGCTGCCTGGGTGAGAACTACCCACATTCAGAGGGGCAGTCTGCTTTACTCAGCTTACCAAGTCAAATATACTCCAAGCCACCACTACCTTCCCATGAATATCCAGGGTATATCCAGGATGTCCGATCACTGGTTACCCTGTAGCCCAGTCATGTAGATTCATAATAACAACCTATGTCAATTTTAACCAGAGTGTATGTACAATTTTAATTTAGATTAACTCCTGGTAAATTATGTATTATAAATATCTGCGGATTTTGATCCCGGTTTCTGAGACTAGCATAGAGACTTCTCCTTAACGTTCTGCACTGCAGTGGCTTGGAAATATGATCTAGGCTCTTCCAGATCTAGTTCATTACAGGTGTGATCTATGTTTTCTCAACCGCTCCGAGTGCCAAGTGTCAAATATTTTAGAGAATGATGACAGGTGTCATGGCAATAAGAGCAGTTAATGGGCCTATCCAAATCTATGTGGGAGATGATGGTGTTGCAGGCAAAGACACCAGTGTGAATGTGCTTGCGGTGATGTAAATAGTGCCCGGGTATAAATTTATACCAAAGAAACATATCAAGAACAAGGCTCGGGGCTTCTGGCTCCTAGTGAGTGTTCCATATCCAAAGGAATTTGATAGAGCCTGAGAAGAGCCCCGGATGTTCCACTGCAGAATGCTCACTAGACTAGGATGCATGGCAAAAACGAGGTACACAGTGTACCTCAGAATAAGCTACCGTTTTACACAAAACAAGGCAAGCGGGCTACCCGTGTGTACTGCTATAAAGATCTGTACACTTCTGGGAAGATACAACAAAATACACGGCAGTAGTGATGCCTCTAAGAAAGGCCACCTCTGGAAGAAGTGGAGAAAGGAATCTGCTCGTTAGTATGCATAGTTTTATATTGGTTGGATGTTTTGCCTTTTGATTGCATTTGTTTAAAAGTGTTTTTTGGGTTTTTTTTTTTTTGACAAAAAGCAATGGCTTTCTTTTTTAAAAAAATTGTTTTTAAATACCTTCTGTGTACTCAGCTTACAAGGTTTTGGTTTTGTGGTATTGTAGCTTGAAGCCAGGGACTCGGGTGAGTTGGGCAAGCATTTTACTGCTGACTCTCTCCCCTAGTTCTCAGCACACAGCGTTTAATAAACACGTGCATCAAGTATAGGGAGATTCATGAACAATCATCTCCCCTGTGCGCTCCGATGTTACTGCCTTGGCTGCCCGACCATGGCATGGCGGCTTCCTACTGCCTGAAGTTCCTAGAGTTGCAAAAGCCTCCCAGAGAAGGCTGGCCCCACCCTCATCTCTTGCAACTAGACTCCAGGTTCCATCCTCTATTGTGCGGGTGCCTTGCCTGGTTCACTTTGAAACCTTTGTTAGTCACTTTTGAAGTTTGGAGTATCTTTACTGAAGGAGAAAATTGTCCTCCATTTTCCTCCCAAATGTGTCTTCTCCTGAGAACCATTTCGTGTTTACTGTCTCCTCTGTCTGGCACACCCATCCACCAGCTAGATGCCCAGTCACTTACTTCCCCTCAGGCCTTTGTATGACTTCCCTATCATAAAACAATGTCCACCTATCTAGCCTTTCACTTCGTTTTCCTCTCAGTTACTTGTTACCACGTGGTATGGATTTATCTTTCTCTTCCCAGTAGAATGTAAACTATGGAAACACATAGTTGAAGTAACTGCTTTCTGCCCAGCTCACTCTAAAGGAATGAAAAAAAAAAAAAAAGTGGGACTGAAATTCCTCTTAGGAATGTAGACTCTAAGACCACCAGAGACATACACAGGCATGAACAAGAATGAATACTGGGATCTTATAATGAGCCATCTAAGTCTAGAATAATACATGATTTCTGAACCAGTATCTCCCGGTAAACGTCTTCAAAGTAGAGACTGTAGGACAACCTGCTTATTACAGCATCGCATAGACGATTACAGTCTGTGACCCACTTTTCTGAAGAAGTTCTTAAGAAAGGCCTGGACTCTTAAATCATTTGGAAGCCAAATTATTACCATAAAGCAGCTTAGTAGTCATGAATTGGAAACTGAGAACGTGGGTACTATTTAAATACCATAAATGACATGGAAATTTTAGCCAGATAACGTCCTTCTCTTCTGCTAATAGACTCTTCCCGAAATGCACCGGGCTAGGCTGGGTTCTGCCAACTTTCTTTTGCATGCTTTTCATTTTCTTCCCATCGGTTCCTGAATTCCTGCTCTCCCCAGGCATTGTAACATTGTGTAACATTGTCACACAGGGGTCTGCAGCAGTCCTTCCGGGATGTATGCAAATACCAGTGCGAATGTTCTAAACAAAACATTCAAAGTAAGGGGTGAGGTCTCATGATTTATGTTTAAATACTGAAAGAAGTCGCTCTATAGTCTCTGGAAAATTGAGGGAACCCATCTACTACTTTTGTGGTGGTCCTCCAGACACTCTCAAATACAGTTGATGAGGTTTCTGTTACTCACATTCCAGCTCCAGCGTCACCCTCAATTGACGCTGGAGTGTTCCCATAGTTTAGGGTTTCTTCATTGACCACCACAGATGGTCAATTACATCCATTATGGATTTGACAAGCCAGGTAGCTAAAGATGTTAATTTCAGTCACAACTCGAGTGAATCGCTGAAGCGAAAGCAACAAGAAGAGCTGAGTTAGAAGAGCTAAGAGTACTGGGTTTAGAGGGGAGACTGGAGCAGAACTTGACCACCATAGGGGCTGGTTAAAGCCCATTTGGAAGGCTTGGGGTTGGGGGGTATCCCGGAGAGCAGCCCCTCGGAAGTGAGAGAGCGGCTCAGATCCGCGCTGCCAAGTTTTAATCGCAGGGCTGAGGCATCGCAGCTTTCTTTGCCCTCACCCGGGAACCATCGAAGATTCTCTGCAGGTGAGCGGCCCTTGGGCATCGACAGACTCCAGAGGCTGCAGACCGAGACTGCCGGGCACCGGGCGGGGGCCGCGGAGACCGACTCGCACCTGGCTCGGCCCGGCCGCCGATTGGACGGTGTGGCGCGACCCTGCTGTATCGCGAGAGCGGATTGGCAGCGCCCGGCGGCCCGTGCCCTGGCGCTGGCTTTGTACGGCGAGCCGTCTGCCGGTCCTTTAACAATGGGCGGCGCGAGCGCCCCGGTGCTGGGCCCTAGCTGAGGCGGGGGCTTTGCGGCCGACGGTCCGCGGCATGAACGCTGCCGGCGTCCCGCGCACGCCGGCCGGGCTGGGGCTGTGAGGGCCGCGGTTCCGGGTAAGAACACGCGTGGGCTGGGCAGGCCTGCGGGAGGGCAGCGAAGCGAGGGGAGGCGAGGCGCGGAGCACGGCCGGCCAGCCGCCTGGCCTTTTGTTCGCCGCGACGGGCGCACCTCCGGGTAATGGAGCGTGCGGGGCTGTCAGTGCGGACCTGGCCTCCGGCTCTGATCACCCTCCATCCCGGCAGCGTCCTGACAGCGTCAGGGTTCCCGCACCTATGTGTGGCCGGCTGAGTTCGAACCCAGGACTCAAAGAGCCGGAGGCCGGCCGTCTCCCCCTGAGCTTTTGGAGCTCGCACTTTTCTGCAGCTCATGCAGCGGCCGATTGCAGACTAAGCCCGCATCTCTGGACTGGGTAGATCGGGCCTTGCTGGCATTGGAAGATGGCTTGGGGTCGGGTCAGGTGAACATGAGCAGCCGCGCGCGCGGGGTGACCTGAGATCACATCCCTGGAGGAGGGGGCGCGGAGGGTCGTGGGGGGACTTGGGAGGAGTTGCTGGCGGTGACCGCGTCTGGGGCGTGTCTTCCAGACTGAAGTTGCAGCGTCTGGCCGGGCGCGCCTCTGGCTTCCATGGAGTTGGAGGGGCAGTGGTGGCGAGGACAGCTGGCTGCGGATATTCACCAGGCACTTCGGTACAAGGTAACCCCTTGGACCCGACCTTCCCATCCCGGCTCTTGTGCTTCCTGGAAAGGCCAGTCAGGTTCTTTACTCTCTTCTTTCCAGGCCTGAGAAGGCGAGTTTGCTTATTTGTTAAAGTTAATTAACTTCTTTCTTCCCTGGGCTGCATCAGAAGAACCCGTAAGTGTGGAGAGGACTGGGGCGTGGTAGTTGGGAGAAGGAAGGTGGATGATGTGCCGATGTTGCCAGGTGGACCATGTGGTGTGTGTGTGTGAATGTGTGTGTGTGTGTGTGTGTGAGAGAGAGAGAGAGAGAGAGAAAGAGAGAGAGAGAGAGAGAGAGAGAGAGAGAGAGAGAGAGAGAGAGAGAATGAATATGAATATGGATATGAATGAATTTGTATATAGAGAGCAGCGCCCTTGCTTCATACTTGCTGTTTTACGTAGTTATTGTAAGCCCCGAACTCAACTCAGTTCTCCAGCCTTTCCCCAAACCTGCTGTGAGACTTCGGACAACTTAATTTTCTGTTTCTCAGTTTCCTCGTCTGTAAAAGGAGAAATAACAAGGACGGAACGTTTTCTTATGGGGTGATTGTGAAATCTGTTAAGTATGTACTGTACAGGAACTTAGAACAGTGTAAGAGCTATGTGCTAACTTACTGTTGCTTGGTCCTTCAGAGTGAGGCTAATCAAAAAGCCTTAAAGTGGAAGGAACTACTCCTTGGTAATGTCAAGTGTAGAAAGTAGACACAATGTATTTAATAAACACTGAAAAAAGAATACACTCTTTCTGGACCAAAGCTTGTGTATTCTTATCTAAGTAATGCTTTCAGGATGAGTGTCCTAAGTTAGCTATATGAGGTAGCCCTGCTTCCCTGACAGCCAGAGGAAAGATCAGAAAGATCAACTTAACTCAGTTTCACCTTAGATGAAAACTGGGAAAGAATCAAAACAGCTGACTCTTTAAGAAGATCATGTAGCTTGAGGTTTAAGGGTTTTAGAATAATAATAGATTTGTATCTGGTGTCTATGACTAAATTAAGCAGATTAGGACATTGAATCTTGGCTTAAGTTGTTAAAATTGTATGATGCTCTCAGCTTGCAATTTCCAAAAGTTCTTTACTAATGCTGACATTCAGTCTCTTACCCTGGGTACTTCCCAGAGCCCTATGAGATAGCTCTACATAAATGTTCCAGCTATGGAAAGGTTCTTTGGAATGTTAGAGGGAAAGGTTATCCCCATTCACTTTGATTTGGGGGAGGTATATTTGGATTTTCTGTCAGTCTTTTTATCTCTCTAGTGTGTAGCAAAACTAGTTACTTGGTATAAATGATACTTTGTGCGGATGTGGATATGACAGTTTAAAGGTTTTTTTTTCATTGAGGATCCCTGGGATTTTTAGTTATAATGTTTTCTATGTAGGTAGTTTTAATCATAAGTAATTGTCTGAAATAGTTTTGCAGGTGATCTTAGAAGTAGAATTTTCTTTTTTAATAAGTTAGGGTTTGTTGCATGCTTGTGTCGTCTCTGAAGGAGCAGGGAATAAGGCAGCCTGTAGTCAGGTGGATGGGGAGGATTACTTCTGAAACCTGTCTCAGGCCACCTGCTGCAAACTACTTGGTGTTGTCTTGATTGATGTTGTCAATCAGAGGATGGTCCTGATTTCAGGCAATAGTAAGATTTTATAAAGGATTTGCATTAATTAGTAGGACTTGAACTTCACAACTGGAGAGATCACTATTTGTAATGATTTGGAGTCAAGGAAGTTAAAGAAACTTTTCTCATTAAAAATGCTGAAGTCAGCCATTAATCAGTGGTTTGGTCATTTGTGCCGTGTGCTTAGTACTTAGTATATGCAAGGTGTTAGAGCAGTATGTGTCACCAGCATGGCCCTTGCCTGTATAGACTCCAACAATCTGTTTTATAAGTTGAAGGCACCCGAATGTAGCGCTTCCCCAGGGCAGTTGCCATTCATCTGCTGTGAAAGATGGTCTAGGTTTAGACCCACCAAAATTTAAAGAAATAGTTGATGTGACCAAAACTGTATTGACTGGGAAGAAGCTAGATATGAACACCAACTGGGCTATTCTTGTAAATACGGTTTCCCACTCAAAAAGACTTACCAACCGTCTGTCCCCTTTAAGTACCTGTCTTCTCTTCTTATCATTCTGCCTCATCTTCTAGTCTTGTAACTCTCTGAAGAGCATTTGAGGAGCTATAAAGACAAATGGAAACATAAGAAAATATCCGCCCAAGGAGTTAGTTGTAGTTATACTTGGTAGTTTCCTACAGGCCTTCATTTCCAAACTGGCTAGGGAGGAGACTTTAGGTGGTACATTTGGCTTTCCTGTGCTCTGGTCCTCCGGATTCCTGATTTGATCCTCTGGAGCTAGGGTGTTCCATTCTAAGGCACTGAGAAGGGCAGCAGAGGAAACTTGTAGCTGGGGAAAGTGCAGCTTCTTTTCTATACCTGCGCAAGGACAACAGGTTCTGACAGTCTTCTGGTAAGCACTTGTACTTTCCCACTGAAAAAGACAAATGAATTGTGTTGATCATGTTATTTTAACTCTTCTGTTGAGGCTGGGGACGTAGCTCAGAAGGTAAAGGTACTTGTGATCCAGGCTTTACCACCGAGTTCACTTCAAGATGGAAGAGAAAACCAACTCTACAAAGCTGACCTCTCATCTCCATGTGTACACCGTGGCATGTGTGCCTACCCACAGATACCATGACTCACACAGTAATAGCAGTGTGTAAGAATAAAATCTCACTGATGGCCCTGGGTTCCAGGCTGTTTTTACTAATGGTAAGATTAACATAGTTAAAAATAAAGCCCACCAATATTTTCCAGGTATGATCCTCAGTTTGTCTTTTAAGATAATATTCAGGCCCTTTTTTCTAGAACTCCCTGTGGCCAAGCTAGGTCTTTGGTGTTCTCAGCAGTGTATTTATTGTATGATCCCTGCATTCTAATTCTTTTGAGACAGTTTCCACTGCTTCCCAGTTCTCAGGCACCTACCCCAGTAATCACTATTCCACTTTGAGCCTCTATGACTTTGAACAAATATTTCATGTAAATGGATCATATTAACATAATAATTGTCCTTTTGTGTGACCCTTGCAGCATATGTCACAGTTTGAAAGCCAAATAGTGTGTGTGACCATATATCTGCTCGGGCACACTTGGGTTGGTAGTTCCACTTGTTGCTCATTGTAGGTAATGGTGTTATAGACACGGGTGTACAGATGCCTACCTATCTATGTTATGGACATGGGTGTACAAATGCCTACCTATCTGTGTTATGCATATGGGTGTACAAATGCCTACCTGTGTTATGGACACAGGTGTGCAAATGACTACCTATCTAATATGTACACGAGTGTATAAATGCCTACCTGTGTTATGGATATGGGTGTACAAATGCCTACCTATCTCTCTACTTTCAAATATTTGTAATAAATGATTAAAAGTGGAAATGTGGAATCATGAGGCAATTTTGGGGGGGGGGGATGACTACTGGATTGTTGTCTCCGGCAGTTACCTCATTTTACTTTACCATTAGTAATGGGCAAGGATTCTAGTTTCTCCATAGCCTTCTCAATGCTTGTTACTTTCCCTTTGTTTAGGGCTTTTTGGGGATAGGGTAGTTTTTGATAATAACACTCTAAATGGGTATGAAGTGGTACCTTGTGGTTTTGGTTTTGCATTTTCTTAATGATTAAAGCTGTTGAAGATCTATTTAAGTGCTTATTGGTTTCTTTGTTTTTTCTCTCTATGTCTCCATGTTACGTTGAATTTATGTGTGTGTGGTATGTGCACATAATTAATACTCTGGGTGTCTTTCTGTATCCATTGCATTGCCTTGGGAAAGGATCTCTCACTGAACTCTTTTTGGCTGGGTTGGCTGACCAGCAAGCCCTGCGAGTCTGCCTGTCTCTGCCTTCCCCTGATGCTGGAGTTAGAGGTGTGGGCAGCTGTACCCAGCTTTTTATTTATATATTCTGGATCTGATTTGGAGCCTCACGCTTTCCTAGAAAGCTCTCTTGTCCTCTCAGCCATCTCCTGAACTAGTCTGTCTGTTTTCCTACTGAAAATCTCTATTTAAGTTGTTTTCCCACTTTAAAATTAGGTTGTTTTATTGCTTTTAAGTTGTAGGAATTCTTTATGTAATTTGGGAAGAACTGGGGGTTTATCTAAGTAACAGGATATCTAGCCTGTGCAAGGCCATAGGTTCAATTCTTCCATTCTAGAACAAGAGAAAGCAAGCTTTAAAAGTAATTTGGCTACTAACGTCTTAATCAGATATATGATTTTAAACGTTTTCTCCCATCCTGTGGGCTACCCTTTTTACTCCAGTGGTTTCCTTCAAGATACATTTTCTTTATGAAGTCTCATTGTTTTATTTCTCTGTGCTTTTGGTGTTCATGGTTCTTCCTTCTGTTGTTATTACCTGTGAGATTTAGTCTTAATGTCACACTGATCTTGCAAAATGAATTTCAAAGCTTTCCATGTTGATACACATTTGTATAACCTCCTCTACACCTGTGTGTGTGTGTGTGTGTGTGTGTGTGTGTGAGAGAGAGAGAGAGAGAGAGAGAGAGAGAGAGAGAGAGAGAGAGAGAGAGAGGGAGGGAGGGAAAGGGAAATATGTTTCATGTTGTGAGAACTGAACCCGGGCTTAGTACATGATAGGAATGTGCTCTACCACTAGGTTGTATTCCCAGCCACAGAATCTCCCCAATAATACAAAATTTTAAAACAAATTGTTTAATATTGTCTTGATTTTTAAAAATCAGGTATATAAAGGATGGCGGCAAAATAAAGATTATAAGGGATGGGAGGGAAGTAAGACTAAAAGATGCTGACAGGTTCGTCCTGGTCTCTACAGCCCTGCAGGTGTACTGTCTGCATAGTTCCAGGAGCCTACTCACCAGTCCGATCCCTTTCAACCAAAGCTTTGACCTCCGTGGAGGAAGAGTGTTTGCAGTGGTGTTGGCTATGTGTTTTTCTTAAAGCCATACACCCTCCACTCAACTTTATTTCTGCATTCCTTTCAAGCAAAGTGTGTCGTTAAGTCTTGATATTATGAGGCTATGTCTATAGATTAAATCTTCTTCTTCTTGATCTAGGAGCTGAAGCTGCCTTCCTACAAGGGCCAGTCTCCTCAGCTGAATCTCAGGCGGTATTTTGCTGATTTGATTGCCATTGTGAGCAATCGCTTCACGCTCTGCCCTTCTGCCCGACATCTCGCTGTCTACCTGCTGGACCTGTTCATGGACCGCTATGACATCTCCATTCAGCAGCTGCATTTAGTTGCTCTTTCCTGTCTGCTTCTAGCAAGTGAGTCTGGATCTGATTTACATGACTCAAGATCTGCATTGCTTATATGATTAAACTGTGGAGAACTCACTGAATTATTATCAAATACCAGTCATTTCCATTTATTGTTTTTAGGAAGTATATATTATGGTTGTTAGCTAGATATTAAAAAATAGTTCAGGCATGTTTTTAAAACCACAAATGCCCAACCCTACCTCATCAAGATTGATACAAATTCTAGGCACCACATACAATATAGGTAATTGTCAACTTAACATGATTTGGAATCTCTACACATGGGAGTTTCCAGAGAGGTTTAACTAAGGAAAAACCTACTTTGAATGCAAGTGACACTACCTTGTAGGCTGGGGCTAGGACTACTACTGGAAGATCCAGGTCCCTCCTCCCTTTGTTCTGCTGTCACCTTTTACCCACTTTCCTGAGAGAATTGCTTTTACATTCCACTCTTCCTAGAGTCAGGCAGGCGGGTCCAGAGTACCCATCAGCCCTACAGAGTAAGTGTAGATGAGCGTTGGAGCAATTGTCTCCACTAGGTCAGGAATTGAGGAGATTGGAATTTAGCTAGCAACAATATAGCCTCCCCTCAGTCTCTAATACTGAGTCAAAAAAGCTTATAAACCAATAGTCTGTTTTTAGTGTCAGATACTTATAAATTCGTGGGATTATTTTAGTATTTCTTATATATTTTTTTTCTTTCTTTCTCAATCCTTATTCCCCATGGGGTTTCTCTTTATAGTCCTAGCTGTCCTGGAACTTGCTCTGCAGACCAGGATGATCTCAACCTTAGAGATCCACCTGCCTCTGCCTCCCACTTATTGGTATTAAAGGCGTGCACCACCACACCTAGCATTTCTTAGGTTCTAGCACCTGTCTTCTTCCATTTGGATATCAGTGGCAGCTCTCCATTAGAAGGATTGACTACCTATTCTGACTGCCCACTGTCTGCTCCCTGCATATTAGGCTGTATTATGAAATAAAGAATAGTGCATGACTATTAGATCAAGAGGCAGTTATATAATAGACTGGATGCTGTGTGTAATGTGTCCAAAAACAGACGACAGTTTGGATGTTCTTGCCACTACTGCTTCCTGCCCAGGAAGCTGTACTGCTGGAAGTAGGAAGAAAGGGCCTGTACGTTATCTGATTTGAAAGCAGTTTGTAGTATTTAGGAGTCAGATTGTAATGACAGGTTTTGTAGGTTAGTATCACCAATACAATAACAAATTTCAATAACTCTGGATCTCGGGTTAATTCTCTATAAAATGGAAATAAAGACACTTGGCTTATAAAGTTGTTCTTAGGAGTAAGTAGAGCCGCCTTGGAAACCTGCAGTGTAAGAAGTGTAGCATCGCACTGACCAGCTCTCTGTTCCACTCCTAAAGAGTCTGCCTTTTTCTAAAGTAGACCTGTGTTTTTTCAGGAAAATAACTTCTTACATTTCAGCCATTTTCTGTGGCTCGCTTTGGCTTCTTTGAGCAGCACTGAGCTTACGGGCAGTTTGGAGGCAACCTTGAAATGAGGCTTTGGATAGATGGTCATGGACCCCGGTGAAGACGTTTAGCCATAGGCTGTTAGTGCTAATAATTTGTGTTTGTTTCTCTTGGTCACCAATACTGCCTTAAGTTTTTCACTTTATTTTTTATTAGGTGAAAAATTAAAGCTTACAGTTGGTTTGATTTACATCTTAATTTTTAATGAATTTCGCTTCCTCGTCCCCCATGGGTTGCTTTTTCCTGTTCTTTCTCCGTTCCTCTGTTAAGCTGATGGCCTTAGTGATTTGTGAGGATTCTTTGTGTGGAGTGTAGATGACTTTCTGATTGGGTAATGAAGGGATAGAGTCCTGGCTGGGCTCCAGAGAGCATCACCTGCCCAGCCCCTGTGCCAGTCGTCGTCTCTGCCGCGAAGCGATCGTTTGCTGCTGTGTTTGAAAACATGTTGTTCCCATGGCTGATCTGTACATTTCCTGCAAAGGAAAGACAATGTGGTATTTGGTTTCTGCACTCTAATTCTTTATTTTCTTGGAAGCAGATATGAATTTCCTGTATCCTCATTTCCTGTTTGGGTCCTTTATCAATATAGTCATATGGCTTCTGGTATTTCCTTTCAAGTGAGAAGACCCCTGATCTTTGTGATCTGTGTATGAACAAGCAGATTTAAATGACATGGAGCAGCTAACACAGTGATAGGTGCAAATGCAGCTCATTTATGTTTTCACACTTCGTGAAATTCTTGTTCATATAGTTGAGTGTGTACCACTGTCCATAATGAAAAGATTTCCAAAAACTTAAGACTAAATTAGAATTCCAAGTGTGGTTGTTATGCAGCACGTCATTTATTTTACACAGGATCTTACTATATAGCTGGCTGACATGAAACCTCCTAAGTAGACCAAACAGGCTTTAAACTCACAGAGATCCACCTGCTTCTGCCTCCCAAGTACTAGGATTAAAGGCCTATACACTGTGTCTGGCATAGAATTTATTTTATTTTTAAAAGATTTATTTTTATTTTATGTGCATTAGTGTTTTGCCTTTATGTATGTCTGTATGAGGGTGTCGAATTCCCTAAAACTGGAGTTTTGAGCTGCCATTTGGGTCCATCTCTCCAGCCCGTGCCATTCTTTTTTTTTTAAGTTTGAAAATCAGCATATAGACTCCTTGACATTTACAGCTAAATATTTATAAACATAGATAAAGTCTGTCATCCTGATAGCTGTCCCATATAGTCTGGCATCACATTTTAGTTTATAAATGCAGGTTTGGGAATATAAAAGTCATCCTTCTGGCCTTCAGTTTTAGTTTCATTCAACTTATTACTTGTCCCTGAGTGAACTGGCTGACCTTATGTAATGTCTTGGATTCTTGAGCTTGAAATTGACCATAAATAGTTTTTGTTTTTTGATGATGAAAGTTTCAAAGGGAGAATTTGAAACCCCCTTGATCCTTGAATTATGGTCAATTATGGTATATTAATTTTTTCAAAGCAACTTAAAGTCAGGCATAAATAAACTCATTAATTTTTATAACATTCCTTTGAAGTGTGCAGCCAGTACTGCTGCTGCACAAGTGGCCAAGGGCTTGAAAGCCCTAATGACTCATCTGTGACAGAACGAACACCTGCACCATTCTCCTTCTGCAGAGCTTTGTGTGATTGCTCTGGGCTCAGTGACTTCCGTTCCTGCTCAGCGGGAGTGCTGAGGCCCACTGTATGTGAAGACCACTGCTGTGGGGTTGTAAAATGCCATTCTGACATGACTTGAACTGGGAAAGGCTGTCTAGATTCTTAAAGTCTGAATTATGTAAGTTTTGCCCCTCAGCAGTAATATTTAGAATGATTTTGAGCTGGAGATGGCAGCGGGATGGGGTGTATCTGGGATTTTAGATACTCAGGAGACCAGCTTGGGCAATGTGAGCAGTGTTTGAAATTAAAATCGAAAGTGGTCAGCAGTGTAATTCAGTTGTACAACAGTTGCTTAACATGTATGTGTAAACCTTGTTCAAGACCCAGTTGCGGTTTAGATTTAAAGAAGTTGACAGTCTCTCTAGAGCAAGAGTAGCTGTCTCCTGCTTCTTTGGGTTTAAGATTTTCTCAAAATACCTTAGAGCCTCCTGGCGTCAGGGACAAATCTTTCTAGCCCTGTTCTGTTCCCTAAGCAAGCTCCTAGGTAAGCGGCAGCACTTTCTCCTTCTCCAAGTTGAGCCAGTGTGAGCAAAGCCCCTCTGGCTACCCACTGCCAACACACTGGCCAGCTCAGTGGCCCTGGCCTCTGCCATCTCTGGTAGCAGCTTTCACCAGTGTTACAAATCCACCCCTTCAAGAAGAGACGCTTCACCAGGAAATGTTAGTTTTCTTGCTTTGGCAGACTTTCTTACTTTTCCATATAAAATGCTGATAAATGGGTAGATTAAAATTGCCAAGGAAAGCACATGATATTGAAATCATTATCAAGATATTAAAACAGTTTTTATATATAATAATGTGTGCCTCTGAAAAATAACTTTCTAACAGTAGTTTTGAACAAGGATATCCTTTGAGGGAAATCCATAATTATAACTTTTAAACTTCAGTGTAAAATAGAACACAGTACTGAGAATGTGCTTTAATCCCAGTCTCTGTTCTTCTGAGAACCACCATGTCCCAGAAACACTCATAGCTTATAGACGTGTCCAAGTGCACGCTTTATGTGTAGGAATGCTTGTTTGGAAATGGAAATGTAAGTTTGTTCATAATCCGTAGAAACATTTTTCTTGGGTGGAAAGGAAATCTTACTCTTGAGCTGCGAATAGTTGGAACATCAGATGAGTATTTCCTAAGAAGTTAATGCTTCAGACAATGAACTCCTACAGTGTGGCCTTCACTACTCTTCTGCTTTTCGTGAGGGATTTAAAAGAGGATTAGAATCTTCCCCTCCCCCACCTCTTGACTTTAAAACATGATTAGAGGGAAGGGAAAGGAAGCATGCACTTGGGTATATGTGCTGTGTGGAGATCGGAGGACAACCTTGAGAACTTTGATCTCTGCTTTTACCCTTGGGGGTTCTGGGGATGCACTCAGGCTCCAGGCTTGCACAGAGCCACCTCAGTGGCCCAGCTTTTGAGCTTTTGGGAATAGGTTTTTACTATCCCATATGCAGCAGCTTTTGAGCTTTGGGAGATAGGTTTTCACTGTATATCCCATATGCAGCCTCATACTTCCTGTTCTGTGTCGGCTTCCCAGATGACACAGGCACATGTGTTGTGTGCATGCACCACCATACCCAGCCCCTCTCCTTTGCTGAAAAGGAAACTTACAGAAAGGAGGCATAGAGGTAGGTTTATTCTTTGTGCTTTTATTTGTGAAATAGCATTGCCTATATTAGAGGCATCTGCTCAGTTTTTCTTCCATAGTTTCTTTTTCTCTGCTCTTGAGATTATGCTAAAAACTTGCCAAGATTAAATATACTAGGGCCTGACTGGTTTTCAGAAGAAGTTAAGAACTACTGCTAGTTTAGTGGCCAAGCATTCTGCCTCATAAAGTTCTGATGTTAAATTCTTGACACTCTAAAATAATGTTCTCCAACTACCCCCTGCCCACAAAAACAATACTTTTCTGGAAAAAAAAGAAAGAAAGAAAGAAAGAAAAATCAACTGGCCTTGTTAGCTTATATGACTATATCCTTTATGCCACAGGACACCATTCAAGTGTATGCACATTTTTTTCAGAGAATGGTTAAAGGTAGGAAACACGAGGAGGAGGAGGAGGATGACATGAACAGAAGAGTGCTCTGGTGCAAGTACCTCTGTGTGAGACAGGGGACGGCTCTTACATCTGTACCCTGCTAGCACATCCTGTTGAGCCGGCAGGACCTCCAAGTACCACTTGGCTAACATTTTTCCCACTCCTCTTCACAAGGTAAATTTGAAGAAAAAGAAGACAGTGTGCCTAAGCTGGAGCAGCTCAACAGCCTGGGCTGTATGACTAACATGAATCTCGTGCTCACAAAGCAGAACCTGCTGCACATGGAACTGTTACTGTTAGAGACCTTTCAGTGGAACCTCTGCCTTCCCACGGCCGCCCACTTCATTGAATATTACCTCTCTGAAGCAGTCCATGAGACAGACCTTCATGACGGCTGGCCAATGGTTTGCTTGGAAAAGACTAAACTCTACATGGCCAAATATGCAGATTACTTCCTGGAAGTGTCTCTGCAAGGTGAGTTGCCGAGCACGCCCTCATGTGACTGTGCACAGTGACTCATGTATTCTGTTGCTCAAGTTTATTTTTGATGTCTCCACAGATTATGCCTTTCTAAATTATGCACCTTCTTTAGTAGCTGCTGCATGTGTGGCTTCCTCGAGGATTATCCTTCGTCTGTCCCCAACATGGCCCACGAGACTACACCGTCTCACTGCTTACTCCTGGGACTTCTTAGTGCAGTGTATTGAACGGCTGCTGCTGTAAGCCTTTTTGCTCTTGCATTTATAACTTCTAGTTAGCATTTTCCTTTGTGTATAGTGTATCCTAAAAATTACTTCTCAAAGGCTCGAGGTTCTTGGGATACTTCTGTCAGTTGCTCACTGCTGGGAACAAACGTGCTCCACGCACAGTAAAGGAGTGTTTTTTGCCTGTGACCCTGTTACTGGTATGCCCCTCAGTACTTGGCAGGACGAGGAGCTGTCCAGGCCGGTCTCACCCCATTCCCGTCTCCATACCACTCAGTTTAAGGGTTGCCAGGGTGTGACCTCAGATTCCTAGTTGTAAAGAGTCCTCAAAGCCACGAGCACTGTTCATACCAAGATGAATCCTTGAGAAGGATACAGGGAAGGTGTGACTTGTTGACGTGACGGTGGCCTTGGCAGCGCAGTGGTGGTTCATGGAGAGCACAGTGGCAGAGGTGGGAAGCGGGCAGCGCTGGGTTCTTGCCAGGTGGTAACTGATCCCTTTCTTTTGTCTCAGTGCTCATGACAATGACGTGAAAGAAGCAAACAAGCAGAGGGGACAGTCGGCTCCTCAGTCAGCACAACTGACTGTGTTCCAGACAGCGCAGCCCTCGAGGCCGGCTCACTTCCAGCAGCCTCAGTATCTTCATCCAACCTCCGTGCAGTATCGACACCCTGTGTCGGAACAGCCGAGCCGTCAGCAGATTGTGTCTACCACACACACCTCGTCCTACACGCTACAGACTTGTCCTGCGGGCTTCCAAACTAGTGTCCAGGGCCTTGGCCACGTGCAGACTGGTGTTGGGATGTCCCTGGCAATACCAGTAGAAGTTAAACCCTGCCTCAGTGTTTCTTATAACCGGAGTTACCAGATCAACGAACACTTCCCGTGTATCACCCCATGCTTTGAGAGGTGATGACGTATGTAAGCGGGTCATAGATGATCCAGACTGTTCTGAGCCCGATAGCTCTGGAGCAAGCTTTTTGTACTCCTCTTCAGAAGGAAAGGATACAAATAGCACCACAAAGCCACAGGCACCAGCACCAGAAGACTGAGTAACCCTTTCAGTACCATGAGTACCTAGGAGGACTCAGCAGGTACTGACCTGTGTCAAATCCTATGTGACAGAAATGTCCCAGTTCTTGGCTGATGGTCCAAATATTTCAAAATGCTCAATACAGCAGAAAATTGGCCATTCTAATATTTGACCTCTGGTGGGCTTTAGCCTTATGCTGGCATATATGTCAAAGACTTAATGTTTATCTGTGGACTTGCCAAAAAAACCATCTTTTATGAAGGAAGTTACAGTATTAATTTTTGAAGAATTGTTTTAATCTTGCAGCTCAGAGGTTTTTTTTTGTTTTGTTTTGTTTTGTTTTTGTTTTTTTTTTTTTGACCTACTGGTAGGTTTCTAAATTCAAACTCACCAATTGCTAAGTATACTAATCTGTGCAGTTAAACAAAATTCAGATGA
Source organism: Arvicanthis niloticus (assembly GCF_011762505.2). Lineage (NCBI taxonomy): Eukaryota > Metazoa > Chordata > Mammalia > Rodentia > Muridae > Arvicanthis > Arvicanthis niloticus. Next base: position 147,352,184 of record NC_047658.1, read on the forward strand.
TTTTATATAACTTCATATCATAAATATAGGTGCTGGATTTATATACTACAATTAGGGGTGAAGCAGATACATACCTTGAAATCATGGTCATAATTTTTGTTTTGCTCTGCTACCTTTTCCCCGTAAGTGCTCAGCCCCGATTCTTCAGGGTTAAGCATATTTAACTCAGGGAACCTGTAGTACTTGGAAACACTTAGCTGTAACCAGCATGCCTTGGGAGTGTGAGGACATGAATTACCTGTGTAGCATAGGCTGCGGTGCTCCTGCTGGGATGAGAATAGATCAGCACAGGACAAATGAAGTGGGTCCTCAGTTCATGCATGGAGAGGCTGGTCATCACCCATGCAGTCAGTGGCCCACACTCAGATTGGCTCTTTAAGACAGTTTTCAGGGGAAGGCATACTATAAAGTGTCAGTGCTAGAGTAGAGTCAGATAGGACTGTTCTGGAGTTGAGGGTGGCTGTGGTAGTGCTCAGGTTGGGCTAACGCAGCACTTTGTTGAGGGAGGGTGGTTCAGTGAACGCCCTTGGAATCCAGCAAGTCAAGCAAGCAGGGCTACTGACTTCGGTAGCCACTTTCTGCGGTTGGCTGTGTAACTGCCGGGGGACAAGTCGTTGTATTGGTAGTAAGTGAAAACAGCAATAATAGTCATAACAAGGGCAACCTAGCCCTAAGATACTGTCGGAGGTGCAGAGGACAAACTTCAAAAGTAAAAAAGTAACTGATAAACTGTAAGCATAGTTCTCTTGGAGGGAAGCTTTCTGGCTTAAAATGAGTAAGATGTATTTGTTTTTATAAGATAGCACTTGAACAGAAGGGAAACTGGTAGCTATGAGACACAGTGTCTGTTGGCGTGAGCTCACTGTAAAGAGGTGGGTATGCAGCAGGAGTCAGTGGCCTTTGCTGGAAAGGGAAGGGCTCCACACGGGATGGACTGACAGGGGCAGCTCCCTCCAGTGGAGAAGCTGGTGGGCAGCTTCTGCCAGCAGGAATTCTTAGAGGAATGTTCTTTCCTTAAGAGGAAGCTAACTTTTATCTGTAGCATACAGAAGGCATGGTGTGGACTTACTGGTCTGGTGATGAAAATCACTCAGGTAAGAACACTCATGACAGTTTTCAAGCTTGGAAACTGTTATAGGAACATAACGCTTTTGCTTTTCCTCTTTCAAAAGGCTGCTAATTGGTTTTATAATTCTTAAGAAAACTTGAATTATTAGGAGGAAGTAGGTTCAAAAGATAATGTATCTTTCACGTTCACAGATAGAGCCCAGCAACATGGAGTCAGTGTTCAGTATTGTAACTACCTCAGTAATGCTATGAATGTAAGAGATTGGGATAGAATCCTAACTTGAAACAACAACCAGTGCCTGTGGTAACTTAATGTCTTGTCAGTGCTTTTATTGATTGGTTATGTGTCATTCTTGTTGTCAAAGAATATTTGCCTTTTAAAAAAAGCTTAACACTTTCCAGTTTATATTTAAAAAGCTAAAGAACACTGGATTAATTCTTTTTGGGGAGTAGAGTCAAATAATTGATGACTATTGCTGCATACCCGGATGATGGGGAGGCTGGAGAATCATGACTATTTTAAAAAACAGCAGGATTCAAGATAAATTCAACTCAGCAACAGTTAGCTGTGGGTGGGGGTGGGGGGAGGGTGCTGTGTGGGTTTCATTTTGTTTAATTTATTAATTAGTCTTAAAAGGTTTTTTTTTTTTTTTCTGTTTTGTTTTGAGATTACTGGACCATCATTAAATGTGTACTGTGAAAAGATTAATGATGTGTGTAAAGGACTTAACCCAAGTCCATTAAATAAACACTACTCAAGTACAAAATGCAAACCAAAATATCTGTGCTCTGACTAACTACAAACGTTGGCTCTGGTGCTAAGTCCACAGCGGGGCCAGGTGAGTGCTGTGCACTTGATTTTAAAATAAAAGTCGTTTTCACTAAAAGGGTCATGCTGCTTTTGTTTTAAATTTGGGGTCGTTGGTCGTGACCTCATAAAGCCATGTTGGCATGTGTGTCAAACTTACAGTCACAAGTGTATTTAATGAGAGACGTCCGGATATAGAACATTGTTCAGGGTCAGGAAACATTTGTCCGTTTGTGTATTACGTCCTGAGCACTGGAGCCCATTAGAATTTAGCAGACAACTCTGTTGCCTTAAAATGAGTCGTGTGTTAGGAACTGTAAATTCTTTTCTTTTCTTTTTTTAATTGAACATAGTTTTTTTTTTTTTTTTTTTTTCATATAACATATTCTGGTAAGTTTTCCCTTGTTTCCCAGATCTTTCCCATCCCTCTAACTCTGAGCCTATTTTATCTCAGTCTTTAGAACACAAACAGGAAAAATAAAACAAACAAAAGTAAAAAACCAGGATAGAACAAAACAGAAAAAAAAAAAAAAAAAAAAAAAAAAAAAAAAAAGCACACACACATATGCACACCAGGCACACAGAAAACCCAGTAAAGCACAAAGTCAGAAAACAAAATATGTAAATAAAAGGCCAGTAAGAGGGGAGATGGCCAAAGCACAGGAGACAGACAAAACAAAAACCCAAAAAGCAAAACCTCCCAAGTGCCGTTTTGAGTTGATCATCTACTGCCGAGCATGGAGCCTGCCCATGAGTGTGGTCTGTATACTCAGTGATGCTCCACTGCAGAAAATAATTTTTCCTTTGTGTGCTGTTGTCTACTGGGAATAGCTCCTTGGTTAGGTATGGGAGCGTGAGAGAGTCTTAGCAATGAGTAAGCCTTTTTTATTCACCTAAGTATAAATATCATTCGTTACTTAATTTAGCTGAGGCCTGAGCAGATTCTGATACGGCAGTAGCACCCGCTCTTATGTGGTGTCACTTGGGGCTGAATTTAGGTAGCAGGAAAAGGCACAGCTGTGTTGTAAACAGGCCAAGCTCTGCACTGTGACCCTAACCCAGGAAGCGAGTTGCTAAACAGCTGCTTCTGAAGCAGATGGTGAAACCACCACCCACCACCCACCACCCACAGCGGCTTACATGGACCTCCAGGACTCGGCACACTAGGAACAATTAGACGTAGAGCCCGGTGCTCGGTTTACTAGTCGTGTTGGTTTAGGAATCACTCAAAATTCGTTTTAAAATCCTCAGTTCTTTTTTAAAGTCAGTTGAACGCATACAGCTAGAAGTCACTCCGTCGGGAAGGGGTGCTTGCTGTACCTGTACCCCACGGTTACTCTTTACATTTGCTCCCAAGATGCTGTCAGAGACTCACTGCCACCCTGAATTAAGGGAGTTCTTAAGCTGGAGTCATGGGCCTTTGGCATGGTATGCAGCTTGGAGAAGAGAGAAGAGAGCCTCTGTCCCTAAAGTCAAAGTAGAGATTGTGTTTCCAGGTCCACAGTACCATTCTGTGCATTCTGTTGACTTGCTTCACTACCACAAGTAGGACATGTTCCTTTTTCTTTTTAATAGCCTTTCACTTTAGTACAAATTGAGGTTTACAGGATTCCCATATATCCCATACCCAGTTTCCTCTCTTACTCGTCTTACATTGTATGTTACCTTTGTCACAATGAACCAATTGTTGGAAGTCTGCATTTTAGTCATCTTATGTCTGTGTGTTCATGTGCATTTCTATATATGTGGAAGCCAGAGGATTATGTCAGGTGTCTTTTTAATTGATCTATATCATGGGGGCGGGGGGGGGGGTGGGAAGAGATGATCTCTAACTGAATCTATAGCTGATTGGCTAGACCAGGTAGCTAGCAAGATCCAGGAGTTCTGCCCCTACCCCCAGACCTGGGATTACAGGCTTGTATTGTTGAATCAGCCTGCCTGCCTTCCTTCTTCCCTCCCTCCCTCCCTCCCTCCCTTCCTTCCTCCCTTCCTTCCTAACTTCCTTCCTTCCTAACTTCTTGTAAATGTGTATGTGATGAGGGAGACACATGTGTATGCATGCTTGTGTAAGCCAGAGGTTGATGTCACCTCTCTTCCTGTCACTGTAACTTTATTGAGGAGGGTTGCTAGCCCAATAAGAGGTGCTGGAACCCTCATGAGATGGGGCCATATGGTGCTTGTATACAGATGTGAACACCAAGAGAGACCAGAATGAATAAACTAATTCTGCATTATTTACAAAAGTGAATTACAGATACTGAGATGCTGGCTGAATAAATAGAAATCAGGCTATTATACAAGCATGGGATTCCACAGACACAACTATAAGAGCAAAACTACAAAGCTTCCTGATTATTAAAAGAAATATAGCAAAAACTCAAACTACCCATTAAATAAATATTTTTTTAAAAGTTCAAGAGCTGGCAGCCCTGCCTCTTGTCTGCTATGCCTTAGCATTGGTGATATCTCCTCTCTTTTGCCCTCACCACCAGTGGCAGGCGGGGAAGGCCCTGCCACTCAACTGCTGCAGCACAGTAAAGCTGACCCAGGATGGGGGGGGGGGGGGCAGGGGGGGTGAGCCACCCCTAAGGGCATGAGTGTGGGAGAGCTGGTCCTGCCTCTTGTTTTCTGGGCAGTGGTGTAGGCAGAGACACCCTCTTTCCTCATTCCTCACTAACTATGGTAGATGGGAGATCTGGCAAGGGGTTATGAGAGTGGAAGAATTGTCCATATCCCTCACCGGCTGCAACATGACAGAGAGCAGGCCCTGCACCTCACCTAGGCAGCAAGGTAGAGCTGGCCCTGGTTTCAGGGATTGCATGGGAGCTGGCTCCAAGGGCATTGAGAATGTGAGAACTGGCAAGCTGACCAACTCTGATACCTCTCAGGCCCAGATCCAGGGCTTTGAACTGGCTCACCCCAACATCTACTCCCATGAACTGCTGGAGTGCATAGATGGGCCAGGTCTACAGACCCAAAACTACAGGATCTCCACGACACAGGGTAACAGGGTATCTGAGAGGGGTCCCAGTGAGGATCCAGTACTGATAGAGTAGCAGAAGCCAGAGGCCTTGTACCAGACCAATGAGTCATTGCAAAAAAAAAAAAAAAAAAAAAAGGCAAATGAAGTATTGACAAAAGGGTACACTGTGGGACACACTGCCACACAGCTTCCACAATGGGATTTTTTTGCCTTTGTTGTAGGGGAGGTTACAGCAGTGGGTGGGAGGGGCAGGTATGAGGAGAGGGGGAGATGATTGGAATTGGAGTGCATGATGTGATATTAACAAAGAACCAATAAACGGTTTTTAAAAGTGTAAATAATGTGAGACATAACAGTAGCAAATAAATATACCATTTCTTGTAAGAAATGCTTCAAAAAACAGTTCAAGAGCCGGGGGTCTAATGAAAACTTAAGTCTAAAAGCAACATATCACTATCATTCAGGTAAACAACAAATTAGGGAAAGATGATTTTAGGGGTAAGTGGGTAAGAGCACTTGCTGTGCAACTCTGAGTACATGACTTAGAATCCTCAGGCCTCTTTTAGTAGCCAGGCATACCCAAGTACTAGAGAACAGAGACAGGCAGATTCCCCAGAGGTCCCTGGTTAGCCAACCTGCCTGAACGGGTAAGCTTCAGGTTCGGTAAGAGACCCGGTCTCGAGGGGAAAAGGCAGAAGAGAATGAAAGATAAGACCAAACAAGAAGAAATTGAGCATCCTTAGAGTTACTCCAGTTGTGCGGTGACAGCCACTAGGCAAGAATTGCCTCTTTCCATCTACAGACAAATTACTGTCCAGAAAAGGACACACTTGCAGAATAGTCAACTGATTATATCTGCCTAGACAGAGTAATCAGCCCTTAATAATTCTGCATCACTAATGTCTGTCAGATGATTCTGGGCCAGAAGGCTGAAGATTTGATGCTCCAACGTTCAGTAGTATAGGGGCTGTCCAGGTGTTCAGAGGTCTCTATAAATTGGCTAAGTTTTAGAAGCTATGCTTAGTGCTTCCCATAATTTCAGTTAACTCAGTCATTCTGGATTTCTGATGGGGTGAAGGCCTATAGTCTCATAGCCAATCCTGGCTATTTACTTTGAGAGAACAGATCTGAGTGGATGGTTTTCAGCTGACTGGGTATTAGGACTATCTTGTACCTCACTGGTACAATCAGGAATAACTATGCTCTAATTGCATTTTGAGAGAAAAGTTTTATTTTAACAGGAAGGGTGAAGCTAGGTGATGAGAGAGAGAAAGAGAGAGAAAGAGGGGGGCATGGAGGCAGATGTTCACATGTCTCCACCAGTCAAAGATAGTTTATATATCTAGGTTGGGTATTGGGTTACACTTCTGATTGAGCATTACCAAACTTATAAATCCTTTGATTAACATTTTTAAAAAATGTATAAATGCAAAAAGGAGGAGGGGGAATGGGATAGGGCTTTCTAGGGAGGGGAAAGGGGGAAAGGGGATGGCATCTGAAATGTAAATAAAATATAAAATAAATAAATTTTAAAAAATGAAAGCCATCCTCCTCTGGCTTCAGGAAAAGCATGCTAGCACATGCATATAAAGCATGTGTCATACATAACAACATCAAGAGAATTTACCACTTAAAAAGTGGAATCAAAACTCAATGTTGTATGGGAGATTTTATAAAATTATTCAGATGGACTGAATATAAAAGTTAAGAATTACCATTAAAAACTCAGAGGGGGGAAAAAATCAGGTTTTTAATAACAAGCCAGGCATGATGTCTCAGTCTTGTAATCTGAGCATTTGAAAGCTGAGGCAAGAGGATTAGGACCAATGCAAAGACAGCCAGATGTATGAAGTAAGATCCTGTCTCACAAACAGAAAACAAAAACAAAATCACAGTCTTACTAACAGACACATATCTAGTGTCAAAAGTTGGACCTGCAACAAGGGTGAGCAGTTAGGAGCAGCTGGGAACAAATCATTTAGCAATATTGAACAAAAAAAATGTAGGGAAAATTAGGAGACATAAAGGATAAACATCAGTGGCAGGGACCAGTTCTCCAAACATAAGGATGTAAAGATCTTAGCATATCAATTTGGTAATCTGACAGTGTGCACAGTTCTAAGAAGGAATGTGGAACAAAGTTGACATGAAACAAAGATGACAGTGGAAGCAAAGGACACCGAGTGACACCTGGAGACAGCTTGTCACCATGCTGTCAGCAAAACACCATTTTATGACTGATTGACATCCTCAAGCTGAACTGCATGCTACAACGGCTGCCTTCTTGGCTTTCGATGTTGTACCTTTGTGGAATTCCTGTCTGAATCTGCCATAGACTAGTGTTTCATCTCTTAGCCTGGGCAGTCCGGTTGTACTTGCTCTTAGCAGGACAGCCCCATTTTTCCCAGGTTGACTTCGGAAGGTGGTAGGCTGCAGAGCCACAGTGGAGACACAACATGCATGTCTTACTGTGACACTTTCCAAAGGATGACGGCTTCCTTTCTCCCCAAGGCTTTAGACAACTAAAATTACTATTTTTATTGACCTAGTCAGGTGCCTAAGGTCAGAATACAGTAACTTGCTTCTTTGCCCACTTCCAGCTGTCTGCAGTGTTATTCAAGAAGAAAGAAATTATGGTTTCTAAACTGCTACGATACTCATGTTTGACGTTATTCAGCGAAAGCACCTATACCCACTACAACACACCAAACTGGTAATTGACCATTTATCTTCATGTTTCCTTTGATAAAGTTAAACTAATTGGAGCTTTCAAAATATGAACAATTCTTGACTGTGTTAACCTACAAAGAAAAGCTACAGTCAAGTTCAAAGAATAAAATTAGCATGGAAAACACTGTCAAAAATGCAACTAGACATCAGAAGTTGCACATTTTGGAGATATAAAAATGCATGTTTACTAAAGAAATTGTGATCATTTCTACATGTTAGAGAATGCTTAAAATACATCCCATTCATAGAATTTATTCTGACAATGTTTCTAAATATGCTTTGGTTATATTGTGAACTCATACAAAGTTGTGCTAGTACTTTGTGAAGTAGGAAAAGTAGAATATAAATTATGTATTTAATATACAGATCATGTAAGATATATGTGATCCTGTAAGCATTCTTATAATCTCAGTTTTGTTTTACATGACCCTCTTATGTCTGTGTGAATTACCATTTATGTTCAGCCTTGGCGTTCCTTCCTACCACTGGCTATTCACCTCTCTCTCTCTCTCTCTCTCTCTCTCTCTCTCTCTCTCTCTCTCTCATCTAGGACTTTACATATGCTAATCAAGCGTTCTATCACTGAGCTACACACCTAATGTCTTAGTTAGGGTTTTAATTGCTTCAACGAAAAACCATGACTAAAAAGCAAGTTGCGGAGGAAAGGGTTTGTTCAGTTTACGATTCCACATCACTGTTCATCCTCAAAGGAAGTCAGGACAAGAACTCAGACAGGGCAGAAACCTGGAGACAGGAGCTGATGCAGAAGCCATGGATAGGTGCTGCTTACTGGCTTGCTTTATGTGGCTTGCTCAGCCAGCTTTCTTCCAGAACCCAAGACACCAGCCCAGAGATGGCACCACCTATCATAGGCTGGGTCCTCCCCTATTGATCACTAGTTGAGAGAATGCCTTACAGCTAGATCTCAGGGAGTTTTTCCTTAGCTGAGGCTCTTCTCTGATGACTCTAACTTGTGTCAAGTTGACACACAAAACCAGCCATTTTAGTTGTTTTAAAGATGGGGGTCTCACTATGTAGCCCAAGCTAAGCTCAAACGCGTAATCTTCCTGCCTTAGTCCCAAATGTTGATATTACAAGTGTGAATTACTGCACTTGCTTTGAGTATAGTATGTAAACAACAGGATGTACACCCTAAGTAAGTGTTGACAATTATAAACTTGTGTGATGACCACCACAATCAAGACTCAGAATATTCCCATTGCCCTAAAAGCTTCTCTGTGTTCCTTCCCACCCAGTGCTCCCTGTAACAAGCCCATGGTTGAGGCTCCCATTGGGAACAATGCCACAAGGTAAGAACCTGATGATGTATGATTAACTTATTTTTCCAAGACATAGGGAGCCAGGCTAACCCAAAACGTTCTCAGAGGACAAAGAGAACTTTAATTCTGTGTCTTTGTCCAGGAATGGACTTGGCAGAGCTGGTCTAGGGCTGGAGCCAGTGCCTAGAAAATCTCAAGGTTGTGGCTTCTGGGGACCAGACCCTCCTAGGCTGTCATTATCAGTCCTTTGGCAGCTGTGTCTGAGGTATCTTATGTTCTCTTTACCAACTTTGTCTGACTTAACTCTCTGCTGACCTTGGCTGTCCCCATCCCCCACAAAAGGTATCTATGATGCTGTACTTTATAATAAAGTTACTTGGCATAAGTCATCATCATATGCAAGACCTCCTGGTCCCAGCTATTGCTTTTGTCTTCTTTATTTCTCATCCTTGATTCTGCCACTCAAAACTTTGCTGTTCAGAACCCTTATTCCTGCTGGCTCAGGAAACCTAGAGTTTCAAACAAATGAATCCGTATACTACGTTCCCTTTGGGGCTGACTTCATTTATTTTCCATCCTGTTTTTGAGATTTACCATCTTGTTTGTTTTTATTTTTAGGTTTTAATTAATTTATTTGCTATTATTGTATGTGATATGTGTGTGAACCTGGCATTACCAGCCTTGAATAGGAAGAATTTTACCCACTAAACGATCTTGTTAGCCCAGCTTCCTTTTATTTCTGCATGGTATTTTGTTTGTGCTTTGCAACAACAACAATAACAAAAAGAAAATAAACAAAAAACAAATCACATCATGTTAGAAATTCATAATTAATAATATTTGGGTTCATTAATGCCTTCATTTATTCATCCACAAAGCTCCTCTCTCTCCCTCTCTCTCCCTCTCTCTCCCTCTCTCTCCCTCTCTCTCCCTCTCTTTCTCTCTCTCTCTCTCTCTCTCTCTCTCTCTCTCTCTCTCTCTCTCTCTCTGTGTATGCACACATATATGTGATCTTGTGTGTGCAAATATCCATGCACATCTGTATGTATGTGTGAATACCAGAGATCCACACTGTCTTCTTTAATCAGTTTTTGAGACAAGATCTCTCATTGAACCTACCACTCATCAATTTGGCCAGGCTGACTGGCCTATCGAGTCCCAGGAATCCTCCTCTCTTCCCCTCTTCAGCACTAAGATTATAGAATGTGCTGATCTTTTCAGCCATTATTTTTCCCCTCACTCCACAAACATATTTCTGAAAACTTTATGTATCAGGAAGTGTTAGCCACTAGCTAAATGTAGGCTACAAGGCAAGTGCAGTACCACAGGCCCCGGAATCCTAGTACTTGGAACACTGAAGCAAAAGGACCCTATCTCAAGACCCTGTCTCAAACTAAAACTAAAATTAAAACTAAAACATACAAATACATTTGCTCTTTAGGAGAAAAAAGCTCTTTTGTGATAAAATATATCAGTACCCCAGTCTTTATGCAGGAATGTGAAGACTATGGACCAGTATTTAAAGTGACGGAGCAGGAGAGTCAATGCTCTCTGGAGACTTCCTGAATAATGTATTCTATCATTAGAACAAAGTCAGATGGCTGCCAGAGCCAAGATAACATGTCCGTGTTCCAGGCAGGAAGAGCTATCTTATGTCACTTTTATAGGAAAAGCAAGAGTCCTCCTGGAAGTCCCCAGAAGATTTCTTATTTCATCATCCAGAAATGGATCTCAAGACCAGCTTAGTAGGCCCCAGGAAGTTAATGAGGCTCTTCCAAAAGGAGATAAGATGGCTAAAACTGACTTATACCAATCGTGACACAAGGTTGGCACTGTATCATCACAAACAAAGCCAAGGTTCTAAACAAGAACTGCACACTGTGTCTGGCAAGGCTTCTTGGGATGGTTGTGAGCCTTGGTGAAGTGCCGGCACAGATGTGGTAATAAGAGCATACTCCAGCACATGTGCAGAACTCTTATTCACCCCCACCCAGTGAGGTCTGTGAAGCAGCACACACAATTGGCACACTTACTCTCATTAACAAATGGATTGGGGCTCTCAATGTTATCTAGATCTAGAAAAGGGCTGTGTTAACTTAGCCTATTTCAAAGCAAGATACAGATAGAAAACATTTGCAGGTCCCCCTGAAAAGGGTCCCTCAAGCCTCAGAGTAGAGTAAGGCAGTTTCTAAGGCAGTGGTTCTCAGCCTTCCTCATGCTTTAATAGAGTTCCTCATGTTGTGGTGACCCCAACCATACATTTTGTTGTTGTTGCTGCTGCTTCATAACTGTAATTTTACTACTGTTTTAAATCATAATGCAAATACCTGATACACAGGATATCTGATATATGACACCTGTGAAAGGGTCATTTGGTTCCTCTAGGGGTTGAAAACCACAGTTTGAGAAGCCCTGTTCTAAGGGCTTCTAGAGTCTGATCCTTCTTTTACAATATTTCCCAGCCACGCTCACTGCTCAGTTCCCTCTCTGTCTCTGAGGATGAATGAAAAGACTCTGACTTAAGGACATGCCTCTGATGTATTAATTCAATGGCCATTCAGATAAATACAATGGATTTCAGTATTCCCAACCAGAAAGGCTGGACAGGACAATAATTGTAGCCTTCCTCACCAGAATAATGGGCTTACCATCATAATCCTCCAGCAGGTATGAGCAAGACATACTCACCCCTTCTGCCAGCTTGGGCACGGAAAGGAGAGAGAATGTGTTCTTGTTTCAGAAATGAACACATGGTTAATTTGAGGCCAATAAGAATCATGGTTGTATTCAAGGAATAGCTATCGAACAAGGTACAGAGAACCTTGCCAGCTCTGCATGGAATGGCTGCAGCTTGATTTTGGAGTTATGTCACCTTTTCATCCATAACATGAAATGCAACAGAAGGCTGGCAATGTAGTTCAATGGTGGAGTGTTTGCATAGTGCTCCTAAAGCACTGGGCTCAATCCCCTTCAGAGTGTACATGTATGGCACATGCCGGGGGAGGGAGTTGTGGGGCCAGTGACAGAGACAGTGGCAATAGCCTTTCTTTAATGATATCACTGTGAATAGGAGCAACACACCCTGACCCTGCATACACATACCTTTCCATCTGTAGTTTCTCTTCTACAAGCTAATTGCTGTCTTTGTATCCTGTTTCTGTGAAGAGACACCACTACCACACCAACTCTTATAAAAGAATTTAATTGGGATTGGCTTCTAGTTTCAGAGGTTTAGTCCATTGTCATCACGGCAGGAAGCCTGGCAGCACACAGGCAGGCGTGGTGCTGGAGAAGCAGCCAAGAATTCTACATCTGGATCCACAGGCAGCAGGAAGAGAGAGTGACACTGGGCCTGGCTTGGACTTTTGAAACCTTAAAGCCCATCCCCAGTGACACACATCCTCTAACAAGGTTACATCTACGCCAACAAGACCACACCTCCTAGTCCTTATCAAACAATGCCACTCTCTGATGATTAAATCTTCAAACCTATGAGCCTGTGGAGGCCATTCTTATTCAAACCACCATAATTGTACTAATCTTTGACTCTGGGTTTTTGTTTCTTGTAGCCAAAAACATTATAACGAATACAGATATTTTTGTATCCTTCACATCTCCAACATGGCCAACAATAAGTACTTTCCATTGTGACCTCCTAAACATACACACACACACACACACACACACACACACACACTTGCTTTCAGACATAGGATGCCACTCTCTATTTGATTTTCTAAAGAATGGAGTGTTTATACCTATATCTCTTGGAGAATGATAGATTGTCTTCAGAGATCCTTCCACCCTCACTGTGAGCCTGTTAAAAAAGCTTCATACTCAATAGCTGGTCTGCTTCTGTGAAGACACCATTTCCTGAGCCATCTTAGAGGAACCACTATACTCAGAGCAGTAGGTAAGAACCCTCTCCCACTACCCTATACCCCAGAGCTACAACTGGGAGCCTGGGGCAATCAGGACACATCAGCCACCTAAACCCCACCCCTCTATAATACCACCCCCCTTCCACTCCTTGCTTGGACCTTTTGGCTGGGGCAGACACCTAGCTGGCCTGCTCCTGTGAAGACACTATACCCTGAGCCATCCTAGAGGAACCACTGCACTCAGAGCAGCAGAATTTCAGGATCCCAGAGGTGGCCTGAGTCCCAGCAATTCTTCCACCCAGGAGCTCAGGATCACAGAGACATCTGGACTCTAAGGAGTTCTGACACAAGCAAGATAACTTGAAAGACAGGCTCCAGTCAGAGACAGTGAGTGCAGGTAGCACTAGAGATAACCAGATAGCGAAAGGCAAGCACAAGAACATAAGCAATAGATAAGGTTACCTGCTATCATCAGAACCCAGTTCTCCTACCATAGCAAGCCCTGGACACCCCATCACACCAGAAAAGCAGGATTCAGAATTAAAATCACTTCTCATTATGATAGAGGACTTTAAGAAGGACATAAATAACTCCCTTAAAGAAGTACAGGAGAACACAGGTAAACAGGTAGAAGCCCTTAAAGAGGAAACACAAAAATCCCTTAAAGAACTGCAAAAAACCCCACAACCAAACAGTGAAGGAATTAAACAAAACCATCCAGGATCTAAAAATAGAAGTAGAAACAATTAAGAAATCTCAAAGGGAGACTACCCTGGAGATAGAAAACCTAGAAAAGAAATCAGGAGTCATAGACGCAAGCATCACCAACAGAATACAAGAGATAGAAGAGAGACTCTCATGTGCAGAAGATATCATGGAAAACATTGACACAACTGTCAAAGAAAATGCAAAATGCAAAAAGTCCTAACCCAAAACATCCAGGAAATCCAGGACACAATGAGAAGACCAAACCTAGGTATAGATGAGAGTGAAGATTCCCAACTTAAAGGGCCAGTAAACATCTTCAACAACATTATAGAGGAAAACTTCCCTAACCTAAAGAAAGAAATGTCTGTGAACATACAAGAAGCCTACAGAACCCCAAATAGACTAGACCAGAAAAGAAATTCCTCCCATCACATAATAATCAAATCATCAAATGCACAAAACGTCAACCAACAGATTGGGAAAAGATCTTTGCCAATCCTACATCCAATATAGGGCTAATATCCAATATATACAAAGAACTCAAGAAGTTAGACTCCAGACAACCAAATAGCCCTATTAAAATTGGGGTACAGAGCCAAACAAAGAATTCTCAACTGAGGAAACTTGAATGGCCGAGAAGCACCTAAAGAAATGTTCAGCATCCTTAGTCATTGGGGAAATGCAAATCAAAATAACCCTGAGATTCCACCTCACACCAGTCAGAATGGCTAAGATCAAAAACTCAGGTGATAATAGATGCTGGTGAGGATGTGGAGAAAGAGGAACACTCCTCTATTGTTTGTGGGATTGCAAGATGGTACAACCACTCTGGAAATCAGTCTGGCGGTTCCTCAGAAAATTGGACATAGCATTACCTGAGGACCCAGCTATACCACTCCTGGACATATACCCAGATGATGCTCCAACATATAACAAGGACACATGCTCCACTATGTTTATAGCAGTCTTATTTATAATAACCAGAAGCTGGAAGCAACCCAGATGTCCTTCAACAGAGGAATAGATACAGAAAATGTGGTACATTTACACAATGGAATATTACTCAGCTATTAAAAACAATGAATTCGAGAAATTCTTAGGTAAATGGATGTAACTAGAAAATATCATCCTGAGTGAGGTAACCCAATCACAAAAGAACACACATGGTATGCACTCACTGATAATTAGATATTAGCCCAAAAGCTCGCAATATCCAAGATACAACTCACAGACCACATAAAGCTCATGAACAAGGAAGACCAAAGTGTGGGTGCTTTGGCCCTTCTTAGAAGGGGTAATAAAATACTCATGGGAGCAAATATGGAGACAAAGCATGGGACAGAAACTGAAGGAGGGGCCATCCAGAGACTGTTCCACCTGGACATCCATCCCTTATGCAGTCACCAATGGTAGACACTGATGTGGATGCTGACAGGAACCTGATATAACTGCCTCCTTAGAGGTCTACTAGAGCTTGAATTATACAGAGGTGGATGCTCACAGCTTACCATTGAGCTGATCATGGGGTTCCCAATGAAGGAGTGAGAGAGAAGACTGAAGGAACTGAAAGGGTTTGTGGCCCCATAGGGAAAGCAACAATACCAAACAACCAGAGCCCCCCACCCCCCAGAGTCTAAACCACCAGCCTGGGAGCACATAGGGAGGGACCCATGGCCCCAGCTGTATATATAGGGGAGGATGACGTTGTCAGGTATAGGTGGGTGAGCAAGTCCTTGGTCCAGTGAAGGCTGGATGCCCCAGTGTGGGGGAAATCATGGGTGGGAAGGTGGGAGTGGGAGGGTGGGTGGGGGGCATATCCTCATAGAAGAAGGAGGAGGGGGATGGGATAGGGGGTTCCTGGGTGGGGGGGAAATGGGGAAAGGGGATTACATCTGAAATGTAAATAAAGTATCCAATAAAAAAAATTTTTTTAAAGAATATAAAAAAGCTTCATACTCGTGAATACTTTCTAGAATCAATATTCTTATTCCACTGCCAAAAGAAATTCTCAAAATTTAGTTTCTGCTAAATTACTATAAAAATTATAAGTCTAATTTAGCATTCATATCAAAACAGTAACAGGTTATTATCAATTTGTTCTCCTAACCATCCATCACCACCATTGAGAGCTTCTGTTATCTAATGCCTAGATGGCTGCCTCTTTAGGTCTTCTCTGCTCCACTGCAGCCCTTGGTTCACCTGTAGCTAAGGCGATCTCAAAGTTCAAAGCTGGCTTCAGCATCATCTCCTCCTGACTCTCTCCTCCAGTTTTTCCTCCACTTGACTGTTGTTGTCCATAGGAGGTATTGTCTGCTTCAGCCCCTCTCCTCAAGGGTATGCTTTCTTACCCTCTTCCTCCCATTAACATTTCCTCCTGTCTTCAGATTTCAGCTGAGCATGACTTTGGAAAGACTTCCTGACTCCCTGACACAGTCCAGTTCTCATGTTAATTGTAATTCATAGTATATTTTCCCATTTTTATGTTTGTCTGTGATTTGGGGCTACTGACAATCTGCTACAAGCAAGCAAAACTGTTTAGCCCTAGGTAGTAGTCCCTAATGAAACATGAATCTCTTAATTTTTTTTCC
Organism: Arvicanthis niloticus; assembly: GCF_011762505.2. Taxonomy (NCBI): domain Eukaryota; kingdom Metazoa; phylum Chordata; class Mammalia; order Rodentia; family Muridae; genus Arvicanthis; species Arvicanthis niloticus. The sequence goes on from NC_047658.1 coordinate 147,368,230, forward strand.
TTTTGTTGTTACTAATGTCCCCAAGAAGCCTACTCTGGGATTTCTAGCTAGAAGACCCTTTCTTTAATAGTATATCTTGCTAGACACACAGAGCTAGGTCATCTTAACTTCCATTCAACATGGAGGGGCTAGTGAAATATGGAGGGCATACAGGGATAATGCCCAGACTGCAAATAGCTTAGTACTGTCACTGCAAGATGTCAACAGCAGGATCATTGCTTGCCACTGGACATAACTTCATCCAATAAGGAATCATTCAGCCCCTCTATAACCCCTCTCTGTTCTAGTAGAAGGTAGTAGAAGGTAAGATACCACTCAGCTTCATCTCAGAGTAAAGTTAATCTATCATTCCATTTCCTCATCTTTAATGGATCGAGCAAATGTCTTGATTTGAGCTTTTAGAAGTCAAGAGTGAAAAGACAAATATTGTCATTTAACCAGGGTTTTCTCTGGTGAGAACAAATTACCTGAATAATATGACCTTGGCCTTGTGTTTGGTCCTTGGCTGAATCAGGGAAGGAAATTGCAGAAAGTATTCATCTTTAGCCCAGGATTTTCTAAGTCAGTGAAGACTCATTTCTATTTCTAGAGGCTGTTGGATATCCTTTCTGTTTTGTTTTGCTTCATTTTTAAAAATTTATTCACTTTACAACTTAGTATCAGCCCCTCCTCTCCTCCAAGTATCCCCTCATGTAAGTCCTCCCCCCATTCCACCTTCCCCTTCTGTTTTGAGAAGGGGAAGCCCCCCTCAGGGATTCACACTCCCCACTAACACCCCACCACTAACACACACACCAAGTCATTGCAGGACTTGGCACATCCTCTCCCACTCGACCCAAAATGTGTCCTGTCTACAAGATGTGCAGGGACAAAGGTAGAGCAGAAACTGAGGGATTGGCCAACCACTGACTGTCCCAAATTGAGACCCATCCCATGGACAATAACCAATCCCTGGCACTATTAATGACACTCTGATATGCTTGCAGACAGGGACCTAGCATAACTGTCCTCTGAGAGGCTCCACCCAACAGCCAATGAAAAGAGATGCAGAGACTCACACCCAAGCATTAGATGGAGCTCGGGGAGTCTTGCAGAAGAGTTGGGAGAAAGATTGAGGGACCTGCAGAGGAAAGGGACTCCACAGGAAGACCAACAGAGTCAACATATTTGGACCTTTGAGGGCTCCCAGAGACTGAATCACCAATCAAAGAGTGAACACAGGGTAGGCCTAGGCCTCCTCGCACATATGTAGCAGATGAGCTTGGTCTTCATCTGGGTCCCCCAACAACTGGAGCAGGGGCTACCCATGAGCTGTTGCCTTCCTGCCTGTGGATCCTGTGCCCCTCTCTCTTGGTCTCCTTTATACTGTCTCCTTCCTCCTCTCTTACTCCCCTCACACCCATGGCCTAGTCCAGTCTGCTGGCCATGGTCAGTGTACTACTTTTTCTCCCTGCTCTGGACTCTTCTAGATCCCTCTAGTTGTCTTCCCCTTCATGTCCACAATAAAAAACCTTCTCCTCAAACATACCTTGGAGCAGTCAGGTCCTCAGTTTATACCTCTGCTGCCCAAACCCTCAGTTTAGGCAACTGTCTTCATTTTCAGTTTCAGCGAGCTTCCTTCTTTTTAAAAACTTAACCTCTTTTTCTTTTCTTTTTCTTCTTTTTCTTTTACCTTTTTTTTTGTGCAAGGCTGAGGATCTAACCTGTAGCTACCTACATGGTAGGCAAGTACACCATCTCTAAGCTATAGCCTAGATCCTCAATCTTCTTGAGACACTTTCTCTTTAGTCTCTCTCTCTATATGTGTGTGGTGTATACAGGTGTGTGTGTGTGTGTGTGTGTGTGTGTGTGTGTGTGTGTGTGTGTATAGTTGATGTTGCATGTTTTCTCATGCTCCTCTTTTTTTAAAAGAAAATTGTGGCATTGCCCCTCATTGAACCATTCTTGAACTAGTCAATTTATAACTATTCTAGCTAGCAAGCTAGGACCTAGCATTCTGGAATTATAGGTTCCCAACTTTTGTATAGGTTTGGGAGATCCTAACTCCCATTCCTACATTTAACTACGCCATTGAAAACACTTAATGTTTCTGTAAAAGTTTCTACAAAATGGGGTACAAGTCTTAAAGGGACAGTTTTTTTAAATCTAGAATGAAAGCAAACACATATAAATGAGAAACCTGAAAACACATGCTAAATAAACCTTGGGTGTATGTTAAGAAATGCCTTTTTCTGGAGAGTCTAAATATTGAAAAAAAAAATTCTCACTCTCCAGTAAGTAGCATACTTACTGGAGGGTGACAGATGATTTATGGAGGTATAGATATGAAAATAAGACAACAGATGAATGAAGATTTCTAGAAACTCAGGGAAGAATGACCAGAGATATAGTAGCTATTAGCCATCAGGAAACAGTTAATAAAGTCCAAAAAAAAAAAAAAAAAAAAAAAAAGTCAAGAAAAGTCAAGTCAAGTGTTTAATCTGCTATCCTTAGAGCCTGGGCCAAGTCAGGCAAGTCCTGAGAGGTACATGGTGAGTTTAGAAACAGCGTGCTGACTAGTGACTTTAAAACTGGCTAATTTGAGTGGAGGTAAAATATTGCAGTTGATCAAAGAATTAAGAGGAAGTGCAAAGTGGAAAAAAAAAAAGTGGATAGGGGCATGTTTTCATGAACCATGGGCGTGAAAAAAAGGCACAGCATCGAACTGAGAAAGACAAAGTGCTGGAAGAAGGTTTATTTGTTTTCTTCTAAGGTAGATGGGTTTCAGATCACCCAATGGGGGGTGATAGCACCAACATGAAGAAGGAGCTATCGGACTTGAAAAGGCAGGACAGGGAAAGCACCCAGAGTCTGGATCCAGAAAGGAACCTCTCTTTCTCTTTCTTTCTTTCTTTCTTTCTTTCTTTCTTTCTTTCTTTCTTTCTTTCTTTCATTCTTCCTTCCTTCCTCCCTCCCTCCCTTCCTTCCTTCCTTTCTTCCTCCCTCCCTCCCTCCCTCCCTTCCTTCCTTCCTTCCTTCCTTCCTTCCTTCCTTCCTTCCTTCCTTTCTTTTTCTTTCTTTCTTCACGTAAAAGGAGAAGAGAACAAAGGAGAGCATCAGGAAAATGCTGGAATGTTCTGTGGTACTAATGTGAGATGCCCCTGTTTTATGGATTCTCTCTTCTCTGAGAATCAGAGATAACCTGCAGTGGGGGATGAAAATGCAGGGACGCTTTGGAGGAACAGGGAGGACTGAGGGAAACAGATGTTTGAGAGTCCTTGAAGTCAGAGCAGTGGTTGTGTCCCTCTCCTCACAGCTCCTGGAGATGCTAAAACAGAACTAGAGGCCAGTGTGAACAACACAAGTCCCTGCATCTCTGATGAGTGAACAGAGGGGTTCTCTTAGGAAGACAGGGAAACAGAGCTGCCAGGTGAAGTTATACTCGTCAACTCAGGATGCACTGCTGCTCCTCTCCAGCATTTGATCTCCTCCTCAGGGAGTCTTTCAGGAAGTAAGAGGCTTATAAGGAGCCTCCCTCTTCACCACAGTCTTTCTTTGCTGGTGAAACTGAGTGACTCAAACTCTGGTCAGAATTATGGAGAAGTATGAGATGCACAGAAATTATGATGTCTGAGGTAAATCGTATATTAGTTATTTTTCTCATTATTCTGGGGGTGTGGGGGGGAAGCAAATAAAGCAGCTTAGGTAAAGAGGAGTTTGTTGTGGCTCACAATTTGATGATATGATCCATCACAGCTCAGCAGCTAGAACCTGAGGCCGCTGGTCACAATAGGTGCTCAGTCAGAGAGAGATTCTGCTGTTCAGTTCTCTTTCTATTTAATTCAGTCATCACTATTGATATGGAGTTCGTATCTTAAGTGACTCTAGATCCTATCAAGTTTCAAATATCAACCATCACAAGGGGTAAAAAGGTACTGGTATCCTTTCAGTTATATAGAGGAACAAAGTTTGCCTTCATAAGTTTGTGAGAACAGCGACAGGGAAAGATCTGTTGCACAGAGAAACTAGCAATATTCTCAAGTGAAATCAGAAGGGCCCGACTCCCCCTACAGGCACTTAACGTTGAACATTGTTAAGTACTGTTGAGAATATTAACTTCACTGGTAGATCTTTATCATAAGAAGCCTTTAATATTTTTTTCTTTCAAGTAGTCAAACTGTTAGTCATACCAGTCACTTGATTGACAGCTGCTTTGAACAGGAAACTTTAGAGCAGTTTTTTTTTTTTTTAAGCTACATACTGGATGGATTTTCCTCATGGCAACCCAGCCATTTTGAGCAGTAAACACTTCTTGGATCCCTCGAGGGATCTCTATTCCAGTGTAAAGCCTGCTGCCACCATGGCTGTTGTTGAAAGTATCAACTTCAATTGCAGGAGGCCTTGCTTTAACCATAGCAGTTCCAGGCAGCTTGTCCTGGCTCCAAGAGACTTCACCACAGCTTCGACAAGCCTTTGTGACACCCAGATGAACCCACCCATCTTGTAGCTATTCTCATTAGGCACCCAGAGGAGTGTTTCTTTCAGTGGCTCAGGAAAAGCTCATGCTTGGTACACATTTAAGACTTGAGATTGTTGGACCTAAAAGCTGTGCACAAACATGCCACACCCTTCTTCTGATTATATAAGTGAGGTGTTTTTCAGACTCCCTGGATCAGTCCAGGAGGTGCCTCACCAGGCACTGCCCCCCAGCCCCATGCTACTTCAACATGAAACCCCAGTCAAAGCATCTCTCAAATGGTCTTTATCGTGGGTAGAGTGGGATGCTGGTAGCACATTCTAGCTGGCAGCTATAGACAGCTGCATCAGAGAGAGCCCCCTAAGCTATAAATCTTCATGACTTCCAAGCTATAATCCCTCAACTCAGCAGCTCAGAGGAAGCTGAAGCATTTCAGAATGTGACTGGAAGCAGAGCCTATGGGGATTACAGATGACCATAGCTGCTAAGTAATGAAGCGGCAGAGAGGTAAGATCATGGAAGACAAGAGACCAGGAAGGGCCATTGGAAAAATTCCAGAGGGCTACCAAAGCTTAAGAGCTGGGGCTCAATGCCTGCAGCTTGCACTGTAACCCCAGCTGTTAGGTGCCAGGCCACTGACACTCAAGGCCTCTTGTACTGCCTGGTTTTGTGTGTCAATCTAACAAAAGCTGGAGTTATCGAAAAGAAAGGAGCCTCCCTTGAGGAAATGCCTCCATGAAGCACTTTCTCAATTAGTGATCCCATCAGGCACTTTCTCAATTAGTGATCAAGGGTGGGAGGGCCCATTGTGGATGGTGCCATCCCTGGGCTGGTAGTCCTGGGTTTTATAAGAAAGCAAGCTGAGCAAGCCAGGGGAAGCAAGCCAGTAAGCAGCATCCCTCCATGGCCTATGCACCAGCTCCTGCTCCAGGTTCCCATCCTGTGTGAGTTCCAGTCCTGACTTCCTTTGGTGATGAACAGCAATGTGGAAGTGTAAGCTGAATAAACCCTTTCCTCCACAACTTGCTTCTTGGTCATAATATTTTGTGCAGGAATAGAAACCCTGACTAAAATACCTCTTATGCCCCTTACTTAAGTACCCACAGCTAAACGTCTCTGGCTTTGAAAGCCCTTAGGCTTCAAGGCCTCACTGTAAGCCTCTGGGTTCCAGGGCCCATCCTCTAAGTCTCTGGAACTTAGGACTGCCAATACCAAGGGCATTGATTATTTCTGTCTGGACAGGGGAGAAAACAAACTAACAAAACAAAAATCTCAACCATCCCTTCTGTGACAAAAGCAAAGCCCTAAATATCTTCTGAGAGGGTCCCTCAGGCGGCCATTAGCCGGAATAATCAGCCTTCCTAGCTTTGCCAATTTGCTTCAAGCGGCAATGTCAGGGTTAAAAAGAGTGAGTGAGATCAGAGAAACACAGGACAGGCAGCGGGGAATCCTCTACATATAATTCTATTGTAATTCCCAAGTCCCCTGCTCATTTTAACAGAAGTACTGACCTCATGAGGCGCACTTTAATTAGACTGGAGCATCATGTTCTCCTTTGTTCCCCCTATCTGAACATGTGTCTATTCATACACTTCCAAATATCTTTCAATTATAGTTTTTAAAATTCGGAACTCAGAAAACTCCCATGCTACTTGTAAGTTTATACATCTCCATGATATAAGAATATAATAAGCTATCAACATTTTTATAACTTTTCTTACTGTTCTTAAACATCTTAAGATCTTTAGCCAGTTTGAAAATAAAGTCAGTTGGGCTTCCTGTTTAAGTCCATATATACCAGCATTTCAGTTTTTACCAGGGAGCGCCTCTAAGGGGCAAAAGATGATAATGTTATCAGGATGAAAAGAATGCTGTTTGGGGAGACTGGGGAGAAGACACCATTGGTGAAGAGCTTGAGGACCTGAGTTTGAATTCCCAGCTAGCACAGAGGAGATGCACACAGTGAAATGCCTTGTAATCCCAGCACTAGGATTCCAGAGACCATTGGATCTCTGGAGCTCAGTGGTCAGTCAGTCTAGCTGAATCAGTGAGCTCCAAGTTCAGTCAGGGACCCTGTCTCAAAAAATCAGGTGGAAAGTGAGTGAGAAAGACAAGTGACTTCAAACTCTGCCTTTACACTCATGCACTCCACTATATACACACACAGAAAGAAATGTGAAGATAGTGTGATTTCTGTGTATGTGCCTATACTTGTGTGTGCACAGGTATGACAGCTGAGTGTGACCTTGGGCATCATTTCCCCAGGTGCTGTCCACATTGTTTTAGAGATAGGATCTCTCAGTCACAAAAGAACTCACAAAGCAGGATAGATGCCTGGCAGGTAAGTCCCAGGGATCTGCTTGTCTCTGCCTCCACCCCCACCCGACCTGTGCTGGGATTAAAAACATCCAGCATCATACCCAGGCTTTTCCATGTGGATTCTGGAGCGGAAGGCCAGGTCCTCATCCTTACAAAGTAAGAACTGTTTGTTTGTTTGTTTGTTTGTTTGTACCAACTGTACTATAGCATTTAAAAACAGTCCCAACCAGGAGGAAAGTAGAAACTCAGGAGACTCAGCAGGGAAACGGGAAGTCACATGTTTGGAAGGAAAGAAACTTGAGTCTCAAGGACCCCTCCACAGGAGAAACAAGGAGAAAAACAACTGCAGAGAGGAGAGGAAAGACAAGGAGAGGAGAGGATGAGTCTCCCTTTCTCCAGCATCCCAGCAGCTGTGCAGGGCTCTGAAGCTTTCCTCAGTTCTTACTTTTCTGTGAGGCAGCTGCTTTTGAGTCATCCTGCTCTCTGTAAGTAACCCCTCACCCACACTCCTGTCAATAGCCCCAGCAAAAACTCATTGCTTCACCAGGTTGTATATTGTAATTGTTACTGTAATCTGTTGTGAGTTCCCTTTCTGTAAATACAAGTGTGTGTGTGTGTGTGTGTGTGTGTGTGTGTGTGTGTGTTGTGTCTGCCCAGGAAAAGTCTTTCATACACAACCAACTGAGCTATCTCCCAAGCCCAGTGTTTGCTCTCTAAATGCAACAACAAAAATAGCATGACCATTTCTATAGCCTGACCATTTCTATAGCCTGACCATTTCTGCCTCTCCCCCTTCCCCCACCCCACTCTTTTTGTACTGGCTTTCAAATCACTTTGAACTTGCAATCCTCCTGTTGTAGCCCCTGAAGAGCTAGGATTATAGGTTGGTGCTACTAGGCCCAGTTTTGCATTTAAAAGAATATATTTATTTTTATTTTATTTACATTGATGTTTTGTCTGCGTGTGTGAAGAAGTCAGATCCCCTAGAACTGGAGTTACAGACAGTTGTGCCCTGCCATGTGGGTGCTGGGAATTGAACCCAGATCCTCTGGGAGAGTAGCCAGTCCTCTTAACTGCTGAGCCATCTTTCCAGCCTTACTTTTGCACTTTTGCTATACTGTATTTTATATAAAATTAAAGCCAAGTGTAATCTTTTAAAAATGCATTTGTATATTAAGATTTGCTGAATTAATTTAGTGATTTAGGAGGGAGTATTTTTCAGATGGGACCCAATTCAATGTGTTGCTAAGGCTGACCTTAAATCCCTGACCCTCCTCCCTCCACATCACTTGTGCTAGCATTACGGGCATGTGACAGCATGTTTTCAGTTGGCAAATGTTTACCTAGAACTAACTGCATATCAGGCATTGTGCTAATGTCTGCTTGTGAGAATGAGAGAGACAGTTCCTACTATCCCTTTACCACAAAGCTTCTGTTTTGTTTTGCTTTGCTTTATTTTTGGGACAGAGTCTTCTTGTGTAATGAAGGCTGGTCTGACCACCTATCTCTGCTTCTCAAGAACTGAAGTTACAGGCCTGCACCACTATGCCCAGCAAGAGCTTTTTTCTTTTTTAACCTTGAATTCTATATATCAAAACCACATAACACAGAAATAAAAGGCTATAAAGATACATAATTAAGATGGGAAAGCTGCCTAAATCCAAGATGTACATTCTTTTAAACTTGGACATTTTGAAAATCTGAGACATCACACCTGGGATGTGTGTGAGACACCATAGACAGCCATAGGTGGAGAGAGCACAAATGAAGTAGAGAAACTTCCAGAATCACTGTGAAAGCTTAGAAGAAAATGCCAGACTCAATTGGAAAAGATCCTTTTAAGGATTCTGGATGTCTCAAGATCTGAAGGAATAAAAAACTCAGCCAGGTGTGGTAGTGTACACCTGTAATCCTATCGCTCAGGAAGCTGAGACCGGAGGATTATCAGGAGTTTGAGGCTAGTTAAGGCTATACACCAAATTCAAGAATAGTGTGAGCCACAGAGCAAGACCCTGTCTCAAAAAAATTAAAGTAAATTAAGATTAAAGGTAAGGTTCCATTGGTTAATTTACTCAATGTGAGAATAATAAAACTTAGAAAATTTTAAATTATTTTTCCCCAACAGACAAATCAGGGTAGGTAAAGCTGAGTCTGGGTCTATTTTCAGTTTGGAGGAAATGGATGTCAGATAAAAGAAGCACATCAGCATTTGCCTAGTATGTTTAAGGCCATGGGTTCAGTCTGTGGGCTGTAAGATGGAAAATCCAAGGGACTAGTGAAAACAAAGAAGGTTTGAGTAGTCCACTCTTCAGACAGAACAGGAAAATGGCTGGTTTGTTGGAAGATAGTAATTTTTAATGTTCCTCAGTTATGGGAAATTCTTGTCCTCCCTTTCCTATAAGCTAGGACTTGTCCTTTTACAAGTTTTCCATCCTATTGGTTTAGGACACAAAACCTAATTTAATGAATAATTTGGGGTTTGCAAATTGTCTCTTTTCTGACACTAGGCTCAGAAACATAGCAGACTACCTGTACCTTTCCACCTCTCAGAGTTCAGAAACAAGCAGGTACCAGCTGCCAACTAGAGGATGGAAGGGACTGGTGCCTCCTGCTACCTGGTAATGGTCTAGGGGTCTAGAGACCATTGGATCCCTGGAGCTCCCTGGCCAGTCTAGTTGAATCTGTGAGCTCAAGTCCAGTGAGAGACCTTGTCTCAAAAAATCAGGTGGAAAGTGACTGAGAAAGACAAGTGACTTCAATCTCTGCCTTTACACTCATGCACTCCACTATGCACGCACACATACACACACACACACACACACACACACACACACACATGAACATGTACAACACACACACATACAATGAACGAGAAAGAGGGGAAGGTGCCCAAGAATATGGCTCTAGTTTTGTGACCATAGGAAAATCCTTCTTTGCCTTGTTTCTCCATCTGTTAAAAGACTACAGTATTGGCATAAATATAAACTAAACACTACAGGACAGTAACAGAGATTAGCATATGGTAAGTCTTCTATAAATGGCAAGGCTTTATGATCATATTTTACATTTAGCAGGAAATAATTTAAAGGAAGCCTCAACTACCCCACAACTAACAGACATTACACAAGGCTTGCAGCTAACTACAATAATTAAAAAGTCAATACAAAGATTAATATTCCAACTAAAGCAATTAAATGAATATACAACAACAACAAAAATAACCACTTCAATACTGCTTTGTCCAGAAACTATACCATGGACCCAGAAGACTTGCATTCAAGAAATCATACAAACAGTAAGAATCTATGTTAGCTATCACCAAATTACTAAACACTTTATTGGGCACAAATAACAATCTCAATATATACAAGGAACAAAATACAGTATATAAACAGATACTCCACTTTTGTTCTCTTTAAAATATTGAAACTAGATGAGCAAGGTGGTACACACCGTAAGTTCCAGCCCTCGGGAGGCAGAGGCAGGAAGGTCTGAGTTTGAGGCCAGCTTGGTCTCCAGAGTAAATTCCAGAACAGCCAGAGCTACAAAAAGAAACCTCGTCTCAAAAAATCAAATTAAATCAAAACAAACAAAAAAACTGAAACTGCATTGTGTGTGTGTGTGTGTGTCTCAAGACAAACAAAAAGAAAAAAATTGTTTTTCAAAGTGCTTCCTAATTTCATGTTTTATGTTTAAGTAATGGGATATTCTGAAAATGGGTCATGGCTGTCATTTCTTTTTCCTTTTACTATTATTATTTTTAAAAAATGCTTTCCAAATCATCTCTAAAAATTGTGGGACTTTGGGTGACAGTCTAAATTACAACACCATCAAGTGAAGTCAGCCTGCTGTAAGTACTAACTTCTACATTTGTGTTTCTATGAATGAGGCAGCTACAGTCTGTCTTTTATATTACATATTTCAGGCAAGAACAGTTTTAACTGAGATTTTAATCCTATTGGTCTAAGTTGACTTTAACTATGAACAGTTAATAAATCAATTCATATGTTTGTTTCTGCTTACTTAGTGACAAGATCTTCAGGACTCCCCACTCCTGATAAGAGAAAATGTAATTAAAATGAATGTACCTAGAATACTTTTCAGAAACCTTTGGCAACGACAACCTTATGAAGAACTCTATCTTCTTACAATTCACGGCAGTAGTAGAGTTCAATTTTTCTAAATAGTCATATTTATTGTTTTACTAAAACACTTCTTTGACAATCACATCTTTAACACTATCACGACTCAACATGTGAACTTGTTTATGAATTTTGAATTATAAACTAGTACTGCTTTGCTTGTGTTTGGGTTGGGTTTTTTTTTTTTTTCCTTTCCTTTATTTAGAACTCTGAAACGAATCAGACTGCGCTGCAACCCATCCTTGAGACTCAGAGGATAGAAATCTAGGGCAGGGCAGACTGTCTGAGTGTGGCTGAGTCTGCGAAGTGACCCACCGTAAGGACAACCTTGGCTGAGATCTGACCAGGACCCCACAGGGCGGAGGCTCCTGCTCGCACTCAGTGAGTGGTCCCTAGCGCCGCCGCGGCGCTGTCCTCGGCGCTCCCACCTCTTCCGGGCGTCCGGCCCGCCTTTTCCTGTAGGATGCGGCCGCAATGCCCGCCCAGCGCCTGGGCTGCAAAAGGATTAAAGAAAGACTTGAGTGGGCCGCGCGGCCTCGCCCAGCCAAGGGGGAGCAACTTGTCTAGAAAAGTCTGACGGGTTGACAGGAGTGTGGGAGCGCAGTTTGGGAGCCGCCAGGGGACACCCCGCCTCGCGGCAGTCTCGAGTCCATTGCTTCTACACAACAGGCTTCGAAACCCCGACTTTTAAACGCCTTTCGGACAGCCCTTTACTCCACGTCCATTGCAAGCACTCACAGACGTCGGCCATGACAGTTACATCCGGGTATGAAGATGGGCCACGTCCTAAGTCTCCCGGAAGTGACGCGACGCGGAAGGATACGCGCTCGACTTAGGGAAGCTGAGGTGAAGAGGCCTCCGGAAGTGGGTGCAATCGGACTCTGCTGCTGGGACGGGGCAGTAGGAGGAGCGTGGCCCGTTACACAAGCCCAGTCACTGCACTTAAAGCCAACCGTGCTGTGCCTTGTTCAACAACCCGAGAGCCAGAAGCTGTTATTTTTATTTTGTACATATGGAGAAATTAAGACTGAGAAGGGGCAAGGGACTTATCTAAGCCCCTACCAGTAGTATTTGACCTAAGCCAGAGACTGTGTTCTTCGTCCTATTCCTTGTCATCAAAGATTGTTGCCTCTGCAAGCATTTCTTAAGCATAGTAGCCCAAGGAATGGTACCTAGACACACCTATGATTTAAATCAAAGATCAAATTTTGTATTCTGGCTTCATTAGGGGTACAGTATTTTCCTATATTGGGGAACAAAGCCTGGGAAACTGTAGTTTTAAACAATTTGTTTCAGACTAAGCACAATAAAACTTTTGTCTTCTATCAGCATATTGCACTTTCACTATTGCTTTATTTTGCTGATGGTAGTAAACAATAAATAACTAGCAATACTGACTGCAGCACTACAATGTAGCAACTCTGAACTGCCAAAGTGAGGTACTGACAAAAACACATGTATTCAAAGAGATTTAAATTCTTTAATTTCTCTCCTGAGGGGCGGGGGGATCTTAAAGATGAGAGTAAGGGGTTACTCTTCACAAAAAAAAAATGGGTGAGAACCAGGGAAGGCTTCAAGAGCCACTCCACAATCTGAAACAGTTAAGGAAGGAAGGGCAGAGGTCAGAAAGGTTGGTGAAAGTGTCCTAGACTGTTAACAACCTAAGTAACTTTCAACAAATCCATTGAGGATCCTCAATCTAGAAATCAACTGTCCGAGAAGACCTCCCCGGAACCAGTTTGCTTTATATCTGTGCTGGAACAGCCTGTGTTGATGCTAATGTGGCAGAGGATTTCTGAGTGTAGTACATGGGTACCCTTGACCAAGTTTGCTCTCTCTGTTAAACAGCCATAGCAGTTCAAGATTGGTTTCATAATTGTTGGAAACTTTACTAGCACCCCTTCCTTGCCAGCTACCTGTGCTCTCCTGTCTCACAGGTTCCTGTAATACACCCCCAGATGACCCAGTATTCTGTAGCCTGCTGTGGCCTTGAACTTGCTGCTGTCCTCCTACCTCAGCCTCAAGTTCCAAGTCTTAAGAGAGAATTTTAGAGATAAGAGGAGTAGGAATTTTTACAGTGTTATCCATTTCCCTACACTGCTTTAAGTCAGAGAAGTGCCGGTGTATCACCAGAGCTTTTAGAGGTACTATGGTATTTTGAGTAATACCTTGACATCTGAGAAATGTCAAGAGTAGGAGGAATGGAACAGCAAGAAGTTTTAGCAGAGGTGATAGAGAATCTCTATGTGGATACCATTTGTACCACAGTGTGTCAAGACAAGTGATGCATCAAGTGTGGACCACAGGAGTGAGAAAGTTGTGTTAGAACCATTTTGACATGCTTAAGAGGAGAGTTGAGACTCTAGCACAGAAAGCCTGCTTGGCTTGGATTAGTAGAAAATCCAAAGCAATGGATGGGTGAAGTATTGATGGAGAAACTGAATGTTGCTTATCTAGGGAAATCTGCTTGTTCATGTGTTCTTGTGGTACCTGCTCCTTTAGAGCCAAAAGTCCCAAGTTTCTCTTCCTGAGAGAGAGAGATGCTTTTAATGGCACTTCAAGGTCTCCTGTAGTCATGAAGAATGGCCAGAGTACAACAGTGAATTTCTGATCCTGCTGCCTCTACTTTGGGAGTGTTAGAATTCCTCAAACTTTAATTTTTCCTATTTTTTTTTTTTTTTTTACTTTTCTTTATGGAGCCAATAAATGTGTTGGTGGTGGTAGGGGGTGAACACACACATGCACATGAAGCCAAGTTTCCTGCTTTATCATTCTCAACCTCACTCCTTCGAGACAAGGTCTCTCACTGAACCAGAGTTCACCATTTTTTGGCCTGAAAGCTATCAAGCCCTAGACGGCTTCCTGTCTCCCTCCCTCCAAGCACTGGGGTTGCAGGAGCATGCATCCATTCCTGGGTTTTCAATGGATGTTCAGGATCTGAACTCAGGTCTTCATGCTTGTGCAAAAAGATCATTAACCAGGGAACCATTTCCATAACCCCAGTAAACATTTTTGAGCAACTACTTCTTGTCAACCACAGTGTATAATCTTTGAAATACAGAAGGAGGAACAAATAGAATAGGAGCATAAGTAATAAAATATTAACAAAAAATTCAAGTGCTATAATACAGGTATCTCATTTTTAGAGAGGAGCTGGCCTTGTTGATAAATAACTCTCATTTTAATAATGAGAGTGTGAGCAAACCAGAAAACCAGCAACACAGATATCTCGTTTGTCTGCCCATCTCTAACCAACCGGAAGAAGGGTCAAGGAAACTTAGGTTGATCAGGAAAGCAGGGGTTGTCACTTGTTCCTGAGATTGCTCTCTGCTCATCCCAGGATGCTGCAACTGTTACAAGTGGCCGGCCCCTCAATGGGATTCCTGGAAGATTACTCCAGGCAAAACTGCTGATGGAGAAAGGAAGAAAGTCTCGAAAGGTGAGGACCCCAGAATCCTATAAATCTGTACCCAGAGTTCCAACATGGACTCACAACTCTGGGGCCCCTCCTATGCTGACAGGAGATGTTTGTCTGTTTTAATATAATTTATACTTTTTTTTTTTTTTGTCTTCTCCTTCCTCTGTGACTGTTGCTTTTCTGTCCCCATGGCTGTGGCCCTCTTCTCCCTGTCTGTCACTTTCACTTTCTAGGTACCAGCCCCTTTCAGGTAGATGGCCCTGGCACTCTCAGCTGATACTTTCACTTTCTAATCACCTTCGACTTTCTCAGTCTCTGAGTTTGTCTTCTCTCCCAGGTTAACAATTATGTGTTCATGTGATACCCTTAGGTGACAACCCCTTACCCCAAGACCCTCATAATACACCCACTCCTGCTGGAAGCAGACAGCAACCCCTAGCAAGTTACTTTACTTTCTTTTACCATGAAGATCTCACTCAAGACCAGCAAGAAATCACAACTCTGAAGGTAGGTTCATCATCAATTTTCAGTAGACACTTAAGGACCATAAACTATGAACCGAGGTAGCAAACAGGGAATCGATGATGAGTTCTTAATGTATAAAATGCATGTTCCCAGCTTAAGAACAAATAGCTTTAATAAACAGACAAATGTAAGTTATTATGTAAGTTAGTTACAGGTTTTGGGAATGAAAGATTTAATTGTTGAAAAGTGTAGTTAAATATCAGTACGGTTAAAGACAGATCAAAAAGAGCCAACCCTCCTAAGGGGCCCATGGTGAGGGGTTCAGCATCATTAGGTAATGTTAAAAATATTAATTTCTTAGTTCTTTATTATAAGCATCCTTATATATATTTTCCTCTGTGACTGAGTAGGAGTCAGGAATGGGCCATCAGGCCACTTGCATGAAAGCTTGGCTGCCCTGGCCTCGGAGTTGTTAGTCATGCACTCTTCCTTGGCAACTGACTGACCTGCCCAGGGCAGTCCAGTGTTATTGAATACCCCATGACATGGAGAGAACTTTATTCCAGCTGCAAGGACCACCGTAAACCATGACCGTGGCTAGAGTTCAACTGCTCTTTCAGAACGTGCTCCAATCACAACCACATCCATTCCACTCATGGTGAAATTAGAAGACAGCAGTGGGTTTTGGGAAACCCTAGATGATCCTGCCCACTGTGCAACTGTTCTTATTCAGGATAGGAAGCAGAGGCACCTCCCCCCCTGACTCGGCAAAAGCTCCTGATTCCTATATGTAAGGCTTCTGATTCGTTCATAGACAAGGTATCTGATAAGGGTATAAGTAAGCTGTGGATGGTAAGCTGGAAGTCACCCTCACACAAAGCTATGTTTGGTAAAATTACCTTCTTCGAACACCCTCAATCACACAGTTTTGCAACATTTGGCCTCAGGAAAGGTTTCCCCCAATGCCTCCCCTTCACCACCACCATAAGGATTTATCATGTAGCCCATACCAGCCTTTAACACATCCTCTTCATCCCTCAGCCTCCAAATTGCTGGGATTATTGGTGTCCACCACTATACCTGGCTTCTAAGTGTTCTTTTACTGGTTAATTGCAGGTTTGTTTGTTTTTTCAGTTAGGGTAGGCTGAGCTGGTTATACAAGGAAAACCAGCACTCCTAGAGATTTTAGTCCCAAACCCACCCACCAGCCCTGAAAAGGCTGCTGAACAGTTCAGGAACACTGGGAGAGCTAAATCGGCTAAACTGGGACGGAGGAGGGCAGAGGGACTTTAAGAAACCACAGGCAAAAATTTCCAATCCCTGGTTTCTGGAAGAATTCTTGAAGTCCAACAGAGTTAAGAGTCAAAGGTCCCATTACCCACAGCTTAGGAGCTGTCACACCAGCTGCTGGGTGCTGGGCTAGTGCCACTCAAAGCCTAGAACAACCAATCATCTTTGGACTAGAACAGCTAGAACTGTAAGTCTTTGCTTTTGAATCTGGCAGCAATGAATCTCTAGGTTCTTGGAGTTTAAAGCCATGAGCCTTTAGGTTCAAAGCCCAGACTGTAAGTGTATTACACTCAAAAGTGCATGGAGCTGCTCTTTGCCTGTTCATGATTTCCATCTGAATGGAGCAAAGGGAGCCTTGCTCGGCCATCTGTGATGATACACTGGTATGTTAGCAGCAGAAGGGAGGAAGAGAAGAGAGAAGAATAACTGATACCCAAAGATGCTCACTGTGCCGATGGTATATGTTTGCACACAAAACTCCTACAAGTCTCGGAGCAAGCATCAGGAGTCTGCGGTCACTCCTCTTAATCATAAGAGATCAGAAAGCACAGAAAGAATCAACACATTGGCCAAAGTCCCATTCTCCTTCTGAACCTGAAATCCTGTAGTCCAAGAACCTTTCATGTCAAATGACAAAACAATGTATTTTAAGACATTTCAAGAATTCAAAACTAGACCACTGGTGGGAGGCCCCTAGAAAGAAAATGAATGAGATTGGAGGAACAGGATGGCTTGTTGTTTAAGGAAATGGTGCTTATAAACAGTTCCTTTTACAATTTTAGTTTTTAACAAAGTATTTATTTAAAAATTACCATGCATTATGGTCATATGCTTCCCCCTACTCCAGTTCTTTCAAGATGCTTTCCACCTTGCTACCCACCCAACTTTATGCTCTTTCTCTACATTAAAAATGAAAGAAAAGAAAATCAAAACAAAAGCCCAATATAACAAAACATACCAAAATAAAACAAAACAAAATATGCACAGACACACTTATAGACACACACACACACACACACACACACACACACACACTTGCACATGCACATGTGTATATGAATACAAAAATAGAATCTTATGTTGGCCAGTTTCAGGCCCCTGGGCATGGGGCCTGTCCTGGAGTGTGGTTGCTATGCCCAGTGTGACACTACATTAGAAAAAACTGATTTTCCCTTTCCAGTAGAAAGGGAAATGCAATTGCAAATGGCTTCTTTGTTAGGGGTGAGACTTTGTCGTCTCTTGCCCTTCTCCATTCTGAGATTTTGTTTGGTTTTTGTGCAGGTCTCGTGAATGCTATCACAGTCTCTGTAAGTTCATATGTGTATCAATCCTTTTGTGTCTGGATGGCCTGTTTCCTTGGAGTTATCCACCACCTCTGGCTTTTAGAATCTTTCCTTTTCCACACAGATCTCTGTCCCTTGGAGGGAGTGGTTTCATGAAGATGTCACGTATGGGACTGAGCACTCCCATTCACTGCTCTTTGTCCAATTGTGAGTCTCTGTGTTAACTACCATCCACCACAAGAAGAAGCTTCTCTGACAAGGGCTGAGCAAGCTCTAATCTGAGTCCCAGCCTCGAGAGGCAGCTGTTGACCCCTGGTTGAGGGTGGTTATGTGGATCAGCAGTGTCATTTCTTCCCTTGAAGCTGGGTGGTTCATACCAGCTCTCTAATAGCAAAGTGCACAAAACTGGTGTCATGTGACTGCTGAGGGTTCCAAAATACTCCTTCTGCCTGCCTCTCCCTTATTGGAAAGTTTACTCTCAAGAAACCAGGCACCTTTAAGGAATCTCAAAGTAATCTACAAACAGAAGTTACCTGGAGAGACCCATAGGGAAAGAAAATGAATCTCCCAGCCAGCATCCACCACCAGCATTCTGAGGGATAAGATCTTTAATGATTTCAAAATACCAGTTTGCAGTCTTCCAAAGAAGGATCCAAACAATGTAGAGCAGAGATGAGCTATCTCTGTGCATTTTTTGAATCTGATCCACACAGAAGCCATAAGCATAAAAGTTGTTTTTATAATATTGAACTCAGGAGTCCTTTTCTTTTACATTCACAAAATCTGAAATACATGAATATGATAGGTAAGTTGTACAAGGATAATATTGGCTCAATATCAACTATGAGCAAGGCTAAAAGGAAGAGTCTGTTTAGGAACTGGAGAAATAACTCAGTAGATAGTGTGCTTGCCTTAGTTAGCTGAAGACCCTGGGACTCACATCAGATGCTAGGCATGATAACAGACACTTGCTAACCCCAACGATAGTGAAATGGGAGGTGAGAGCAAATTCCTTGAGCTCATGTCCGGTTAGCCTAGCCTACTTGGTCAAGTTCCAGACCGTGCAAGGCATATCTCCAGCAAAAGATCCATAGACACCTAAGATTATCTATCCTCTGACCTCCACATACACATGCATACCCCACACACATGTGCACATTCACACACATACCCTCACACATGAAAGAGCAAGTTTAAGTTTAATAAAGTAGCATAATCACTTAAGGATAAATATTAGATTCAAAGCTCCACATTCAGTTTTTAAAATTCATCTTTAATGTTTTCATGAGAGACGTCTTAAAAGGACAGGAGAGGAGAAGAATGAGGAGATAGAATATTCTGGGAGACTTTGTCTTTTAAAGATATTATCAGACAAAATAGCTTACTGGGAAATGACTAAGAACAGCAAAATCGATGGTGCCACAGAACTGAGGTAGTAGCCCGTCATCAAATCTGTGAACTTCACTGCAAAAAGCTTCATATACTCAAAGTACAAGTTTGTGCTTTACAAGAAAGAAAAGCTAATTCAGAAGGAAGAACCAAGCGCTTGGATAGTAAGGCCAGGTGATTGGGAATGGATCTAATTAAAACTATCTTATTGCCCAGATGTTCATAAGAATTCTGTAAACCATGTGCTCTGCCCATTTCCACCTTTCAAAGCTAAGCATCTATACCCGGTCACCCAGGGCTTCTCTACCAGTCTCTATTTGGCCTGGAAGTCATAGACAGTTTGTTTTCTTTGTTCATGAGGCTTCAGATCAACAGGAACAATGCCCAGGAGCTTTTCTTTGTTTGTTCAGTTTTTTGATGGTTTGTTTTGTTTTGTTTCAAGATA
This sequence comes from Arvicanthis niloticus, assembly GCF_011762505.2. Lineage (NCBI taxonomy): Eukaryota > Metazoa > Chordata > Mammalia > Rodentia > Muridae > Arvicanthis > Arvicanthis niloticus. The sequence goes on from NC_047658.1 coordinate 147,387,437, forward strand.
GGGCACATAGGTTTGGCTGTCCTGGAACCCACTATATAGACCAGGTTGGCCTCAAATTCACAGAAATCCACTTGCCTCTGCTTCCCAAGTAGGATTAGAGGCATGTGCCACTACACCTGGTCCCAGGAGCATTTTTTTTTTTTAAAAGACTCTTACAACAAAGCCTCATCCACACCTGTGTAGCCAATTGTAGTCATTTCCTCATGGAGGAAAGAGGGAGGAGACTCATACGATTTAGGAAGTAACAGACTACCAGAGTCACAAGACCCTGCCCTCAAGGTTGTAAAAGCAGTAAACAATTTCTGGGAAGAGGAGACCTTTCTGGCAGCCAAGTCATCTGCAAGTTATGGGAGAAGCCCCATGAGGAGAAGCCAAGCTGAGGTAGGCTACGTTCCTGCTCTGAGTCACCTCCTTTAAGTAACCTCTTACCTGAGTTATCACTCATGCTGGGGTAGGCTGGGTACCTGCTCTGAGTCACCTACGCTCCCTTAAGTCACCTCTTACCTACGTTCCTGAAAGTAACTCTGGGAAGCTCACAGTTACTAATCTCGTCTAGGACCTCTCTCAGGTGCCCTGTCTGGACACTCTCCAAGTCGAGTCATAACAACTAGATAGAAAACTAGGGAGTTTTGTGCTCATTCTGTGCTGACACATTGGAAAGTGACTGTATTTCCCATATGAGCGGCACATGAATAAATGTGGAGGGGTACTTGGGAAACAAAGTGGCCACTGAGAAGGTGTCCAGTGATTTTTTTTTTTGTCGTTTGATATTAACAGACTGTTAGCAGAGTCTCCGCACTAAAACAGTTGATCTCTGCAGCCAAAGTGACAGAGTAGAAATGAGGGGAGTGGGGGAGGCAGCCCTGTGTAATAAAGGACAGGTGGCTTGCACCTTGTTTTCTCTCAGATTAGTTGCTGTGGTGGATGCCAGCTGCCATGCCAGAGTACATGCAACACCCTGGCAGAGCTAAGGGGTGCTTCAGAGGAGCCACCTGGCAACAGCCTGCCTGGCATGGAAGACACTTGAAAGCAGATCACTACACACAGTCAAGCTGTGACAGCACTTCTAGTGAACCCCACCTGCTGTTACTGTTACCTCTTGTGACACAGTGCCTGAGACACCTTGCAGTGCTGCTCCTGGGTCACTTACCCACACAAATCGCAATAAAATAATAGCTGATTGAGTTTGTGAAGCTTGAAGTAATTATTAATGTAATTATAACTTGCTAACATGGGAATTTCCCCAAATATGAAGGTCTACTTCCCCATCAAAACTATAAGCACAATGCATATTTCAAAGTCATGCTAGAGATGTAGGAGCCAAGCTGCTGAAAGCAGACAGGTAGAAAAATTTAAGAGCAAAACTCATGCTGGAGAGATGGCTCAGTGGTTAAGGACACTGGCTATTCTTTCAAAGGACCCAAGTTTGGTTCCCAGCACCCATATCAGTAACAACCACCTGTAACTCCAGTTCCAGGAAATTTGATACCTTCCAGATTCTGTGTCACCTGTACATATGTGTTGCATACCCTCACAAGAGACACTTAGCCACACATAAATAAAATTAATAAACAAGGCTTTAAGAGCAAAACCAATATTTAAAAAATATTTCCAATGAAACAGAAATTGGATAGATTGTAGTCATGATATCTAAATAGAAACAGGAGAAGCCAGAAACCATGTAAAATACCTTCTTTGCCATGCAAGAAAACAACTGTCAGCCTAGATTCCACACCAACCAAAAATGAATTATCAAAAGTAAAGCAAATCTTCAGACCAATAAACATTGAAAAACGTACTTGAAAGCATATACTAAAAGATGTGCGGTGGCACATGCCTTTAATCCCAGCACTTGGGAGGCAGAGGCAGGTAGATCTTCATACAGATCTTCATAAAGGAAAGCATTCTGTCTACTTGGAGGATATAACAATTTGTATATACATAATAACGTCACTTCAAAATGTACAGAGCAAAAGAACAGAGCTATAAAAAAAGAGACACATCTATGTTCATAGTGGAAATGTCATTATCTTTTATTAGCATATATTAACTGTATACATATGTGTGTACATGTGTATATATATTGGGTATATTATTATTAATAATTATTACTGTGCATTTGCATGCACACGTGTGTGTGTGTGTGTGTGTGTGTGTGTGTGTGTGTGTGTGTGTGTGAAATGTACATGAAGGGTCAAGTCATAGCATACACATAGTAGTCAGAGAAACCTTTTGTGTAGTAGACTCTTTCCTTGCACCATTATGTGGATTGTGGGGATTAAACTTGGGTAATCAGACTTACGTGGTAAGCACCTTTGCCTGATGAGCCATCTTGCCAGCCCTTGTACATACTCTCCGAGGAAATAAGAGAACAGAGTAAAAAATAGAGATCTAGAAGAAAAAAAAACCGGTTTAGATTCACCTAAGTGACATCTATAGACACTTTACCTTCTATGCACATTATTTTGAAAAGCACACAAAATATTTAACAATATTGACTATATTGAAGACTGTAAAGCACTCTCAACAAATTAGGATAGTTTGATTTTCTGAGAAATACCTTTTCTGATCACAATAGAATTGTGTTCAAAATCCATAACAAAAAGCAGCAAAGAATAAAATCAAAGAAACACTGTGGGTTTAGATATTAAGATATATTTCAAAAGAAACCCCAAGGGTTAAAGGAATAGCATCTAAAAAATTTTAACCCGGAATTATTCCTGTCTAAAGGAAACACAGGGACAAAAAATGGAGTGGAGACTGAAGGAAAGGCCATCCAGAGACTGTCCCACGGGACCAATACAGATGCAGATAGATACTCACAGCCAGCCATTGGACTGAGACTGGCAGCCCCAATGGAAGAGTTAGGGGAAGGACTGAAGTTGCTAAAGGGGATTGCAACCCCATAGGAAGAACAACAATATCAACTAACCAGATACCCAGAGCTTCCAGGGATTAAACCACCAACCAAAGAGTACAAATGGAGGGACCTATGGCTCCAGCTGCATATAGCAGAGGTTTGCCTTATCTGGCATCGATGGGAATCCCTTTGGTCCTGTGGAGGCTTGATGCCCCGGCATAGGGGGATGCTAGAGTAGTGAGAAGGGAATGGGTGGATGAGTGGGGGAACACCCTTTTAGAGGCAAAGAGGATGGGGGATGGAGTAGAAGGTTTGTGGAGGGGAGACTGGGAAGGGGTATGTTTGAAATGAAATAAATAAAATAGCCAAAAAACAAACAAAAAAACCCACAAAAAAAAAAAACAAACAGAAAAAAAAAAAACCCTCACCCCACCCCCCCCCAAAAAAACTTGCAATAGAAGTTAGAAAACATTTTGAAACAGCTAATGCAGTGCTTAAGAGGGACATTTACAGTTTTACATGGCTGAATAACAAAAAGAGATGATTCGCTAAAGTTTCCAGAAGCAGAAAACAAGCAAGCTCGTGTCATGTAAAGGGAGGGAATAAGCAAAACATTCAACAAGGAGAGTCCACAAATTGCTGGCCGTGGTGGTGCACACCTTTAATTGTACACTCCAGAGGCAGAGGCAGGCAGATCGCTTAGTTTGAGGCCAGCCTGGTCTACAGAACAACAGAATCAGCAAAGTTAAAAATTTGGGTGCTTAAGATAGATAGATAGATAGATAGATAGATAGATAGGTAAATAGGTAGATAGATAGATAGATAGATAGATAGATAGATAGATAGATAGACAGACAGACACAAAGAGACAGAAAGATATTATAGCTTATAATAGCAATGTATAAGGAGCTATAAAATATCTGCAAATAAGAAAATGATAAAATGACAGTGAAGTTAGCACTTAAGGAAAAAATGCATGTTCTAGGAAAATATAACAAAATGAACAGAAGAGGAAATACATGGCTGGAAAATGTACAGGAGATGCACATGTGAGTCAATGACGTCACTATCATCACACTTTGATTCTGAGCTTGTCCTTTCCCCTCCTTTTGGTGTTGGGAGTCTGACCTAGGGTCGTGTGCAATGCTAGGTAAATACTCTGCCACTGAGCTGCCTCTTCTGGGCAGAACTGTACTTCCTGAAAAATCATCAAATATAATTTCACTTGGTGTTTTTCATTTTAAAATGTATCCAATCTGGGATAGCACTTATGCAATTTTAGTGCCTTTAAAACTATACTGAAATGACAAACATATTTAATGGTTATATTCTTAAACCCTTATGGCATTTATATGCTACTACTGTGTTTGAGATGTTTAATGTCTAGGATCCTCAGTCGCAGAGTTTGGTTGATATTTAAGATGTTAAAGGAAGCTCCACCATGTGAAATGATATACAACTATTTACTTCTTTGTCTTGATCTTGGAATAGTTTGCATGGAATAAATTCTAGGAAAAGTGCTGAAACTCTGTGTCTTAAAAATTATCCCAAGAGTGAAGAGACAGCAAATGGAAGGAATAAAATAATTGCTCAACAAATCTATCCAACAGCCAACCCTCATTCTATATATTTTTAAATAGGCGAAGGATTTGAGGGGAAATTTTCCAAAGAAGAAATTCAAGTGGCCAATAAATGTATGAAAAATGTCACTAACTGTTAGAGGAATGCAAATAGAAACCAGGGTGACCAATTTTGTCACCCTGGTTAAAATGGTTATTGTTTAACAAACAAAGAAACAAAACTGAGATAACAAATGTTAGTGACAATGTAGAGAAAAGGGAACTTTCAAAGAGTGTGTGGGCCAACAAGATGGTTCAGCAGGTAAAGCACTTGTCACACACAAATCTGGTCACCTGAGCCTAATCTCCCAATGTACACACAGGTGGGGGAGAGAATTCAACTCCATAAAGGTTGTCCTCAGACCCCCATGTACACACCTACTCAGAATAAAATTTAACACATTTTAAAAAATGAGACTGTAAGTCAGTACTATTATTATGGAGAACAGTACAGACATTGCTTCAAAAAGTGCAAGTGAATCTGTTATAGGATCTGGTTATTTCACTTCAGGGCACAAGTCCAAAAGAAATGAAATCTACACACCAAAGTGTTTTTCTGGATACTCATGTTAACTGCCCACTATTCACACTAGCTTAAGACAGAGAATGAACATGGTTGCTCACCAACAGGTGTCCAAATAAAGAAGAGTGTGGTGTTTACACACCAGAGAATATTATTCGGGAATATTATTGAGAATATTATAGGGAAGAATGGAATCCTGTATTTTGAATCAAAATGAATGGAGCTGGATAGGATAATGTTGAGTGAAATAACCCAGACACAGAAAAGCAACTGCTTCATGTTTCCCTCCTATGTGGAAGCTTTAAATAATGTCAGTCTGAATGTGGAGTAGAGATTTTTAGAAGCTGTGAGTGGGAGAGCAGGAATGGAGGGAAGCTGAATGTTACCATGCACATTGCATTCATAGACTATTGCACAGGACCTCGTTGGTGTGCTCAAGCAATACAGAGCAAGGAAAATAAAGACTGCATTTAAAAGAGGCCTGGTGGTTCACATTTGCACTCTAGCCCTTGAGAGGCAGAGGCAGGAGGATGGCCACTTCAAGATCAGCATAGGCATTGTAGTGAGACTGTCCCAAAGTGAGCTACAATCTTGTAAATATTCCATTTTTTCTGTGCACAGTTTAAAGGCAGAAATATAGACATGAGATCCAGTTTTGCGTTTTGCTACACAAATCTCTTGTACTCCAGACCTATACATCCCTGACAGATGTGTGCTCAGATCTTCTCAGATTATGTATGGACCACTCGGTCATTTTCATTTGACTTTTAGATTTTGCTGTATAAGAAAAAAATTACAGAGGGCTGGACAGATGGCTCAATGGTTAAGAGCATTGGCTGCTCTTCTAGAGGTCCTGACTTCAGTTCCCCACAACTGCATGGTGTATCTAAAGACAGCTACAGTGTACTCATATGCATAAAATAAATAATTAATTTTTTAAAAAAAATCTTACATTGCTATGTACAAGTTCAGGATTGTGATACTTTCTTAATAGACTGTTCTTTTTTATTATTACTCTTGAGTGACTCTTTTTCATCCCTATAAAAACTTTGGTGTTTAAATGACATTTGGCACCCTTGTTAATAGTTGACCTCGTTTTCCTTCACTGTTTTCCTGGCATGTCTTCCTATCCTTTGCTTTCAGAGTTCATACTTTTATTTTAGGTTTTCTCCTATGCATAGTTCAGAGATAGCATTTATTTGTAGGGTTCAGTCCTAGAATCTGTCATGCATTATCTAAGCACAATCTGTTAAAATGGTTATTGATACATTTAAATTGTTTTTATTGGAGTACTGTAGCGTTATTAGGTTTTTATGGTGTCCCTTTCTCATAGTGGGTAGAAAACATGCATTACTTTTTTATTTTCTCCTGGATTAAAAACTGTGGGGGCTATGTCTATTTCTTAAGTAGTCATCCTTAATTATATTCATCCTTAAGGATATAAATTATGGATATATCTTTTTTAGTAGTGTCCATACTCAGTTTTCTTACCTCTATTCTGAAAATAATAAGGTGTTTTACCCACCAAATGCCAAGGCTAGCTCCAAATCGTTTGACTGTTGCATAGTGTTGGCATCAAGTTGTTTGAAGATAAAGTTTCTTCAAAGAATTAATTTTCTGAAATACTTGTAACTTTCAGAATTCTTCAAGTTGTTAAATCTGTGACCTTCCCCTCAGGATGACTTACCTCTGGTAAAGTTCAGCGTGACTAGGAAGGTGATATTTAAGCTTGTTTATTCTTCCTATGTGGCAAATACCTTTATCCCCCCACCCTCACCATGGACCTGTTATTTTAGCTAGGTGTGAGGTTCTAGGTTGACAGCCATATCCTCTTTACTCTCAGCAATTCCAGATGTGTCTTACAGTCTCTAAGATGCCACTGAAGGGGGTGTCCTTTACTTTGTCATTTATTTGCATTTAATTTTTTTCTTGCTGTCTTAGTGTTCTACCGATAATTCTTCAATGTCTGCTTCCTAAAATTAGGGAAAGAGAAAAATGGAAGGAAGGGAAAGGCGCAGGCCCTTCAAATGCCTGGACACTCAGTAGTTGCTTCAGCTTCACTCTGCAGAGGACAGTATTGGGACCCTGGCCTGCAGCAGGTTTGTGTGACCATTGTGCAACAATGCCTCTTCACCTTTATGTCAGTATCTCTGTGATTAGAAGTAATTATCAGTAATCTCAATACAGAGGTTGGGAGTATAGCCTTGGTCTTGGATATATGAACCACTGTGTACCCAACCACCACTGCCACAAAACATAAAATGGAAGGAAAGGAGGGAGGGAGAAAAGAAGAAAGAAAGAAAATACTGATCTTTGGTATGTGCAGACAAACACTTGGTTTTTATTGCATATCCTGGCTTTCCCCCCAGGATCAAGAACCTAGGTATTTTTCTAAAGGGACTACAGAAGCCAGCATAAGCTATGAGCTGACATGGACTAAAATTACTAGTGGTCAGTCTAGACAAGACTTCCTATGGAAGTTCTAAGCTATCAGTGGACTTCAGAGTTCCAAAATAGTTACATCATCAACAGATCCTGACAAACAGCTCTTGTCTAGGTAGATAGACACCTGGTACTTATTCTCTTGCTATAGTCCCAGAATTATTTCTGGATGCCTGTCTTTTTTATAAGTCTTCTTTTGAATAAGATGAAATTTATTTCTACTTCATGAACTGTATTCATTTTAAATGAGTAATTTGAAATTAATCTTTCTGTTCCAATTATTGTCTAGGTAAAAAGAGCCTTCTAAACTTACTATTTTTAGGTAAGTGTTTGAATCCCGTTACCCTTTGAGCTAAGAGTGGGATAGTGACAGTATATATGTTTTCTAGATATTCTGATGCTTTGGGTTTTTGAAAAAGGCAACAGAGGTAATCTCAGGCTTCCTAAGGTCATTTTTTTTTTTTTTACTTAAATCTGGTGAGCTTCTACCTGTTGCCTTGAAGTGAGGCTCCTTTGATGCAATTGGCTCTTTACCTCTGATAAATGTAGGCTGTCTGGTGACTTGGCCAGTTAAAGTGAAGACAGTGGGCTACAGACGTTTTCCCCCCTCTCAGTTGATTTATACTTATTACTTTAATACTTATTGGTTTATACTTATTACTTTAATACTTATTCCCAGGCTAACCTCCTCCTTTTCTTTCTTTTTAATTTTTTTTGATTTTATGTATATGGGTATTCTACCTGTGTGCATGTCTAAGAGAGCATCAGATTCTCTAGAACTGAAGTTACAGATGGTTGTAAGCCTTCAAGTGATTTCTGGGAAATGAACCCAGATTGTCTGGAAGAGCAACCAGTGGTTCTCTTAACTGTGGAGCCATTTCTCCAAATTCTATTACTTCCTTTTCTGCTACACTCTAGCTTTCCCTTCCTGTTAAGGAAATCAGCGAAATACAAAATTACCTGATCATAAGTCATTCAGTTTCTCTCTTTCCCTCTATGTTAAATGTCAAAATAAAAAATAATTTTTAACAACCATTTTATCTTTCATCTATATTCTTTCCTATATGTGTTCCTCTTACTTGTGGAATAATTCTCTGATAAATTATCATCTCATCTGTAAAAATGCAATATATCTCAGGTAGCATGCTTTAAAAACCTATCTATCTATCCATCTATCTATCTATCTATCTATCTATCTATCTATCTATCTACACTTATTTATTGAAAGTTCTTACTATCAAATATCTTCAGTCTTCAAACTTCTAATTGTCCCTTATTCGTGTTTGTTTGTTTGCTTGAATAGTAGCATCTGTACTTCCATCTCTTTTACAAAATCTCTCTCTCCCTCTCCCCCCCCCTGTTTGTGTGTGTGTGTGAGAGAAAGGGGGGTCGGGGGGAGAGACTACATGTGTGATGTGTGTGGCATGTGCACAAGTGTGTCTGTGTCATTGGGGGCATGAGGTTGATGTTAAAGGTCTTTCCTCCATTGCTCTCATGTTCAGTTTTTGACAAAGTGTCTCTTACTGAACATGAAGCTCAAGAATTCTGCTAGGTTGGGTAGCCAGCAAGTTTCAGGGATCTTCCTAGCTTTTCAGAAAGGCATGCTTCTTGATTTGACATCTTTTTCTTTTGCTTGTTAAATCTTAGGAATTTTTGTTCTTTCTTTAGATCAGATTGAAAGCTAAGTTCTTTTAGTCCCAGTTAAAAAGAGAGAAATGAAGAGAGTCAGAGTTGATTGACCAGACCTCATAAAATCACTGAGGATTACTGCTTCCGATCCATCTATCCACACCTCACTGTAAAGAAAATCCGCTATTTGATTAGTCTTGAGCTCATGCTATCCACACCTCACTGTAAAGAAACTCCGCTATTTGATTAGTCTTGAGCTCATGCTAACAGTTCTTGCTTTCTGTCTGTATTTCTTCCTATGAATGAGTTGTTTCCTTTCTCTAAGCCATGAGTAAGGCAAACCAAACATGAGATTGCTTATTATTACTTAATGAAAATTTCAGTAGTTTTCCCTTATCATTCTAGTGAGCATACACTTATCACTTAAACTTCAACTCCTGTATAGAGTGAGTTACAGGAAACTGGAACAAACGAGAACATCCATGGAAAAGAGTTGTGTGATCCTTTTACTTACTATTAATTTAACTTTGTACCACCAGGGCAGAAACAATATTTTGTAGCAGGAAGATGTTTGCAGATTCTAGAACATACGTTTTAAAAAATGGGCTGCTCTTATAATTTGTATTGCTGAGGTTTCATGAAATTCATTTTTACTCTCAATCCCAGCTGTCTTTGTTTTAATATAATACACACATTCATCTCTGTGGCATATAAATAGGTGCTTGAGGGAATTTCTCCTGAAAAGATATCAAATAATGAACTCTGAAGATAACATTGAGACCTCTTTGCTAAGACAGCAACATCTTCTCATCCCTGAGCCATAATGTAAAGGGTGAAGTGAATGGATTTGTCTACTAATGAAAGAAATAAAAAAAAAAAAAAAGGGAAAAGAAAACATTGGGGGAAAATACCACTTGAAGCTCGGCTACCATTTTATAGATTGTCATTAGTGACCAACCCATAATAGCCTTGATCAAGGTATATGGCCATTTCATGTTAGATCTCTCACATTGTTTATGTTTAGTTTGTCCACAATCAGATGCATTGAAGATATTGTTGGGGCAGGATGCATGGGGTTGAGTTGAAAGATCAACAGAAAGAGATGAAATCTTAGGAGACTCTTGCTTGTGCTTTAAATTAAACATCTTGCCAGGCAGTGGTGGCACATACCTTCAATCCCATCACTCAGGAGGTAGAGCCAGGTGGATCCCTGAGTTTGAGACCAGCCTGGTCTACAGAGAGAGTTCAAGGACAGCCAGGGTTACTCAGAGAAACTCTGTCTCAAGAAAACAAACAAAGAAGTAAACTTCTGTTTTTTCATTATGATTGAAGTACTTATGGTGTATCAAGCTATACTTGCTTTTCTGTGAACTTATATTTAAGAAAGCTACCCACATTATGATATGATGTCATATGATTCAGAGGACAGAATACCTAAAGTGAAATGCATTATATCCATTTTTTTCATTATTTTATATTGACCCACTTTATGATGCAATGACTATGAATTAATAATACATTTAAACAAAGGATTTGTAAGCAAGAAGGAAACTTTGTGACTGTCAACACCAGGTTTACTATGATAAGCTAAGAGGTTATTGCCCCCTACTAGTAAATAGCAGGTTTATCTTCAGAACAACCTATCCCTGAAAGCATTAACATGGTTATCCTATTCCCATGAACTACCTTTAAGTATAAAACATTCTAGAATCTTTTCTTGAACTATTATTCAGCGTTTGTTTCTTTGTAGTTTTAGAGTCTATCTCCTCTTCCTTTCTGTTTCACTCCTTTTGTTAACTTCAGTGTTCAGAACTTTAAAAGAGCAAATAAGACTTGTTTGTTAGGAATGAAAAAACTGGGCAAGGGAAAGAGAGAGCTCAACAACGTTTTAGCTTATTTAGCATGCAATGAATACCTTGAGTCTTCTAGCATAAACGCAGGTTTTCAAGGTGAATATATATGCAAAACTAAATATTTATGAGAATACTTCAGAGCATGATGATGCATCATTTTCGTCATGTGAATTATAAAAACTGTAACAAAACTATTCACATTCCCAAACAACTTTTTTTCCCCTATTACAAAAACAAATAAGCTTTTCACCCCTTCTCTCCTCAGCAATGTGTGTCCTCTTTTCTGGAGCAATGAAAATACTGTTTTAAGGAGAAAATCTACCAGCACTCAGGAAGCAGAGGCAGGCAGAGCTCTGTGAGTTGGAGCCAGCCTGGTCTACAAATTGAGTTCTGAGACAACCTGGGCTCTGTTAGACTGTCTCAGGACCTGTTCCCCTGTCTCATCGCCCTCCTCCCTCCCCCGCACCCCCAAAAATCTATTTTGCAAATATCATTATAGATTATAAATATGCCCTTTTATATTAATAGATTTCACCTTCAGTTTTATAGTTATATTTGTACTTCTTATATGAGTTTCAGCTTGCCTCTTCTAGGAGGACTTTTGTACAACATTATACTACCAAAAACTAAGGGTTCTCCGGAGTGTTTCTTTTTCTTTCCTTCTCTCTCTCTCTCTCTCTCTCTCTCTCTCTCTCTCTCTCTCTCTCTCTCTCTCTCTCTTTTTATTTAAAGGGTAAAGTCCGTGTGCAACAGGTCAATGTGTTCAAAAGCATACCCCAAGAAAATGGAAAATTCTTAAAGGTTTTAAAGTTGGTTTTAAGAAAAATTTGTGCGTGTCAGGGGTTACTCAGGTTAACCCCCTACTAGCCACCACCCTATCCCCCACCCCACCCCCCAAAAACTACGGCCCACCGTTGAAGCCAAAATTTTTAGTTTCGATTTTTAATATTTTGCTATATCCCTCCGCCTCGTGGTTTTGATGGCAGCAGGTTCCACAGTACTTCTGCGTGTATGGTCTTTTGGGGGGGTTTTGTCTTTTAAGGAAGGTAATTATTTACCAAGTGAGATTAGTAGGCTTCTGAAACGTTCTGAAAGACAGGAGCCACGTTTGAACTTTGTACGACTCTTGTGTGGTGTGGGGGAGGATTCTTTTCTTGGGGGCAAGGATTCCATTTTTGAGGCTGTGATGTGTGTGAAAGGGTTTTCTTCGTGGAGAGGACTTCCTTCGCTCAGACGAGACCTGCAGGCCGCGGGAGGAGGTCGGTCCGCTGAGGGAAGACCGTCCCTCAGCCTGCGAGGCTGCCTTTGAACTCAGGGTTGGCTCCCTTGTGGGCCAGAGCTTTGGGTGGCAGCTTCGTCCAACGACTAGGACTTCAAGGGATACCAGAACCTGCGTGATCCGAGTAAGCACAGGGAAGACGCCATTTGCTAAGACGGGGCTGGTTAAAATCTCTGGGTTGAGGCCATTTCCTGTCAACCAAGGCTTGCCAAGCACACCAGTTCCTGCTTCTGGTGTCTACTTGGGAAAGTACGGCAGCCATTTTCCCGTTCCTCCACCGGCAGTAGGATCCCCGCTGCTAGTGAGTAGAGGGGGTGTGGTGAGCTAGGACGCAGGGTGGCGCCTTGTGGAAAGGTCAGCCGTGGACTCAGCGCCATGGCCTACTGTCGTGAGGCTGAGGCGCGGACCCTTCCGGCCGCCGTTCTCTTCCGCTCGCCTCAGGTGCAGCGCGGATCCCTCCGCCGCAGCGTGCGCTGCCGGCAGCGCGGCGCTCCGCTTTCCGGCAATACCCGGATGGAGGGATAATGGCCGCCATCTGGGACTCGCAGGCAATGGGGACCACGACAGGTATTCCCTATGTGCGGAGCCGCCAAGACTAGTTAGGATGTCGGGACGCACGGAGAGGCAGCAAGGGGCCAAGGGCGAATTCTCGGGGTGCCAGGGTTCCCCCTAAATGGTCTTAGGGATCCGCCTCTTGTGATAGGAAGCTCATGTTAAATAGTCCCGTCCATTCAGCGCTTCCGGCCAACTTGCCGCAAAGTTTTCTAGAGAAGTCAGTGGTTTTTAACCCGGGGCTCTTGCCAGCTCTTAGGGCTGGTCATTCTCGTCTCGGCTTGGGCTTCTTGTAAGTTTGTCCGTAAGAACTCCCCACGGTCTCAGAGCCTAGGACTTGGGCGCTCGCGGAACAGTGTACTTCCGCGCGTCCTAGGGGCAGCGGAACTCCGGGGAAAGGGGCGGATGGGGCGCGGCGTTTGGGGGCGATGCGGGGGCGTTTGGCGCGCGAAGCCATCACTCGTCGGGTTCCGCGGCTGGTGGAGACGGGATGGGCAGCCCTCAGTCCACACCCCTCGAGCTGTAGGTTCGCTGGCCCGCCTCGACGGCATCCCTACGATGGGCCCAGTCTATGGTTATTGGGGTCTCTTCCTTGCAGAGACTCCCCGCTCTCAGGCGCACGCACTGCGCGCCCTCAGAGTTGGGCAAGAAAGTGCTCCTCTTTGTAGACACCCCCCTCCCAACCACACCCAGTGGCAGATGGATTTCTTTGTAACTGGCTTTTTTCACTTGTAGGGTCCATCTTGAATCTGTTCTTAACATGGTGTCCTCTTTGTTAAGTGTGTAGTCTCTTGAGTTACATGGCTTTGGTAACTCAAAAAGTATTAGGTCTGAATGCATATATGGTAGTGTGTTTTAACTCTTATCTAGACCAGTGGAACTTCAAAGTTTAGAAAACTAAAGTTAAGGGTCACTTTTCGCTTTAGGTTTAAATTTGGGGTACTTAGTGTTTGTAAGTTTTTTTTTTCAAAAGTTGAAAATGGGGAGGGGCGGCAGTTTTTAAGGAATTCATGAGAATGGTGAACTGTCTGTGATTGTCTCAAGGATGTAATGTAAAACCAACTCACAATGTGGTAGGAAAGTCATTAATTTGAAAGTCTGTTTTTTAAGGCACATGTTACTAATAATAATTGAATTGCTTTTTTTTTCCCTCAGCAAAACAGGTCTGATTTGAGTGTGCTCTAAAGTTTGTATGGTCAGAATGAATAGAGAGCATTTAAGGTGATTCCTAACGTTTTTAAAGTTATAGCTGCAAATCTGTTAATTATCCTTCAACAGAACTGTATGAAATTCATAAGGGACAGTTTATATTAACACTTTGGGGGTTTTGGCATTCTATGGGGTAGGTAAGCATAGTAGATCTTACTCTTTACCGGCTGTTTTTTCCAATTATGATTACCAATTCAAACATTATATGTCTGATGTTTGGAAGGATAAAAGGATAGCAAATGCAATGACTTTGTGTGAGCTCATAGCAAATAAACAAATACTGGAGGGCTTTTAATCATAACACCTTCACATCTTATATCTTTTCTGGAAGTAGTATAGTGTAGTGCCAAAAGCTGCTGTATTTTGAGATATTCTGAATGAGAAAGTTTCTATCTAAATATAGTTTGATTGGAAAAAAAACAAAACCTTACAATGCTCTTCTAATGAACTTTTGCTACTTTTTGCAATTTTGGTGCTTACTCTTACTGAAGCATTGTGTCCTGTAGAGAGCATTTAATATGACCAGTTTTCCTACTTTTCTGGGGTTTTTAAGTGCAAAATTTTCTTCACTTGCATATCTTCAGATACTCTACTTAAAAAGTTTTTGTCTATAAGAAGGAGAAAAAGGTTCTTACAAAATTTTAGATGTTTATCTGTTGTCTGATCTCATGTATAGTCTATTAATTCCTGTAGGCTTCATATCATAGGCAATTCTCCTGAGATGTTGATACCAGCATTGAGCATTTTTATTGTTAATATGTTTTTGTAGTTGTGGATAAGTGGTTCAGAATCAGATGCAATACTAGTTCTGCTTTTGCGATTTGAATAGGGCAAGACTAGTTTTCCTTTTATTGTATTAAGTGATGCTATTGTATTAGATAGATTTTTTTTGAATTGTGAGTTTTGTATTACACAAATTATGACATGTCATCACTGGGTATCCATGATATGCCTATGACAAGTACAGAGGAGCTTAAAAATAAATTAACATGCCTAACTTAAATATGAAGTATAATTGACAAGGATAAAAGCATTTTGCTTTTGCTGTCAAAATTTTAAAATCTTTGCTTGCATTTCTAGATATCATCTCTTGACCACTGTACCTGATTGTGGCATTGTCCAAGCATTAAGTTGTGTGCCTTTGTTCCTGGGAGAAAGGTATGGATTTGAGTAGATAGACTATTAACTAGTAAGTTCACATTTTAATATTGGATTAAATAGACTGAATGGTTACATATCTCTGAATTTTCAGAGTTACTTTAGAGTTTTATTTTTGGCCAAAATAAAAGGAATTTCCCTAGAACTTTTAATTTTAGTGTAAGTAAAAATACAATTTTGGGTTTCATACTTGTTTAATGTTTTGTCAGAGCTCAAAGATGATTTTAACATGTCATACTAAATATAGAGGTAGAATTAAGAGCTTCTGGATAGTGAACAATAAAGACATATATGGTAGAAACAGGTTCTAAAGCTCTCTAAGTGGCCAGAGTCTATGCCTTAATTTGGTAAGTGCTAGTCAGTGCGCCTAAAGAAAAACAATATATATTTACATTATGATTAATGGTTTTCTACTTGAAGTTAGAAAAGGAACTGAAGAATTACAAAGAATTGACTGGTTTCCTGGATAAGTATTTGAGTGTCTTGATGTGAACAAAAAGAATGGCAGAAACTGCCAACAAATCCATGGTATTATAAGGAGAGCTATTTAAATGTATTGGAAAATATTGTGTACCCTTATTCAAAAACATGGTTTAATCTCCTCTCAACACAATATGTCTGTCACTTGTTTGTGTTACTTAGGTCTTGTTATCTTTAAAATAGATGCCACAAAATCTTACAGTTCTCATTTCTAAATGCATTAAGTATATACTGAAATACTTGGCAATGATAGCCATGTTCTTTCATGAATTTTACCAATAGATTACGTTCTTTTCAGAGTCTTTTTCCACGAAGGCATACATTTTTATTTATTTAGAAATTAATGTCTGGTAACTATTGAATAGAACAACAAAGTTCAGGTACCAAGTTATCATTTATGTTCCTTCCTTGAGTAACTCCTTTTTATAAAACATGTTTGATGTCTTGCTATATTTTCATAGTACTTTGTTCCTTCATAAAATAATGATGAATGCAGAGAATTTTCAAAACTGTGTTTGATGTGTTGTGTAGAAAACATGACTTCATGACTAGTGAAAGTAAATGAGAAATAGCACAGTTACTAAACTAACAGATTACATTTTGCAGAATTGATGCTAAGATTAGTATTGCTGTATGAGTGTTAGAAAATAGACTACATTTGAGTTTGAAAGCTTAGGCTTCACAAGGGGCTCATTTTAAGAAGTAATAATAGGTAAAAATAAGTATTAGCTCTATATTAATGCTGTTTTGTTGTTACATGTAAAGTATACCTAAATGTTATGACGTTATCTAGTGTGCAAAGGTCTTGTGTCCATTTCGAAAACATAAAACAAACCAACAAAAGGTATTGAGCTAGGGCTATATCTCTGTAATAGAGTATTTCCTAGTATGTATCAGTCTCTAAATTCAATTTCCAGGTCCTCAATAAACAAATAGTCATAATTAACTTAGAATGCTAGTCTGTTTTTTAAATATTACTGATTTTTCTTACCTTATCCTTTTTGAAAAATCCCTTAGTAACAGACAAATACTTTACTTCTCTTAGAGATACAACCAGTTCAAAAGTGATATGGCAGTAGATAGCAAAACAAGATAGATAAACAAGATAAGAAATGAAATTTAAGTAAACATTTGGTAACTTACAGAATTCATCTCTTGAAGAGCATGCTGGGACATGCCTTTAATTGCAACACTTAGAAGGCAGAGTCAAGAGATTTTCTGAGTTCCAGGCCAGCCTAATCTACATAGTAGCCAGGTAGCCAGGGCCACACAGTAAGCTATTGTCTCCAAAAAGAAAAGAAAGGAAAAGGAGAAAAATCTTTTTCATCTGGATCTGGGTACTAAGAAGGACAGAAGTTAATGTATCTCCTGTTTATTAGATGCTGGTGTTGTCTATGATCATGTCATCTTTTTCTCATAGCCAAATGATCTGACCTTCAAACTTAAGATTAACAGTTTAAGATTGTTAACCAAGGTTTGCAGACTTCTCTTATAAATGAACAGATAGTAAATATCTTAAGCTTTGTAGGTCATATAGCTTCTGTTGCTGCTATCAGCTGTCATTGGAATATGAAAGGTAGTCATAGACAATATGTAGATGAGCAAACCAAAGCAAATGTGGTTTGGAATTGTGTTTCAGTGAAATTTATGAAACTTGCTATTAGCCAAATTTGGCCCATAGGTAAACTTAATGGGACACTTTGTTTTCACAAGCACTCACAGATTTGTTCGCCTGCTAGCATCTGTGCCATCCCTTGTAGTTACTGTAGATGAATTCTCTGTTCTTTTCTGCTTTGGTGATTTAGTTATGTCCCCAATACAAACACAGTTATATCCTGATGACAACTGAAATTTTATCTTGTAGCTAGACTTCTGTGGAGCACTCATTACATAATTCCACTTGAATGTCACAGACACCTTGATTTGTGCATGGCTATAACTGATGTTTAATACACTTGCCTGCTATTTCTACAGCTTTTTAAAAAATTTCAGTAAATGTTTGACATACATTTTATTTATATTAGAATACTTACGGCTTACAGTAGATCATAGTTCTAGTTATTGGAGTTTGAAGTTTTTCTTCATCTCTTCTGAACTACCAAGGTCATTGTTACCATATTTTTTCCTCTATTCTCAACTTAAAAAAAATTCTCCTAGGATCATTTTCATAGATATTATTCATTTATACTATAGTTTTGCTTACTAAAAACAAAACAAAAAACCAATGGCTTCAGTTCTACTTATAGATGTTTTATGGTAGACTCCCTGAGAGTTGTCTGTACAACAGCTTTGTTCCTATGTCTTGTTCCCATATTTTTTCTTAAACCTATATGATTCTGCCTTCTCTATTAACGCATCCTAAATTGTGTTAGCCACTGTTCCTATTTATTATGGCCTTAAAACCAGTGGTATTTTCTGTTTTAGCTCACTTACTAGAATTGATTAATCCCATTTTATTTACCTTTTTGTAGAATAGCACATTCCCATTTAGCTTCAGTATCAGTGGATGTTTCTTTTCTACTCCACTTAATGTTCTTGAGGCTTCAGTCTTTGAACTTTTCTGTTATGCTTTGGATTTTAGTTATGTCCCCAATACAAATACAGTTATATCCTGATGACAACTGAAATTTTATCGTGTAGCTAGACTTCTGTGGAGTACTCATTACATAATTCCACTTGAATGTCACAGACATCTTGATTTGTGCATGGCTATAACTGACTTTTGTACATTCTACAGCTTTTAAAAAATTTTTCAGTAAATGTTTGACATACATTTTATTTCTATTAGAATACTTACTGCTTACAGTAGATCATAGTTCTAGTTATTGGAGTTGGAAGTTTTAGTTGCTTTTGGTACATTGCTTTATATCAGAGAAGATAGGCCAATAAATCTTATAGGTGCTTTCTTCAAAACCAATTCAGAACCTGACCATGCCTTCTAGATTCTGCGAGGTCATTATGTTGTACAGGATAATTATAATAGCCTTTAAATTGGTTCTTTAATAATTTCCATATCTCTCCCAAACCTTCTACTTTTTATATAATAACCCAGATGGTCTCTCTTAAAAGTAGTTCAGTGACTGGGGAATGTAGGTTAATGGGAGTATACTTGCCTAACATGTCCAAGGCACTTGCAAGGAAGAAATCAAAAAATAATTCAGCTCATGTCCCATCTCTGCTGAAGTAGTTTCCTGTCTCAT
Organism: Arvicanthis niloticus; assembly: GCF_011762505.2. Lineage (NCBI taxonomy): Eukaryota > Metazoa > Chordata > Mammalia > Rodentia > Muridae > Arvicanthis > Arvicanthis niloticus. Next base: position 147,406,241 of record NC_047658.1, read on the forward strand.
TCAGAATAAAACCAAATTGCTTAGCATCTTCAGGCCCTATTTCTGTCCCCACGTTAAATCTTTGATTCTGTTCTGCATTTCCGATCCAGTAAAACTGATAGATGAACTATATTAGCTATACTGCACACTCAGGATCTTGGGACTTAATTTCTTTACTTGGAATGCTAGCTCTCAACTTCTCCTTTCTTTTTGTTTAACTTATTAATTATAGGCAATGTTGTACTGTGTATTCGTGCCTGGCTGAGAACTCAGTTTGTAGACCAGGCTGGCTTCACACTCAAAGAGATCTACCTGTCCCTGCTTCCTGGGCCCACGTACTAAATGCTACCACACCTGTGTTCCAGTTCCTTCCTTTGACTTCTTAAGACTCTTCTTTTTTTGGCAGTGCTGAGGATTGAACTCTTGAGACTTTATGTAGACAAATAAATATCAAAAATGACCAATACCTCGTAAGAACTTTTTTTGGGCGGGGGGGGGGGGGGCGGGACGTCGAGACAGGGTTTCTCTGTATAGCCCTGGCTGGCCTGGAACTCACTCTGTAGACCAGGCTGGCCTTGAACTCAGAAATCCACCTGCCTCTGCCTCCCAAGTGCTGGGGTTAAAGGCGTGCGCCACCACTGACCCGTTCATAAGAACTTTTGAAGTAAGAATTTCCTGATAGTATATTTAAAATTACAATGCTCTGGTTCTTTCTTTTCCCCATTGTTTTATCTGCACTTCCTCCCTTTGACCAGAATAACAGTGTCCTTGATTGTTTGAAGAGTAGAATATTAGCTCTACAAGGGGAGGGATTTTTATCTGTCCCTCTCCCCCTATTGTACTCCTGATACATAGAGCAAAAGACTGTCTCTGATTTGGTGCTAACTACAAGCCCAGCACTATGTTGGTGATGCAGCAAAGAGCATCATAGATACAGTCCTTATTTAGTTCATGTCGTAGTGTAGAGTTAGAAGATAGATTAGCAGAAAATTAAAAATATTGCTAACACATAAAAGTCTAATAAAGGCATAAAATAGAGAGTTATTTATTTTTTAGGAGGGGGTGATTTATGGAAGAGAAGGCCTTGCTGAGGAGGTGATGCAAAGTTAAGAAAGCAGTAGTTGAGCTAGGGGACTGGTGGCTTGCTAAGATGTTTACAGATGGCAAGTGTGGTATGAAATGAAAGTGAAGAGGGAAGGTAAGGTGCTGTTCCCTTTTCTAATAATTACAAATACATATTTATTTTCTAATAGTTCTAAATTATGTTTAGGTGTGTACATATCTGCATGTGGGTATGCACACATGAGTGCAGGTTTCCATTTTGGGCCCGAAGTGTCAGGTACCCTGTAGGTGGGCTTACAGGTGGTTGTGAGTCACTTAATACATGTGCTGGGAGCCAAACTCATGTCTCTGGAAGAGCAGCAAGTGCTCTTAACTACTGAGTCATTTCTCCAGCCTCAGGTATTATTTTTTTGTCAGGTCTCTGCAAAAAGATTAAATGTAAGTGCTGAGGTATTATGGATTGAATTATCTTAATTCCCCAATGTGATGGCATTAGGAGGTCAGGCCTTGGGAATTGATTAGATTATGAAGATAGATTCTTCATGATTGAAATTAGTGTCCTTATTAAAGAAGCCCTAGGGAGTTTCTTTGCTGTTTCTCTGCCATTTATGAACTAGAAAGATAACAGTGATGCTAGTGCTTTATCATGGCCTTCCCAGACACTGGAACTATGTGAAACAGATTTCAACTGTTTACAGGCTGGTCAGTCTATAGTATGCTATTATAGAATCCTATTAGATCAGCTTAAATGGACTTAAGGTTCAAGTTAAGGGGCTTTGTGGCTTATTTTGATAGATTATTTAGCTCCTGCAGAGAGACTGCATTTTACTTTATTTATTTTACTTTATTTTACATTATTACTATATTTTTTATTTTATGTGCATGGTGTTTTGCCTACATAAGTATCTGTGTACCACTTGTGTCCAGTGCCCACAGTGGACAGAAGAGGATGTCAGATCCCCTGGGACTAAAATTGCAGATGGTTGTGACCTGCCATACCCGTGCTGGGAATTGACTCCTCTGGAAGAGCAACTATTGCTCCTGTCCGTGGAGCCATCTCTCCAACCTTAGAGAATGTGTTTAGAAGAATATGGTAGACAAGTGGGAAGCATGGATGCCACTTAGGAAGACTGTTACTTCAAGTTAGAGCTGATAGTGACTAGACTAAGGTGATGACATTGACTAGCAAGAGGAGAGTGAGGATACAAGTTCTGTTTTGAAGATAGAGTAGATTAAGATTACTTGTGGATTATATGGTGGTGGTGCCCTCTCCTCCCTACACTACTCCTAAAAATCAAATCAGTATTCTGCCAGGCATGGTGCACACCTTAAATATCAGCACTAGGGAGGTGGAGACAGGTGACTGTGAGTTTGAGGCCAGCCTGATCTATGTAATGAGTTCTAGGACAGCCAGGGCTATGTAGAGAGACCCTGTCTCAGATAGAGAGACAAACAAGCAAGCAAGCAAACAAAAAAAATAGTATTCTATGTAGTATGGGCTTCTTAAATTTTCTCCACCCATGACCCCTTTTGCTCAAGAAATTTTTATGTAACTGTGGATAACTAGGGTTATAAAGTAGGTATACAAATTAAATATTTACTGATAGTGAGTCATAAAAATTGTTTTAAAACAATTGTCTGCTATACATATAATTTTATAATTTAGCAAAGGCTAAAACAAATTTACATACTAGTATGGTGGATTTGTCCTATTTTTTTTTTTATATATATAAAGAATTACAATTTGGCTGAAAATTTATACTGCACTGGGCATCTGATTTTTTTCATGGTTGATCAATATTTTGATTTTATAATACTCAGTGCCAAGAACACCACTTTGTATAAATACATAATAGCAGAAGTACACTTAGGGCTACTTCAGAAATTATTGCAAGTTCTGTCCTAATCCCAACTCAGGATTCACTTCAATCATTTTTAAAATAATAATAATAACAAATTTTAATAATACTATTATTATTACTATTTTGTGCTGAGTTGGTGTGCATATGCTGTGTGCATAGAGGTCAGAGGACAACTTGATGGGCCTCAGTTTTTTCCTCCATCTTCTGTGTTTGAGGGATTGAACTCTAGGTGTGCAGCAGTGGCCTTTACCTGCTGATAAAACTCAAGTTAACAATTCAAACTGTTTTTGAAATCAAGTATTCTACCCAATACAATCTAGAGATAATACTAATTAAACGCTAAGGAATGATAAGAGAACTATTACCATCTTTTGTCTTCCCTAATTAAATTACTATATTTCTTTAAGTAGAAAGCTTTGTATGTAAAGTGAAAACTGCAGTTTGTAGCATAAGGCTGTTTGTTAAATCTGACCTGAGATGTGTCAGGGAGCACTGGTTGGCATTGTGAGGCTTGAGGATACACTAGTACAAGTGTGCATGTTGTGTGTTCAGACCTGAGACTGGGAAGGTCAAGCCATGGAACAAAGGGGAGTGCTAATGGAGACACCTTAAATTCATTACAGTCTGCATTTTTAAATTAAGTTTTGGTTGTTGTGCATTCAGAAACTTACTGTTTTGTCTGTCTGTCTGTCTGTGCACCATGAGTGAATGAGTGTTTTACCTGCATGTATGTATGTGTACCAGATGCATGTGTGATCCCAGTAGAGGCCAGAAGATAGTGTTGTATCCTCTGGAACTAGAGTTGCAGATGTTTGTGAGCTGCCATTTGGGTGCTGAGAATTGAACCCTGGTCCTCTAGAAGAACATTCAGTACTCTTAACTGCTAAGCCATCTCTCTAACCTTTAAAAATTATTTTAAACTAGGAGGTATGGCTCAGAGCCTATAATCCCAGGACTTGGAAGGCAGAACCAAAGGTGTGCCAGTTTTAGGCAGTTTGGGGATACAAAGGGATACAAATGGAAATTGGGTATTAACCTTTCTCCTAAATTATTTCAGTGACTTCTGTGTGGTTTAACTTTTTTATTGTATTCATCTTGGTCAATTTTGAGAGCTCTGTTCTAGCCTTCTCACCCAGTTATCATTTTGTTGTTGGGGGTTTTGTTGTTGTTCTTGTGGTGGTTGTTGTGGTTGGTTGGTTAATTTTGCTTTTTTTCTTTTTGAGACAGGTCTTGCTCTGTACCCTAGGCTGACTTCTAATTCAGCAATTGTCTTGTCTCAGCCTCCAATGTGCTGGGATAACAGACATATTCAGCCATACCTAGCTTGCCTGCTTTGCTCTAGTGTCAGAGAAGTTACCTCATTTGCTTTTCAGCCCTCCTACTTTTTTGAATGTTTATATTATTATACTTTGGTTGTTTTATTATTTTAACTTGGTCTTACTTTGTAGCTTAGGCTGGTCTCAAACTTGTCACCCTTCTGCCTCACAATTAGGATTGTCTGAGCATCCCATTGTTTCCAGTATTTATTTACTCTATTTTCCTACCTTCAAAGAGCCTTTTTTGTTGTTGTTTTTCAGTACCTTTTGTTATAGCTTATTTACCTAGAAAATCAGTTTTAAAATGAGTAATATATATGTTTGTATTAGCAGTTATTTTCTTTCCTTCTATTTGGTCTGAATCCTGAGCTAATTTTAGAGATGGCCGCAGATGTCTAGTAATCGGTCCTTGAATTGTTTGATAATAATTAGAAAGCTGATGGCAAGTTCTGTCTGAATTGATAGATAGGTTGATAAACACAGTATTAGATTCCCAACTCGGGACGGGGACCTCTGTATGGGCTTGGTCTGTCCTCGGATTCTGGCTCAGTGCTTCTTAAGTTGACTGAAAAAAAAGCAGGATTTTTTTTAAACCCTAATTTATTATAGAATGGTGATTTTAAAACTACAGTAAAAATAAACCATAAAAAATATTAGAAGACATTTAAAACATGAGGAGAGGAGATACAAGTTCACAGAGGTTTTTCCTAAACACCCACTATTTATACCAGTCATGTAGACTGGTGACATGGTTCAGGAACCATCAGCAGATCATGTTTTAAGTAACACTGTTTTAGTCTAGGAGCAATACTAGAGGGGATAAAGGAAATGGATGAGGGGAGGTTTGTGAATGGTTAATGAAATGCTCTTAGTTTTGCTATGGTGCTCACTTTTTCCCTAGCGTGGCCTCTTTCACTTCAGACTTTCTGTTTTACCCTGCAAAGAACACACCTTTAGATTTCTAACATGGTGAGAGAAGAACAGTTTCCTATGTGACAGACTAGGTAGGGATCAGACCTAAGACTCAAGCAATTTTCTCCAGATTTCACTTTGCTTTAGCTTTCCTGCTGTAATTCCCGAGTCTTCTGATGATTTAGTATAAGAAGGATCAGTTCTTGACTTTACCACCTGTCAGCCAGAGACTAAGTGCTCTTGTCATTAATGATTGCTTTCTAGCATCTAATATTTTTTTTATAATATCTGCAATGAGAAGTTAATTTTTCCACATGAATTTCTTATGTATTTGATGTTGTATATGTTCCTTTAATCTTTTCTGCTTTCCTAACTATACTAGTAATGCTCTTTATATTTACTTATATGTTGTAGATTTTATCATATAGTTTCTTGGTCTTTGTACATTTTTTTTCTCACATAGGAGTTTTTACTAGACATAGAATAAACTTTTGGGTTTCTCTTTTCTTCTGAAAACTAGAAATGTCAGTTTCATGTTCCATATATCATAGCACTTACAGCTAGCTAATACTGTATGTGTTGAGTTTTATATTTTCTTCCTACTGGTAATTTTACCTAGCATTTGGAAAAATGATTTTAAAATTTTAAGTCTTTTTTTTTTCATTAACCTCAAAATTATTTTTTCTCATCTACTTTGTCTCTCTTAGCTGTTTTTTCTTTACTGTGATTGCCAACAATAGAACTCTTCCATTTTGAACAGACAATGATAGTCTGAAAATGAATAGAAAAGTTCAGAAATAACCAGTTCTTAAGTTTTTAATAGCATGCTACTCTGAGTGGTGTGTTGAAGTCTATTTCTGTACATCCTGCCCATAGAATTTTATGCTACTTAACCTGCTAGTTACTTGGGAGGTATATTGGTTGTCAACTTGGTGATCATAGACCATATTACCCAGTATACAGTATAGTAGCTCAGTGCTCTGCCAGTGTCTTGTTTGGGATCATTATATTACCAAGCTTCATTCCAGAAGAATTGTGAATATAATTCAGCAAGGTAATAAACAGAAACTACATATTTTTATTATCACAGAGTATTCTATTTTATTATTGTTAATCTCTTACTATGTCTGTTTTGTAAGTTAAACTTCGTTGTAGATATATGTAAGAAAATAACTATATACAGGATTTAGGTACTTCTGGTTTCAGGTATCTACTGGGGTGTGTCTCCCTGCCCCCAGGTAAGGTCAGGAGATATGGGGTAGGGGGTGTTGTGCTGCTTGACTTTTAAAAGAAAAAGAAAAAAATTTTTTTTTTTTTTTAAATAGTAATAACTCATTATAGTCACTTCTGGATAAAAGAAAGAGAAAAACGTTTCTCAGAATTAAGTGTTTCCTTCTTTTCTCTCACCTACTTATCACTTTGTCCAGTTATTTCTGCTTCTTGTGGTTTATTGTTTTTCTGTCTTGTCTGTGTGTGTGCGCGCACACACACACACACACATGTTTGTTTGAGGCATGGCCCTACTGTATATCTCTGGCCAGCCTAGACTCACTGTATGCTGCTCCAGACTAGCCTCAAACGCAAAGAAATCTGTCTGCCTTCCAAGTGCTGAGATTAAAGGTCCATGTCCATCAGCTCCTGCTTATCTTTTCTAATGACATCAGTAGTTGAGATGAAATAAAACAAGATTTTTCTGTGTTTTTTAATTAGAAGAAGAGGTGAAATTTGGAGTTTTGTTGTTGTTGTTTTTTTTTGTTTTTTTTTTGTTTGTTTGTTTTGTTTTTTTTTCTGACATTGACATAACTTAATAAAATACAGTACTGGGTAGAGGAAAATAGCCGTTAGTGCAGAAAGGTTTGTTTGTTTTAGTAATAATTTTCCTTTTATGTCTCTCCTGACAGTTGATACTAGCAATTCCTTCCTGGCTTTTGAACACAGCTGAGAATTCTGGATTCGTTCTTTCTCATATGTCAGCCTGAGCCTTCTGTCATCTGAAGAGCTCCAGTCTGATCTTGCCTTGAAGCTTCCGTCTCTTCCTAAGGTAGGTTTAGTGGGCAAAGGGGGCACATTTTTGACATTTCCTTATTTTGGATGTAAAAGATACTCATTAAATATTTGTTGATGAGTGTTTCCTGTTGGACTTCTTTCCCTTTCAAAATGATGGCTAGTATCTGAATGTGATACTTTAGCCTGTAGTTGAAGCTACTCATTGGCCAAGGTGGGAAAATTGCTTAAGCCCGGAAATTTAAGGCTAGCTTGGGCAACACAGGCAGTGTAGCTAGACCCAATGTCACAAACATTTTTCTTTTTAAATGATGGTTGTTAGTGAGTCACCATTTGCCTTTCTCACTAGGCCATTTCCTCTCAAATGTTTTGTAATATGGTTTTGGAATTTGTTTTTAGACCTTTAAATTTTTTTCTCTATTAAGTATTTTTGTCAGTTGGCAGAGGGAAGAAAGCCTTTAGTTTTATTAGCTATTGTGTAGGAAACTTACTTTACTGCTTTTACAAAAGTGTCTTATTTCAGTGACTTAGGACATTGGTAAACGAATGAGCGAGTAGAACTAGAATTTAAATAGCACCTTTAAAACTACTACTCTTTGTTGGAGATGGGAATTAGACTATAATAAAAATTAACTTAATAGGTGAGGGCTCAAATTATAAAATCCCTGCTTTTATGTTACCTGAAGTGTCTATAACAGTTTATTCTTTCTTTTTTTTTTTTTTTTAACCAAAGGTGGCAGCTCTAGTGTTATTTTCTAGTGGCATTGCTTACACACAAACAGTGGGCATGCTTCAAGATCAGATAGATTTTTCAGATAAAGTTGGAATTTGAGAACAAATTACAAGCCCTCAACTACCTGAAATATATGAGCTCTTCCTATACTATGTTGACATTCAACATTAATTGACAGTTATCAACTTTAAGTAAAAGCTAAGGTAGTTTTTATTTGTAAATTAAGCATTTTTGTAACTAGTCAGTATTGAATCATCTTTAAATTCCATCTGGATAAAGGAGAGCATTCAGTTAGACACCCTTATATCCTGGCTTCCCAACAGTTCTAGTTACTTTCAGTAGCTTCTCTTTTAGGACCCCAATCTCCTTCATATGGCCTTCATTGAACTCTCTCCCATTCCCTTTTAGTAATATTAAAGTTTTAAACATCTCATTTTAGGTTCAGTATTTCAAAAGTTTATGAGTCAGTAACTTAGTTTGCTCTCTATAAATAGGTTTATCAGATCAAATAATGACTTTGATGACAATTTCCTTGGTAACATATTGACAACCTTACTTTGAAATTTTATTAATGCACCAAAATAGTTGATAGGAAGCTTGCTTATAATTTTTTTTTACTTCTTTATATTTTGAGGTTTTTAGTATATTGTAATTTTTTACTAATAGTCATTTTAATTTAAATCCCTTTTAATATATGAGGGAAAGGTAAATGCACATTTAGCTCTGATGTTACTCATAGAACACATTGTCTTTCTGTTCAAAAAGAAGCACAAAATAAATACAGGCTACATATTACAGAGAAAAGTTAATGTTTATAATTCTTTAATAATATTTCCAGTATATGTTTCTAATTTTGTTGGATATAAGGAATTTTTAGAACTGCAGAAGTATGCATTAGGATGAAGGCAAATCTATGTTTAGATATATTTCAGAAATATTTATTGTATAAATGTGAGATGGAAGTAGAGTGCCTGTAGCTGCCTTTGGTTTTCTGTTGGTTTGTTTTAGCTTTTAAAAAGAACTGTTATTTAGCTTCTATTTATTTATTTATTTATTTATTCATTCATTCATTCATTCATTCATTCATTTATTTTTTAAGAAGTGCATTACAAGAGACAAAACACAAGAACAAAGTCATCCAGTCATGAGCACCTCAGCTTGATGCACCTAGATATTGTTTCTCTGTTCAGAGCCTGTAACAGCCTTTGTAGTAGTGAAAGAGTTGGGTTAACATTCCACCAGTAGTAAGAATGTGAAATGTTCTGTAGCCATTGGAAGGGGGATCTAGGTCTGTTTATGCTGGTGTTCCTGGAAAGAAGTCTATGCTACAACAGTAAAAAAACTCAAGATATGAAAGTCTTGTGGTAATACTTTGTGCAAGAACAAACAAAATTTCACATATGTACTTATGTTGTTTTTGCATTTATTTTGTACATTTCTACCATTTGGTAATCTCTGATTTTCCTATAGGGAAGCATCCAATAGTTGCTAATGTGAGTTCATGCTTGATGGTGTTTAATACTTCTGGCTCTCATGAGTGACCTGTAATCACATATGGTCCTTCATAAAACTGTGTCTTACTGTAGGGAATCACGCTTTAGAAAATTTGGGCCAAGACTGTCCTGCTTTAGGAGGGTGGTATGTTCTTTCATTAACTTTGTACCTTGAAGGGTGTTAACTTTTAACTTGAATAGTCTTTTTGGCATCACATGGTGCCTAACCTAAGTGAAGGAAAGATACCAGAAGCTAAAGTGATGCTACTGTTCATGTTGTTAGATAAAGCCACCTCTAAACCTGGGTGTTCTTAACAGATCAGGTCTTTGTGTCTTTAGTATATGTGTTTGGTTAGCATTTCTGCTTTGTTGATTCAAAGTGAACTTAAAAATATGAAATTTTAATTTTGTGATTAAAAATTTCAATTCTTTGTTTAATTTTAGGTGAATTGATTTGAGGAAAATCCTGGTTATTTTGAAGATGTTTCAGCTCAGTATTATTTTATGTTTAAATCACAAATAACTTCACAAGTTTTCAGAACAAAAGAAACTGGACTTTTTAAAATTAAATCATGCCATTTGAACAGACACAGCTATTTTGTGATGAAAAACAAACTATTTTGAAAAAATTTGATGCAAGAAATGAGATAGCAGATACTATCGGATCAGTACCTACACCAAAAATCTCAGAAACTAGTTTTAATTATGTACTAAAAAATGTGAGCATCTGTTTACCCAAGATAAAGATTCCAAATGAAATCTTAATGAAACACGAAGTTGAAAAATACAGAATATTATTTCAGAGTAAACCACAGACTGCAAGGAAATCTATCAGTGTCAAAACTGTGAGCTGTGCTGAGGAATGTATACTGCTTTGTAAATCTGAGCGAGCTGAAGACGAGACTATAAATATGTCTGCAAAAATACTCAACTTTAGTTGTTCAAAATGCCAAGACAGTACTCAGTATAGCCCAAATGATTTGCAGAAACACTTTGAAATGTGGCATCATGGTGAATTACCTTCATTTCCTTGTGAAATGTGTAGTTTTTCAGCAAGTGACTTCCAGATATTTAAACAACACCGAAAAACCCATAGAAACACTTTTGTAAAATGCGATATTTGTAAAAGTGAGCGTTCATATACTTTATTGGACTTGACAAAACACTTCACATCTAAACATTGTGTTAATGGTAATTTTCAGTGTGAAGAGTGTAGATTCTTTACCCAGGATGTCGGCACATTTGTTCAGCACATTCATAGACATAAAGAAGTGCATTATAAATGTGGAAAATGCCATCACCTGTGTTTTACCAAGGGAGAGCTTCAGAAGCACCTTCGTGTCCACTCTGGTACTCTTCCCTTCACTTGTCACTACTGTAGCTATGGTGCCATTCATAAAGACCAACTTGTCAGACATGTTATAACTTTACATAAAGAACACTTATATGCGAAAGAAAAACAGGAAAGAGACCAATATGATAAAAGAGTGGCAACGACTACAACAGGACTTAAACTAATACTTAAAAGATACAAAATAGGTCCGACAAAGACGTTTTGGAAGCGTAAGACAATTACCAGTGGGAATGATGAAAGTATAGGAAAAAATGCTCAAGTGTTTAATATAGTGAGCAAAATACAGACTAAATCTGAAGACCAGAGTCAAGAGCAATTAAATGAAGAAAAGAGTGAAAGACAGCACTGTGAGAATGGCAATAAGCCCATAGAATCAGCATCAGAAAAGGCAACGGTGCTATCCACTGGACAATATAATAAAGCTGACGAGGGAACAAGTGCTACTTCAAGTGTCTTGAGTGCTGTACAAGGACCTACGGTGTTACTGGTGAGAAATAATAAGATAACAATTCCTGCTAACTATAGTGCTAAGTTTATGGGCTTCAAGATGGTAGATGGAAGACAGCATATCGTAATAAAATTATTGCCTGCCAATAAACAGATTTTACCTTCACCAGCCTTACAGTCGAACACAGAAAAAGATAGTACAGCTAATTTGCCACCCCAGGCTGTGGACAACACTGGATTTGCAACTGGATTAACAACTGAAGTGAGTGACACAGATTTTGCAAAAGCAGCTCCACTTTCATGTTCATCCCCTGTGCATTCCAGGAAAGTAATTTCTGAAAAGGAAATGTCTTTCATATCTGAAAAGAATAATATGCTTCAGATGGTAGATGACAATAAAAGTTTATCTTCATTGCCAACAACATCAGAATCAGTTACTACATCCGTAAGTTTGACTACAAAAGTTGAAGCAAGAGATAATGTTGACTTGTGGGAAAATCACAGCACTCAGAGTCATTCAGACGTGTTAGGTACCTCCATAAACAGTCCAGATAAAGTCAACCTTACTACTAAGTCAAATGCATACAGTTCTGGAGATATGCATAACTATTGTATTAATTATGTCAACACTGAGTTACCTGCTGAATCCTCCAACTATTCTGAATTCTCTAACCAAGGATCATTACCTTTTCATAATTACTCAAAGGTAAATAATAAACGCCGTAGGTTTTCAAGAGCAACACTGTGTGAAAACCTTCAGAGGGAATCTTCAAATAAACTAGATACTCAACAGTCAACTAGTGATAGCGATACAGCTTCACCACCAATGAGAAAAGAGAGCTCCAACTCAGATAGCCTGTTAGCATCCATCAGCCCTTTAAATGGAACTTTAAAAATAAAAACTGAAATTGAAGAACCATGCAATTTAGAAGAAACACAAAACTTTAATGAACAGAGCCTCTTCACTAATGAAAACCAAAATGTATTGAATGTGACTGAAGAACCTAAATGGAATGACACTCGCAGTGCCGGCTCCCCTATGATGCCTCGAATCACATCTGTGTTCTCTCTCCAGAGTGAGCAGGCTTCAGAATTTTTGCCACCTGAAGTAAGCCAGTTACTTCAAGATACATTAAAACCAAAATCTGATATAAAGGAAGATTCTAGTAACATTCCAAGTAAAAACTTTCCACTCGATTGTGACCAAACACTTAAAAAACCCGAGAAAGAAGAAGTGATAAAATCTTCAAAAGACTTCCAAATGCAAGATATCCCAATTCCTTCTGCCAGTGTAGGTGTTAATGTGCCTGCAAATTCAAAACGTAATGGACAAGAAAAACAAGTGCTGTCAGTATTACAAGATGTGAGAGATTCAGAGGTGACCACTAAAATTCCAAGTATCATCACATTACTTAAGACTCAATCAGATGCAATAATAACACAACAGCTTGTAAAAGACAAACTCAGAACCACAACACAACATTCAGGTCCTGTATATGTTCAGAATCCATTTCTAACCTCAGAACAGAAGAATCCTGTATTTGTTCAAACTCCAAAAGGTTTTATTATACCACTGCATGTTGCTAACAAGCCTGGATTGCATGTTTTCTCCGGAAGACCAGTTCCTTTGGTTAATACACAGAGTGTACCTGCTACTTTCCTTGTAAACAAGAAACCTGGAATGGTCTTGACAGTTAATAATGGGAAACCCGAAGGTGTTCCCACTGTGAAGACTGAGAATGTACATAGCTACGGAATTGTGACTAAGGAACCTTGCAAAACACCTTTTCTGAAGGCAGAACAGAACAGTAACTGTCTTACACCTGGACTTTGTTCCAGTATTGGCAGTTGTATGAACATGAAAACTTGCTCAGAGAATACATTGCCATTGAAAGGTTCTTATATTATTAAAACATCAGTAAGTTCTTCAGTGAAAGCTGTCCCTTTTGCTAATGTTCTACCTGAGCAGCAGGGACTTAAGGTGAATAGCTTGGATACGGTAAAGCAACAGAATGAAAATTTACCAAAAGCGTCTCTCTACACCCTCATACCTGATGGTAAACAAGCTGTATTTCTTAAGTGTATGATGCCAAATAACACTAAACTGCTTAAGCCTAAGTTAGTCCAAAATAGTACCTACCAACGTATTCAGCCAAAGAGACCTGCAGGAGCACCACAGAAAATACTTGTAAAGATTTTTAATCCTGTTTTAAGTATGAGTGCTGTTAATAATCTTTCAGTTAGCAACTCTGCATCCTCATTCCAGAAAGAGGTTATACCATCTAAACCAACTGTACATGGAGAGCAGAAAGAGCCAGAAGCTTCTAGAGATGCCTTACCTGTCTTAGTGCATGATTTGATGCCTGCAAATGAAACTGTTCTTTCATCTACTACAGCATGCCCAGGATCTTCTGAAGAACCAGTATATATCAGTGACAAGAGTCATTCAGAAACAAGAGTATTAAGAGGTAAAGCAAATTGTACAATTGAGAGAAATTTCAATAAAAGAAAGACTTGTAAAAATAAGTTTGCAAAAATTAAAACTCGTATAAGTCAAAATTCTGAAACTGCCTTTGTATCTAGAAACAGAAGCTGTAAACGAAAGTACATTGACAATTACCAAGAACCTCCAAGGAAAAAGTCAACATTGCATAGAAAGTGTAGAGAAAGGGCTCATGCTGAAGATGTCCAGGAAACATTTGGAGTTAGCAGACCTAGGCTTCCAAAGGATTCCAGTAGAACTTTGAGACTTTTCCCTTTTAATTCCAAACAGCTTGTAAAATGTCCTAGAAGAAACCAACCAGTTGTGGTTTTGAACCATCCTGATGCAGACGCCCCAGAAGTAGAACGTGTAATGAAAACTATTGCAAAGTTTAATGGGCGTGTTCTGAAGGTTTCATTGTCACAGACAACTATCAATGCTTTACTGAAACCAGTTTCTAACACTTCTGAAACAACTTACAATGACTTTTCCAAGAGACAAAAAATGCTTAAACCTGTTAGTTCTGTGAAAGAAAGATTTGTGCTAAAACTAACACTCAAAAAGACAAGCAAAAATAATTACCAGATTGTAAAAACTACCTCCGAAGATGTCTTGAAATCTAAGTTTAACTGCTGGTTCTGTGGTAGAGTTTTTGACAATCAGGATGTATGGGCTGGCCATGGGCAGAGACATTTAGTGGAAGCAACTCGGGATTGGAATATGTTAGAATAACTTACTGTGATTACCAAGGAAAAGGTAGCTTAGAAGGAAAAAATGGGTTGGTATAATTCAGGCATTTTCTACATTGGTCTAGTTTTGAACATTTCTAAGAGTTGGTTATATTTCTGTGGAAGAACAAAAGCTTTATATATGGTCCTTGAAAATACCACAGTTAATAGATGTTTTGAAAGAAAGTAATTAGCACAGACCTTGATTTAGTTGTGTAAAGCTGCATCTGTGGGACAGTAGGGGTAAGGAAATTTTTGACGAAAAGAGTTTTCCCAATTGAATTTAGAGACTGAGTAGAGGGCAATGGTGGACAGCCCCATTCCCTTTCTGGGGGTGAAGAGCCTTCTCATAAATGGTTTCCTACTACTTGTAAAGATGGACTGAGCTTAGATAAAGTTACTTTCTATCATAGTACATTTGAAAGGTATTAAATTTCTTTGAAGCTCCATCTTGCTGGACTGTCATTAAACTTGGAAATAATGCTTGAAGGGTTTGGAGCAGGTAAATCCTGTTGCTCTGCTCTGTATCACATCTGAATGCCCTTTCAAGAGGACTGTCTATTCCTGTGGCTGTCTCCATCGCTGCAGTAGATGGGCCAATCTCCAGAGGAGAAACAAACTTTGTCTAAAATCCATGAACTTTTAACATTTTCCTGAATTTGGTCCTATTTTCCAGTGATCCCCTTGCATAGAACAATGCTTAAGTGATTGGAAGTGTCCACAACCAAATAACCTTTTTACTTCCCTTAGTTGGCATCCCCTCAAAATGAACAGAAAGAACATAGAAGCACTTCAAAGGGAATGGCTTTTCTTGAAAATTAAAACTATTTTTACAGAGATAATATTTTGAAGCAAGGTTAACAAAGCAGATTATATTTTTGCTTGTGTTTAATCACTATTCTTACCTAAACATGTCCACATTAGGATAGACCATTTTCAGGATGACCAACAACCCAAAATAGTGTTAATAGTTGACGTTTGGAAATAGAGAAGCAAGCATTAACGATGGACTCAGTAGCAGTTCATAAAACTTGAAAAATTCCTAAGAGACATGCCCAACAATTTTAAAATAGATATTTTCATAACAATCCATTTACCATATACATTTGCATTTTTTGTCTTATGGATAATGAAGTTATATTAGAAGATGATGTTCTATGTAATTTTTTTTTTGTTGTTACTATACATGTTGATGACATTTTCATTGATTGGATCAAAACTTCAGGGCTTTTTTGTATATAACAAAATGTACATATTTTTGTACTTGATTATGTAAATTTGCACAAGAAGTTTATGACACAAAAGTATTTTCATTTTAGTTCTCTGCATGCATTAATAAAACTGGGTGATTTTAAAAAAGAAAAGACTGTACCCATGTTATTTTATTGGATTTTATTTCTGACCTTTTGTCTTTTGGTTGGGGACATAAATTTTATTTTTTTTTTCAGGGATTAAACACTATTGTTAGCAAGTGCCTAAAAATGATGTGAACCGTTTACACATGCCAACTGTAACAGTAGGTCCTAAATGGGCCCATTCCCCTAATAGTTTTGATTTAAACAAAGCCATAAATAGATGCTTCAAGCTATATTGCTATGCACATTATACTCGTACTGTTTTTGTGCAGTTTATCTACTTTCTTAGTGGAGTATTTTTTTGTATAAAACCTGTTATAATTGTGTTTCTTGAATTGAGCTTGAGTGGAATTGATTGAAAATACACAGTATATATTAATAATGTACATGATGTTTAAGGAACAGTAAGCATTGTTAATTTCCTTGTTCATTGTTACTGAATTTTTCTTCAATTAAACTTAAGTTTGTGTTTACATGAGAGTTTCTTTTTCTTTCTTTTTTTTTTTTTTTAAACTGAGCTAAAATCTAATGGAAATTCTAATGGGAAATCTCTCCCTCCCCTTCTGTCTTTTTAACGTCCGAGAAGACTACAGAATAAACATGGGACTTTCCATTTTCTTCCAGAAGTTAATATTTGAACTTTGAGAAAGGTCATATTTAGCATAACATGTCCTTGTCTTTGCTGGAAAAGCTTTTGATCTTTAGGAACTGTTATGAATAGGTCCATAATAAAGTAGATTCTCTTCTGTGTCAAGGAGAGAGAAAAGGCTATCCCATCAGTCCAAGTATATGTCAGGGGCTGGCTCGCTCAGTGGTTAAGAGCATTTGCTGCTTTTACAGAGGACCCAGCTTCAGATCCCAACATCCATGTGTTGGCTCACAATCCCCTGTAACTCCAGTTCCATGGGTTCTGGCTCCTGTTCAAGGACACTGCATGTGTGTGCGCAGAAACACATGCAGGCAAAATACCATATATATTTGACTTTTAAAAAAGCAAAGTGAAGGTATAGATTTAGTGAATAGCAGTATTCACTGAAGATAAATATCTTCAAAATTGTAAGGTGTGCTCTGAGAGTTGGATTTTAAAACCACATATATAAGGGAACAGACCTATTTCTAGAAAAGGGCACAAAATAGTCTACATGACTCATCTAAAGGAAAAACTAGTCTAAGAAATATTTCTCAGTGGGCAACTATACTCCACTGACTGCATTTTCCTCAGTTTTGCCCTGCCTGCAACTCCTTCCTCAACCTGTAGTTCCATAAGCAAAGATATTCAAAAGAGTGTTAGAGCATCAAAGAATAGCCTACTGCCTAGTTGAATCTATTAGGTTCTCCATAGGTGGAACTAACACAAGGTATTTGACTTCTTTTGGATGTGCTGGCCTCTGCAATAAGGGAGTCTGGGAAGCCTTATAAACAGGTAGCTTGCAGACTAGAGACTCAAAGACAACTGGTAATGTGGCCCAGAACAAGAACCCAAACCTATGAATTGCTGTTTCTTCAGTCCAAGATCAAAAACCTGAGAGCTAGGGTACTTTTGACATCTAAAGGCTAGAGAGCTAGGAGTTCTGACATCCAAGGACTTAAGAATGTCCTAGATTTGGAGGGACAGACAGCATGTTCCATGCCCACCTCCACCACCTTTTTTTTTTTTTTAAATAACCCTTACACACAGTTGAGTTCTCAAGGTAGTCTTTATTTCAGTCAACATGATGCCTTAAAACAATCACAGGTCTTTTCTATATTCAAAACATGAGCAGTTCCTATGCAAGAGTACTGCTAAAAACAGCAATCAGAACGGTAGGGAAAGGCAACAGTTGTGGGTCATACTAACAGGTACCACGTAGGAATTTTATGTATAGGATCTGAGAAAGTGACCACCTGGAGAAAACCAATCAGTTCACTTGCAGCCTATAACTTTGAAAGGGTGACCAGAGGGATTCTGGCTTGCAAGTTTCTGGATGAACACAGGCAAATCAGTAAACTCGCAAAGCAGTGAGAACTGTTTTAAGGACACATGGGTTAGTAACAAAGGGCTTAAACCTCACAGATGCAGAGGGGTGACCACCAAACATCCAGATTCAAGAACAACTCCTGAGAAAGTCAAACTTAAAAAAAATCTTTTAATAGTAACATCCGAGGCAGAACTAGACTTCTAATTCAGCTCAGCCAAGTCACTACAAAGTAGCATATCTGAGGTTGTGTGTGTCTGTGTATCTGTGTGTCTGTAAGATGATAGGAAGAAGAGTCCAGGTGCAAAGCATTACATAAAATATCCAGTTTCAACTCAAAAATATGCAATACAGAAATAAAAATGTGATCATGAGAAAGACTATACTAGAAATCTTTGAGAAGTGTATCAGGTAAGTGATGAGTATGTTCAGAAACCTAAAGGAAGCCAAAGAACTGAGGAGAATGTAATTCCTTATCCAATATGGATAATAAATAATTTTTTTTAAATCTCTCATGAAATATTTGGACTCAAAGCCAAATACCCACTGGCTTCTTAAAAGGAGGTTTAATCTGGTAGAAGAATCAACAAACTTGAAAATGAGAGACTTTACAACCTGAAGCATAGTCCAAAGAGTAAAGGGCAAAATCTGTCACTATACAGTCCTCAGATGTAAGCAAGGCGTGTAAAACAAGAAAAACAGGAAAATATCTGTGATTTTTTCCTTCAGGCAAATGTTTCTAAGATATGGCACCCAAAGAAACAAAACTACACTCTTACAAAACGTAGAATTTTTCATGCAGGAGGTTATAGGCCTGACTTATATCACTAAGTTCAGATCAATTTCAGTTTCAGTAACAGAACGTTTGCTTTCTGCAGCTTAATCACTTCTCATGCTATCCTTGTTAGAAAATGCATCAGTAAATTGTGTGTCTCTGTAGATTTAAATTTGCTTTTTGGAGTTGTTGCAAGTCAGGAGAGGAAAAAGAATCTTATAAAAAAAAGTGTGTTTACATTTGTGTGTATGTGTGTGTGTGTGTGTGTGTGTGTGTGTGTGTGTGTGTGTGTGTGCGCGCGCGCTTGTGGATCATTTTTCATTCCTTTGGGTAGGTTTAATTTCTTTCCATTTTCCCTTTCAGCCTGAAAGACTGTGGTACAGTTTGGATCTGGAATTGTCCCCTCAAGGCGATGTGCTAAAGGTTCTATGAGCAACTCGTGGCTCTGCTGGGAGGTGATAGTGTGTTTAGGGATAGCAGAAAGAAGTTAGGTCACTGGGGAGAAGAGACTTGAAGGGCTCCACCCCTCTCCAACTTTCTCCCACCACATGCTTCAGTCATGACAGTGTGCCTGTCTACCTTACCACAGGTACAGGACCAAGTGGACAATAATTTCCTCCTCCTTATAAGTTGATTTGTCTCTGCTATTTATCACAGTATGGTAGAAAGCGAATGCAGACTTCCTTTAATTGTGTGTGTGTGTGTGTGTGTGTGTGTGTGTGTGTGTGTGTGTGTGTGTGTGTGTGTATGTTAGAGTATCTCTATGTACATGGATTGGTATGCGTGAGCATTTGTGTGCAGGTGATATGGGTGCACATGTGTGTGTGTCCATGCTCATTTATGTGGAGGTTAGAGGACAATCTTAGGGGCAGTTATCTAACTTTTTTCTGAGATGTCTGTGGCCTGGAACTCACAGGTTTTTACTTCCCTTGTTCTGGGATTACACACCAGCACCATATCTCACCTGGGTTTGAAAAAACACAAAATCTTGGTTTTTCTGGGGATGAACTCAAGTCCTCGCCTGTCTGGCAAACACTTTCTGGACTGAGCATCTATCTCTCCAGCTCTGGTACAACATCTATCAGCCACCCCCTGTTTTCACTTACCTGTGAATATCTATTTTTCTTTCCTTTGGAGGGAGATAGTTTTGCCAGAAATAGTATTCTTGTGTTTCAAGACAGGTTTTCTCTATGTAGTCCTGGCTGCCCTGGAACTTAAAGACCTGCCTGCGTCTCTGCCTCTTGAGTGCTGCGATTAAAAGAGTGAGCCACAACTTCCCAGTAGATACAGGATTCTTAATGGCTAATACTTTGCATCCAGCACTTTACTTTGAACATGTTGTTCTGCTGGCTTCCAGCATGGTAGAGTAACTCTCCTCAGCACTGTTCTCATTATTCTACAGGTGACAGAAGGTATCACATGGGTCATTTGGAAATACTTAGAATTAAATGAAAATGAGACAGTCAAATCCTAACATCAAATTAAATCCCCTAAGCTTCCATCTTAACAATGTGTAAAGGAGTAAATTACACCAAAAACAAGTAGAAAGGGGGGAAATAATACTAAAGCTATTGTGGAAGTCAACAACTGCAAAAATAAATAACAGAGAAAACTGCTAAAAACAATCCCAGCTCTCTGGAAAGACCAGTAAGATTGATGAACCTTTAGAAAATAGAAAATAAGATTTCCAGGAACAAAAGGGGGCTATTGCTACATATTTCAAAAATTGTATTAGAATATCACCAACTTTTTGTGTCCCACTTGGTATAGGTAACTACTCAGAAAACACAAATTAGCAACACACACACACACAAAACACTATTCCATGTCTCTGAGAGAAACTGATCCTGTTTATTCACAACACACAAGCCTCAAGCCAGACGGCTTTGCTGGTTAGTGAGAAATAGTATCAGAAGCAACACATTCATTGGTATTGCAGAAATTGCTAGAAAACAGAGAGAGGAACTTTTTCTTGTCCAATCAATGGGTTTAACATTAACACTGATAGAAATCTTGATATAAAGAAGCTGGCAGTGGTGGCTCAGCCTAATCAGAGCATTTGAGATCTCTGTGATGCCAGCCTGGTCTACAGAGTGAGTTCTAGGACAACCAGAGCTATACAGAGAAACCCTGTCTCAAACAAACAAACGACAACAAACTTTAAGAAAACTAGTATCTCTTATGAATATGTATGCAAAACTCCTTAATGCTATATTTATATTAGTAAATCAAATTCGGCATTACAAAATGGGTGTTGTTTTACAATTATCTCAAGTTTACTTCAGGAAGGCAAATAAAATAAGCATAGAATATATATCTGCCAAGGTACTTGTATCTGGAAAATATAAAGTATTCATGGCATTTATTAAAAGCAACTCAATATTGGACAGGACATGGAATCCAACACTTGGGAGACAGAGGCAGGTGGATATCTATGAGTTTGAGGCCAGCTTCATTCATATAAAAACGTTCAGGTCAGCCAGAATGACATAATGAGACCCTTCCTCAATAAATAAATAACTAAATAAATAAATAAGCACATAAATACATAAATAAACAAACTCAATATTGCCAGGCAGTGGTGACACATGCCTTTAATCCCAGCATTCAGGAGTCAGAGGCAGGTGGATGTCTGTGAGTTCAAGGCCAACCTGGTCTGTAAATGTGAGTTCCAGAACAGCCAAGGCTACACAGAAAAACCCCTGCCTTGAAACAAAACAAAACAAAAACTAAAGGGAACAAAAGACTAATATTAAAGAAGACGAAGTATTTGAATAAACTACATAAATGACGATATACACAGGAAAATAATGCCCAGTGTCATTAGTCACTAAGAAAGTGCTAATTATGGTCACAATGTGATACAACTAAGTCCTTAGTAAAATGACTGAAATCAAAAAGACTATTAATATCAAGTATTGATTAGGGTATGAAGCGAATACATTGCCTGTTCTGTGGCACATTCATTTTGGAAATATCCTAGCAATTTCTTACAAAGCAAAACATACGATTTCCACATGACCCACATTTACCTTCCTGTGTGCTTACAAAAGAGAAATAAAAACATATCAACATTAAGACTTCTACACAGCCTTCTGGTCTGGGCCATAGCACTGAGCAGATCTTGGGTGGCAACTCTGCCCCCAACCTCCAAGAACCTAGAGGAAGCAGGGATCCCAGGCGCTCTAACTCAGGCAGTATCTTAGGTAAGCAGACAGCAGGGCCCGCCCTAAATGGAGTAACTGGGACCCACAAGGTCCCAGGAAGTCACTCCTGGCCCAGAACACTGGTTCCTTCCGGTCTGGGCCAGAGCACTGAGCAGATCTTGGGTGGCAGCTCTGTCTCCAACCTCCAAGAACCCAAAGGAAGCAGGGATCCCAGGCGCACTAACTTAGACAGTGTCTTAGAAACTAGTTCTCGGATCTGAGGCCTGGACCAGACCTCTGCCAGGTCTGCTGTTGTGTGGACCCCGGATTCCACCTGAGACATACTAGAAGGTCGACTCAACCCAGAGCCACAGAGGAACAACTGAACTCAGAGCGTCAGACAACATATCCTGAGATATTCTAGAGGAGACACTGCACCCAGAACAGCAGACACCTAGCTAGACTGCTACCTTGGAGGCACCATATCCTGAGGCACTGTAATCAGTGCAGCTGGAAAAGATCACAGAGACAGACATCTGGACCCCTAGGAGATCAGACACAAGCTAGATAACTGGAAAGGCAGGCTTCAGTCAGAGACAGCAAGTACAGGCAGCACTGGAGTTAACCAGATGGCAAAAGGCAAGAGCAAGAACGTAAGCAACAGAAACCAAAGTTACATGGCATCATCAGAACCCAGCTCCCCCATCAGAGCAAGCCCTGAACACCCCATCACACCAGAAAAGCAGGATTCAGAATTAAAATCACTTCTCATGATGATGATAGAGGGCTTTAAGAAAGACATAAATAACACTCTCAAAGAACTTAAGGAGAGCACTGGTAGACAGATAGAAACCCTTAAAGAGGAAACACAAAAATCCCTTAAGGAATTGCAAGAAAATGCAACCAAACGGGAGAAGTAATTAAACAAAACCATGTAGGATCTAAAAATGGAAGTAGAAACAATAAAGAAATCACAAAGGGACAATACCCTGGAGATAGAAAACCTAAAAAAAAAAGATCAGGAGTCATAGACACAAGTATCACCAACAGAATACAAGAGATGGAAGAGAGAATCTCATGTGCAGAAGATACCATGGAAAACATTGACACAACTGTCAAAGAAAATGAAAAATACAAAAAGCTACTAACCCAAAATATACAAGAAATCCAAGACACAATGAGAAGGCCAAACCTAAGGATAATAGGTATAGATGAGGGGGAAGACTCCCAACTTAAAGGACCAGTAAATATCTTCAACAAAATTATAGAGGAAAACTTCCCTAACCTAAAGAAAGAGATGTCCATAAATATACAAGAAGCCTACAGAACTCCAAATAGTTTAGACCAGAAAAGAAATACTTCCCTCCATATAATAGTCAAAACATCAAATGTACAAAACAAAGAAAAAATACTAAAAGCAGTAAGGGAAAAAGGCAAAGTAACATATAAAGGCAGACCTATAAGAATTACACCAGACTTCTCACCAGAGACCATAAAAGCCAGAAGATCCTGGACCGATATCATACTGACCCTAAGAGAACACAAATGCCAGCCCAGACAACTATACCCAGCAAAACTCTCAATCATTGTTGATGGAGAAACCAAAATATTCCATGACAAATCCAAATTTACACAGTATCTCAACACAAATCCAGCACTTCAAAGAATAATTGGTGGAAAACTCCAACACAAGGAGGGAAACTACAACCTAGAAAAAGCAAGAAAGTAATCTTCCAAAAACTGTAAAAGAAGGTAGCTACACAAACATATCTCCACGGATGTTAGCCCAAAAGCTTGGATTAGCGAAGACTCAACCCGCAGACCACATGAAGCTCATGAAGAAGGAAGACCAAGAGGGGATGCCTCAGTTCTACTTAGAACGAGAAACAAAAATACTCAAGGGAGCAAATAGAGAAACAAAACATGGAACAGAAACTGAAGGAGGGGCCATCAAGAGACCATTCCACCTGGGTATCCATCCCATGTACAGCCACCTAAGCTAAACACTGTTGTGGATGGCTGGAAGTGCATAATGTGAGGAACATGATATAGCTGTCTCCTTAGAGGTCTGCCAAAGACTAACACACTCAGAGGACGATGCTCACAGTTAACCACTGATATGATCAGGGGTTTCCCAATAGAGAACTTAGTGAGAGGACTGAAGGAGCAGAAAGGGTTAGTGACCCCAGGTGGAAAGCAACAATACCAAACAACCAGAGCCCCCCAGGGTCTAAACCACCAGCCTGGGAACACATAGGGAGGAACCCAAGACTCCAGAGGTATATGTAGGGGAGGATGGCCTTGTTGGACATAGGTGGGAGAGGAGTTTCTTGGTCCCATAAAAAAATGAACACAGAGTGTGTGGGGGGGGGGGAATGTGAGGGCGGGGAGGGGATAGTGAGGGGGGCTAGGTGCAGTCACTGCCTCATAGAAGCATGGGGAGGGGTGGGATAGGAGGTTTCTGGGTGGTGGGAGGAAGTAGGGTAAAGGGATAAAATCTGAAACGTAAATACTACAACCAATTTTAACAAGCGAAAAAAAAAGTTGTCAGAACCAACATCTTAAAAAAAAAGTCAGCCCCCTGGGGGGGGATTTTTTTTCTTGATACTAAAACTTGTTTTGAGAATTGTATATTGCAGAATACACAGCCTTGGTGTATCTACTCATCAAGCATACTGTGCAGACCTGCCCAAACTTCCGATGTCCTGGAATTCCATCTGGATTCAGTGAAGACAAAGCATCAGAGGCTTATCAACTTACTCTTCCCCCCACCCCTCTTCTAAAATCTCAACACCCTTAATCAGCTTGAAGAAGTTAAAGAAGAGTCAGCGCCCCTATTCCCTGAGCTTGGGGACTAATGTGGTTAATAATGGTCTGTCTTTCTAGGGAAAAGTAGTGGTTTTGTTGGAACAGGGGGGATTAGCTAGGACTTATTGCATAGCCATAACCTATTGGTAGAAATCTGTATAATTATTATCAAGATGAAGTTATAATTTCTTAAATGGTACAAAATTTACTTTGATTTCAAATTTAAGGTTTTCATTGGTACGAGCCTCTTATTAATATAAAAATGAGATGAATATTGATACTCTCATGGGCATTGTGCCTGTATAACACATTTAGGAATACAAGGCCTAGACCCAGCCCTTTTTTAACTTTTTTAACTGATTTGGGACAGTTAACCTATGAGTTAAGGGACTATAACAAATTCATGGTTTTGAGTTTATTGTTAGGGTGTTTTCCATATTTTATTTAGAAATAGCTGAGAGGAGTGAACAGACAACAGTCCAGGTTACCTTACACAGATAGTTGGTTTTCAAAACATCAGAAGTCCATAGAACTGACGCTACAAATATTTATATATTAATGTCCATTTTGATTAGAGACCTGTCTGCTCCTGAAAGCTTCCTGTCATGGATTCTAAGAAGAAATTGAGCATCCTTGGAGTTATGCCAGTTGTGTGGTGACAGCCACTAGGCAAGAATTGCCTCTCTCCATCTACAGACAAATTACTGTCCAGAAAAGGACACACATGCAGAATAGTCGACTGATTATATCTGCCTAGACAGAGTAATCAGCCCTTAATAATCCTGCATCACTAAGGTCTGTCAGATGATTCTGGGCCAGAAGGCTGAAGACTTGATGCTCCAACATTCAGTAGTATAGGGGCTTTTCAGGTGTTCAGCAGTCTCTATAAATTGGCTAAGTTTTAGAAGTTATGTTTAGTGCTTCCCATAACTTCAGTTAACTCAGTCATTCTGGATTTCTGATGGGGTTGAAGACCTATAGTCTCATAGCCAATCCTGGCTATTTACTTTGAGAGAAAAGATCTGAGTAGATGGTTTTCAGCTGACATTCATTCTAAAGCCAAAAAAGCCAGGATCAAAAGTAAGTGTTTTAGTTAGAAGAGATGGCAGAGGTCTGGTTAAGTCAACAGAATGATGGACTGGGTATTAGGACTATCTTGTACCTCACTGGTACAATTAGGAATAAGTATGCTCTAATTGTATTTTGAGAGAAAAGTTTTACTTTAACAGGAAGAGTGATATGTAGGAGGAGCTAAGTGGGAAGGAGTACTGAGAGGAAGAGATGGAGCAAGAAGAGAAGATGAAGAAGAGGAGAAGCTAGGTGATGAGAGAGAGAAAGAGAGAGAGGGCATGGAGGCAGATATTCACATGTCTCCACCAGTCAAAGATAGTTTTTATATCTAGGTTGGGTATTGGGTTACGCTTCTGATTAAGCATTACCAAACTTATAAATCCTTTGATTAACATTTTTAAAAAATCGTATAAAAGCAAAAAGGAAAGGGGGGGCATGGGACAGGGGTGTTCTAGGGAGGGGAAATGTGGAAAGGGGATGGCATCTTAAATGTAAATAAAATATAAAATAAAATTTAAAAAAAGAGACCAAAAAAAAAAAAAAAAAAAAAGACTTCTACACACATGTGTGTGACAGCCCAATGGAATTACCAATTGGATGGACCAACACATCAATCCACAAAACAAATACAGCTCATCAATCCTCACACACACCAGTGATACACACAACAATATAGATGAATTTCAAAAGTATTGTATGACTTTGAAGGCCTGGTGTGCCTTTTTCTACACAACTTTCCTCTTTGACAGTGACACACTAGTGTGGAGCCTGAGCAGAGCAAGTCTGGCTTCATCCAGTGGCAGGCTGCCTCCAGCCTTTTCATTCACAGCTGCATTCTTTTACTGTCAGAAAACAACAAATTCTTCAGAAAACACTAACACACACACACACACACACACACACACACACACACACACAGAGAGAGAGAGAGAGAGAGAGAGAGAGAGACAGAGACAGAGACAGAGAAACAGAGAGACAGAGAGAGACAGAGAGACAGAGAGAGAGGAGACCTTCTAAATTTCTCTTCAGACCAGCACAGCAGCGTTTCTCCTATTGGCAAGTCTGCACACAGGGATGGAAGTATTCTGGCTCTTTCTGCTCTAAGAATTCCCCTTGAGACTCCTCTCTGAATACTGTGTGGCTATGAAGGTGACATTTCTCCTATCGTCAGAGGACTTCATTCTTTAAACCATCCATGTTTGGAACATGGGAATCCACAGGCAGTGGCTCTCTCCTTTGCTGTCCACATGCAGTCAGCTAATTCCCTGGTGTTGTTTCTCAGACCTTCCCTCCTGTTTTTTATTGGTCCCTCTTCACTACTGTTGTTTAAAGCTCTGTCTCCCAACAGGAGGTTATTGGTAATAGCCTTTGAATTGTATCCTTTACTCAAGACTTCCCCTTGGGTTACTTTGGACCTTTATCTGTGATGACCCCATATTTTAAGAACTAACTTTGTCCCAGGGATTTTGATAGCCTCATAAAAACCTTCAAAGCCATGAGAAACAACAAACTCATTGAATAACTTGTCGGAGAATATATAG
Organism: Arvicanthis niloticus; assembly: GCF_011762505.2. Classification (NCBI taxonomy): domain Eukaryota; kingdom Metazoa; phylum Chordata; class Mammalia; order Rodentia; family Muridae; genus Arvicanthis; species Arvicanthis niloticus. The sequence goes on from NC_047658.1 coordinate 147,433,264, forward strand.
CAGCAGGATTTCAATCTAGGTCTAAATGACCTACTTATAAATAAGAAGCAGAACGTGGTAAGATTTTTTTTTTTTTTTAAAGTTTTGCAAGGGAAAGGATAAGACAGCCATTAAGGTAACAGGTGTTTATTAGTATTTTTATTTTACTTACATTTTTCCCTTTGAAGTTTATCTTATTAGTGGATTCCTAGATTAAAAATCCTGTTTGATGCTTTAATAAGGTGAGAACACTGAATTGAAATATCTGGGAGGTTATTTGGGTGCTTCCAAAAATGTAAGATGATTTATTACCACACATCCTGGGCCTGACATATATACCACCTGGCACACAGTAGGCTCGGTGACTGTTGACTGATTATATCAGTGATAATCCACACTCCTGATTGTTTTACAATTTTAATACACTCTTTGAACAGTCTTGTAAGTTAAATGGCATTACCATCTCCATTTGATGCGTGGGGATGCCACGTTCACACAGCCTGACCACAGAGGCTGGGATTGTATTTGAAGAGAGCCCTTGTATGATCTCCCATCAGTATCTGCCTCTCCCTCAGTGGAGAAATGATGTTCAGGTCTTTAGTGTAGAGTATTTCAGCCATTTTGATATAGTAATGTTTAAGAGGGGTATGAATCACAGGCCGAGCTCTTTGGGTGTTTGGTCCATAGAAAAGGGGTGCAAGAACCTCGAGAAAACTGATAGGTTTCGGTGTATGTACTTAAATGCACTTTTCTTCTTGGGCAAAGAGAATGGCTAACTTCGTAGCTTCTAGAAAAAAAAATTAAAACCCACAGATACAGAGAAAAATCTTACAGGTCTTCCTGACATGGAATCAAAATAAATGTTCACAAGAAGTTCTAAGCAGATTTATTTGAAGATATATTTGTTCATGGAGCAGTTTTTATCTCTACAAATGAGGTTTTAGCTAGTGGCCAAGAGTATAGGCATAAGTTATATATATATATATATATATATATATATATATATATATATATATATATATATAAAATGTAGCTTTGTTCATTCTTGTGTCATTACTAGAAAGTAGTTTCACAGATGTGAAAAATGATGCTAACATGAATGAGAAACACACCTAACAGCATACCAGGAAGTAGTAGACACACAGCCTCGCTCTGAGGCCAACACTGTCTCACCTTGTGCTTAGACGCACCTACTGCCAGATGCATTCATGGCAACTAAACTTCAGGGAGCAAACTTTTACAGTTTTGTTATGCAACCTCACCTATAAGTAAAGGTTGAGTTATACACCATCTGAAAGTCATTTTAAATTCAGTCCAGTTCTAAAATCACTTATGGAATCCTTTGTATTCATCTGTACCTGTTTGCCTGCTGAGTTTTCCGGAGTATTTTTCTAGCAGCTGTTTTTCCATTTGGTCTACCATCTCATTTCCAAACTCATACCAAGCAAGGCCTTGGTCTAATAGACACCCAGCTCAAAGAGAGGATGATTATTTCCAAAAGGCAAAGCTAACAACACAGTCTGGCAGAAGAACTAGAAAGTTCATTCCGGTACACTTCTCCTGTGGACGGAGCCACATAGAAAGATCTGCTCCATCCCCACCCCACACTGATACTTTATCTGCCACTCATTACCTTTAACATTTTAATCTATACATTATAGGTTTAACTAAAGCCGGGCATGGTGGTGCACGTCTCTAATCCCAGCACTTGAGAGTCAGAGGCAGATGGATCTCTGTGAGTTTGAGGCCAGCCTGGTCTACATAGTGAGTTCCAGGACAGCAAGAGCTACATAGTGAGGCCCCGTTTTTACCTCATTTTTTTCTGCTCAAAAAGAAAAACAAAAACTTTTGTTGAGTATCCAAGGACGGAAAAGGGAAGGCTGGGAAAACTTACGGAAACCGTGCCTGTCCTAGGTTGGAGCAAAGGACCCCAGCCTCACTTAAGATGGTGAGGCCTCCCTTATTTTAGGGGCAAGGGTCTCGATATGCTCTCTTACCCGTCATTGGCTAACCGGCTTAGCACGCAAGTTAGGGGTTAATCCTCATCAGTCTTGATGACAGAGGTTTCAGAGTCCCCTACTTCCAGCCTGTAATAGTGGACCTGTATGGGTTTCATTTGTTATCTGCTGCCGTACCAAAGCCATCAGTTTGAACAGCATGAACCCGAGAGACAAGAGACTTAATATCTAAACCATTGATATAAAAGCAACACTCTTTAAGGCAACACACAACTTCCCCTGTTGGGGCAGTAAAAGGTCTAAGCCTTGTACCCACAAATTTATACCAATGAAATCTTTGAATTTGTATCAGCTTAGTAACAATTATACAGATTTAGACAGCCTAATATTAACCACCTCAGTCCCCAAGTCCAGGGAATTGGGGCGCCGACTCTTCATTAACTTCTTCAAGCTGAACATGGGCGTTGACTTTTAGAAGAGGAATGAGGGGAAGGGCAAATTGATAAGCATCTGAAGTCTGTCTTAACTGCATCCAACTGGAAGTCCAGGGCATCAGTGAACATGCAGGTGATAAGATTCATTCTCCAAAGCTGTGTATTCTGCAATATACAAATCTCAAAACAAGGTTTAGTATCAAGATAATTATTTTGATTCTCTGAAATCTAGTGTTCTGGAGGCCTACCTCTGTCATGTCTGATCCATATAATTCTGGAAGACATAACTACTACCTTAATGACCTCATCAGAAAACACGTAGAAAAACCTTTTCCAAATTAGCCTTTCCTTAAGCCAGTAACCAGAAAAACCTTTACATTGAGTTTTTATCCAGAAAAATATAACTATATAACTCAGAATCACACCCATTTTGAAAGTTAAATCAATTAACATTATCATTCTGCTTAGCTCTCTGTCTAGAGCAGCCTTACATTTATTCCTCGAGTCTTTAAAGCCTTTTTCATCTGTTTTTACTCACTTATTTCTTGCCCCATTTTCGTTACTATAACCTTTATTTATTTATCTGTTTGGCTCTCTTGACTCAGAGCAGCCTGCAATTTACTCCTTGCATCTTTAAAACTTTTTTCATCTGTTTCTGCTTATTTTTTTCTTGCCCCGTTTTTGTTTCTATAACCTTTATCTATCTGTTTGGCTCTCTTGACTCAGAGCAGCCTGCAATTTACTCCTTGCATCTTTAAATCCTTTTTCATCTGTTTCTATTTACTTATTTCTTGCCCCGTTTTTGTTATTATGCAATCACCTTTGTTTCACTTCCGAATTCAGCCAGCTCCGTCAGTCGACTGGTTCTCCAGCACAGGGTGTCTTCCACTGTATCCCGCTTACTGGAGTCCCTGTTCAGGTGCCACTAATGTTGAGGCTTTTACTCTTTGGGGGCCACTGTGTTGCGGCCCGTACTCTGCCTCAACACTTTGGGGCTAAGTACTCTGGTCAAGAGAGAGTGTGGCTCTTGGGGCAAGAGACGCGAAGAATGGAGACAAGACAGGGTGTGATTCAGTCTCTTCTATTTTCTCAAGTCTCTCTTATTGAGTCTCTCTTTTATTGAGTCTCTCCTTTGAAGGGAATTCTGAGGTATTTATATACACAAGCAGGAGAACACAGGTGAAAACACTTTACCACGTGCACCATACAGCTGAGGTCACTAAACAGCAAAACAAGCTATGTGGGATAAACAATATACTTATCAGAGTGTGCTTCAGCTGTTATAGGCTTTTGACAACCAAGTCTTTCATCAGGGTATATGGTTCCAGATGGCTGCAAAGTTGATCTAGCCACTTTCTACTAAAGTCGGCTCCCAACAAACTTTCACTCTGACTTAATTGTCAAGTGTCACCAGTGGACAGCCTCACTACACTCAGGTACAGTGATTGCTGTGAGGGACTAAATTCCCAGCAGCTTTCTTGCATGCAAGAGTATAATTTTCTCAGTTTAAAAATACAGTATTGTTTTCTTATATCACTGAAGATGCATTACACCTGGTTCTTTTAAATACATTTATTTAGACAATATTCGTAGCATAATAACCGAATCTCCCCAGCTATTACTTCATCAGGTCAGGCAGATAGAAAAGCTTGTGTGAACATCTTATGAAGGAGTGGATTCATTCATTCATGAAGTCTCAGTGGCTTCATTCATCTTTTCTCTCTTATTGCTGAAGATTCATAGCCAGAATATGAAGTTTTCTCAAAGGAAGAAATGGGAGAAATGCCTGGAACAGTGCTATTGATGACTCTTTCGTTATGAAACCTTCACAGCATATTTCAGTCTCGTGGAGTCTTTTGTGTTATTCTGACTGTCAATAAGAACCAGGGGGTTGTGCTGGTGATTCTTGATGATCTCCGCAACACTTCCAAAGTACTAGAGAAGGAAAACATGGTGGGTCAATTTCTTCTTATGTTCTCCCCATGTCCCCTCTCCACCCCTAATCTCCCTCCACTCTCTCAAGTTGTTTGCAGTTATTGGGGCTCAACTGACCCTCTGCACAGAAGTGTCTGTCTATTTTACCAAAGGCTGGACCTTGCAGGGTGGTAGGCTCTGGACTTTCTGATATTCAGGAAGTCCAAAGCCACGTGAACAGCTCTAATTACACCTAGACAAGTTACTTATTATGATGTAATATTTGTTTGAATGTTTTGCTAAATGTTTTAAAATATTTGCTTCTGAGCCGGGTGTGGTGGCACATGACTTTAACCCAGCACTTGGGAGGTAGGACAGCGTGGTCTACAGACTACTTCCAGAACAGCCACCTGTCTTGAGACCTTGTCTTGAAAATCCAAAAAGAAAAACCATAAATAATTTAAAAATTGCTTCTTATTGTCAAACATGAAACTGCCATGTAATAGACTTCTTTATATCCCTCACAAAACACAAATTATCTTCAGTGTTGCCCACATCTTGACAATCTCCCGAAAGCCTAGGCTCCCACAGTGCCACTACTGTTAACTTAGTGGAGCCTTTAAGAAGCAAGCCTCATAGAAAGTTCATTCTGGATGCTTCCTTGGAGGAATCATGAAACCTTGGTCCTTCCTCCTTACGAGTGATTTCACTCTGCTGTGATATACTAACTCACCATGGGGTCAAAAACAAGGGGGCCAATCTACTGTTGACTAAGACCTTCAAAACTGAGCCAAAATAAACTTTTCATCTTTATAAGTTGATTATGATAGATATTTTTGTTATGGTGATGGAGGCAAACTGAAACACAATGATTTAATAAGTTACTCAGGACTCGGTACTAGAAAACTTATTTCCTAGATATTCATATTTTTGTTTTCTTTTCTGAACAGGAAAGGGGACCTTTATGAGCCTTCTTATTTCTATCTATACTTGGCTGCTTGTAAACTTAGAAGTGCCAAAATAATAATGGAATTTTCTGCTATATTCTCGCCATACGTGTTACTCTTTCCATACTTGAATGTCCCATGTCTATAAGTCTCATTCCAAGATGTGAGAAGGTTTGCTTTGAAAATGATCCAAGTTTTAAATAAAATATTAAAGGACTATAACACAGACCACGAAAACAAAATTCATTAGGTATACAAAAGTGCATAGTCATCAGTACGTACATGTGTCGGTTTTTAAAGTAATTGGTCTGCAATAGTTGCATGGTTTATGGAATTGGTATCTATTGACTTCATTGTGTCCCTTAACCTGTTAAGTACAGATAGCTATCTGGAAACAAAGAAATTTAAAAGTTTTATTGATTGTTTGGGTGACTTCCGAGATCTCCACGTTGAATAACAATATGCTATAATACTGGAAGACTTTTCAAATGAAATACAGTTGTGTTTTAGTGTCTGTCCATCTGAATGTTCCCCTGTGGAGGAGAAGCATGTGGTAGGGGCTTTCAGATCCTTTCACCTTTACTCCCTCCCTGGAGGCAGTCACTTGGTGCTCTTGCAATTACCGGTGGGATTCCTCTGTGAAAAATGCCATGATACATTCATGGAGGGGGAAGCAGGCACAGAAAGAACTTGTCAAGACAAATGCAGTCAGGAAAGTTTGAAAAAGAAAGGCTAGGAAATGAGCTAACACAAGCTCTTTGATGATTAATTCCTAGTTTTAAAAAGGTGAGTTCTGAACCCAAGAAACAAAAGATTTGATTTGAGGTGGAATCATTTGAGACAGGAAGTGGAGTTGACCAAACACATTTGTGCTTTAAGTAAAAGATGAACTGGGGTTCATGTAGTTGCTGATTTCCCCCAGTTTTCTTTATTTATCTTCATATTAACTCAGTATATTTGAGATTTCCACATATGTACAGAAAACAACTGGTTCGATAGCTCAACATCTCATGTCCATAAAAGTAGAGCAGTCATCAAAGCTCTGAGATTAGTCTACTGTGCAGGCCGAACAACTGCAGGAAAAGGTAAACAGTTCATTAGCTGGCTACTTACTGGCTACACACACACACACACACACACACACACACAGAGTATACACAAATAGAAGCAGAGAAACAATCTTTAAAAACATGTATAGTTGGTATTAGATAGCCCAAATTTTCATTTTCCTGTTTTTATGTTCAGTATGTTGAAAACATCATATTTTCTTACAAATTATTTAAAGGAAATTTTTAAACTTGATTTTCGGCATTGCCAGAAACCTTTATAATAACTAATCTATTATACCTTTCAGCCCAGAGGCTAGTTATGCTGAGAATGGAGCGAAGTGTTGACTTATTAATTCTGAGGTAGGGAAGAAGGTTCTTAGGAACCAAGGAATTCTTGTTGAGTGGTGTGGAATTTTATTTTATTTATTTTATTTTTTTATTTTTTTATTTTATTTTATTTTTTTTTGGCAAGGAAGCTCTCGGTCTCTCTGAGAGTTCAGGTCATATAAGAAATTTTCAGGACCTGTGAATAGGACAGCTCCTAGCTCCTCATTTTCCTGCCTGTGATGGTGAGCTACACCCCTGAGGAGACAAGGAAACGAAGCAACTTCTGGGTCTGTTCTGTCAGCTTCACTATTATTTTCCTAACACTGACTATAATTAAAGAACCTTCTAAAAGAGACTTTTAAAATCGAGTTTGCAGCAGGAATGGGAGTCTTTACAAGCAGAAGGAAGCTGTAAGTTTTATGGGCAGAGACCTATAAGTTTATCTCGAGTCCTCCAATCATCCAATCCTCTTACTATTGCTAGTGAAACTCTTTTGTGATAAATACAATGATATGTTTATTCTAGTTATTTGGCATAGGATGGGGCCGGAAAGCTGGGTGACTAGGGGAGCCAGTCCTGAGCAAGAGTGAGATAAAGAACTGTCCAAACCACAAAAATCTCATCCTAAGGCAAGCAGGAGTTAGGACTGTTTCCTCCTTGCTCTGGGTCTGCATGAATGTAGCCTGTACAACCCCTACCTCTGCCCTACTTGAGGCAGTCACGTAGCCTGGTGGCCAAATTACAGGTTTAACTTCCTCTCTCCCTACAAGGATACATCCAGCAAGCACTTGGAATTCCTCTTCATGCAAATGAAGCATTCCCAACAACCAATAAGGTACCCTCACCCTGAAGACCCCCTACCTACTCCCAAAGATTTATATACTCTTATCCCTAATAAAGGAGAGCTATTTTACTGAAAACTGTCTCAGAGAAGGCTGTTTCTCTCCTGCACACCAGCTGCCACAGATCCTGCAAACCCATCTTCCCTGATAAGCTTTGTGACCTTTGCACAAAGATGCCTGAATACCCTGAGGGCAGAAGTAGAACCAGAAAGCAGCACAGGGTGCTAGGAAGCTAAGTGCAATTGGAAACCAAAGGACTGGGGAGTAAACTAGAACAGTTATTTAATGACAATTTTTTAAGTGACAATGCAATTCTGCTCTAGATTAGTGTTCTCAAACAACTCAGGAAAGAGTTGTTTTTTTTTTTTTTTCTAATTGCCTGAGACTTTATTTAAAGCCTCAAGCTATAAAAACCCTAGAAGAAAACACAGAGGGAAAAACGTTATGACATTGGATTTGGCGATGATTTTCTGGATGTGACACAAAGAACACAGGCAACAAAGCCAAGTTACATAAATGCGGCTACGTAAAATTTAAACTGTTTGTCAGCAAACAAAATCAACAGTTAAAAGGTAAAGCAAGTAATGAGGGGAGTATGTTCCTACATTCTCAAACTCAGAGCTCGCTGTGGTGGCACACAACTTTAATCGCAGGGAGGCAGAGGCAAACTCAACAGCAAAAATGGGAATATTTGATTGAAAGGCATACAAAGGAGTGGGATAAACATTTCTGCACAGATGATGTATAAGTGGCCAATATTAATCATCGGAAGAATGTGAATGAGGTACCATGGCGCATCCATTAAGATGGCTACTATAACAAAAAAACCAGAAATAGTAAGTAACCAGTGCTGGGGGGAGGGAGTGTTGACTGCTTATATAATGTTGGTGGGATTATATAACGATGCTGTATGCCCAGCTGTAACTTAAACATAACCAAGCGGTCTATGATAGTATTTTGATCTGTGTGTCTTAACCACATTTCTGTTTTTGAAAACAAGATATTTTGCTTATAACGATTCAGCTAACAGTGGAATTTGTTCATGCAGCATCCACTAAAATAAGCCATTGTGCTCCAGGTCTAGAAAGGAACAGTGAACAAGACATAGCCAGGGCCTCAGTAATAGAAAAAAAGTATGCATCAGTAATTATGATTTGTTTTCAACAATGCTGGCTTAGGAAAGGTCTAGTTCCTTTTGAACACACCTTTTAATTATGCTCCTTCCTCCCTCCATCTCTTCCTCCCTCCTTATCTCCCTTTTTGTTTCTCCCTCTTTCCTTTCTTCTTTCGTTCCTTCTTCCATTTTAAAATTTGAGGTAGGGTCTCACTCTAAACTGGATTTGAACTCTCAATCTTCTGACCTCATCTTCCCAAACGTTGGCCTTGCAGGTAAGTGCTACCATGCTGACTCCTAAGGTGTCTCTTCATTAGAACCTTGTTTGTGCTCCTTTCTCTGTTTAAACCATCCTTTCTATATTTTTTTCTTTTTTCCTTCCTCCATTTTTCATTCCATAGATTCAAATACAACCCATCATTCAAGGTGAGAATAAGTAGTCCTTTCTAGACCATTCGTGGGTGTGATGGTTTGAATAAGACTGATAGCCTTAGGCCCACACATCTGGATGCTTAGTCATAAGGAAATGGCACTATTTGAAACGGCCAAGGAGGTGTGGACTTGTTGGAGGAAGTGTGTCACCCTGGTGGGCTCTGAGGTTTCAAAAGCCCACACCCAGCTCAGTGTTACTCGCTTTGCCTGCAGATCGGGCTGTAGCTCATAGTAACTGTGCCTGCTGCCGTGCTCCCCACCACGGTGATAATGGACTAAACATCTGAAACTTTTAAGCAAGCCTCCAGTTAAATGCTTTCCTTTATAAAAGTTGCCTTGGTCATACATAGTGTCACCTCACAGTGACAGAACACTGACAAAGACAATGGGTTATTCTAAGTCACACCTCACCAAACCTTTATAGGAACAGGCTAGCTAAACAGAAACATACTGAGCTGCCATTTTGCTCCTCATTAATGGCATTTCTGTTGGTTATTTAAAGCCTATATATTTCATTACATAGGCTCATCTTGGCCCAAGAATTATAGCCTAATGTTTCAGCTCAATTCAGGTCAAGCTCTGAATTCTCAAGTACTTCCCTGGTCATCTAACTCAGTATCAGAGTTGAGTTCCTAGGCCTTGATTTTTGAACGCTAGTTCATGACCTTAATTCTTAAAACTTTAATTGGCTTTGGCATTTCAACTTTCATTTATAGGCTTTCTTGGACTAATAATTATATCAGATTTCTCTCACTAGGTGGAAATAGGAGATGAGGAGATGGCTCAACAGACAAAGCACTTGTTTGCTATGCAAGCAAAAATATGGGGGTTCAGATCCCCAGCGCCCATAAAAATGCCAGGTGGACATAGTGGCCTGCATGTAATTCTAGTACTCAGAAGACAGATCCAGGGGATCCCCAGAACAAGTGGCTAGCTAGAGTAGCCATCTTCAATCAAAAGACTCTGCCTCAAGCAATAAGGTAGAGAGCAATCAAGAAAGACTCCTGAAAATTAGCGTTGGGCGTCCACATGCCCCCGACACACATGCACACCGTACACACAGACACATGTCATTTAAAGTTAAACAAAAATACTAGCACAGGCATCACATTTATTTCCTGACTTCCCATAGGACACTATTACACAATGTGCATCATACACTATAGTATATATTATTTCAAACCATGATGTTTCATCTTCTGTTCTACTTATGGCATATATATAACCCTAGGGTCAAGTACTTTCCCACTCTTTATCTCTGGCACCTAATAGAGCATGCTGCCACTGTATGCAATGCAGGGATATAGAGCTGAGTTAAAGAGAAGTTACCAGCCAGCCACAGTGATACTTTCTCACAATCCTGTACTCAGGAGGTTTATGAGTTCAAGGCCAGCCTGGGATAGGGAGTTTTAGGCCTACCTAGGCTACATATTATGACTGTGTCTCAAAATAAGAAAATAAAGAAATAAATAGAGAATTAAAGGCTACTAACCTCTTCACCATTTTTCTTCTTTCCCAAAGCATATTGCTTGGTTGCTTCAATAAACCGTACAGGAATATTATATACCCGCTTGTTAAAGAACGCAACTAGTGTGTAAGGCTGCTTAGAATCATGGCCAGAGCTTTTCCTAATAAGAAACGATCCATCCTGTTTAAGGGAAACACAGTGATAGTGTTTGTTAGTTACATTTCCTTACGCTAGAAATCAGTTTGTGAAGAGTAGCTTATCATTTTCAGATATTCTTTATTTTCATGGTTTTGTAATTGATTAGAATTTGTTTTATTATTTTCCAATAATACAGTTTATTAAGACAGATGCTCAGACAAACTTGAGTGATGTCAGTGCTAGCATTTAATGCGCTGACTGAGGTACTGTGCTCGCTGGGATTTGGAAACATGGAAAAGCACACGGTGAGATCAAGCAGAGAGTCTCTCAAGCTACGGCCCATGTTTGCAAGTTCCTTAAGTAAAAATCTATACTGTAAGAAAGTAGAAGCTGGGGCTGGAGAGATGGCTCAATGGTTAAGAACACTGACTGCTCTTGCAGAGGTCCTGAGTTCAATTCTCAGCAACCATATGGTGGCTCACAACCATCTGTAATGGGATCTGATGCCCCTTTCTGGTGTGTTTGAAGACAGCTACAGTATACTCATGTACATAAAATAAATAAATAATTTTTTTTTAAAAAGGAAAAAATCTGGGAATTCAAGCTTCTAGCTGAAGAGAACACTTACCTCGAGTTATTTTAAAGTAGAAAAACTATGTAAAAATTTAATGTGTATTAAATATTTTATTAAAATAGCTTAGAATCATACATTTAAAAATATTAGACAAAACATGACCTAAGATAGGAAGAAGAAATGCAAAAATTGGTGTTCAGCCTTAGGAAGGAATTTGAAGAAAGAGACAAAAAGACTTATTTCAGAAACAAAGGAATAAAATTCACAAGGTTTCCAGGGACTAAATAAGGTCTAATAAATTTAGTATGTAACCCAAAGTAAGCCATGGGGAACAGCCACGGCATTTAAAGTGGACTGCAGCAGAGTGGGCCAGACCGTGATGATACCCAAGAGTGACAGAAGCCTGAGACAACTCTTAAAATCTTGCAGCTGACTGTCCCGGCTCCAAAGGCTGGGGAGTCAACCAGGGTTCACTGAAACAGCAGCAGCAAGATGAACCTCACTGACCTCTTGGCAGCCCTGCAACCATTGCCACCTTGGCCAAAGCACTAGCCCTTCCCCTGGTGGACTAGCTAAGGAGGTAGACAGTAGTTGGTTCAAAACACAAGCCTTATGATTGTGAGTCATAAGAACGCAAGGTTGTGATTGGCCCATACAAACAGGTTGAGGTCGCTCCAAAACACACCCTCTCCCCAAGCCAGTCTCTTTCCAGGGCCACCTTCCCTGGTGTGCTGCACTGGGCCCCATAAAAGGGGGTCATTTTTTCCCTAACTAGAGTGGGCTGGACAAGAAAGAAGCAAAAACTGAGGAAAACTTTAACTTGTTGGAGAAAGGCCTTAGAAGGTCTTCTCCTGATCTACTGATGATGTCTGTCCAGGCAGAACAAAGAACCCTCACCAGCTGATCGATGACATTTTGACAGGGATTTGAGTTTTGTTTTTTGTTTGTTTGTTTGTTTTGTTTTTTTTTAAATGGGAGAACAGAGGAAGTAAAAAGGAAACTTTAATCTTCCACTGTCCCATCAGTTCCCAATGTTGAGCTCTCAAAAAATATTTCCAGGCAGTGTCTTCTGCCTTTATCCGTATCCTAAGTCCCATGAGTTGGTTCAAAATAGCCAGTCCTCCCTTGCTCCAAGGCTGAGCTCCTGCAGCATCAGGTTTTCCCCAGACCTCCCTGCCTCCTGCTTCTCTCTATTGTTTGAGGGGTAGTGGAGCCCCTGGAACCTTGAAATTAAAGACAAACAGGAAGGAGGTGAAAGAACAAAGCAGCCAGCGGTGCTCACAAGAGAGGAGAGAAAGTACAGGGAAATAGCCCCTGCACCTAACACAAGCAATTACTAGTCAGATTAATGATGAACCCCTGACACAATGTGGGATTTTTCAGGTGCCCCAAACCTTGTTGGATCTGTGCAAGGCCTCTTCAGCAGACTTGCGGTCGCAGGCGCCAGCATACCAGGGCTTACCTTGCAGCTCAGCCTCCTGTGGGACAGAAGCATTGCCAAAATGTGAGTTGGTCCTCAAAGGAAATGAAAATTTAACATCAGTGCTTAAGTGGCCCATTTTGTAAAACCAAGATGGGAAAAATAATCTCCATCTTTACCAGTTATGTCAGAATGAGTTTCATGCTTCTTTTGGCCAACCACAAAGATTATGTGGCTAGCTCACTCCCACTTGGCATTAAGCTGCTATACTCAGTCCTAAATCATTTTCCTCCTGAATGTGTTATATACTCTTTTCTCACTGTGCTAATATTCTTTTAAACATTATTTATTTATTTATTTATTTATTTATTTATATTTTATGTGTATTGGTGTTTTGCCTGCATGTATGTCTTTGCATGTATGTCAGATCCTAGAGTAACAGACAGTTGTGTTTTGCCATGTAGGTGCTGGGAATTGAACCTGGGTTCTCTGGAAGAGCAGTCAGTGTCCTTAACTGCTAAACCATCTTTCCAGCCCATGTCTTTATTCTCAATGCTTAATAGAGTGCTTCATAATCTCAGTGTGTGTGTGTGTTTATATGTTCATGGAAGCATGTGTGTGCACCCGTGCACACAAGCACGTGTGCAAGTGTGTCAGATATCATCATTAGATATTGATCCTCGGGAGCAATCCACCTTGCTTTTTGAATCAGCTTCACTCACTGGGACAGGGCTCCAGGACTAAGCTAGGCTGGCCAGCAGCCCACCCAGGGGATCTCCTGTTTCTGTCTCCCCCATGATGGGATTATAAACACACAGACAGCATCACACTCCCTTTTCATTTCATTTTCTTCCATTCTGTTTTGGGGTTTGGAGATGGGATTCAAATCCTCATGTTTGTGCGGCAAGCACTTTTCCAACTTAACTGGTGTCCCAGTGATGCTGTCTTACTGGGTTTTGACAAATGAGGATACTTGTTCACCTGTCACCTTCAAGGGCACACAGAGTCCTTTTCTCTGTCTCTTTATGCTGTTCTGTTTGATATAGGCTTTAACATCCTAAGCCTCCACAGGTCTATTCTGAGGAAATTGCAAAGTTTAAATAAATGTGAGAGGAATAACAACAAAAACAACACGTTCCCTCACTGTTTTAAAGAAACAGTTATTTAGGGCATCTGGAATAGAAACGAGATTAATGGGGGTAGAGTGTCTCTTAGTCACTGAAAAAAACCAGGATATTCTTATCCATCGGACCAACTTGGTTAAAATCCTGATTCCATCCTGAGCCAGACTCCATCCTGAGCTGTACTCTGAATTATCTTCTCAGAAGACATGCCCTTGCCCAAAATCCACTGAAAATAGTCCAGCGACACCAAGCTCATGCCCTACCTGGTCTGCAAAAGTAGAATTAAATGGGAAGCTAGGGAATGGTCCGTCTGCAGCTGGGCTTCCCCCTTCTGAGAACCCTGGAAGAGATTTGAAAACTCCATTAATCTTCAATAGTTTCTGTGCAGTTACAGTGCCTATGTCTTACTGCTGCATGACCTCCCTGGGCCACACATAGAGCTAAAAATCCTCAGGACTGCTCAGAGGGGGGACCTCAGGACCCCTTTAAATTCTCAAGATCCTTCCAGATGTTTGAGAGGTGTTTGTTGTTGGCAAAGGCTTATCTTTGAAAAGCCGAAGTTTTCCTCATCTATTTCAACAAGCATAGCAACAGACTGTTGGCTCTAGAATTTAAAAGTTCTGTCAAGTTGGACCTGTTGATGCAGGCTATAATATCAGTTACTAGGAAACTGAGGCGCATCCCAAATTCAAGGCCAGCCTGGGCTACACAGTGAATACCTGTCTTAGGAGTAAGTAAAATTTGTAAAATATAATCCAGTGCTACTCTACACACAGACACATATGCACACACACACACACGTACATATACACAGGCACAGGCACACACACAAACATGCACAGATACATGCACACATACATACACACACATACACATATATATTTAGATTGGAATAGTTTTGATAAAAATATTTATGTTCTTTCATTCTTCTGTGCCTAACGTGGATCTAGTCATTGGGAATTTTATATATATAAAATACACACACACATACACACACATATATATGAGACATACACACACACACACACACACACACACACACACACACACACACATATGAGACATCAAAATGCTTTGCCTTCCTGGAACTTGAACTTTAAAGGGCTGAGCAATCAAGATGTAAGTGACTTTACCATGCAACATTGAGTATCATAGTGATCTTGAGAACCAAAAGGCAGTTTTACTGAAGTGGCTTCAGGGATAGGTAGAAGCAGCACTCTCTCCAATGGAACAGCACAGTTGAAAGGGTGGTCAGATTTCTCCAGGGAACCTGATATGGGGTGCTGGTTGATTTCTGAGGGCCAGGCAGTCAGGGGAGTATCTGAGACTAACATTTTTAGAATCATGACTGTGTGTCTCTGTCTTCGTTCTGTGTGCGTGGGGGGGGGGGGGGGGAGAGGGGGACCTAGGTACTCCATCTCAGAGAAAACATTTCCAGACCACCCCATCTAAGATGGTGGCTCTCACTATCCCCATCAGATTCTACCACCCACCTCACACCACCTTGCTCTCTGTGGCACTTTAGGTTTGCCTAGTATGAGACTATGTATCTATCTCCTTGTCTCTTGTCCAGCCTCCTGTCTCCTTCAGCAATGACATAACTTTCATCAGGACAAGCTATTGATTCATCCTAGTCTCTCCTTATCCCCAAACAGTGGCTGGCACACGGCAGAGAGACGATCAGTGACAAATGAAAGAATGACTCAAGTTGACAAACAAACGATAAGATAAAGCTTTTTTAAACAGAAAAAATAAATTTCTACAGACAAATCACTTTCACTTTGTGTTGTTAGAATTCACAGAAAAACTACTAAATATGAGTTTCCTTGTATTTAAAGTGAACCAGAAGTGTAATTAAAACTAAAAAAATCAAGTTTTGTAGCAAGAATATGTTTTATTTTGTAAATGACAGTTACTCTGTTTATTTGAATGGTTAATCTTGATCGCTTGGAATATGTTCCAAATTATGTGTAGTTTTCTTTTCTTTTTTACCCCCTACAGTGAGTTGAAAGAAAATGAAGGGCTGGAGCAGTTACATTCTGTGAGCCTGAATTATCTGGTTAATATGTGTGCATATTAAAAATTCTTATTTTTAATTGTATGTGTGTATGTGTGTGTATGTGTGTGTGTAAGAGAAAGAGAGAGAGAGAGAGAGAGAGAGAGAGAGAGAGAGAGAGAGAGAGAGAGAGAGAGAGAGAGATTGAAGGTGCTCACAGATGCCAGAAGAGAACATTGCTCCCTGGAGTAGAAGTTACAGGCCTTTCTGGGTGCTGGGAACCGAACTCAACTTCCATCTCTCCAGATTTGATTCTGTGTTTTAATTGAATGATCAATAAAACATCATACTCCATGCATAGCTCAGCAGTATAACACTTATCTATATGCGTGAAGCTCTGAGGTTAATCCCATCACTACAAATTTGCATAATTTGCCAAATTGTGACATTATAAGTGTTTACAATCTAAACACATGAAGCTTTAAATTTACTAAAAATACAAATATATAAGAGAATAATTAATAAAATGAACAAAAATCATAGTTATAACATAGAAAGAAAAAATATACTTATGACATACCATATTGTAATAAATGTATATGGTAGCAGCTTATATGATAGTAACACATAATGAGTATATAATGAAAGCTTATCAATGGCTCTTCCTTTGCTTTCTATCTTATGAGGGTAAATACATAGAGAGTCACGAAAAGACCCTGCATACCCGACCTTACACTATTAAGCCAGTCAGGTATCTAATATCCTACCACATCCAATTTTTTTTTATTAAATTTGTCCAACCTGTCTTTCTGTCATCATATTCCCAACCACTCCTTCTGCCAATCAAATTCTGTACATGCCTTGTCCCTTTCTCCCATCTGCTTCTTTTCTTTCCTTCTTTTTTGACTAAGTAATAAACAGTTTAATAAAAAGGAAAAATGTCTGCCTACTGTGTTAGTTACTTTTCTCTTGCTGTGATAAAATACCACTACTGAGTGTGTGGTTTGGATGGACATGGTCCCCATAAATTCATAGGAAGAGGTATTATGGTGTATGGCCCTCCTGGAGTAAGGGTGGCCTTGTTGGAGTGGGTGTGGCCTTGGAGTAGGTGTAGCCTTGTTGGAGGAAGTATACCTTTAAGGTAATGTTTACCTTGAGAAAACTATACAGTTAATTAACATGTTCTCATTTCAGGGTACATTTTATGTGGAGTTCATTAAAACATATTTCAGATTTATGTGAAATACCTATCATTTATTGAGAATCTTTTAAATGCCAAGCACTGTTCTGGGTATTTTAATCTGAGTCTTGAAAATAGCTGTATTGTTTTGTTTTGTTTTTAACGATGCTGACTGATAAGTAAATATTCAACCAATACTAAAGATAGAAAATATTTACCTTTCAAAACAACTCTGTGAAATATTTTTGGGCCCATTTCACAGACAAGGAAGCAAATAAGACACTACCTTCCACCTATGACTGGCAGTCAGAATCTCGTACTTACTTGGCAGGGGTACAGGCTTTTGATGGACAGGCCTGAAAGGAAGAAATGCATGGTATGTGAGAGGCAGAACACAATAAAAACGCTGGAGAATCTACATCAAAGGATAATTAGATCTAAAGGTGGGAGGGGCAATAAACCTTTTAGAAAACCAAGATTTTTCTCCCTTAGCTTTGAGAAAGGAAGAGTCTTGACTATAGTGCTGTTTTTTAGATGAGACCTGTAGCCTGAAGAATGGGTCTCTGAGATTCTACAGTCTCGGAAGTTGCTTAATAGCTTTCCAGATTTAATTAAGAAGCAATGAAACACCAGTTCCCTGTGCGAGCTTTTGAGCTTGCATGACAACGAATTCCCATAGCAACAAGAAGAAACTTGTTCTTATATTTTTGGTTGTGAGCCTAACCTTTAACGGCTGAGCCATCTCTCCAGCCCAAAACTTGTTCTTAAAGAGAAGGATTCTTGTACTGGGGAAAGAACTAGCTCATGATCTATTATCCTTGTACTCTGGAGACTGAGGAAGGAGGGACTTGAATTAAAGGGCAACCTGGCTGCATACATAAGGAATTCCAGGAAAGCTGGACCTATGGAGTGAGACCTGTCTTTAAAATATTGACAGACAAACAGGCATAAATAAATAAATAGAAGGGTTGGTGAGGTGGTTGCTTTCTGCTCTTCTAGAAGTCCTGAGTTCAGTTCCCAGGGCCCATGTTGGATGGCTCACAACCATGTAACTCCAGCTCCAGGGCCTCTGATATCCTCTTGACATACATGCAGCAGATACTCACATATATACATAAATACAAAATCAAAATGAAAATATTTTTTAAAGAATGAACGAATGAATGAATGAATGAATAAATAAATGAATGGAAAGGATTCTCACTTCTGGGTGGGAGGGAACACTGGTGACTGTCCTCCAGTGTCTTGTCTGTGACTAGACCCTCGGTGGCGCTCAGCAGGAACAGGCTTTTCTGGATTAGAAGAGTCTCCATTAGTATTAAAACGAAATGTCTGTCCCCATCCCTAAATACTGCCTCTTTGGCCAGGTGTTTTCCCAATACCCTGTCTTCTAAGGGATTCTTGGTCTGCGTACAGGTCTTGGTGTGCATGCGCTCTCAGGACCAAGACTCCCTTTCCGCAGTGGTCCAGGTCATGCTAACTCCTCCTGGCAGTGTACACGGAGACAGAACCCATGGGTACTGTCAGCGTGTTCTTGAGGGAGGGTAGAAAATAGGCACAAATACAGAGAGCTTAAGAAATGTCTGTTGACGCCAGGCGGTGGTAGCCCATGTCTTTAATCCCAGCAACTTGGGAGGCAGAGGCAGGTGGATTTCTGAGGTCAAGGCCAGCCTGGTCTACAGAGTGAGTTGCAGAACAGCCAGGGCTACACAGAGAGGCCCTGTCTCTGGGGTTAGGGGGTGGGGAATGACTGATGAAGCCCACAGGAAACTTTACTAGTGAGGCAGTGAGAAAGGCAAACGGTTACAGGAACTTGAGAGGAAGAGAAACAGTGAGAACTCAGTGACTCAAAGCCCAAGTGCACCGCCATTCAGACAGCCGTGACTCTAAAGGTGTTTCAAACGTGTGGCCGGGTCCTTTGAACTGCCAGGCTCGTTTCATGCTCATTTCTTTAAAGCGTAGAAATTCCCAAAGGAGTGCAATGGAACCACTTTGGGTCCCAGCAGCCTTAAGCTCTATATCGTCTCTATACAGTTAGCCAGGGCCTTGCCATCTTGTGAAACCTCCTCCATTTTGGTTGAGGTGTGACAGTCCCCATCATTACAGTAATTTCATTTCCAGAGCCTGTTAGGTCTCTCAGACTGTCCAGACACCCAGAAGGGAGCGCAAGCTGGAGAACAGGATTCCTGGTGATCAGACAAAAGCCAGCATTCCCCAGGGACTTTTGAGACTGGTTCCTATCTGTGGTGCCTATCAGGATCTCAAAAGTCCATGCCAACCTCTGGGTTCCCTCAGTATCTCAAGTTCCTGCTACAGGTTTCAAAATCCACGCTGGCATCCTAAGCCTTCTCTCCTTCCCTCCGGCGCAGCGCCCCTCCCCCACCCCAGCTCCCCATCCTTCTTGAACCTTAGCCATTCTCACTGTTTGCCTCTCTTACTCTCTCTAGCTATGCTCCATTCTCTACATCTTGCTATCTCACTATCTCCACTGTTCTCTCCTGCTTCCCTAGCCCTGACCATGCTCAGCCTTTCTCTCTCTGCTCTAGACATTTCCAGATGCCTCTGTCTGTTGTCTCTCATATCTCCAATAAAAACATTAACCACCTCATGGGTCAGTCCCTTCAGCAGTTTCTTTCCTGCACCCACTCGAATACAAGAACTCGAGTGGACTGTTTCTCTAGATTCCTGACTTTCTGCCCAAGCCATGCCCCCCAATCCTGTGTCTGTCAGTCTGTCGGTCATCTCAGACTCTTTTAACTGACTACTCACTGGCCACCCCAACAATGTCCAAATGCCAGCTGGAAAAGGAAACTTCAACCTGCACCCCAGCTTATGAGCAAGCCATAGGCATTGATTCTTACAGAATAATACTCCTCCCCCAATAAAGCCCTGCACCTTTCTTTCCTTCTCACAGTCCTGAGGTCTCCTCCCCAGGGCAGAAGAGGCTGCTCACCTCCCTTTGGGTTTAGATGACACCTGCCTAGGCTCTTGGAATGAGTCTGAAGAAAGCTGCTTGTTAAACTCTGCGGGAAGCCTCTGATAAGGGCTTCCAAGCAAACTTGGTTTTGGAGACTCCTGGAGCCTTAAAGTTTGCACAGAGGCCCCAGGTCACTAGGACTCTGCTCTGCTCCTGCTTATCAGGCTGAAGAGACTGGAAAGCCATGCAAGGTATGCATGGGAAGAAACACTTCAAAGGAGAGGCAGAGAGCCACAGGACCTCAGAGGAGGAGGCGGGGACAGAAACAGCCTGGGGGAAGGAAAGAAGAGGAAAATCAAATAGGGGGTGGGGGCTCTATTGGTGCAGTAAAAGCAGAGACGAGAGCTGCAGTGTGTGCTCAGGAACAAACAAAAAGCCACTGTCCCATGAGCACGGACACCAGCAGGCTCTGTGCAGACACTGACTTAGGATAGGGGGAAAGCACTGTGATTTTGCACAGTGTGTCCTCATGTGAGGCACTGGGTGGGTGCAAGACTTCTATTATTCTATGTTCTAAGTGTCGACATCATGAATGAATCTTACTTTCTCTTCCCAGTCCGTATTCATGCTTTTCAAATACAATTTTTTTTTAAATGGGGTCATTAAAAAGCATGTCTTTCTCCCCCCTCCCTGCCCCCCACACCTTTGGTTCCCGTGAAGCGAAAGCAGAGAGACATTGGAAGATGTATGGACACAAGGGGCATTTGAACTTTGAACACTTAGTGACAGAACTTTAAATAAACTGTTTTTAAAAAGTCATTACCTTATCTGAGCTGTTCGCTCTGAGACATAGTACCACCATATGGCTTCCTAGCTGGCTGTGGCCATCAGTGATAGGCAAGAGGCAGGTAGGCTGAAGCTTCCTCCACAGCCCGTGCCTGCTAAGCTCAGACTCCTAGGCTAATGTTCGTACTCTCTACCGCGGCGCAAAAGGCCCGTCACTTAGAAGAGCTGGCTTTATATTAACAATGGGCTCATAGATAATGAAAGAAATTCAGAATGAAGCGCTTACATGCATATTATGAACTGAAAAATTATTTTTAGAGTACATCCTTAACCTCCAGAATAAATACATTTACCTTCGCAAACATTTGACGCATTCGGTAGGGGAGGAACGGGAGTCTATGTTAAGAAAAAAAAAAAGAGGCAAGTCAGCAAATCAGAAGATGGAGATAAAGATCAGAGCACTATTAAATATGCTGTCAGAGATTAGCTGCAGCTACTCTGAGTCGTGACAAAGAAGCTAAGGCAGTTTCCGGCCCAACCTTTTCATTCATTGGAAACTGGATGAGTTTGTCTTATGGGAGGAGCTGTCCATTTCCTTGTAGGGCCATCACTAACCTCTCAACAGTATTGATGGACACTGTGACCCTCTCAACAGTCTCTAGGCAATAGTGCTTGTGCAGTGGGTGTCTGGCAGATGGGTTTGGTCTTCTGGTCCCACCTTCTGTGTATTCAAAGTGATGGCCACTGTCAGGCTCTAGAGTAAGCTCAGGTCCAGCTGTGCTGCCTTGCATCATGTGCTGGCCCAGGGTCACCCTTTTCTGATCATAAGCTAAGTTTAGTTTGTAGCTATTTATCTGATACATAGTGGTCTACCAGTTGCTCTGGGATCAACAAGGCAGGAAGTGGACAGAGGCCTTCTGCAATGATGCAGATGCATAAATGCCTGTACATTAGCAAAGATCAACTCATAGGAAGTATACCTTCCCAGCTACCTGAACATCAGAAGTTTCTCTGGGTTGTCTAGGTAGCAGCTTCAGTTGCTAAGCCTGCTATGTTAAGCACAATTGGATGCATTGACGACCTTAAGTAAGTGGATATCAATAGAGAGTGTAGGAAATGTGTAGGATCAACTTTCAGTTTTAAGTGCTGTAGCTTAAGTCTTTCAAGTGCAGCATCAACTTACAGTCTTAAGTGGTGTAGCTGATTTCTTCCTGGGGAATAAAAGATTAGCCTTGTTAAAACATGAGGAAGATGAACTAGAACCATCATCTTCTTAGACTTAAACCATACAAGTGAAAACAGTGGCTAGAAGACAGCCCTTGAAAGACAGATAGGGATGGGTGGAGAATTTAATTGTACTGATCTTCCCAACAGATGGAGAAGGGTTCATTGTCTTAGTCAGTGTTCTATTGCTGTGAAGAGATACCATGACCAAGGCAATTCATATATATATTTCATTGGAGCCTTGCTTACAGGTCCAGAGGTTCAGTCCATTTTCATCATGAAGGGAGCATGGCAGTGTGCAGGGAGGTGCTGGAGCAGTAGCTGAAAGCTATACCCTGATCCTATAAGCAGAGAAACAGAGACAGAGACAGACAGAGACAGACAGACAGACAGATCCTGGGCCTGGTGTGGACTTTTGGGACCTCAAAGCTCACCCTCAGTGATACACTTCCTCCAACAAGGCCACACCTCCTAATTCTTTCAAATAGTGCCACTCCCTAAGCATTCAAATATATAACCTCTAACCATCTGAAACTAAGTCCAAATTAAGTATTTTCTTTTATGTTTCCTTGGCCATAGTGTCTAATCACAGCAATAGAAAAGTCACTAGTATTGGTATCACCTAATAATATGTCATAATACTTTCCCAGCAGTTTCTAAAGCCACCTTATATCTCATAAGCATCCTATATCCCACAAAACACCCTAATGCATGTTCTGATGTATGAGCACCCTAATGCATGTTCTGATGCCAGGTCCACATTATAGGCCATGTACTACTTGCAGATAAAACCAGGGAGCAGAAAGTAAGGGTGGACCCTGTCTGGAGGTCTCAGAGCTATCCGGTGCTGAAAATTGGGGTGCTTTGTAGATAACAGTGAGCCAATGAACTCAGAAGGTAGCTAAATATAACTCTATGGGAAGCAAGAGTTTCCTCCTTGTTTCCAATTTTAGGGGCCGCTCCAACATGAAGGCTGTCGTGGGAATGGAGAATTAACAGGAGTTCCCAGGGCAGCAGCTCCCCACCCTGCTCCCACCCCCAAACACCTAGATCTCATAGAACCACTATCCTGAACAGTACTTACCCAGCCCGTGGCAGTGGAGATGGTGCGGCGGGCAAAGATGACTTGGAGTCCCAGACCCCACTGTTTCGACCTGCATAGCACAGACAAGAATCAATCACTGTGTCTGCCTTCAGGTTGTATTATTGAGGCTAACCTTTCGGAGACACATGTGTTTTATGTTACTTTTACTGAAGTGTATATGTCTAATGACACTGAAGCTGAGGGGCAAACCAATGGGCACAGGTGTTGAGAAATTTGAAATGCCAGTACAGGGGGGATAGTTCAGTGGTTGAAGTGCTTGCCACACGGGTTTTGAAGACAAGAGTTCAGATCCCCAGAACCCATGAAAATGCCAGGAGGGTGTGGCAGCTTCCTTGTAATGCCAGTCTTAGAAGGTAGAGAGATAGGAAACTCAGCAAGGCTGACCGTATTGATGACCTCTAAGTTTGATTGAGAGAACCTGCCTCAATGAAAGGTGGAAGAGTGATGAAGGATGATTCCCAACATCAATCTCCACATGAAGATGCACCCATATATCTGTGCCTATACACATGCAAACACGCAAGCACACACACACACACACACACACACGAAAAAAGAAAAAATGCTAACATAGAAACTCTGGTGTAGGCTGTAGGTCAGAACGTCATTCTAACACTTCAAGAAGATCTTCTCATTAGACTCCTGGGCAAGTTCAGGAACCCCGGTTATGGGAGCCCAGTGAAAACACACAAAAGTCCCTTGCAGAGCCAGCCTGGAACTCCACTTGCACTGGGGTACAATCTACAGGTCTGCTCAGCAAAGGTGTCTAGAGCTAGATTGGCTTAACCCACTTCCGGCGCATGCCCCTCCCACGCATACGCTACTTCAACACAGTGTCTGCTCCTCGTGAACATCAGAAAATGTCTACTCACAACATAGCCAAGTGTGGGCAAGTTCAAGGCCATTCCCCACATCCAATCTTCTGAAGTCATATAAGGAACCCTTGACCTTGTATCTACACCCTCCCCACCTTCCTGACTGAAAATAAAGCCAGACAAAGTGAAGGAGTCCATAAGCAATGATAGATTCCCTACATGTGTGGCTTCTTGGACACTACTCAGTAAGCAGGAGGTTCATGATGAGACTTTTTATTGGATCAAACTGAAGTGAATAAACATTGTGTGTAGTGTATATGCATGTATGTGCTTGAGTGTGTGTGTGTAGAAAATAGAGGAGGATGTCACGAGTCCTGCTCCATTATTCTGCCTTATCCCTTTTAGACAGGGTCTTTCATTAAACCTGGAGGTAGGCTGGCAGCCATCAGGTCTGAGTGACCCTCATGTCTCTATTCCTCACAGTGCTGGAATTACAGTTCCATGCACGCTCGCACCTGACTTCTTACATGCATGCTTGGAGATCCAAACTCAGATCCAAGATCCTGCTTGATCAGTAAGTGCCATGCTCACTGAGCCATCTCCCACACCCTGCATAAACATCTCACTAAGAGACTATAATATAGAGAGGTTCCCAGTTCCTAATGGACATGCGGGAGATATTCTGTAAGCTGGGGTCAGATCTGCTGCCCTCTCTAGTGTTGTAGTTACCAAATACTACTGAGGACCTGGTCTGTGGTAAGCCCTGAGAGGCACTCACAGGCTCCGTGGAAGGTACTGGGAAGGAGAGACATACTGTTCTCATGCTTCTCACTCTGAAGACAAAAGGCCTTAGAAAGTATTGAAAGTCTGGCCACAGGGTTATTCTCTTGACTTCTCCACAGAGACCATCTACTTTTTTTCTTCACACAGTACTTGCTGAGTTTGGCGCTAACGTCACTAAACACCAGAGTGGGCTGTCCAGATGGCTCTGGGCCTTCACCAGCATGCTATGGAGCCGTGCCTTCTCCAGGACTGCTTCTACTTATGGCTTACCTGACTTACATGCAATTTTAGGAAACATGTAAGAAAGAAAACCACATTTCTAAGTGTTAGGTTTCAGACTGTCCATATATCCAGAAGTGACCTCAGGCTGGACAGAAGAAGGATTCCAGGCAGTTAGATAACAGCCATCCTTCCTCAGGAATGTGAGAAATGGTCCCCCACTACCTCCCCACCTGCTTGGAGTCATTTCCCTTGGCTCTCCACTGACATACACCTAAGGTAGTTATTAGCATACCAACAACGCCCATGCTGGCCTCCAGGCTCCCTCAGTATCAGAAGTACCTGTTACACACTTCAAAGTCCACATTGGCATCCAGGGCTTCCCTCCGCGACTCCCCACCCTGGCTACTCATCCTCCTTATAATCTACTTGATTTGTTCACCCCACCATGTGTGTGCGTATGTGTGTGTGTGTGTATGTATATGTATGTACATGTGTGTGTATATATGTGTGGGAGTGTGTGTATGTGGGTGGGAGTATGTGTATATGGGAGTGGGGATGTATATTGTGTATGTGTGTGTGTATGTATATGTGTGTGTATGTATGTGTGGGGGTGTGTATATGGGTGAGGTGTATGTGTGTGAGTGGGGATGTATATGTGTGTGTATGTATCTGTGTGTATGTATGTGTGTGGGTGTGTCTATGTGAGTGTGTGTGGGGATATGTGTATGCGGGAGAGGGGATGTATATGTGTGTATGTGTGTGTGCATGTATGTGTGTATGTATGTGTGTGTGCGTGTGGGAGTATATGTGTATGTGTGTATACGTGGGTGTGCGCGCACACATGCGCACATGTGCACATGCATGTGTGTCGTATTTTCTATTACTCTCTCCACTCTTCTCTGCCTCTCCCTGCTTTCCTAGCCCTGGCCATCTTCCAGATGCCTCTGGATATCTCTCTCTTACTCACAGTAAAAGCCTTTCCCCTAATAATGGAGCAGTCATGTCAGCAGTTTTTTTTTGTTTTGTTTTGTTTTTTACCGTGTCCCTTCACATACAGTAATCTGTACATGTCACATGAAGTGCCATCCAACCATGGTGTGTGAGTCACACTGCAACTATCTAACTGCTGAGTAATTCTGAAGGTTGACACTGCTAATAGGCTAGCCACACATATTCCGATGGAAGACATCAGGAAGCACCCATGTCTGAAAACCCATAAGCAGGAAAAAGGCCTAAGTCAGACCCCACCCCAGCTTTTGTTAGACCCACTGCCTGGATTTGTTTGTTCTATTTTACTGAGCTGTCTTCTCCTCCACATCCTCAACCACCTGCCAATAGCTTCCGTTTTCTTTCCTCTCCATAAACAGCTTTTAGCCAGGAGACAGAAGGAGGACCTTCCAGCTCTGCTCTGAGGTACCAGAGCACCGTGGTGCTCTTGGGCCAGTGAGGTAGCTCAGCAGATAAAAGTGCTTGCAGCCAATCCTGAGGACCCAAGTTTCATCCCCAGAACCCCCTTGGTGAAAGGAGAGAACCAACTTTACAAAGTTGTCCCCTGACCTCCATGTGTGTACCATGACACAAACATGCCCTGTTCCCTGACAAATACAAAAAAAAAAAAAAAAAAAAAAAAAAAAAAAAAAAACCTCAAACCCCACCAAAACAAAACAAAATATCATGGTCTTGCATTCTAGTTACTTCTCTGTCACAAAACTGTCTGAGTGACTCCTTAACAAACATTGTCTTAGGTGCCCTGTGAAATGGGGACAGTCATCAAAATTTTTTTTTATGGTCAGACAACAGGATAAATCTGACATTTTAAAAAAAGCAGTCGGACACAGCCAGAATCAATAGTCCGAGAAAAGGAACAAAAATATCTGATGGCTAAAGACTTGATAATGAGGGGCAATGGCCAGATGTTCAGAAGCCAGATGTGCAGGCAGGGCTACATAGTGAATGATCCTGTCTGTAGGGAATGTCAGCAAGAGCAGGTTTCCAGCAACAGATATAGACACGTGGTTGCCTGGAGACAGGAGTGGAACTAGCACTGACTATATACAAGTGGACATAAGGGATCCTGGGGCTTGGTGGGCATGGAAATGTTCTAAAGTGAGCTGTGGCAACGGTTATGTAATGTGTTACTATAAACATCAACGTTTATAAAAGTCATTGACTTTGTACTGAGATGGATGAGATTTGTAATATTCAAATTATAACTCAAAAAGGATTAGTAAACAGGATTATTACTAGTGTCTTGTGATGAATACTCCAGGGTCTCTGGGTGCTGGCAGAGTGCTAGGGATTGCAGACACACCATCTGTATGTCCCTAACACCAGGTGGGACAGATGGAGACTCAGAGAGGGCAAGTGGCAGGGCCACCTGAGCTGTGAACCCAGGGCAGGCGCTTCTCTCTTGAGCCAAGACTACAATTGTTTTCAGGGCCTTGCTTGCAGGTCACCCTTGCCTCTCTTCTGGAGAGGAAGGAGGAAGCTTCTGTGAGGGAGAATGGAGACAGACTCCTCTGTTCAGCAGGCAGGTTCTCTGCTCTCCCAGAGTGCAGGCAGACCAAAGGGTGCACATCAGCAGAACCCTGGCAGAGGTATACCTGGCAACCAGCTCCCTTTCTAAAAGAGTGCAGCTCTTGGTTGGGACGCTCTAAGGGAGAAGTGTGGTGAATGATGTATCAAAAACATAAACATAGGAAGAAAACCAAACCAAAACAAAACAACCAAACAAAAAAATCCAGCTTCAATCTCTATCTGTCCTGAGCAAGAAACGTAAAGGTGTTTGTTTTAAAGGTGCAGGTTGAGGTGTCAACTGCTGCTTACTTTCTCAGCTAGGAATTCATTTTCAGGGCTTCAGTGTGTCCTGTGCCATGTGCATCCTGCTTCTGTGTGCGTCCTGTCCTGTGTACTTCCTGCTTCCGTGTGTCTATTGCACATCACTCTACTTCAGCTTCACGTTCAACATCCGTCTTGTCCCCCCTCCTCCCAGTGTCAGCACTTTAACCTCCAGAGCTCCAGCTCTTTGCAAGCATTCTTGGAGTCTGTGTTGTTGTTGTTGAAGTATATAGCACCCTGTATTCTAAAGCATGCACACAAAAGATTCCACCTGCAATTCTGCAACACTTCTGGCTGTATTAGTGTGAGGTTCAATTTTCACATTTTGGGGGATTTGTAAATTTCAAGGATCTGTCTGTCTGTCTGTCTGTCTGTCTGTCTGTCTGTCTATTCAGTTAGTTAGTTAGTTAGTTAGGTTGGTTGGTTGGTTGGTTTTTCCCAGACAGGGTTTCTCTGTGTAGCCTTGGCTGTTCTAGAACTCACTCTGTAGATCAGGCTGGCTTCAAACTCACAGAGATGCCTCTGCCTCCTGATTGCTAGGATTAAAGGTATGCTCAATCACCACCTGGCAAGGGTTTATTTTATTTTTTTGAGGAACACAATTTTAAATGATACCTGTTAGAAATCAGGTTCTCCCCTGCCTGCCCTCAGACATTCAGCATCAGCATCTATATCACCACTAGTCACCAACCCTTTAGAAGCCACCCCTTATCACAGCCTCCTCTGTCTCCCAGTATCTGTATGTCTCTCATTCTCTGTCTCTTTGTCTCTATCTCTCTCATATTTCTGCTTCAAAATGTCCTTTTCTCTCCCCCAACACACACACACACACACACACACACACACACACACCAATAAATCTTTTGTATGATCTTTGCAACATACCTTGGCCAGGATTGACCTACCAAGGTACTCCAATGCTAAATGCTAACCAACTCAGAGAAATACCAACTTAAAGGAAGCTCAGAAATACAGATTCCATGTATCTTCTCCATACAAAAGCTGAATACCATCTAGAGATTTTACCCTCATGAGGAGACGATGACTAATATGGACTAATATGTCTAGTTTGTTTAAACTGATGGTTCTCACCCAGCTAGAAGTTGAATCCAACTCAGAGATACTTGGCACCATGTGGGGATATTTTTGTCCACTATGTTTAGGGAGATGATTTTGCAACCTAGTGGATAGAGGGCAGGTCAATTCCAGGAAGCCTGTGGGCATGGATAAGACTAAGACTTTGCTCCCTGTCCTTAGGAAATTTGAAGTTATAAGTGTTTGTTCATATATGATCTCAGTTATACATATCTTTTGGAACAGATTAAAAACCAAACCACACATCTACTTACCTGCGACAGTCCCTGGAGGCGACACGGGCTTTGAGGAGCTGTTTGGCTTAGTTGATCTATTCACCATGGGAGCTGAAACACACAAAGATACACATGCAGAGTGATTGCAGACAGGTTCCATTGAGGAAAGTCATTGTAGACAGAAACATGATCAGTCAAACCAGAGAATCTGCAAAGATTCTATGACCCTCATTAACCCCATAAGCCATGCAAAGAAATCTTCTCAGGAGAAGCTTTGGGATTGGTGTATTTATTAGTGATTAAAGAAATGAAATAGAGATAATCTGTTAAAACACATCCTGGATCAGAATATCAGCTCCTGGAGGCTTGAGAGTCAAAGTTTCACTTTGTTTCATTTTAATCAAAAGTATATTAAACCTAAACATGGCGATGCCAAACTGATCACGCCTCCTTCCCTTCCATTAAACATGGCGATGCCAAACTGATCACGCCTCCTTCCCTTCCATACACACATTCCCTTGGATTTTGAGGTTGTTTGAGGAGAAAAGAGAGGGGATGTGTAGGTGTTCACTGGGTGGCGTGGTCTTCAAGCCATGGCTCATGCTTGGGAATATATATAGCAGAGAATTGTTACAAAAACCAGGAGAGGTGAGGACCAGTTCTCTCTGGTTCAGTTTATTAGATAAGAGGCCTCACCTGAAGAGGCATCACCTGCCTGGGACTATATTTTCTGAAGTCACTATTTCTGGAGGGTGCTGCTTTCACGTCTGATCTGAGACAAGGTGTTTGTGATAGCGTTTCTTGTCTCCAGCAGGATTTACAAACCAAGTGTCCTATAGGCCTGAGACACCGGTGGAACTAACACACCAGGATGCAGGGCCCATGAGCTCTTGTTTCATCATCCCTTCACAGATTTGCTAGCTGTGCACTGTTTATAAGTCAACCCTGTGGCTTGCAGCCCAGTGAGAGTTAGCTATTGAGAACCATTCTAAGTGAAGGCAGCTGAAGATGATAGCCCGGTGCTTTTATAACCTGGGAACAAACCTATGAACATGGAAGGGAGAGAAAGCCTCTGAAGCAGATGCTCCCCTAACTAAAGAAGGTGTGGCTACACAGGAGGGGGACTTGTCCAGTCTGAGCTCCCCAGTGCTTGCTTACTGAGCAGTCTGGTGTCACCTAACTGCTGGAAGTTTTCAAGCACTCCAAACTCCAAATGCTTACCTTTCTCAGCAGGCAGAGGGCTGCTTTCTCTGGGATGGATATAGTTTTCATCGTTATCCTCCACAGGGACCACATAATCAGCCTAAAAGAAATATAGAAGTGGAAAGAATGCTTGCTGTACATTGATAGTTAATTGTGGGAGAAAGATTTTTGTGTCTATAAAAGCTTTAATGGACTATAATTCACAAACTATAAAATTGCTTAGAATGGGGTGCCTTTTGGCATTTAGTTATCCATTGTATCTACAGGGGCTCATCTACCAGACTCTGTTCCATGAATGTTACATTCATGGCTGCTGAAGTCCCTTACGAAAAATGGATAATATCCATTGTATTTTCTGTGATGAAACATCAGGAGCAGACGCAAATTATAGAAAGAGGAATTTATCTGGTCCCAGTGTTCTGGAGGGATAAGTGTCCATGATGGTGTGCAGGGGGCTGGGGGATGGGCACAATAGCAAACAGAAGAGGTGGTAGCAGGAGCAGGAAGCTGAGAGTTCACATATTTAATCACAAGCATGAAACAGAGCCTTAAATAGATGTGGGGTGAGATTATAAAAACCCAAAAGCCACACTTCTTCCAGCAAGGCCACACCCCCTAAGCCTTCCCAAAGAGTGCCACCAGCCGGAGAACCAAGTGTTCAAATGCCTGAGACCATGGGGGCTATTTTCATTCAGACCCCTGTGTTAGTATTCAGCCAGTGCTTGAGTAATTTAATCTCTAGGCTTCTAAAACACTTACTATGATGCTAGGTGTGTCCTGTGGTTTAGATCCATCTTTCTTTGATAGTTAATGCTTCCCCAGCATCTCTTCAGGTGCTTACTAATACCCTTTTCCGCTTTTAATTGGGTTGTTTGCCTTTTATTAGTTCCTTAAATGTCTTAGATTTTAAGCCCTATATGAGATCCATGACTTGCATTTTTTTTCTCCAATTTTGAGTCTCACTATGTGGCATACAGCAGCACCAAGCTGAAGTCCTCTCAGTGTTGGGAACACAGGCATGTGTAACGGACCTTGCTCATGCTTTTTTTATTGCACCACTTCAGGTACAAAGATCTAAATTTTAAGTCTAATTTGTGCATCTTTTTCTTTGATGTTTGTGTTTTGGTGTCATTAAAAAAACCATTGCCTAACTCAAGGCCATAAAGATTTACACTTATGCTTTTTCCATCTAAGAGCCCAGTAGTGTCATATCTTACATTTGGGTCTATAATCCACTTCTGGCTAATATTGTATATGGTATGAAACAGGGTCCAGTTCCCTCATTTTGCACGTGGATATGCAGGGTTTTTTTTTTTTTTTTTTTTTTTTTTTTTTTTTTTTTTTTTTTTAGCACTGTTACTTTTCTTTCATCAGCTACCTTTTTAATAATTTTCTTGGCCTTTGTCAACAACCAGATGACCACAAATGTAGAGAGGGAGAGATATTTTATACTGATAAAATATAAACACGCTACCCAGATCTGGAAGACAGATTTTCTAATCTGTCCTGGTAGACTGACAAGACACATACCAGGAGCAGAAAAACAAACAAACATCATCTCACTCAGTCATTTTAACAGCCCTGTTTGGTAGGTACTACCACCAACTCAAGGTATGGAGAAAATACAGAGCTTGCACAAGGTAGTAGGTACAGGTTTTGAGTCACTTCAGTCACTTTGGGCATTCCTCAGCTGGGTCACTTCCAGCACTCCACAGCTACCTGCTTGTCTCCTGCAGCCCACCCTCCCTGCAGCCCACCCTCCCTGCAGCCCACCCTCCCGCCTTCCTACTCTTATTTTAGAGCTCTTCCCTCTCTCTGGTTAGTTGCTGTTTCTCATCTCTTCTTCACCTTCAACAGGAGTCATTCTGTCTACATCATCTAGAACCTACTGTACTTAGAGTAATGCTGTTTCTGGATCTGAGATGTTTTTATTCCGAAAGGGAAATGACACAAAAGACTAGACTCATTCCCAACAAACTCCGTGTGTTCAAGAAGAGAAGATGAACAATGTGCATTTCCGGTCCTGCAACTCTGAGGTTTGAAATTG
Source organism: Arvicanthis niloticus (assembly GCF_011762505.2). Lineage (NCBI taxonomy): Eukaryota > Metazoa > Chordata > Mammalia > Rodentia > Muridae > Arvicanthis > Arvicanthis niloticus. The sequence goes on from NC_047658.1 coordinate 147,465,410, forward strand.
CCACCTGCTACATCTACATGATGAAACTTCGTCACAATCTGCACCTTCAAGAGCCCACAGGCATTACTGTGAGGTTCTGATATAAACTCCATTATCCCATGAACAATCTACAAGATTGTAGCCGTCATATGAGCAGTAATTACTCTTCAACAACAACAACAACAACAATAGGATCTTTTCTGTCACAGGTTCATCTCAAATTTGCTAAATAGTTGAGAGTGACTCTAACTACAGATCCCCCTGCCTTGACCTCTTGAGATCCATGAATACAGACATGTACCATGACCCTAGCTATCAACTGATCCTTTAAATGCAAGTAGGTTACTCCAGTAGCATGACCTCCACGTAGCTGAGAAACTTCAGTGATTGTAAGATGTGAGTCAAAGATATAAGTAGACCAGAGATGGTCTACGCATCTGTAAGCTCAGCTATTTGGGAGGCTGAGGCAGGAGGATCATAACTTTGTCAGTCTGTGAACATAGCAGTTCAAGGCTTGCTGAACAGTTTCTCAAGACTGCATTAAGATAAAAATAAGAGAGATGGGTATAGTAGTATATGCTTTTGAAGCCAGCACTTAGGAGGCAGAGGCAAGCAGATCTTTGTGGGTTCGAAGACAGCCTGATCTACACAGTGAGTTCTAGGACAACAAACATTACATAGAGAGCCCTTGTCTCCACAAAACAAAACAACAACAAACAAACAACCACTTCAAACAACAAACAAAATAAATAATAAATAAACTGTTGGAGATACACGAGGTTCTGAGTACTAGAAAAAGATAAAGAGGTGTATGTGTGTGTGTTGGTCTTGCCTTTTCCTTTCTCTCTCCTTTTTGCAGATTCTTTTTCTCTCCTGAGACAGGGTACCATGTAGCCTATCCTGGCCTTGAGCTTATGCTGTAGGAAAGGATGACCATGAACTCTAAACTTTCTGAGTGCTGGGATTGCTGGTCTCTGCCACCACTCCTAATTTATGTGGTGCTGGTAATGGAATCCAGTACTTTGTATAGGCTAGGAAAATACTCTACCAACCGAGCCACGTCCTTGGTCCTCTGTGTGTGTACAGGTGCAGGAAGATGTGTGCACAGACACAGAGAAGAACCTTGGGTGCCATTGTTTATGTGCCATTTTCTTTATGGGCTATGTTTATTTGATTATTTATTTATTTGAGACATTGTTTATGTTTGGCTGTCATTTTATTTGTTTGTTTGTTTAAGACAGGGCCTTTCAGTGGCCTGGGACTCATTCCCTAACCTGTCTCCATCAGTGTCAGGATTACAGGTAAGATCACTACCGGTGCTTTTTTATGTCATTCTGTGGAAAATAAACTCTGGTTTTCCTCCTTGCAAGGCAAACACTTTACCAACAAAACTATCAGCCAGTTTGGTTGTTTTCCTTGTAACCCTTTTTTGTTTGTTTTGTTTTGTTTTAAGACAGGGTTTCTCTGTATAGCTTTGCTGTCCTGGACCTTGCTTTTGTAGACCAGGCTGACGTCGAACTCATAGAAAACTGCCTGCCTCTGCTTCGCTAGTACTGGGATTAAAGGTGTGTTCCACCACACCCAACCTGTAACCTTTTTTTAGGGTCAGCTTCCCATCTGCTCCTTCCAGAACACAGCCTCCTTTCTACTTCTTTCCCATTGGCACAGGCTTTCTTGAGCCATCCCTGCAGGATGGTATGAACCCTGCCTCACTGAGCTCCCTCCCAGCTAATCACAGAATTGGAGATTCTGTGTCTAAAGTCAAGTGAATTTGCCAACCCCTTTCTCTCTTCTATACTATTGTCCTGGTACTTGTATTCCCCTCCTTCACGACTACCTTAAGGAGACCAGACTATCTTTTTAAGTCACCTCTCTGGCTGACAGACTGAGGATTGAGAAACCACCCCTCCCCCAAGTCTGGGCTGTCTGATTTTCACTGTCCCCCAGAACAGGAACCAGGCACAGAAGTGTGTAGAAGTGATAGAAGTGAGGAGCCTTTCAGGATGAAGATGTGTGTGTGTGTGTGTGTGTGTGTGTGTGTGTGTGTGTGTTGTGGGAACGGTGAGCCCATGGTAAATGAGGAAAGGATTCATTCACAACTGAGGTGAGCTACCATGAGGCTCAGCATCCCTGACTCAGTGTGGACCACTGCCACCTTCAGTGTTCAGGAGAAACTAGAAAACTGTCATTGTAAAAAGTCTAGAATATGGTAGAAACCCAGTGTGTGTGTGTGTGTGTGTGTGTGTATGTGTGTGTGTGTGTAAAAATTATATCTATCTATCAAATATGAAAATAGTAAGAAAAAAGAAAGGAAGAAAAAAAGAGAGAAAAAGAAAGAAAGAAAGAAAGAAAGAAAGAAAGAAAGAAAGCAGACTCAGAAGAGTTGACCAGCTTGCCTAAAATCACAAAGCTGACAGGATCAGAAAGAATTTAGATTTAGATGTTGTCTCTATTGTACTTTAAAAGGTCCTCTTTTCGGTCTCCTCACTGGACATTATATAAAGACACAAATGAAGGTCATTTCACAACTGGTTCTAGTACCTACTTCTCGAAAGAAGTGATTTCTTGGAGTAGTCTCTCTAAGAATGTCTGGTGATGGCTTAGAGCTGTCTTCAGCACCCTCCTGTAAGACCATCTTAACAGCCACTTTAAAATCTTTTAAAAAGTCTTTAAAATGCAAATGCCACGACAGCCAGAGTCCTAGGTTGGGGCAGCCATTGTCACACAGTCTGGGGACTGTACTGGGTTACTTTCAAGAGGCAATAATCCCAAGGGGAATAAGACTCCCAAGGGGTAGGCACTGACAGAGGGGAGGTTGATGAGGTGGGTTTCCAAATTCCCAGGGGCTGGGTACAGGAGGGGAAGAGAAGCAGTGAGAGTTGTTGAGAGGCATTGTGGGAATGACAGGAGAAGCTCAGATCCAGTACATACACATTTCAGTGGAAAACCCAGATGAGTAAAATGGGTCCCATGTGCCGTTTTCAGTGAAAGCAAGTTCCCCTCAGTGTCACCTTGAGGGACTTGGAGGACAGGAGACCAGCAGGGCTTAGAGAAAGGAAGGTCACTCCAGATCTACTTCCTCAAGTGTCTCCAGCTCTCCCCCTTGGGCTTACTTTACCTCATCCTCAAGGAGGTCTTTGGGCTTGGGGGGGACTTGAGGCTTCTGTAGAGAGTTGGGGGCAGGCAGAGTGGAGGCCAGCCTTGCTTTCGCTGAAGGCCAGCTGGGCTTGCTGGGAAGTGTCTTGCTGAAGGGTGGAGAGTGCCGCTGGCTGGATCGATTATCTTGAACAAACATAAGACAACACAAAAGAGGCTCTGGGTCATTCATTGTGTGGATATCATGGGGATGTAAAAACCATACAGTCAAAGGTTTCTATCTAACCACGGAGGACCAGTGTGGTTCTCAAAGAAGCCAAGTCAACAGGTAGACAGAAAGCATCAACGGTCAACTGTCTATCTACCATGTGCTAACCAGCAGAAGGTCCTCAAGACCACATTGGGAGGGGGGATGATAAGAGCCCACAGGGTTGGGGGAGCTGAGAGCCCAGCACTCTGCTAAGTTTACTGGGCAGGAGCAGCATGCTGAAGAGAAGAGTCTGGCTCTCAGCTGTATTTACACAGTGAGGACATCTGGGGGCTTTAAAAGTGGTCCTACCCTGGACTTCTGGATACAATCTGTTCTGATGGGTTTTTAAGTTCTCCAGAATATACCAAGGAGTTCCTTCTCTCAACTCCTGGAGGAACCAGGCAAGCCTGCTTTGTCCAGGACTATCCTTTTCAGCAGGAATCTGAGAAAGAGCCCAGGCTCCAAAGCAGGATGGATCTGGGTTCCTTCTGCTCTAGCATCGACTAACCGCACCTATATGTATCAGTTACAGTTTCTCTGGCATTCCTTTCATTATTTTAAAGTAGATCATACTATCCACCCTTGGAGTTAATTGTAGGAATAAGAAAAACCGCAGTGAACGAAGCTGGTGCCAGCATGGCTGCCTAATAAATGGATCCGATCCCATCATGCTCTGTGAGCGACACTGTGGGCTGAGTTCTGACTAGACTGACGAATTTTCAGAAGTTCTTAGCATACAGATACCCTGGCATTCCCCATCCTAGGCAGTGCAGTGTCTTGCAGCATGCTGCTGGATGTCCTGCTTCCTCCTGTGATGCTACCTTGCCTGTCACACCCTGACACTGTGCTTTTCTTGGTGCTTCCTCTTGTTCTTATTTCTTCTTTGTCTGAGGTATGTGGCCAATGTCACATTCACTGTGCTCACACACTAGGGCATCCGCTTTGCCAGTTTTATTTGTTTGCAGCTCTTGGTGTTTATATAGAATTTTCGATGCAATGTTTAAACCCATGAGAGGTAGCAAAACACGGAAGGCAGGTTTTAAAAAAATGGAATTGTGGCTTCTGGTTTGCAGTGTGCACCTAATACAGCCTCTTTCCTCTCGGGATCATTGCAATGAGTGAACAGGGTCATTTACCACATCCAGTGGGGAAGTGCATGGGGCGGGGCTTAAGGCATTCGGGTATGGAAGCTGAGAGGCCTAGCTCACACTCAAGGTCCACAGCTATATAATGTTGGCACAGTTATCTCCCTGCCTGCAGTCTCTTCTTTTTCTATACAGTGAAGATGCATCCCTGTTCCACAAGACTGACAGGGAGAAGAGGCCATGACTATAAAGCACTGTCCTGTAATAGCAAGAACATAGTAAGAGTATTTTGCCTCACTCACTGCTAAATGCTCAGAGCCAAGCATGGTTCTGGACAGAGTAAGGGCCCAACAGACTAATTCTGGAACACAGAACCAGTACCCTGTGGAGAGGCTGCTGACAACCGTAAAGATGATCTTGCTGCACCCATGCAAGCACTGCCCTGGCTATGAACACACTCGATAGCCCTGCCTTCAGGAAACCTCCTAGTCCCTTCCTATGACAAGAACAGAAATGATTTTACTGCTCCTCCTGACACCTTATGCAAGCTAGGTAAGAACTCTACCACTGAGCTACACTCCCAGCCTGGGTTTTGTTTGGTTTTTTTTTATGTTTTGTGTTTTAACTTTTTATTTTGAGGTGTGGTCTTGTTAAGTTGCCTCATTCCTACCCACCAGCTAGGAGTACAGACCTGTGCTATCATGCCAGACTTCTTGATAGACCACCAGAGGCACATTTCAAAGTCAGATTGTGCAGTGTCAATTGACGTAAGAGGTTGATTGTAGGCCCAGGGCTCACTGACACGCACACCCCGCCCCCTAGTGGACATCCACAGTCTAGACGGCCTGTGTGCAAAGCTGTCTGGACCAGAACAAAGGGAACTTTCCTGAACACTCAGGTCCTTGAAGGGCACTGTTATTCTGTGTGGGATCCTCAGAAGTTCCAGAGCCTTGGATGAAGTTCACAAGAGAAACAAGACTAGTGCCTGGGTTGACTTCTTGTGGGGCTATGAGGGGGGGGGGGGGGGGGGGGGGGGGCGGGGCAGAGAGCAATCCTTAGGGTACACATCTCTATCAGTTCAGAGAATCTGTTGATGCTCACAACCTAGGGAAAACGCGCCCCCAAAATGACAAAGCCATACATACCATTTGCACCACATCCCCCACCCCCACCTACCAGCTCTTGTACTGCTGATCTGAAGTGAGAGTGGAGACAGACAGGGGACCCTCAGACAGCAGCTATGTTGGCCCCTCTCCCCATCCTGTGGTCCCTGCGTCCACAGCAGCCTCACCTACATACTCTCCCCTCGTGAAGGGCAGGGCTGGATGGACCACCCTTGTCTGCTGCTCAGCGGGAGGCGGTTCATAGGAATCGTCGCCCGTCTCCTCTGCGGGCATCACGTACATCTCGGAGTCCGAATGTTCATCTGGATTTTCATAGTCACTGTCCTGCAAATGTAAACAGGTGCCGTCTAATGAACAGATCCCACCTTAGGAGGCAGGAGTGGTTCCTGCGGCCGAGGACAGGAAGCGGAGGCTGATGGAGACTTGGTATCTGCCTGCTCTGCACAGCTCCTGCCATGATCACACAGGACTTTCCAGTGCAGAGACAGACACTTGTCTCTTTTCCATTGGGGTGTTATAATGGGGCTCCTCTGTCTGGCCTAAAGGCTTTAGGAACAAACTTGTGTTTCATACTATCTGCAGCGGAGACCCACCGAAGTAAAAATAACAGCTTGGGGAACTTAACCAATCCTTGTTCATCTTGGTTGTTTAACTTTAGGGTAGGTCAGTCCCTACTCTCCAGGTTAATTTTTACTTTGTATTCCTCGATCTATGCCTTCTATGTAAAGATTACTTCTTTTATTTATTGAGATTATAATATAATTACACCACTCCCCCTTTCTTCCTCCAACCCCTCCCATATACCTATCCTTGCCCTCTTTCATATTTTTATTTCAGCCAGCAAGTTGTGTTCTCCCTCCCTGTTGCAGATGTGATCTTGCGCTGCAGCCAGCAGGGGGCGCAACTGAGACACTCTGGTTTCTGCTACACTGGGTTCTAGGAGGAACTGCTTGCCCGAGTGACCCGCAATGAGATCACCCTTCCCCTTATTTTTCTTTTCTTTTTCTGCGGTTGAAGGAGGAGGAACTGCTGTCTTAAAGACCACATCCACTCCAGGTGGTGAACACAGATTCGATTCTAGACACGGGCCTGGAAGTCTTCATTCTGAGTCGTCCGTCATCCCCGTGAGGGACAGTGGAAATGTCAGTTCTGTCCTCGTGACTTCTGCCTCCTTCTATGTGAGGTGGGGGGTGTGGTGTGTGTAGGGTCCCTCACAGATTTGAAATTCAGGTCAGAGTGTGGTAACATAGTGCAATGCACACTGTGGATGGACGCAAGTACGTTGAAGAAAACTTTAGATGCATGGTCGCAGCAAGACTCCGCTCCCAATGGGTGTGTCTGCAGGACCCCTACAAACTGCAGGGGCATTTGGAGAAGGGTGACAGTTTATTCTGATGTATTACCTGCCAGTGTCACTATGGCTGGGTCCCTTTTTACTTTTCACTCTGTGACCTAGGAGGTATAGCTGATGTTCTTTTTGTCATAGCAGGTACCTTGGTAGCTGACAGCCTGGTTCTGAGGCCCAGGTTTGAGTCTGGAAACTGTAAGTTAATGAAATGTTCCTTTCTTGTTCTAGAAGCACCTGTACCTATCATTAACTCCATTTATTTATTTATTATTTATTTATTTATTTAATCTATGTGAGTACACTGTAGCTGTCTTCAGACACACCAGAAGAGGGCATCAGATCCCATTACAGATGGTTGTGAGCTGCCATGTGGTTGCTGGGAATTGAACTTAGGACCTCTGGAAGAGCAGTCAGTACTCTTTAAGCACTGAGCCATCTCTCCAGCCCAAACTCCATTTAAAAATAGGGTTTTGCTTGCTTAGTAGTCTGGCCTCAAACTCTCCAAGTAATCCAGACTGGTCTTAAACTCCCTTCCTGCCTCAGTCTCCCAAGCACTGATTATATGTGTGTACTGGCTCTGGCATCAACTCTTTGTTTTGGTGGGTCTCCTGTCTAGTGTCAGGGGGTAAGGGAGTAGTGGGCAGCATAGGTCAGAAGTATGCCTATCAATACAAACTATTTAAATGCATGTGTTATTTCTGGTTCTGTGAGTCTGTGAGCTCAGAGAATGGGGTTAGACTACCCACCTCGCAGAGCTGTGGTAGAATAAAGAAAGTTACATATAAAAGCATTCAGCCTGGCTTGTGGTGAGCACTGGGTCAAGTCAGCTGTCAGCTGCCACCTACCTAGAGGAAGCTTTACAGTCCTTCTGAGACCCGCCCCCTCCTTGTGTTGCTCAGCTAGCCATCAGCTGTGGTTCAGAAAAAGGCCATTTAAGAGGTCTCCCGAGAGGCTGGCACCCTCCTGATCCCAGGAGCAAATACTCACAAAGTCATCTGACCACTGTTCCTCTTCGTCCGCAGGACTGTCTGTAACAGGAGAGGGACACAGAGCAAACAGCATGAATCCAGCTGGCCAGCTCTGGCTGACCCACAGACACAGGTACTGTCTGTCCATAGACCCCTGAGCTGGCTACACACAGGCACCAAAGCTGGCTGCTTTTCTGTGGCCTTGAACAATAATTACAGCCATATCAGCATGCATTTTATTTTTCCATCTTTCTCAGAAAGCTTAACCTAAAACACAAAAGATAAGTCCTGCAGGAACAAAACAGTGGAGCCCTTTACCTAGGCCTGCCTTTGTCAAAGGACATTTCTGGAATATTATACTTGTCCTTTTTTTTTTTTGCTTTGATAAACTCCATAACTGTCAGCCCAAAAGGTACCCCATTCCCCACCCAAAGGGTAGGCCCCCTGACTCAGTCCCAAACTGAGTCTAGGCCCAGCTCAAACTGGACTCTAGGGGGATTTCTGGTGATTAGATAAGAGCCAGGAATTCTCAGGAACTTGTAAAACTGGTTCCTCTTTGCCAAAAGCAGTGATTTTCTCCTTACCAAAGGCTCTCCACTCACCTGTGGCTGCAGGCCCAGGCTGACCCCCAGACCCCCACAGTCCCTGTTCACAAGTACTTGTTATATAGTTCAGCCCTGTCCTGGCCCTTGTCGCCTCAGATTCCTGCTGTCTTTATTACTCCCCCTCCCCCCCATGCACTATTCTCTCCCCACCCCCACCTGTGCACTGTTCTCTCTCCCCCTTGCACTATTCTCTCCCTACCCCCACCTGTGCACTGTTCTCTCCCCCCTTGCACTATTCTCTCCCTACCCCCACCTGTGCACTATTCTCTCCCCACCCCACCTGTGCACTGTTCTCTCCCCCCTTGCACTATTCTCTCCCCACCCCCACCTGTGCACTGTTCTCTCCCCCCTTGCACTATTCTCTCCCTACCCCCACCTGTGCACTGTTCTCTCCTCCCTTGCACTATTCTCTCCCCACCCCACCTGTGCACTATTCTCTCCCCACCCCCACCTGTGCACTGTTCTCTCCCCCCTTGCACTATTCTCTCCCTACCCCCACCTGTGCACTATTCTCTCCCTACCCCCACCCCATGCACTATTCTCTCCCTACCCCCACCCCATGCACTATTCTCTCCCTAACCCCCCCACCCTGTGCACTATTCTCTCCCTAACACCCCCATGCACTATTCCTTCCCTAACCCCCCCCATGCACTAGTCTCTCCCTCTTCCACTCTCCCCCCACCCCGTGCACTATTCTCTCTTCTCCAGCTCTTCCCCCTTCTCTTGCAGATAGCCCAGGCCACGTGCAGTCTGCTTCCCCCACCCCCACCCTGGACTCTTTCAGATGCCCCTGTATAATTTTCTTTCTCTTATGCACAATAAAACCCTTCCCCTAATCATACCCAGGAGCAGTCAAGTTGGCAGTTTCTTTACTGTGTCTCTTTGCATACAATAACCAAAAGCAACTTGGAGAGGTTTTGAATTTGGCTTAAGGATCTGCCTGCCTGCCTGCCTGCCTGCCTGTCTGTCTGTCTGCCTGTCTGTCTGTCTGTCTGTCTGTCTGTCTCTTTATGTAACTGTTTTTTGAAGTCCCTGGAGATTCCCTGGATTGAGAAGCTTTGGGGCTGATTTCTGAGCCCAATTTGCGTTGAATGGGAACCCCCCAAAACATAGAGGCAACATCTGAAAATGCCCCTGGGTCATGGACATCTGGGTGTGGGGGAGGGCAGGACAAGGAGGGATAGGACTGCAAGTGGTGATGTTGGTTTTGCCAAAAGGAGTTTCCAAGGATTAAGGGGAAGGGCAAAGAGTGGATGCAGGCTCTATTGGCGAAGCGCATGGAACTGATTTGTAAGACTGGGAACTTGGACCGATTTGGTTTAAAGCAGGGTTGTTTCACTTTAATATGTGGGAGTTCTTGCTAATTCTGACTCAGTAGTTGGGTGCAGGGTGGAGACTACACATGCCTAACAAGCTCCCAGCTGACTGCTGCCACCAAACTAGGGATCAGACTGTGGAGCAAGCCATATTCCTATGTTCCAAGAGACCCAGATATATTGATATCAAGGCTACATGGACAGGCTCGGTCTGTAGCTCAGATGTAAAACACTTGCCTAGCACATATGAGGTCCTGGCTTTGAGCCCCAGTACCATCTAAGAAAAGACTAAATGGAACATTTCAGGAAAGGCTCAGATGTTTGAAGTCAAAAAGAACATTTTTTAGTGTCCTGCAGATGGGAAGACACACATTCCTAAAACCAATGTCAGAGAGGCTCACTGCAGTATCAGGACCAAAACCCAGCAGATTTCCATTCCTCAAAAGATAAGAATGAACTGGAGTGATGTCCACAGTTCCATAGCCAGTTAGTGGCTAGAAATGAGAGGACCTTGTCACTAGCCCTGTGACCTGCGACTGCCCTCTGGTGAGCCAAAGAGGGTTCAGTGGCCAAGATGAAGAGAAGTGTATTATGGCTCAATTCTCTGATGGAGGATGAGAACTGGGAATGGAATCAGACGTTGAGAGCCACTTAGAAGCTCTGACCAATGACAAACAAGAAATGGTGAGGGTCTGACCTATAGCCATGACAACAGAGAGGAAAGATAATTGAAGGTGAAGTCAGCAGGATTCAGATGAAGGCTTTGCCCTTTCTGCAAAGGATGAGAAACAGTAAGACTTGACAAAGAGCCCCATGGCATGTGGTTTAGGCAAAAAGATGAAAATACAGCAGATGTTTCCTGTCTTTCACCAAAGAAGAAAACAGAGAAGGAGGCATCCATGGGGAAAGGATAACCAAGCAACCGTGATGAGAGACATCTCTCCTTTAGCTGGTTGAGCCTCTGAGGACTGACTGAGGTCTAGAATTTGAGTCTGTCATCTTTAATGCTGCTGGTTCATTTACAAGGGACAGATATGCTTGCAATTTGTCCCCTAGCACTTGAATTAGACGTCACCTCCTCAGAGAGACTGTCCCATCTGATTCTTTGCCACTGCACCCTGCCATTTTCTTCCTGTTTTCCATAGTAGCCATGATGTTTGGGGAAATTACTTATTTTTAAAATGTGTGTGTGTGTTTGTGTGTGTGCTCGCATGCACATGCACCTGTGAGTGCGTGCGTGTGTGTGTTCGTGTTGAGCTAGTTAGCCCAGGAACTTCTGGGGATTCTGTCTCTCCTCCCATCCTGCCCTATGAGTGCTGGGGTTATAGTCTGCCGCAATATTAGTCTTCTGTGGTTTCTAGGATCCAAAGTCAAATCCTCATACTTGTATGGCAAGTACTTTACCCACTGCCACCCAAGACAAACTTGTGACATATTTGTTGAGTAGGTCAATACTGCAGCACCTGAAAATATTTATTCTACAGAGTAAACTGTTCAAGTGATATCACTTCTGAGTTGTCTGCTTTGACACTACACAGACTAGTTCTGTTACTCTCTTTTGAGGCTTCGGAGCTTGTACTGGGTGGCCATTAGGAGACATTGGAGAGGAACAACACCGACATCCAATAAAGACTGCCCATTTCTCAGGGATCAAGTAAGTGCTGGAAACCATCATGGAAGATGACCTTGTCTATGAGAATATCGACAGTGAAGGTAGGAATAAGTCCAGACCAGATGTTGGCCTGAATCACCTCTTACACACAAGAATCCATCATTTCATGATTCCCCTGTCATTCCTGTTTGGACACTAAAAAGGTCAGAGTTGTTTCCTTTTCCCATCTTTGGACAGAAGAATGGTTTGTTTCCACTTAGCCATGGTTGGAAAACAGGTTTCCTTGACTTATGGATTAGGTAGATTTTTGAATTCCTGGGGGGGGGATCCCCATTTCTTAGTTTCCTCCTCCACAGGAATGCCATGGCTATCTGTATAAACTTGCTAAATGCTTGACAGTGTGTGCGTCCGTCTATTCTAGATAAAGGTGTCGAGTAAGAATTTTGATCACCATTGCTACAAATCTACTAATCTCAAGATTAGACTTTTTGCAGCCAAAGTTGATTCCAGTGGAAATGGAGCTGCAGATGTGCAGATATAGGAGGTGTTCAGAGGTCAGCCTTGAGCGCCATTCCTCAGGATCCCTCTGCTGCTTTTGTCAGGGTCTCTCACTGGGAATGGTTACCCAGCAAGCCCTAGGTACTATCTATCTCCACATTCCCAGTACTGGGAGTACATGTAAATGCCACCATGCCCAGCTTTTTATGTGGTTTCTGGGGGGTCAAATTTGGGTCTTCATGCTTGCATACCAAGAACTTGACTGACTGAGCCATCTGACTCCTTAAATAGCTTTTTGTGCAGGATAGATTAGTCCCCACTACCATGCACAGGACTATACTTTCCACACTACATGAAATTGTAGATATTTCTAACATCATCTGTCTTCTCTTTGGGGCTATCAGTTCTGTGGCAGGGGAAACTATAAGTCACTTGAAAGTATGGCTCCTACTTAATACCTTACATATGCCTGGCACATGGGATGTGTTCGATAAATAGCTGCATAGATACATAGATGGACGTATGGATAGACAAATGGGTAGGTAAATGGATAGATGGGTAAGTGGGTAGATGGATGGGTAGGTAGATGGATGGATAGGTAGATGGGTGGATGGATGGGTAGGTGGATGGATGGGTAGGTGGGTAAATGGGTGAATAGATGAATGGACAGATGAATGGGTGGGTGGGTAGATGGATAGGTGAATGTGTGAGTGGATGAATGGGTAGTTTATTTGCACTGTAGTTAAAGGTCCCATTGATATAGTTATTCTTAAAATCAGGCTGAGCATCCTTCCCTTTCAAATGAGTACAGCATGTTTCCCTCCCCAAGAAATACATAGGAATACTAGACAAAAAACAGCTAATATATTTTAGAAATATTCTTACCTAATGCGTAGTCCCTTCGAGGGACACTGGGAGGTCCTTTGACTTTTAGTCTGTGGATGAGAACCAGTAGAAGGGTCAGTGGACAGGACAACTGTTGTCAAGGCTCAGAGCACAAGCCAACATAGAGATAAGAGATACATAACTACTAGAACATACATCTTATGCATCCATTACACTGAGATTAGTGTAATGTAATCTAATGGGGCCAGGATTCTCCACAGTGCACAGGGAGCTTATGACTTTGCCCAAGTCAGGCTGAGATATGGAAGGGCTCTGTGAGGCCCAAAAACTAGTTAACACTGCATTCAGTGACTCAAGGAAGATCAGTTCTCACTGGCTGATTAGAAACTAAAAGAAGATGAACTGTGTTTTAATAGTTCACAAATACTTTTTTAAAAAGGGAAAAAACATCAATAAAAATATTTTGCTCATAGGTTGAACAAAAATCATTTTTGCCATTTCAAAACATGACAAGCGGGGCCTAGTGGTAGAGCACTTGCCTAGCATGTGTAAGGTTCTGGGTTCTAGTCCCAGCATTAGAGTAAGCCAAAACAAACCCCATGACGAATAGGCAAGTATCATCTCAAGATGGAAGGTTTATAGTAAATTACCAATTAGTAATAATTACCCATGTTACTTAAAAATAATTTCCTTAAGGAAATTTAAAGCATACACATATAAAACTCATATCCAGTAGCCTTTAATTACTAAAATATTATTTCCTTTTATAGAAGCAATATATATGGTAATAATTATGTATCTATTTCATTTCATTTTTTTTAAAAAATTGTGTATTTTAGAAATACACAAAATTCCTTACAAACCAAAATTGCAGATTGTAAAAATAACAGTATTTGGTTTTGTCTGGGAATCCCCCCCTTGCTCACCAAAGGTTTCATATCTATTTTTGCTCCCACTGGCATCACAAGCTAACAGCTCTCATCGGAATTAACTTGTGATGAAGTCTGCAAAGAGATTATCAAACAAATCAAAGGGAAGAGAAACAGAAACAAAATGAGGTGTGGCATCCAGGAACAGCAAAATTTCAAAATACTCAAGCCAGCTACCATCCATGTCCATCCCTGAGTCAAGAGAGGAGTCTGTTTTAACAGCTCAACTCATCTGGGAATGAAAGACAAACTGAAGAATGGCGAGATTGGTCAGTAATCGCATGCTACACAAGCATGAGAACTGTGTTTGGATGCCCAGCATCCACCCACATAAAATATGGGCATGATGATGTGCCTGCCTATAAATCCAGTGCTGGTGGCTGGACAGGGGAGGATTCAGGGAGTTTGCTGGCCAGCCAGTCTAGCCGAATTGGTGAGGTGCAGTTCAGTGAGAGATCCTGTCTCAGAAAACTTAAGGTGGAGAGTGGGAGAGAAACATGGGATTCTGGCTTCACACACACACACACACACACACACACACACACACACGAACATGCACCTACATGCATATGTGCAAACAACCATACTAACATGTATAGGCAACATACCCAGAGAAAGAGAGAGAGAAAGAGAGAGAGAGAGAGAGAGAGAGAGAGAGAGAGAGAGAGAGAGAGAGAGGCACAGACCACAAGACAGGAATAAAAGGTGTATTTTGAAATTAGTGAGTAGCTGGCAGCTGTACACTAAACCTAACACTTCGTTTCTCAGTCTTTGTGACAGAGGAAAGTGTGCTCAACCATGCTTCCTCCTCTCAAGGGAGAATGTTGTCCAATGTCACAAGGGAGCCCAACTGTAGTTCCTTTAAGGCAAGGAGTCCTTGACTTCCATAGGAATAATCATGGTGGCCAGATTTTCCACCATCCGGAAATGTGGCTTGTCAAGAAAAGCACTCTAGAGGCTAGGAAGATATCTGGGGAGTCAGGGTAAGAACATCTGTCCTGTGAGTATGGCAACATGAATTCACATCTCTGTTACCCACAAAAAAGCCAGGCATGGCTGTGCATCTCTGTAACCACAGAATTTGGTAACAGCAATAGGCACATCTCAAGAGCTCTTAACAGAAGCAGTGAGTTTTCAGTTCAGTAACACGCCCTGTCTCAAGGTAGTAAACTGGAGAGCAATAGAGGAGGGCACCCAAAATCCAGGACTTGTTTCTATGCGCATGTGTGCATGTGTGCATGTAACACACACACACACACACACACACACACACACACACACACACACGCTCTAGATACAGCAGGCAGAATGCTTGAAATAGAGACAGTCAGGATCATTGGCTGCCTGTGGCTTCTGTCATATGACTGAACACGAGAGAGAAACCTCACACCACTGAGAACATCGGAGTTGAAAATCTGGCAGCTGGAGCAACCCACAATTGCTGGTGAGTCTGACGGTGGCTAGTGCGGAGAATGAGATTCCACAGTGGAAAGGATAAACAGGAATGACCTCACAGGTCTACCAGCCCCTGGACAGAGCCTATCGCCCTTTAAGAGATGACTCCTTTCCCTCACAGAGGACCACGGCCTCCGCCTTCCAATCCCCACATATGCTGAGGCTCCTCTACATACTAGGTTCTAAAAACAATCGAAGAGAATGAATACACTATTCTACCAACATGGAGAAATGAACAGGATTATGGTGCTGTTCGCAGAAAATTGGGGGGGGGGGGGGACGGAAATTTGGCAATAGTGATAAGACTTTAATGTCCACTTAGACATTTTATTTCAAGAATTTAGATTAATGGAGCACTTGGAGTCTGAGAAGACCCTCACTGGAGCATTGTCTTTGACAACTAAATGGAAAGAGATGGCTAGGGAATTTTGGTTGATAGGAAACTGTCACTCCAGAGACGTTATCCGTTCAAACTCACACCCTCCCCTTTAACACACTCACTGATCTATAGTTGGTTTGTTTAATGATAACACAGTTATAGTAGACTACTAGGCAGGACCTACAGAAAAATATGGTTTATCTTCTCATACTAAGAAAGAGGTCCATGGTAACACCAACGCCACAAGCTAGGAGAATCATATATGCAACACGAGGCCGCTTGAGATGGAAATGCCTGTGTGCACTCACACACAGTATTGGCATATGCATGCCTGCCTAAGTGTAGACAGGTTAAGTGTTCATGAGTCACTGGGATAGCACATTGGATGACGCCTGTTTGCGGGGAAAGGCGTAGAGAGGGACTATGAGAAAGTGAGCAGTCCCGATACATTTTGAATTCGGTGAATTGTTTTCATGGTGAATTTGTATTACATTAATAAAAAGGTGAATTTAAAAATTGAATGCTAGGCAGAGTGTGATATCGAACACCTTTCATCTTGGCACTCACCCAGGAGGCAGTGAATAGTAAATGCAAGAAATATATACAATTTCTGTGGGGGTGTGTGTGTGTGCCTGTGTGTATGTATGTGTATGTTTGTGTGCACACCACACTTACGAGTGTGGTGGAGAGGAGGAAATGAATCCTGGATTATACATCTATACATGCTAGGACCCTATAAATGTTTTAAAACTGAGTTAAATTCTCAAATAGTTAGGGTGGGTACAATGGTACACAATTGAAATCCCAACCTCTATTGGTTATAAGTGTGTGTGTATTTGTGTGTGTGTGTGTCTATGTGTGTGTTTTAAATTAAGGGATGTTTGGTGCACATGAAAACTCAGGATTGTGGCTTTGCTTCTTCAAGAGCTTGATGAAATGTGATTTTAAGGCAACAATTAACAAAGCATGAAATCAACTGTAGACCAGTGATATGATGACATCACCAAAAAGCAAGGCAAGCTTGCCTCAGCAGCGCCTAGATAACGCTGAACAAAAGAAGCCAGGCTGAGTTGTCTGTGTTCTTACCGGCTTCTCCTGTTTTACACTGGGGCCTCAGCTCAGCAGCCATCCAAGTGGTTCTCCTGCTAGGTGCCCTGAGTGGGCCCAGCATAGCTCCTCAGGGAGACGGGGGATGGTAGATCTCTGAGTTCCACTTTACTCACTAAACTGTTTCCAGATGGAGACCTAACCATCATGGCTTCCTGCCCCTAGTAAGAAAGGGAGAGGCACCATGGTGTTCACTCCCTGACGGAGCCTTGCTCTCCACTCAGCACTGACTGACTGCATAGAAACAATAGTGATTAACTTACTTTTTTATCTTGTCCATTATTCCACCTTCATTGTTCTTAATATCATGGACCATCTTTTGAAGCTGTCTGTAAAAAAAAAAAATCACAAGCATAAAATATTAATATCTAGGCTACTTTTTGTAATACAACTTTTACCTTCATCAATAAAAGGCACTGGTCCTATTTGGATCACAAATATACTGTTGGCATATTTTAAACCTATTTTATTTATTTTCTTTTATCTCTTCCTCTCTTCTAACCCTCTCCCCCAACACTAGGTAGGACAGAGAGAAGATTAGAGGGGGAAGAGGGTGTAAGTGTCTTTAAATTACTTCCTGCTGACTAGAGACATTGGGTTTTGGGGGGCAAGTCCAATCTTCATAGTCAGGATATCTCTAACTTCTTCTTTTTGTCACTTTGCTCTTCGCTTCTGACCACTCATGAACCACAACAGGACCAACCAGGAGCTCAGAGGGGAAGCAGCAGCTTTCTTCCTTCTTTCTTCTTCCTTCCCTCCTTCCTCCTCCCCTTCCTCCTCTTCCTCTCCTTTTCTCTTCTTCCTCCCCTTCCTCCTCTTCCTCCCCTTTCTTCTCTTCATCCTCTTCCTCTTCTTCCTCCTCTTTCCTCTTCCTCTCCCTCTTCTCACTCTTCCTCTTCCTCCTCCTCTTCTTCTTCCTCCTCCTCTTCCAGAACACCTCCCTGCCCCTCTCCAGACTCTGGCATGTATACCCTCTCCAGAGTCCTCAGAATCAAACTATCTGCAGCCGGCACAATCACACCCCTGCCAGAGCACACACGAGACAAATAGTCTGCTGCTGTGGACAGTCTGAAGCAGCCCCTTTATCTCACACCTGGGATTAAAATAAAAACGTGTTCAAATAACATAACTGGGGTGTTTAAGAAACCAAAAGTTTCACTACAACTTACTACCAGGGCAACTTTGTCATTTGTAATGGGTATTCTAGAAATCACCAAGGAGATAATGGGCGTTGGGCACTGGGCACTGTAACTTGAATGGTTGAAGCCGGAGATGCCGTTTAGTAATAAGGCACATGCTGGTTCCATATCCAGCACTGGATAGACAATTCTGGGTCTGTGAATGTAACTCAGTAGTAGAACACTTGCCTAGCGTGCTTCATGAAACAACATAGAGCCATCTGGGAAGAGGGAACCTCAGCTGAGAAAATGTCCCTACCACATTGGACTGTTGGGCAAGCCTGGGGGTGTTTTCTTGACTGATAACTGATGTGGGAGAGCCCAGCTTACGGTGGCAGGTGATCCTGACTGCTATATGAAAGCAGGCTAAGCTTGCCATGAGGCGCAAGCCAGTACACAGCACACCTCCATGACCTTGAGTTCCTGTCCTGACTTTATGATGGAGTGTAACCTATGACTACTTTATATTAAAATATATGCCAAGTAAAAAAGAAAAGCCAATTCAAAAAGTTTATGTCCTGTCTGCTTCCAAATGTGTGCCTGACATTGTGGAGAAGGGAAAGCTACAGAGAAGATAAAAGAGTAATGGCCTCTACAGGATATAAGGTTCTGTAATAGTAGACCCACTTAGTACATGTGACTGTGTAATGATCCCATGGAAGGTTACTATGGAAACAATGCTAAAAATGCTGGTCTTAATTCCAGTCTTCACTAGTAACATTCCTTTGAACAACCACCCAAGCTTTCAAGGCTAATGCATAGAGAAGCATCTAGTTTATACAACTGAGGCCATTCTTGACCTTGCATTTTCTACTTAATATATGTGTGTATACTGATCCCCAGAAATATGTTCAAATTTTGAATCAATTAAAAATAAATATAATGTATTTTTATTTCAACTGACACATAAAGGTTGAACATTTTTATGAGATCCATGTAACATTTCAATACATGTATACATTGTATCGGGTTCACATTAGGCCAACTGTTACAGATCTCCTTAAACAGTTATCATTTCACTATGATAGAAACAAAATTTCCCTTTCCCTAGAATATGAGAACTTATTTGTACTATCAAACTGATTAGCCACACTTAAGGGCTGACCTCATGCCAGACAGTAGATAGCCAACACAAAATAAACTCAGTGATATTTTGGAAGGTTTTTGTCTCATAATGCTTTGTTTGGACACTTCTGTACCTTATAGGTCTTTTGCTTATATGTTATGGTTTCTGATTTTGTGTTTTATGGGATTTCTGTGTGTGCAAATGTATGTGTCTCTCTGTCTGTGCCTGTTTTATATTCTTTTTCTTCCCCCTTCCTATTCTGGATTTTCTTTTCTCTTTCTTTCTTTCTTTCTTTCTTTCTTTCTTTCTTTCTTTCTTTCTTCCTTTCTTTTTCTAGATGACTTTAGATCTTTCTTACAGTGACAGAGAAAGGGTATGGATTTGGGTGAGTGGGAAGGTTGAGTGGATCTGGCGGGAGTTGTGGGACAGAGACCATAATCAGAATATATTGTATGGACAAAATCTATTTTCAATAAGAAAAGGGAAAACAATCCCTGTAATTTTATTAATTATTGATCAACCTTTCCTGTCCTCTTTTCTCCACTTCCTTACCCATCCCCATTATGTTTTTAATGACTGAATAATATCTTATAACTTGTATTATCGAATTTTATGTTTCTGCTCATTGGTTGTAGGCACTCAGGTTGCTATTTCTTTGCTCCTATGGATAGTACTGCAGTAAGCATGGGAAACCAGCTGTTTCTTGGTCAAATGACTTCATTTCCTTCAGTGTATGTCAAGCAGTATGATTGCTGGATGGTATAGTAGTTTGATTTCTTTAACTTTGGGGGGGGGGGGGGATGTCCATACTGTTTTCCACAATGCTAACTACCAAAGTCTATTCCCACCATACTGTGTTTCCTTTGCTCCACAGCCCTGTAATCCTATTTCATTGGATGGCGAGGGCATCCAATGATGCAGGAGGAATGACCGATGGCTGTGGAACTCAGGGGATTCAGCCCACTGGTTAGCATAGCCATGATGGGATTACCTCTTCTGAGGCATGAGCCTGAGGACCACATGTCCTGAGGACTTATGCTGGTTATGAAGTTCTGCTCTGCTTGCTGCCCTCACATCCCTCTTAATCTAAGAATTGTCTGATAACTCTAAGGGGCTTCCAGCCCCTCACTGGGCAGTATCTCTGGCACTCCCAACCATAGGGCTTGATCTCTTTCAGACATTGCTGCTGGAGCAGATTTATGATTCATTTACCACCCTAGGAAAGAACTTAGAGATGTAGATTTCTAGCCACTGTTAGAAAATATTTAGGAAAATAAAATTGTTAGTCAAGCTAGGTTAAGATGCTTTTGCTATTTGCTCTGATGTTGAAAATCTTAGGGAACAATTTGAAGTTCATAAAAGAAAGACACACTTTTAATAGTTAAGCTTGAGACCTTTTATGGTTAGGGAACAAGAACAATGGCAGCACTGGCTGATGTGACTCTCACTGAGGCTGGACTGGTGATGATTGACTTCTTATACCCATTTTTGTCCTCATCTTCCTTGTATGATTTATTAAAAGTTATTGATAAATAGATATGCATTCTGAGGATTTAAAGTAGATATGACTGATTTTTGTGTAAAAGTTTAAATTTGTGATTCTTTTAAGATTACTTTTAAGGATAGATAATAAAACAATCCTTTCTTTGTAACCAAATTCCTGCCTGCCAGTAAGAGATACAAGCTGAGAAACTCCCTTGCTTGCTCACACTGTTAATCTATAACAAGTTGCTTAGTTACAAATGTACGTGGGTTCTTGGGAATCATTTGTTTTCTTTACCTGTACTACATAATGTTATTTCTTGTAAAGATTTTGGGGAACATACTGTTTTGTCATGATCATTCACTAGAAAAAAACTAGGATGTAATCACATTGTAATTTTATACTGCTTGAAAGACTTTGCTGGGCTATGTAAGCTATAGGAGAAAGAATAAAATTGTTGAAACATTGTTCCATCCAACAAGCATGTATGTATGTATGTATGTATGTATGTATTAAAGCTTGTCTGGGTGCGTGTTGGAGTTTGTTCCATTTACCAATTGTGTATGTGAGCACATGAGAGAGAGAGAGATGCTTGAAGCCTGCTTGCTCTATCCATTCTATATAAGAATGTATATGTGCTTGTCTGTCTGTCTGTCTGTCTGTCACTCTCTCTATATATATATATATATACATATACATATATATATGCATGCATGTGTAATGCTTCATTTACTATATATGTGTGTGTGTGTGTGTGTGTGTGTGTGTGTGTATACACACAGACATATGCATGAATTTTCTCTCTTTCCTTTTCTTTCTGTCCGGCCCCAAGGAGTTAAGAGTTCAGTTTCTCACTGGCTACAGAAAGTGCCCAGGCAGTAAATTAAGCTTTCTTCCCTCAGAGAAAAGTCTGCTGAGTAATTTCTCTAATCACTGGTTGCTATGGGCAGCAGGTCCCATCATTATCTGGACCACTCTCTGTCAGCGGCTCTAAGCACTGACCTCCATCTGCTGCCTGCCGTGGTTCAACCACCCCAGGGATGCCAACGCTGGTTATTGGCAATTTGTTAGTGGCCATTCTAATGGAGTGCGGTGATACTTCATTGCCCAGGAAACAGGAAGTGTCCAGCCTTCTGTTTCAGTCAACAGCACACCGCCCCTGTCTATCTTAAACATGAGAGAAGAGCAGGAAGGGGGAGCTCTGGCTGCTGGTGGCATGCAGTCTTCCTTTACCTAAGCTAGCGAGTATAGCTGAGTACCAGAGCAGCAATGTCAACTCCACAAGCCACAAAGCACACTGACATCACACATCCTCTTCCTCAGTGAGTACATGGGCAATTGATCTCATTGCAGCTTCTCCATGGAAGACAGGCTCAGTTAAAGAAGGGGCTTTAATTATGCTTGGGAGTGGAGTCACACAGAGTTTGTAATCATCCTGATACCTGGGCCTCACTCCAGACCACTGAACCCAGAGGCAGTGACCCTCAAGTGTTCCCAGTGTGTCGCTGAAGCTGAGAACCTCAGACAGCATTATCAGGGTAGGAGAGCTTTGTGTATGCCCACTCCCACTCTGGGGATCTGGTCTGAGAAAGCACACTGGGGAGGACTATACAGAGCCAATTGTTACCACCTGAACATCCCTAGGCATTCGAGGGTGGAACAAGTTCTGGAAGGATAGTTTGTAGGACACCAAGGTGAGGGGCTCTGGGGAAAGCAGCTGTCCTGAGGTGTAGCCAGTCACCACACAGGAGTCCAAGAAAGCTCACATTTGACAAGATTCGTGCTCCATTATCTTTCTATTAAATATAGAAGAGGATTTAAAAACACAGCAGCATCTGCCACAAGCATATTTTTAAAGCCCATCAAAGGCATGGTGTGTGTGCGTGTGCGTGTGCGTGTGCGTGTGTGTGTGTGTGTGTGTGTGTGTGTGTGAAGTATCTTACTTTTACTTTTACTTCAGCTCACTCTGCACTTACTGGACCGTGGAGAGGGGACAGGGCATGCTGGTATTTGTTCCACCTCTCTTTTCCCAGAGAAGACTGAATGCAAAGCAACCAGATCAGAGAAAATCCCCTTGTGGTCTGCTCTTTGGATTAAGAGTCTTAAAGGAGAGCAAATCCTGCTAGGAGCAGATATATTCACTTCCTTTCATCCATCTCAGCCCCAGAAATCTTGGATTTCACGCTTCAGGAGCTGTAAGGTTTGCCCTGCCACCTGAGCCGATCATCTGGGCCTAAGCGCCCCTCCTATGTAGGAAATGCTATGCCAGGCCTCAAGGCCCTGCACTCTGCTTCGAGAGGCTTCTACAAATGTATGTTTAAACTACAAATGTTAAAAACTGCTGATCTCTATCTAACTCAAAGAGATTCACCTGCCTCTGGCTTCCAAGTGCGGAGGTTAAAGGTATGCACCACCATCACCTGGCTTAAACTTACATTTTAAATTAAAAGTGTTTTAATGAACATTTCTAGGCCTATTGGATTTTTGGTGTATTGGTTCTCTCTTTCCACCATGTAAATCCCAGGAACCAGGTTTGGTAAGAAGCAAATTTACCTGCTCAGCCATTTTGCTGGCTTTTGTTTTGAGACAGCATCTCCAATCCCTTTTGAGTGGTTACATGGTTTAATATTTTTGACTCCCAATGCTTTTTTAGATGTGACTTCCATTTTCAGTGTGGGGGCCTCACGTATACTAGCCCTGTGCTATATACCCAGCCCACATTTTAGTTTTTAGTTAAATTGTAATACATACTTGATTTAGAAAAAAAAAAAAAAGTTCCAGGAAGCCATAGAAAAGGAAAACAATGGATCTTGTAATCTGCTGACCTTGGATAGTCAGGCTTGAAGCTTCTGAGTTCTCTCTGATCTTGCTGGTGTTTTGTCACCAGTCATATGACAGAAATGCTAGACACTCAGAGGAACAGGAAGTGCAAAGGCTCAGAGGTAGGATCAACTGGAACCTTTGGGGCCTGGTGGGAAACTCAGAGCAGCAAGGAGAAGCTGCAAGACGGATGCAGTCAAAAGTGAGGCTAACCGGAAATGGGGGCAATCAAAAGTGAGGCTAACCGGAAATGGGGGCAGTCAAAAGTGAGGCTAACCGGAAGGGGGCAGGTGCCGAAACCTTCCTACAGGCTCATGAGATGAGTCCCAGGCAGCCAGAAGTGCTCAGGGAGGGGAAGGGAAGGGAAGGGAGGGGGAGGGGGAGGGGGAGGGGGAGGGGGAGGGGGAGGGGGAGGGGGAGGGGGAGGGGGAGGGGGAGGGGGAGGGGGAGGGGGAGGGGGAGGGGGAGGGGGAGGGGGAGGGGGAGGGGGAGGGGGAGGGGGAGGGGGAGGGGGAGGGGGAGGGGGAGGGGGAGGGGGAGGGGGAGGGGGAGAGGATCGGATCTCTCTGGTGTTAAAGTTTTGCCCAGTGTGTCATGTTGGAGTGTGAGGGGTGGAAGTACTAACAAGAGCACTGCCCTGCCATTATTTAAAATTTCTTTTTCTCTGTGTGTGACACATGCGTGTGATTCTTGTGCACATGTGTCTTGGTGTCTTGCACAAGATTCTTGGTGCATGTGCAAGGACTCATCCTCTACCTCTCTTCCACCTTATTCACTGAGGAGGGTACCTCAAAGCCAGAACTCATCAATATGGCGCTCTTGCTAACTAGCGTGCTCTGAGGATTCTCTGCTACCGCCTTCCGAGTACAGGTGGGCCGCCATGCCCACTGGGTATTCTCATGGGCTCTGGGGATCTGAACTCCATCCCTTACGCTTGCATGACAGGTGCTTTAACTGGTGAGTCATATCTCCCTGGCCTCGCATTTCAATTTTCAATATTTAGTTCTTAATCATTTTTTGTAGGTTTTTAAAAATTTTGCTCAAAATATTTACCTTGATTTACTTCTTTTCCAAACTACTCCTTGAAGTTTGGTGTCATGATATTTTTATTGTTGTTGTTTGTCTTATTTATTCCACAATTCAAGGAGCCAGCCAAGTTTGGAATCCAGAATTAAACTGAACACAAATCTTGACTTCTGTGATGCAGGACAGGGATCCTTCCCCATTTCATGCCCAAGTCCTCTGGCCTCTGAAAACTCAGATCAGAGACACAGAGAAAAGCCAAGGATTCTGAGTCCTACACATTTTTCTCTTGGATAACTTCTGACTTAAACAAGACATCACTGGCTCTGAAAACAGACTGTTATTTGCATGCCACAGACATTCCCCAACGGGCTTCTTCTTCTTCTTCTCCCCCCTTGATGTCTAGCCTCCTTCCTCCAGATTCTGGCCTCAACTTCCCCATGCCCACCTCCTCCAGCTTGACCTTCCTGTGGCATCAATGGTGTTATATTTAGGTTTATGAACTCAGTACCCAAAGTCACTTCCTTCTGAACAATGTGGTGTGATTACTGAGACATTTTGGTGGTTCCTTCCATGGCAGGGCAGCCATAGTATGCCTCCTAGGATTCCCATTCCATTTTATTGATGCAAATACTGAGGTCTAGAAGAAGCATGGTGCTGTTCCAGACTGTCTAGCTTTGAAATCCAGGCTCCTTATTTGATCTATGAAGTCATAGAAATTTAGAAGTAGCAGAGACCTTGCCATGTTCTGGGTCAGTCTCCTCTTACCCCAAGGGAGAGAATTAAGTTCTAGGGAGATTTGGTGACTGTCCCAGAGTTAGCTCACTAGAAAATTGCTTTGTTTCTTTTGTGAAAACACTCTCCCTACTCTTTCCCACCTGGCTCAGGTCTCCTGCTGGAATATATGCTGTTGTATGGAATGAGGCACCTCTTCCATCCTGGGCCACAACTCAGAACTAGCACAGATAGGGCTGAAAGACTGACCCACCCTCAGGCCAGCCCAGAGCCTTGGAGAAGGAACCAGAACAGAAGTAACTCTTGGCATGTGTTATGTATCATGCACCAGGTATTGCATGTGTCATAAACTTCCTGGTGTAGCTCCTGTTTTTATCCCGTTTTCTATCGTGACAAGCACATCCTTAACCATTTTTTACATCTACAGTAGGGTAAAGCATATTCATACTGCTATGGGATCCCCATTTACAGAGATGAGAACATGTAGTCAGAGAAGTTGAAGGATTCATGTAGTCCTATTGCTAGTAAGAGGTGATATACAAACTGAAATGTGACCTCAAAGTGCATAACCTGTGCCCGCTCTGGATGGCACACTGGTTTATTTATTTCAACTTGGGCCCTTTTCTAGGGAGGTGACTAGCTTTCTCATGAGCCTCTATGACCAGCCTCCATTCTATCTTTGAGGATGGCACACAGTCCCCCTACCTGCCCAGCAGTCACACTGGGGATGCATATGTCCCCACCCCTGCCCTGTTATTGGCTTCCAAGGTCAAACATTTTGCTGGAGCAGAGCGTGAATTCTTAGTGCATCTCAGCCTTTAGGGAGGGGCAGAATGAAAAGAGGAAGAGGCAGATGGCAGTGGGAGGCAAGGAGAGAGGGTAGTGTGGGACTCCCAGGACTGGAACATGTTTGTAGCGATTGAGCAGAGAAGCTGGAAGGAGCACCATTATTCCATGGCCTAGGCAGAAAGCCCCTGTCTGCCTGACACCATTCCTCACAGCTAACAGACACTAACCACAGAAAGTAGATCACAAATGTTTCCAGCATCCTTCCCTGTCTCTATATTCCCATGGATATCTACAACTATTTGTTGCTGGTAACCTGGCTCAGCAGTGTAGTGTGTCTACACTGCTGAGCCAGGTTATAAGCAGACAGAAATTGGGCTGCACTTTGTATAATCAGGAACAGGGAGGAGTCTACCAATATCAAGTATCTTATTCAAAGTCCCAATCCCATTTACCCCGTCAGGGGCAGATTGGCTGGGGACTCTCCTCACTGAGGTGGATGGACTGACCAAAAACTTGTGCTATCCTGTCTTCAACATGTTCTTGGTAGATTTGCCACTTGATATGACCACAAAAATCGCCATGGTTCTTCCTCTTCCTGATTTCGGTGGCTAGAAGCCCTTGGTGCCTTCAGGGCTCCAGCTTTTTCTGTTCTCTGAGCATGCAGGGCTCTG
This sequence comes from Arvicanthis niloticus, assembly GCF_011762505.2. NCBI lineage: Eukaryota > Metazoa > Chordata > Mammalia > Rodentia > Muridae > Arvicanthis > Arvicanthis niloticus. Next base: position 147,491,772 of record NC_047658.1, read on the forward strand.
TTCTCCTGGGCTTTTACCACCCCTGCTTCATGGAAGGGAGTAAAGACTCTCCATAAGGCTGTAAAAAAATGCAAGTTATAAACCCAAACAATTACAGGAGGCTTCTGTGTCCACAGAGAGGGAGGCTCAAGTGAGCCATGCCTGTTAATTAATTCTCATAGTCTCACTGTCTCTACCAGGTTCTGTCTAATGAAACTTAGGCTGTCTAGCCTCTTTGTTACCAGCAACAACACCACACACACACACATACACACATACACACACACAGAGAGAGAGAGAGAGAAAGAGAGAGAGAGAGAGAGAGAGAGAGAGAGAGAGAGAGAAACAACAAAAAGTTTCTAAACCAAAGCAGTTTTTTTGTTTTTTTTTTTTTTGTTTTTTTTAAATAAAAGCAGGTGGCCAAGAAGTCATTCAAACCTGCTCCTAGAATATTCTGGAAATATTTTTCTAGGAAATGAACATGCTTAAAGAATTTGAGTGTATCCTTTTTAAAGCTAACTTAATGGGTAACAGAGAGGTGATATTCATTCAACTCACCCCTCCTATGATCAAAGGACATTAGATACATGTGTGAACACCTCAGAATAAATCCTATCATTTTATATAGTTATTATCTGTTGGCAAAAATATTTAAGTTAACTTATGATCAAAATGCAGTGTGTGTGTATGTGTCTGTGTGTGTGTGTGTGTAAATCTCATAACAAAACCGTATGTATGGCTAATCAATGCTAACATAAACAAAATTTAATTGACCCAACTGGAGAAAAAGAATCTTGCCTGACCACATGGTATTGTACAGTATTGCCACCTGCTTGATGAGGCATTCATTACTGCAGCTGAACCTCAAAACATTGTTTAGGGTAAAGAGCGATCTTGAAGAATAGGTTTTCTATGTCCTGAAAACATTTGACCCCAGTCTCTTTTCTTTTTCTTTTCTTTTCTTTTCTTTTCTTTTCTTTTCTTTTCTTTTCTTTTCTTTTCTTTTCTTTTCTTTTCTTCCTGAGCCTTTACCTTTTTTGTTTGTTTGGTTGGTTGGCTTGTTTTGTTTTTTGAGATAGGGTTTCTCTGTAAAGCCCTGGCTGTCCTGGAACTCACTCTGTAGAACAGGCTGGCCTCAAACTCAAGATATCCGCCTGTCTCTGCCTCCCAAGTGCTGGGATTAAAGGCGTGCGCCACCACTAGCCAGCTTTCTGGGCCTTTACTTAAAAAGAGAGATGCTGGGGGAACATCTTGTGTGTTTTGGGGCAGTAGAAAGTTGAACAGAAACTTTGCAATTCTTAAAAAGCCTGAAGAAATGTCCATCATGAATACCTTTAGGGTTGTGGAGAAGGCTTACTCTATAAAGTTATCACTACACAAGCAAGAGGACCTGAGTGTGACCTCCTAGAATCTAGGTGACAAAGGCAGGCACAGAGGGTGTGCCGGTAACCCCAGAACCACAGAGGCAGAGACAGGATGACCCCAGAGCTTGCTAGCCAACCCATCTAGTTCAGTCTTTGAGTATCAGCTTTAGTGAGAAACCATACTCACACACACACACACACACAAAGTAGAGCGCAATTGAGGAAGACAGGAAACTTGGTCTCTGTGGCTTTGGGTCTCTGGCCTCCGAACACATGTGCAAACACACACTCAGTTATATATGCTTAAATAAACTCACACACACATATACACACACACACAACACAAGACAAAAGAACACATTTAAAGAAAATGAAGTAATATCTAATTGGTCAAATTTTTCTTTGACCATGACCCCTTAAATAGACTGCATTATCAATTTTTAAAAATCTATCTATCTACTATCTATTTATCTACCTACCTATCTATCTATCTATCTATCTATGTGCACGCAATAATGTTTGCTTGTTCTATGGTGCCTTATGGAGATTAGAGTACAACTTTGGGAATCAGTTCTCTCCTTCCACCATGTGGTCCAGGGAATGGACCTCGGTTTGGCCGGTTCTCACTGAGCTGTCTCTCTGGCCCAACCAACTTTTTGATGGTAGCAAAACACACACAATGCAGATTTCGCCATGTATATGGAAACATATAGTAAACTCACATGGTCATACAACCGTTGCCACCATCCAGATGCACAGAGCAGTTTGTAACAGTTTTAAAGCATATTATTTTCTTCAATTTACTTTCAGGGTATTAAATGAATAGCTTTTGTTTTAGGGGTGTGTGTATGTGTGTGTGTGTGTGTGTGTGTGTGTGTGGACTGTGTGTGATTGTGTGATGGAGGATCAAATGCAGGGCCTAGCACGTTCTAGGCAAGGCTCTCCCACAGAGCTCACCCCCAGCAGTGCTATTATCATTTAAGAAATGACATTTATCCTAAAATATAGCAGTAGGTATATAGGCCCAGCCATCTGTGGTTGGCATGGCAACTGTGAGATCCTTGAATGTGGATATGCTATAGAGCCAGAAGTCTTCCCATTACTTAATACAATTAATACATGCTCAAACTAAAACCTTTGCAAATCACATGCATGTAGAATTTAGCTTTCTGAGAATTTAGCATTCTACTTTCTGTTTTCTTTTCTGTATTTTGGTTGTTTTATTTAGTTTTGTTGAGACAAGACCTCATAGAACCCAACCTAGCTTGGAACTGACTATGTAGGGACCTTGAACTCTGTCTGCCTCATTGCCTCACCCTGTCTAGCGTTGGCATTACAGGTGTGTATCGTCATCTTTGGCTTTCCATTTTTTTTCTTTGAAAATATATACTGGGAGTCGAGAGATGACACCAAGGTTAAGAGCACTGGCTACTCTTCTCCAGGACCCAAGTTCAATTCCAGTACCCACATGGATGCTCATAACAATCTGTAGTTCCATTTCCATTGGATCTGATATCCTCTCTTGCTTCCTTGGGCACTAGGTATGCAAATGATACACAGACATTCATGGAGACAAAACACATACACAAAGTAATAATTTAAAAAAAGAAAGCATATTCTCCTGTATGTGTTTGACTCTATCACATACACATTTTTTGTCTCTGGTTTATGTGTGTGTGTGTGTGTGTGTGTGTGTGTATACTTATGTGCAAATTTTTGTACTTAAAAACAAACGTTACTCTTCTTGCTACGTATTTTTATACCTGAACCAAGTATACATTTTGTTTTCATTGTTGTTTTCAGTAGTAGGGATTGGGTCAAGGGTCAAGGGTCAAAGGTCATTCATGCTAAGAAAGTACTCTATCACTAAGCTATATCCCCAGTTCCTTCTTTTACTTTTTATTTTGAACAGGGTCTTTCTAAGTTGCCCAGGTTGGCCTTGTTCCTGTGACTCTTCTGCCTTGGCCTTTTGAGAACAGATTACATCTCTCAAATAGTTTAAAGCAGTGGTTTTCAATCTCCCTAATGCTACAACCCTTTAATGCTGTTTCTCATGCTGTGATGACCCTCAGCCATAACATTATTTTTTTTTTGCTACTTTGTAACTGTAATTTTGCTACTGCCATAATTCATAATGTAAACATCCATGTTTCCCAATGATGTAGGCAACCCCTGTGAAAGGGTTATTCAACCCCCAAAAGGGTCACAACCCGCAGGTTGAGAACCACTGGCTTAAAGTATGTGTGAGGACATAGGAAAACATTCATTCTATGTCTAAGCTTAGATCCCTCAACTTCTGTTCTAACACACATAGGCATAGCCTCCTACCTGGGAACTCTGTCCCCTTGGGTATGTCTTCACCTCTGATCTCCTTATCAACAACAGTGTTCTGTTCATTCAACTCATAATCCTTGTTGACTAAATAATCTCTGTGTCTGAGGCAGGGGCATAGCATCTGCTTCTGGGTCCAAGATAGCTGTCAGAGCAATGGCTCCTGGCTGGTGCTGGTGTCAGAACATTGAGGATCCATAACTACAATACTTAGTGATGTGACTCTGAAGCAAAGCCTCAAAATACTGTGGACAGCTCTAAAGACAATTTGGTGCATCAGGGAAGTTGAGGCCAGTATTTATTTCAGGGAAGAGGATATTCCCACAATTGTTTTTATTTTTTTATTCACTGTTACAGCACCCCTGTTATACACTGTGTATTATACATATACATTATACATAGTATTACTTCTGCTTTCCAGATGAATAGGACAAGGTTAAGTGGATTTAGTGCCCTTTTCAAAGACGGTGAGCTAATTAGTGCAGAGCAGGCAGCCAGACCTGGGTCTGGCCAATTCCTACCAACGTGAACTCTCTTTCCATCATAGCAAAGACACTTTCCCAGGGTGCCTCCTAAATTATACTGCACTGCTGATGTATGCCTGGCCTGCAGGTAAGGCCATCTATGCTCTTGTAATTATAACTTACCCACAGACAATGGGAACCACTGCAGGCTCAGTCACTGTAAAACACATTGCTATGTGATACCACTCAACCTGAGTCAGTGGAATTCAAGTTTAGGCTTGAAAATTTGCGATAACTGTAACTACACCCAAGTCTAGCTCCCTGGAGGTTTCTGACAAGTAAGCCTGCTCCTTTGAATTTATTTTTATTTTTTATTGTTTTATGTGTGTGAGTGTTTTTGCCTGCATGTACATCTGTATGTCTGTGTATGACATGTGTGCCTTATGCCTGAGATGGTAAAGCTCCATGTGGGTGCTAGGAATCAAACCCTAGTCCTTCTTAACCACAAAAGCTCTTAACCATTAAGCTGACCCTCCAGATCACACTTTTTAGCTTCTTAAAACAGTTGTCTAGGGTATGTATAGAACACTGACTAAGCTAGAACATTCTGTTGGCTAGCACATCACTCAGGGAGAGGGAAGGAGAGAAAAGATAATAGGTTGCCTACTTTCCATCAAAGTCAGCGTGGAGGTGTGAGTGTTAGAGGTGGGTTTGATGGCACTAACTTGCATGTGAATTGCATGACTTTCTCTTTCTGGTCTCAGCTCTCCTACTTGAGATGTAAAGGGGCTTGAGAGATGCCTCTCATGTCCTAGGAAGGTGGGCCTCAATGCTTCTTTGTAAACACCACATCTTTACATAGGCAAGCAGGCATGCTCCAACATACACACTTTGACCAGCATTGGCTGCATATTTCCAGGGTCCAGTGTTAAATGACAAGACCTCTCATTGAACTTACTAAAGCCTGTGTGAACAGAATGTTAAACTACATGTGGGTCTTTCATTGTGTGTGGCCACGCACCCAAGGAAGATCAGTAGCCTGGCTGCATGTATCTTGTCTGCTTTGTGTGAGGGAGGGAAATCTGAAGAAGGTCTGGGGACCCCAGATAAGTTTCCTGGAGGCAGAGATGCTCCTGGGTTACTGAGGTCCCTTCATCAGGCAGGTGGTCAACAGAGAAGTGTAGCCCAACAAGCGGGACATCCAGTGTTCTTACCCTGGCTTCTTTGCTTTTGAAATGGGCATTGGTGAGCACATGCTGGTCTAAGGGAAATAGCATTTTAAAGGCCTACTCCATTGTCATAGGAGAGGTGTGAGAATACCAAAATAAAAATTAAGGCCGCAGGCATAGCTGCCAATGTACTACTTCAGAGAGGAGGTAAAGACAAGCCAGATTGATCAGGGTTGGTCAAGTGAACAGGGGCCTGGAGGGGAACACATTCAGGAAGCAAACACCTCTCAGCTATGGAAAAAACTTGGAAAAGAAGAAAGAAAGACAAACATACTCCACTTACTGTTTACACATCAAAAGTCCCCATAGGCTCATGTGTTTGATGATGTCTTGGCAGGCTGTGGAACTTTTGGGACCATAGCCTAGCCAGTAAAGGTATGTATTCATAGATTGAAGGTAATATCTATTTTTGGTTCTATCCCAAAGTGGCTGCTCCCTGATCTCCCAAGATGCAATCAAGCCATGCCACGGGTTCCCAATGTTGTTGACCAAGCCATACCCTCCCCACCATGATTGGGTTGTGAACAAAACTAACCTGACCTCACTTCAGTTGTCCTGTTAGGTATTTTTGTCACAATGATGAGAGAAGTGGCTAAAACACTGGTGGACAAAGATCCAGGGACAGAGAATTGCCAATAATAAAGAGACTTGATACACTATCAAGAGATGGCATTCCCAAAAGAAGGTTTCTTAGTAGCTGGACATTTCCTGAGACCCAGCATCAGCTAGCAGAGGCTGCTGCCTCACAATGGAGTTGGGGAGTTTAGAGAGCATGTGAGACCTAGAAGACAGCCCCAGTGTCACCTACTAGATATTCCCACTCTCTTGGAGGGACCCTTGAGAGGAGAGATGGAATTTCCCACCCTCCCTCAGGTTACAGTTCTGGAGTGATAGATATCATTCTCTTACCTATCCCCCTCCAACCTCCTACACCAAATGTGTACTGGTCCCTAGGATCCTGAGTCCCTGGGGACCTAGGAAATCCAGCAAGGTTGTGGGATGAGAAAAGTAATTCCATCCCTGAGTCTTGAAGCATCATCATCCAACATGGCAAACAGAGAGAAGCAAGGCTGCCCCTGAAGGAGCCAAGTGCCGCTTGCCCACAAACAAGGGTAATTAAGACGTGATGGCCCCGATGCAGCACATATGAACCTTGGCATTAAACTAAGCAAAGTAAGTTGAGCACAGAAAGACAAACAGGGCATGATTCCAGGTATCTGAGGTTCCCAGAGGAGACATAAAGTAGACTGTGGTTTCCGAGTGGGAGGGCAGTGGGAGCCTACTGCTCAGTGAGTACAGAGTTCCAGTTTTGCAAACCAAAGCATCCTGGGAATGGATGGTGATGGCAGTTGTGCAAGGTTAACACACTCAGTGCTACTCAACTGTACACTTCAGAAGGGTTCAGATGGTGACTTTTATGTTGCATGCATTTTGTCAGAATGAAAAGGGGGAAGTACAGAAAAATAAGGAGGAGCCACTCAGGTATAATCATAAGCCCAGGGCCACAGGTGTCTGAGAGAGGCACCTGTGACATTCCAGGGGAGCAGGCTGAGGCTTAGTTTACAGAGGGCAGGAGCCTTGAAGCTTCCTGAGTTCAGAGGCATGATCTAGAATCAGTTACTAGCCTTGAACACCCCACTTAATGCAAGGTAGGCCTGGATCGTTCGAATAAAATCTGATAAACCATTTCCAGAGACCTTGATAAGATCAAAGACAAAGAGTCATTTTATGGGGGCTTGGGGGGGGGGATGTGGAATTGATTTATAATAGTGCCAGGTAAAACTCTTAACAGAAAAAAAATTGCACTCTCAAAATCTACTCATATTGCACTGATGGGTGCTCATGAGGAAGATAGCCTTGGGGGTGCCACACTAACTGAGGGAGGAGGATCCCTGCAAATCTGTGTCTCAAAAACGCTGCTGGAGAGTTGCATAAGTGACTAAGAAGACATTAAAGGATGGAGTGTGTGAGACCAGCCCCGCATCTCCTTAGCCTGTTCTTTTCATCCTTTGGGATCCGAGTCTGGTAACTGGCAATTGAAACCAGACTTTTGGAGTCAGCCCCATCCTTCTTCTGAATACATCAGAAGTATTTCTCGAGGCTCAAAGGAGGACACAGTAGCTTAGAAAAAAAATGTATGGTGTGTGTCAGGGTCATAGAACTCATACAGAGAGCTTTGGGAGTTGTTTAGCCCAAATCACCTGCTTTGAGGAGGGGCGCAGAGCAGACACTACAGGAAGCATGGGATGCTGAGGACCTTCTTTGGATGGTGTGGAAGAGGAGAACACAGATAGAAGTGAAATAAAGGAAGACTGCAGGGTGTGGCAGGTGAGTAGGCATGAGTGCAGTGCAGGGAGGATGAGTCAGAATTAGGGCTGCTCACGAAACCATCATCAGAAACAGGGAGGGCCCGAGAGGAGGGAGGTGGGGCGGAAGCGTGAAAGAAAGCTGAATTGGTTTCTAAAGAACTTAATGTGGAAAGTCAAGGAACTGAAAACCCTAATGGAAATTTTCAGGACACAAAGAGAGAGCACTGCCAGAGAAAATCCCAAGGTAAGACTCTAGCCAGCAAGGCCTGGACACCTGTGACAGAGCCTCCTGTCCTGAGCTGTTTCACTGGCCACTTAGACAAGGCCTGAGAGATGTGTGTGTCATATCTACAATCCATGCAAAGCTAAATGCTGCAGATGCCAGACTCAATAACAAAAATGTCCTAAATAGAAAGAAGAAATGAAACCAACAGGAGATGTGCCAGGGGCCAGCATAAAGCCTTCTGTTTATGTCCAGAAAGTCAATTGCAAGCTACAAAATTAATAAGAATGATCATGATGGCTACATTAATAACTATTTTTTTTTAATACCCAGTAATTATGGTGCCAGGGTCATGATGTCAGTTGCTTCATGGGACAATTGTTCTATGCCACAATAGTTCTATGGCATTGATGCTATTATTATAACATTTGTCATCTTACAGGTGAAGAAACTGGGGCCAAGGAAATTAAGTAAAATTGCCTAATGTCATAAAAATTCTTGATTTGTCTCACCAAAAACAATACTATATCCTCTAACCAATAAGACAGATCGATGAAACCTGGCATGACCAGCCTTACGTCAGACATTCTCCACTGATACAAACAAATGGGTATGTGTTCATGTGCGCTACAGAGGGAAATACACTAGCACAGATGACCTGCCAATGGGGAAGCTGTTTAAAATGCAAATTTTCATTTTCAAGTTAGTAACAGTAACCAGAAGAGAACGACTGCCAGAGTTCTTCAGGACTGTAGATCCCCAAATGCTTACACAGTAACATGACTTGCATGCTCCTAGGGATGTTTGATGTTGAAGAATTGAGAACCTGCGTCTCAGACAAGTTTGTGATGATGTCACTACCTTTTAAAACTCAAAGGGAAATCATGGCTAAGACCCAAGTACAAAGGAATGAAAGTCTGGGAATTTATGTTAACAAAGACATGGTCCCATATACTCCTGGTCACCTCTACTGTCTCAGTTCCGGTACATGGAAGATCTGTCAGTGAGCACCTCCTGGGGTGCCTTGGGGACTTCCATCCTTCACAATGAGGATCCTCTACACACACCCAATCCTGCCTGTCTTTGTCTCCTTGGTTCACTCTGCTTCTCTTCCTACTTAGCCCTTCTGCTCTCAATCTCCCTCCAGACCTGGACATGCAGCCCCTGGATCCCAGTCATCCCACTGAACACCTTTCGTGAGTAGAATACTCACTGTATGGTTTTGTTGTAGCGCTGCTGTTTGCTTGACTTTGCTTTGATCACATTCCTCTATAAGATTTGATGAGCTTGAAAGAATCCAAACGTTATCCTGCATTTACATTGCAATCTGGAAGCAAGTAACTCTCTGGGCAGCTTTCTAAATTGCTATTGACCAATCAGGAGAGGGCACACAATCTCCCTTTGCACTGTGGTGCCTGTAACTCTAGGTCCTTGGGATCCTTAAGTTCCCAGCACCCCCAGAATCTGTGCCTTCAGCTTCCCCTATGCAATCCATCCTGTTCTCTCTAACATCATGACTGCTGCCCAATTCCCACCTGCCAACTTCTCATCGAGCCACATATTTATAGAAAATATTGTAGGTGATGTTTTGAGTTGTTTTGTTTACAGTCGCATTTCTTTGCAAAGGTCTACGCTGACTGTACATTTCATAAAAGAGGGCTGAGTCTGTGCAGACAACTTAGTAACCAAGTGCGGAAAAAACGTTGCTTTGCTCTCAGCAGATGGGCATAGCATGTAATTTCTGCAATCTAATTTTGGCCTTCTAGCCTATAATATAATTACATAATGCCCACCGCCCACTCCATGATTAGACTGGACTTTGCCCCAGGGGGAGGGGTCATAAAGTGATTAAAATTCTATTGCTCTCTTTCTTTTGATTCTCATCTAGGTTCCCTGGAACACGTTCTGAGCCTTTGAATGGCTTTAGTTTAAGGACCATTGGGACCTCTGCTCAGAGCAGCCTGGACACGAGGCCTTGTCAGTTCTCTGCCAGGTCTTCTGACTTCTCCCTGCTTGTCCCTTCTCACTGCTGTGCCTATAACTCTAGATTCTTGGGATCCTTACATTCTCAGCACCCCCAGAATCTGTGCCTTCAGCCTCCCCATGCAATCTGCCCTGTTCAATCTCTAGCAGCCGCTGCCCAGCTCTGTATGGTTAGCCCCTCCCACACACTATTTTCCAGCTAGCCCCACCAGACAGGACCAATTTCCCAGGGCCGTCACACCCCATACGTTCCACTCCATGGCCCCTGCTGAGCTGAACTTTCCTCACTAGCCCCCATTTGAGACTGTGCTCACACCAGCCTATACATGTGAGGTCACAGTCTCCTCCACATGTAACCATTCCCCCAGTTCTCCATCCGTTTTATCTCAGCTGCCTCTCAAAAGCGTAATTCTTGAAGCATCACCTTCATGAAGATGTCTCTGCTACTCCAGTCTTCTTATTTCCTCTGTTTCTGCTCCACCCCTCCCTTCCATGAGATGCACAGCAAAAGACGTGGGGTGCCTGTGGGACCTTCCGGCTTTCATGTTAAGGGCTCTGTGGCTCTCCTGGGTGTGCTCTATAAAATGGCTGACCAGCTGATGCTGCCCGCTGGTCTGGACCCCTTAGTACATCTCAGTCTGCGTCTTACCAAACCCTTCAGAGTGAGAAGACCCATGTGCCGCTATGAAAGCCTGTCCTTCTACCAACTCCATGTTCTTTTCTCGTCATTTGTCTCAGAATCTCCAGCTCTCCAGCTCCTAAGTATGACCTCATGAAAGTCCAAAGTTCCAATATGCACATGGAATATAACACACCCTCAAACATTTGAAAGTTCCAGCCTCTGAAAGTCATCGGCACCACTACAAAAAGACAAAGCTCTTCAAACTCAAAAATTGGGAAGGCATCTTTGCATGGTCTCTTGACTTATGCCTTAGGCCACTGCTGGCTGATTCTTTCTTAAGTAATATATATATATATATATATATATATATATATATATATATATATATATTTAAACTGCCAAAGCTGTTTTTAAAATGGTTATTGTTATTATTAGTGTGTGTGTGTGTGCGCACATGTGTGAAATGTGTGTGGGCATAATGTATCAGGGCATGCGTGTGCCAGGCAGTGAGTGTGGAGTCAAAGGACAGCTCTGAGGAGTTACTTCTCTCTTTTCATTTTTATCTGGGTTGCGGGCATGGGGCTTAGGTCATCGGGCCTACACAGTCAGCACTCTATCCCATGAGTCGTCTGACTGGCACGTTTTAAAATAGCTAATCATGAAGGCATTGGAAAGACATGTAGATCCCCCAATAAACTTAGGATGAACACCCACGAAACAAATGAGACAGTAACCCACAGTGACCGCACACACTCTTCACGCAATGGACAAGCTCTTCCTCAGCATCGTCCTACTGAGACTCAGAAAGCTGGCTGTTGGTAGCATGTGGGCCATCAAATTTTCTATCTTCTTGCCTTCCCAGAGCTACACTCGTTGTCCTATCCCTGGCAAAAACCAGCCAAAGCAGGTCCCTTCACCCTTCCTACACATTTCTTTAAAAAAACAGATTCACTTCCCCATAGTCATTGCTAACCAATTGGAACTGGTCAAGAATTCCATGGTTATGGTGCCTCTGAGGACTGGAGGAGCCCTAGAGGGGAAATAAGAGGAATTAGGATCTGAAGGGAAAATCTTACCTCAGCTTCTGGCTGGCAGGGACAGTTATCTTATTCAGTTTGTCCATTTTTCTTTCGAGGGGATGTGAGTCGCTGTCCAGGGGGATTGTCAGCAGCTCCTGGACTTCCTGGGGAGCAGCATGGTAAGGCTCTGGCCTCAGGAGCTCAAGCCACTGGAACTGACTTCTGAGAGCAACCACAGGCTGCTGGCAAACACCCCTGCACAGGGGAAGTAAAACTCGCTGGAGCACATCGCCAAGTTTCTTGTTTCTACGAGGTCATGTGATCCAGGGAGTCAGCCAGCCTGGCTGATTACTGTGGTTGTGTAAACTTCGGTAGTGAAACCTTATTGGGCATGCAAATACCTCTCCAGCAGCTCTCTTTTATGATCAGGTTTGTTGCCAGGTTGGAATAAGCTTCTGGCTGAGCGCTACTTCCTGTTTGTCCCAAACCTTAGGTAGTCTCTGTTTTCAGCAGATGGCCAGAGTCGCCCTGCCACTTCTCAGGTACAAGGAAAAGCTGAATAATCAATTATATCTGGCTGACTCTTGGGGGCTTTCTGCTCATTTGCATAAGGCCATTGATTAGCCTTTTCTTCTCAGAGAACTAAGACAAGAAGTGGGCAGTTCTTGGTACCACGGGCACAGCAGTGGTCTTTTAGAGTGTGATGGGTAATTCTTTGTGCAAGGTCAAGGTCACTTAGAGGTAGAGAAAGGTGACTCCATCATTCGCTGTGTGGACTCAGGAGCTGCTTTGCTGAAAGCTTGACATTTTCAAATAGAGGCAGGAAACACTCAAAAGTCAGCTGAGAACGAGCCCAGCGATTTCCCAACACATGACATCAGGCAGATGCCTCCTCACTCCTCTCCACATCTTTGGCCTCTCATCAGACCCAATTCGATGTCAGGTGTGGGGTTATCCCAAGCACAGGGGAATCCCATACCTGCCGCTGACCCCATCCAGATAGCTCTGCTACCCTCCTCGAGACCCCCCAATTCCTCTGCCTACTCTGTGAGCTTTTGATTTATCTGTGAGTTAAAGAGCAGAAGGCAGTCTAGGGTTAAGAATAAAAAAAAATGAGAGGGGGTATTCTTTCTTCCTCTTGTACCTGAACACCCCACCCCCACTCCTGTTACCTGGCATGTCCTGGTCACCTTTGTGAAAGGAGATTTTGTTCCGAACATTATCAAAGGAATATCGATCTGGGTCTGAAGAATGCATTGGGAGTTGGGGGGACAAAGTGGAGAGATTTCAGTTCTCTCTCCTGTTATAGCTCCAAGGCCTGGCTGGAGAGGGGGAAGGAGGACCAGGCAGAGAAGAGAGGACAAGAGATGGAGAGCAAAATTGGATTTCTCCCCTCAACCCCCAGTTCTTTGTTCAAACAGAAGTCCTCTGTCTTCCTTGTTCCTTGACTGTTCACATTCATGCATTATATCTGGATTTCCCGTTCTTCAGGATGTCCAAGGGCCGATGCTTCAGAGCAGTTGAAGGGCGAGGTCCTTCTGCAGGAGTGTAGGTCATCATGAGAAAAATGCAAACGCTTGCTTCCTGTAACCCTTGGCTTTTCCTAATCAGGCTGTTTGGTTTTCTTGCAATATATCCTGAAGGAGATCTAGTCCCCTGCCCCACCCCTCTCACAGCTCTTAGCGGAAAGGAACACAAGGAAAAACGTGCATGATGTCATCAAGGGTCAGGAGTGTCTGGCCAGGGGGGTGATAATAGCCTTTTGTTCCTTCTGAACTATGGTAAAATGCTCCCAACTGACCTGCTGGCTTTCCTCTCCACCAACTCTGCTTAGCACCTGGTCTGGCAACTTCTTATTTCCCCAGAGAAAGAGAGAGGGGCGAGGGTTACACTTCTGCTTTTTCTTTTTTCAGCTACTTGTCTTTCTTCTTTTTACTGTATTCAGTCTGGCACGATGAAAACTGAGAAACTGCTTTTCCAGGCCAGTGTGTGTAGTTCTACCCCGTGTGGTGTGTAGTGTGGAGTGCCACAGCCCAAGGACCCAAGCCTGACCCAGTGGCTTCGCTGCTGCCATGGCTTGCCAAGAAGGGCTGAGTATGAATGGGAACCGATGTTACCAAATCTCAGCTGCTGACTTGTTAATGGTGTGAGACCACATAATGTGACCCCACAGCCTAAGCCCTGAAGAGTGGCCAGGCCCAGTTTACCACAGCAGGTACAGCGATGATTGAATCATCACGTTAACACTGCCAAATGCCCAGTCACAGCCTTTAACAACTGTGATTCATATACACCACCTAGAAAGCCATAAAGCACAATCACTTTGGAAAGAGTTTAAATGGTGCACATATTTGTGAGGGTAGGTCATAGGGTCTGTAAGACATTCCTAAGCTGATAAACCAAGGTCACATTCAAGAATGTTCAGTGAAGGTGCTACTGTTCCCTCCTTCAGGGTCTGGCGCAGGCCATGCAAGTGCTGCACCACCACTGAACACCAGCTTGCTTTCCTGTTTCTAACAGGGGAAAACAAAAACCCAGTCCTGGAATTGACCCAGTTAGTTGTCTGTCCATCAACAGGACAACAACAAATGATATAGGAATATATATATATATATATATATATATATATATATATATATATATAAAGGAATGATATAGGAATATATATATATATATATATATATATATATATATATATATATATATATATATAAAGGAATACTACTTAACAGTGAAGACCAGTGAACTCCAGTTGTATCACTATGGATAAATAGCAAAAATAATAGTTTTCTCTTTAGAAGTATTTTATTACTATTTTATGTGTATTAGTGCTTTGCCTGCATCCTGTACGGCTATTTACACACCTACTTGAATACTTCCACAGGATGGGGAGTCCAGGACAAGAAAGGATTAGATTTCCTGGAACTTCAGGTATGGATGGTTGTGAGCCTCCATGTGGCTGCTGGGAATCAAACCCAGGTCCTCTGGAAGAACACCAGTGCTCCTAACCACTGAGCCATCTCTCCAGCCCCAGTTTTTAAAAAATAATGTATACAATAAAGACAAACTGAAGAAGCGAATGTACAAGCCTGCAAGACAGCTCAGTGGGTAGGGGCACTTGCCACAAGACTGACTCCTGAATTTATCCAGGTCCCACGTGATAGAAAGAACTCCTAGGAGTTGCCTCTGACCTCCCGGTGTGGGCAGTGAGTAGAACATGTGAGCACACATATAAGTAATATTTCAGCAGAACTTTTCAAAAGAAGTTAATGCCTCCTAGAAATGACTGTCTAAACAAGACCATGCAGTGGAAATATCAGTAAATATTGTAGATGCAGAAGGGGGACAAGCCCATGGAGTTCCATAGGTGACCAATGACTTCGGAGAGAGGGAGAACCAGACGTTCTTAAGGATAAGCTGCTCAATTGAGTGTCCAGTACAAAGTAGTCAGTGCTCCAATCATTTACACAAGGGAACACAGACTCAGCAAGTTGCATTTATATAATTGCATATAAATAGATATACATATATATGTATGTATCAGCATATGTGTGTGTGTGTGTGTGTGTATCAGCAATGATCAAAGAGAAAGAGGCTATAGATTTAAGAGGACGACTAGAAGGAAATGGGAGGGGTTAGAGGGAGGAAGGAGGAAATGATGCAATTATATTTTAATTAAAAATACATTAAATAAAAATAAAAGAGGCTAATGTCAAATGTTTCTATTTATATCAAGGTCAGACACTTAACAAATTATATTGAAATATATATATATATATATATATATATATATATATATATATATGATAAAAATCATTGAAGGGAATAAAGAAAATTCAGGTGAACGGCTTCCAGGGAATGGGTTTGGGGTGAAGGGGCCCACAGGGCTGCCAGGCAATGGGAACACCTTGTTTGTTTTTGTGTGTGTTTGGGGTTTGGAGGGAGAGTATGTCTGTGGAGACCAAGGATATTAGGCATTGTTCCTCAGGCACTGTCCACCTTGCTTCTTAAACAAGGTATGAAAGTCAGCAATTAGGCTAGTGTGGTTGGTGATGGAGCCCCAGAATCCCTTCTGCCTGCTTATTTCCCCATAGCTAGGAGAGCAAGTGGGCCACCAGATCTGAATTTTTTATCTAGGTTCTGGGGAGCCATATTTGGGCCCTCACACCTCCACAGCAAGCGTCTTGCCAACTGAGCTATCTTCCCAGTCCTCACATCCTATTTCTTAAGTCAGGCGTTGGACATTAGTATCTGTTTTACTGTCATTATTTACATCTCACTCATGGGCGTTAAATATTTAACAGAAATAATATAGACCTGGGATTATTGAGGAAAGACAAGACAGCATGCTAGCCCCAAAGCAGCTCCATGAGAGGGTGAAGCTTGAGAACAAGAAGACAAGGCTGTATGGAAGCTCAAGGGTGAGACCCAGACAGCTCGTCAGTCCTGGGTGACTTTTCTTACCTCTGTGGTAACAACTACAGTAGTGTGTCTATTGAACACTTTCTGTGTTTCCTGCACTACAGTCACATTTGTTTTTCATCTGAAGAGTCGATTCTTAGGGTAAATAGCAGGTTGAAAGTGCTATCCTTTGTCCACAGAGGAGCTGGGACTCCATCCAAGCTTGTGTACAGTCTAAACTACCCATCAAAAAGGCTTTTCCTATTGCAAGGTCAATCTGTGATGCAGATATAAGGCATTGTCCTAGCATCAACTTAACCACAGATTTGAGAGCCTCACTTACTGTCCCTGACTTCATCTACTGTCTTCTTGAGGGCAGGGATTCAAGGAGTGCCCAGACATCTGAACATTGGCGAGGCATCTAAAAACTACTTAGCACCTGTGGGACACCTGTGTAGTTTCCAGAAGAGAGGTTCCCGGTTCTCTTTTCTCAGACATCTTAAAGAGAGGCTAGGTGGGAACTTCAGAGGGAGCCCAAGTCCTCAGAGGGCCTGGTATGTGAGCTCTCGTTATCTGCTCTGGCACATGCCCTCTGACTGAACTTCCTTGCTGGAGCCAGTTTAGGCAAACAGACCAAGAGAGCAGGCAATGTGTGCTATTGGCACTGTGGAGTCTGGTCTTTGGGCTTCACAACAACCTCATTAAGGTCATTGCCCTTCCTCTTTTGTGATGTGATGACTGCTCTTCAGGAAGGAGAGAATTACTCCTGAAGACCATTTGTCACCCTGCAGCAACAGCAGTCCTGGCTGCATTCTGACTACAGAGGTTCCTGTGGCAGGAACTTGCCACTGGTCGGCCATGCCTGGCCTTCTCAGCTGGTTCCAGCCAAGGGTATAATAGCTGAGGAAGCTAACAGAGGCAGCTAAGCAGCCTGTGTGAGACAGTGGAGGCAAATATTGGAAAAGGACAGGAAGGGCAAAGACAGAAAAGGAAGAGGGGCAGCTGCTGACAGCTGGTGGCCTGTTCACTTCTGTTGTGGGAGAAGAAAGAAGGAAGAAAGAGGAAGAAGGGCACGGTGTGTGTGGCTGAGGCTCCTTGGAGCTCAAGCTTCACTTTCTGCTTAGAAAGCTCAACATTCTGTCTCTCTGACTGACCTTGAGTGTGGCATCTAATTAATTAAGACAAAGACCCAGATTCTATTCATTGCATCAATCCAAAATCACATTAGAAAGAGCATTGTAGTAGCCTGACATTGCCCTGGAGAACTTTTAGACTCTTGCCTTCAGCACTCAGTCTCTGGTGACATAGTTCTGTCTTGATCTGCATTCCCTCCAGTGTGAGCATTCATTGGGTCAACTCCTTGCTACTTCCTGTAGCTAGCATCACCGGCACATGCTGGTCTCCATCAGCAGGCCCTTCTTTAGGACATAGGTCTGTCCTAGCCCTCTGTGATGTTTTTCTTGATGACCCATCTTATGCCTCACTACTAGTCAGCAAGTGACCATCTCTTTGATAAAATACTACACCCATTGACTTTCAACAATCATGCGGTCCAACCACAGCCCCAAACTAGCAAACTAGAAACAGTGGGGTACAGATACTTTGGAGTCCCAGGCAAGCAAGTTGGTTCCCAGAGTTAGCTAGCAGGCAAGGGTGGAGAGGCAGAGTACTCTGGCCATGGGACGGGCACATGAAAGACATGAGGAGCTGAGATAAGGTAGGGGCCTCTAAGAACTGAGACTCTGTCTGCCATGAGAGGGCATCAGCAGCAGATGCTACAGCTTTGATTAGCATTCTGTTACCTTTATCTGAGAGCACTTGACTAGTCCCCTGACTTTCCTACCTAAGCCATCTGCCTGGATTCAAACAGCCTTCAAATAAGCTGGGCATGTGTGTGTGTGTGTCTGTCTGTCTGTCTGTCTGTCTCTGTGTCTGTGTCTGTCTCTGTGTGTATGTGTATGTATGTACTAATCTAGTAATGTGACTTCTGAAGTGAAAATTTTAATATATGGCTGGCATAAAAACTGGTAGAAATTAATATTTGTAGTAGAAAAGCTGAAAAACTCTAAAGAACATAAGTCTTAAGAATTATAATTTAATTTTAAAAAAGATCAGCTGCACAAAGCATTAAGTGGCTTTAGAGGCAAGATTATTCTAAATATCAGACACATGACAAAATTCTCAATTACAATCACTCTAAGAAGGCAGACTCCATTAAAGAGAGGCAGGAGCTTCTGCTGAAGCAAAGGCTGGCTTCAGACTAGGGTAGGGAGGAGGAAGATGAGCTCAGCCATCTGGTATTGTCTTCTCCCTTGCAGAGTTGCCCAGTGAGGACACACTGAAGGTTTCCATAGATACCTTTGGGACAATTTGAATGTCTAAAGGAATAAATGACTCCTTTATTTTAGACAATCAATCAATAAAATAATCCACTAGCCCAGAATAATAAAAGTTTAAAAATTGCTAGTATTAGAGATAATTATTGCATTTACTCCAATAGCTAGAAATTTATAAAGTTAGATTATTTGGAATTTTGAAAAGAATAAAGCTTTTGTTCTAGTATTTTAAGAAGGACCTAAAAATCCTCTCCAATTTTTACAGAAAAAGAAAGCTAATTAATCAATACAGAATGAACGAGAGAATAAGAAAATTACAGAGACGCTTGAGGTGCAGGCCTGTAATCTTACACACTTGGAAGGCTGAGCCAAGATGATAAGTTTAAGACATAACTGGGCTACAGACTTCTGAGCCAGCCTGGGCAAGTCAATGAGATGTACCACAATGGAAAAGAAAAAGAGGATCAGGGTGCCAGCATGGTGGCACACACCTTTAATCAAAGCACTCAAGATGCAGAGACAGGTGGATCTCTCTGAGTTCAAGGCCAGTCTGTTCTACAGAGCAATTTCTAGACAAGCTTGGGCTATATTATGAGAATCTGTCTCAAAAAAAGAAAAGAAAAAAGAAAGAAAAAGAAAAAAGAAAAAGAAAAAGAGGGCTGGAGAGAAGGCTCTGTGATTGAGAGCACTTGTTGCTCTTGCAGAGGACCCAGGTTGGGTTCCCAGCACAGAAGCTCACAGTTCCAAAGGACGTGTTTTCTTTTGGCCTCTGAGAGCAATATATACATGTGGTATACACACTTACACACAAACAAAACACACATATAGATAAAAACAAAATAAATAAATCTTTAAAAGAATTTAAAAAGGAGAAAAAAAAAAAAAAAAAAACAGATGCACAAAGCCCTTGAACTCGATTTCCAGTAAAACCACCATCGAACAACCTCAAATGAAAAACAGATTAAGCTAAAGACCATCAATTAATGCCAAAGCCAGAATGGGAAATAACCCAAATAATAAGTGGTATTAACAATTTAGGTGATCTTAGCAATTTAGGAATTGTTCGTTGGTTAGATATAATTTGCATGGTGGTATAGAAGATCCTTCCTAGACCATTCTTGGATCTGTAGACCAGGCTCGCCTCAAACTCACAAAGATCCACCTGCCTCTGCCTCCTGACTGCTGGGATTAAAAGCCTGTGCCAGCATTACCTAGCTTGAAATCCTAATAGTTTACAACAAGGGGAACTGTGTGGCCAGGAAAACTGGTCCCCAAATTGAGTCTGCACACAGGGTAATCTGTCCTTCTCAAAATGAGTCAAGGAGGTCACTGTTAGTCTAGCTGTCCTGGCAGAGATGAAGACACTTTTATCTCCTATCTGACTATCAGACTGTTGGAACAATGAGCCCCAAGAAGCTGGAATTCCCCCAAGAATCTCATCCCAAAAGAGGAAAAGACCTAAACCTGGAACAGGAAAGAAGTTTATAACTAGCCATTGTACCTTCCAGAAAGGTCAATGGTGAGCACCTTGGGTGAGGATTTCTGAGCTACACGTACCTCTGGTCCTCTGCTTAAGCTCTAACCTGACATCAGGACACTACAGAGTTGAGTGGGTCACCTGACCCCTTTGTCCCTCTTCCCAATGTGGCCACATTGAACACATCTTTTCTTGCTTTCACTATTAATTTAACTGCTTTAACTAGTTTATCAAAGACAGGTGACCAAAGACAGCTCACTGGGACACAGGCTATGATCCGAAGTTCAGTAACACTAGTAACCAAAGCAGACACTCCATGGGAAAGCTGTTGGCTGCCTCTATCCAAGGAACAGACTGGGAAATTCAAGCTTTGTTTCTCCAGTGACTCACCCTGTCATTAACTCCAATGCTGTGGTTTGCATGAGGTCTCTGATTCTACTAGTGTGACTTGTTTACCTTCTAACTGTAGCTCTAGACCACCAGCATTTCCTTCACCATGATTCCAGAATGTTCTTCTCTGGTGGACTCCCTATTCTTGGGACCCCAACTATACACTCTTTAGAGTGCCTCAATTCTTTTTGTATTCAATCAGATTTAGCAGATAACATAAAGGATGCTCAGTTCAATTTTAGACAGACAAAATGGATACATTTTAGTAAATGCATGTCCCAAATATTATATAATATTGTGTATTCTTAACTTACAGATCTGAGATCAAGAAACCAAGGCCCAGGGAATGAACTGAACTGACTTGAAAACATTTATTTTCGTTTGTTTATATTTTATTTGTTTTATGAATATTTATGCATGCTTACATGCATGTGTGTGTACCATATGCGTTCCTGGTGCCCTTGGATGCCAGAGAGGCTGTTGGATCTCCTGGAACTGAAGTTACAGAGGGTTGTAAGTTGCCATGTGGTTGCTGGGAACTGAACTTAGGTCCTCTGGAAGGGCAGTAAGTGCTCTTAACAGCTGATCCATTCCCCCAGACCCTGAAAAAGTCTAAAATTAGATAAATACCTCAAACTAGAACAAAGCAAAAAACAACTAAGACCAACTCACTCCCAACCTAGTCAGGGTGTTCCTTTCATAAAGACAACAATGTCGCTGGTCAGAACAAGGAAGACGATTGTTTATGAAAAGAATTTCTCATGTGGCATAATGTTACTTAACTAACAATGTAATATAGGCCCTTAGGGTGAGTTGGCTTATGAAAGGTATTCTATTCCAGCCTCAAAGTGTCCAAGGACAAGAATTCAAACCCTGTCTTGCAGTAACCATCTGGAGGTTGACAGACTAGAGCTTTGGCTTGAAGTTAGAATGGAAAAATCAGATGGGCCATTGTAATTCTCAGACTTCTCCATTTTGCTCCTTTATAAACAAGAGGACCTCACATCTAAGAAGTAGCAATTACAGAAATAGACCTTTAATAGATACCCAGAAACAGGTCAGTTCATAGAGATAGACCTTCCTTGGTGCCCTGTAACATAATGTATAAAGAGATTTTCCAAATCAAGAAGTAAATGGCTAGACCCCATAGAAAAGTGAGCAAATAGTACTTGTTTATATAACATAATCTTACCAAACCAAAGAAATCCAAATTAAATTAAATCAAAAGAAAATTAAATTAAAGCAAGCATGAGATGCCAATTCAAGTTTTTAGAATAATTTTAAAGAAGTGATCCCATTCAGCTTTTATCTTGTTGATTAAGGACTGGCAATTGAGAGACACTTTGTAAAGTGTATTTAATAATGTGTTTCAGGATTCTTAAAGTAGCTGTGTACCTAAAGGAAAATGAAAAATTCAAACATTATCCCTAAGCTTAGGGTTACTTATAAAAGTGCAGAATTAGAGTATACCTTGAGAAGACAAGTTACTTAATGTTTAAAAGACAAATATGTAAAACCTCTATTTTGTTTAGAAATTTTTCAAGGACAAATAACAGACAACCCATGAGTGACCCAGTATTCCTGTGCTGAGCAGGCTACAGAGTTCAGGGCCCAAGCATCACACTGGGGACTCTGTCTCCCTCATTAATGCTAACACTTAGGACTCTGTCTCCCTCATTTGTGGCTGCTTGCTTAGTTCCTTCTTGCATGATGACCATATGGTTCTTGTTCATTAAGTGGCTGGATGGATCTAATTCATACCAATTATTCAGAAACAATTGTCAATTTTTAGAGAATTTGTGAACCTGTATTTAACAATGCTTGAAAAACATTATATATTAGATTAAAATCAAATCTGTTGAAAAATAAAATAAATGTAACAAATCCACTTAACTCATCTCTTCTGGGTTAAATTTCCATTATGGATACTTTTGAGGCTATATTTACCCCTATGTGATGGACATTATGATGGAGCTTCTAATCCAACCTGGTAGAAAGAATTTCATTCTAGGAAGAGAACAAGGTTATATACCGACAACTCCTCCCCATTCCCTCCCCCGCACCACAACTCAAGACGCGATTGCTGGATATTTACCGCCACATCACCACTTTGGCTGTCCAGGGGCTTCCATCTCCTCAGGTTCAGTTCAACAGATGGAGATAACATCTTCAGATGTAAGAAGACTCAGCTTGATCACACACTGTATAAACTGGTGGCAGGACCACTCCACAGTATGGCTAAGGGGAAGGATTTGTAAATATGAGGGAAAAAAAATGGCCAGAGGAATCTGGAAGAGTCCAAAGCAGAGAAAGTAGTACAATGAATATGGCCAGTGGACTGGACCTGGCCAGGAGACAAGCTGGATGGGGGCAGGACAGAGAAGAAGACAAAGAAAGGACCACAGAAGGCAAACGTGGGTCAAGAGAGAACATAGTCAAAACAACCAGATTATAAAGGGAGTGAGAGGCTGGGGGTGGGGCAGCTGGAGAAGTTTGTGGTGGGAGGAGTTGAGAAGAGCTGGATGCTGAGTGGTACTGAAGAAGATCGGAGGCCAGCATGGCCTTTGGTGTGTTAATCGGCACCACAGGTAGCCGTTTGTCCCTTCTGCCAGAGGTAAGGGAAATGGCTCTTTTGGGAGAAGAGAACTAGCTCTTGTCTAACCCCCAGACTCTGGGGAAATGGAGTTTTCTCTGGACTCATACCTAGGTCACATTTCCATCTGGAAATCTCTGAACTAAACATGAAGACTGGGGAAACCACGCTGCCCTCCACTGTGGAGCCAAATCAGAGGCCCATCCCATCTGCAAAGTTATTCCCATCTGAACATCAAGAATTGTTGATAGAAAGTCATGGTGAAGGGGTGACGGGGTGGGGGTGGGGGGGACGCCTCACAGTGTAGCCACCATCACTTGTAAAGTGACAGTTTAAGATTCCTTTCCATCCCCGAGCCTTCTCTTTGGAGGGGCAATGTCTTCCTTCACTCTCCTTCACTCCCGGTTTTTACTCATAGCTTGGCACCAACTTTGACAAATGAAACCTACATCCTATGTGAGGTAGGTCCCCGAAACCCTTTACAAAATGAATTTAAATTCTTTCTTCCCTTGAGAAGTTTCCAGGCAAGGGAAGGGAACATATTCAAGCAAACAATTATGAAATGGCATGATGCATGCTTTTCCAGAGATAGCTAGAAACTGCCCTGTGAGCCAGTGGGGAAGCCAGGGAAAATGGGACAGCTCCCCAGAGAGGATCATGTGTGAGCATGGGAGGCTGGTGTCCCCAGGGCAGGACCAAGTGATGGCACAGAAGGCCACACGGTGTTTCTCCCCCTCCCCCTTCTTTCTGAGCTCTATGGGCATCTCTGGAAAGGCTTCCCTCCCTCTTGCCTTCTTTTCTGTGCTTAGCTGGAAGGATGAAACAGGACCATAGCATCATAAAGGCTCAACTTGGTGCCCTTGAAGAACACACAGGCTTTCAACTCAGCCTACAAAGGGCCTGGGCCATTGGATCTCTTCATGCTGCTGTTCTGGAATTCATGTTCAAAGCTAACAGGTTGACATTGTTAGCTCTCTCCTCTTCTCCTCCATTACTGTGTTACCAGTTGTTTTGTTTTCTATTTTCATGGTAAAGGCAAAGGTTTCTGCAGCAGTCCTTTGAGCCTGGGGAGCAAAGCACCCCATTTATAGCGTCTATTCCCCGGGAACAAAGTACTTTCAAGTGCTTAACAACCAAGGTACAAGTAAATGATTGAACTCAGTTGCCAGCAAACTTCCTGTAATGTTTTGCACACTCCTGGGCTACAGAAGTGTGTGTGTGTGTGTGTGTGTGTGTGTGTGTGTGTTAAAATGTCTAAATATGGACTCTGGGTGCTGTGTTTTCAGAGTGACTGATTGCAACTATACTTCTATTAAAGTAACAGAGTCATACATATAATCAAAAGACCACTTGGTGGAAGAAATTACTGCAATAGAAAAAGTTAATTAACTAACTAGCAACATTGGAAATGTAAAAGGATGTATTCCTATTAGCACAGTATGAGAAAAGGAGTTTCTTATTTTGTTTTGATTTTTTTTTTTGATGTTATCATTAGAAATCAAGGCAACTTGCCATGTACCAGGAGAAGCCAGAGATCAAAGGCATGGATTTTTACCTGGAGTCCAGCCTCCCAAAGGAGAGCTATGATGAGGTTTCTGGTTTGGTACAAAACAAGGCCAGAGCAGAAAACGTTTAGATTCAGATAATGGGGCCTCGGTGTTAAAGGCATTTGCTGCTGAGTCTGACAACCTGAGTTCAGTCACTAGAAGCCATGCAGCAGAAGAGAACTGACTTCAGCAAATTGTCCTCTGACCTCTGTATGTGTGTGCACACGCATACCCACATACATGTGAACACACATACATCTAAGCATACATGCATGCACATGCTAAATAAATGCAAAAATAGAAAAATTAATAAAAGCCATACAATGAAGAGAGTACATAATATACCCTGCCAATAAATCCATGCCTGCATAGAGACTACCTTTTTTTTTTTTTTTCATTAAAAGAAGACATTTGGGCTCAGTGCTAACTTCAGCTTAACCACCCACCTCCTGCTTACTTTGTTTCTCTCCTATGCTCTCGACCAATCTTCTCTCTTCAATTTTTCTCTCTCTCTCTCACTTCCTCTAACTAGGCAGTGTAACATGGTGAGAATGTTCCCAAACCAACTTCACTTTAGTGATTTTTTTTCCTTTCAAAACTACCTAATTCTCTGCTGTTTATTTGAGATTTGTACTTTGCATGTGTACATTATTATTGTGATACAGCAATTTTCCCTGTAAATATTGATTTATATTTCCCTTTTTATTTTTTTTTTTTTACTTTTATATTTATTTTATTGTTTTAGTTATGTGTATGTGTGTCTATTTGTTGTATGTGCATGTGAGTGCAGGTACCTGAGGACGCCAGAAGAGGTCACCAGATTCCCTGGAACTGGAGTTAAGGTGGTTGGGAGCCACCTCATGTGCGTGTAGGAAATATGACAGGAACAGTATACACTGCTAACCACTGAGCATCCTTCCAGACCCTTTTTTCTTGTTTTCTTTTTAAACCATATATTATTTTACTTGTTGAGACACAGTTTTGCTATGGAGCCTTAGCTGGCCTAGAATTTGTGATCTCTGGCCCCAATCTCTTGAGCACTGGGATTATATGCATGTGTCACCAGCCTGGTTATAAGGTTCTTTTCTTTCTTTTTCTTTTCTTCTCTTCTGTTCTCTTCTCTTTTCCTCTTTCTTTCCCTTCCCTCTCTTCCCCTCCCCTTCTTTCCTTCCGTCCTTTCTTACTTTTTTTTCTTTCTTTTGTTTTGTCTTATTTTGTGAAAAGTCTTTCATCATATAGCCCTGACCTAAAACTCTCCTAAGTGTAGGGAGCTGCAGTTAGCGGTGATAGCATCCGCCATTACAAGATGGCGCTGGCATCCTGTGCTCTCACAGGTAAACAACTAACTGTGCAGGTGCAAGAGGCGAAAGCGCTGCCAAGCCACTGCCAAGCCACTGCCAATCCCGAGGCGTAACAAGGGGTGATGAGTGAACAGCCAATCAGAAGTGAACACGCCACTCTAGGGTACATTTAGCAGTGCCTCTTCCGGGTTTGGGGTCTTCCACTTCAACTGGTACGAGAATAAAGCCTCTCTGTGGTAACTACCTGAACACTGCCTCTCGTGTCTCTTTCGCGGGTGAAAGGGACTCTGGGCGGTGTGGAATACCTAAGTAGACCAGGCTTTCTTTGAATTTACAGAGATCTGCCTTTCTTGCTGAAAGCTGGGAATAACAATATACCTCACCATGCCTGCCTTGTCCATGCTTCAGAGCATTATCTGTTATCTAGAGCTCAGTGCTAAATAAGAATGTAAGGTCCCTTGTTCATCAGAACATGGATCCAGTGTGAGCCTCCTGAGTGTGGGGCGCTGGGTGACTGTGCAGGTTACCTCTCCACCCCAACCAGGGGTAGAACACTAACAAGAACATGCATGTGTGCATTTCTCCAGCTCAGGCTGGAGTGGAGTCAATCAAAATTTGCATTGCAAATAAAATAATGTGAACCCTCTCAAAAAAAAAAAAAAAAGTGTAAACACCCCTGTCGTGGTTTTTAATTCTTTCCCCAAGGGTCCACTTATTGTTGATAACTGTCCCAGAGAAAAAGTCGTTTGTCACAGCACCTGGACCAACTGCTGGGGTATTTTCGGTGACCAATTTTCAAAGTTTTATAACTTAATAAAATATACTAAAATGTGTTAACCATAGAAGAATGCTGGTGTCAATTTCTCTGGGGCTCCAAGGGTTTTCAATAAAGAATGTTCATGAGCTCTGGGCTTTTGGAGCCTGAGCGACATTCACCACCAAGTAACTTAACTGGTGACCCCATTGATGTAAACAGTGGTAGAGCCAGGCTCACAGCTCAGGAACTCTGAAGAACAGGTTTCTCAGGTTCCAACAAATTAAACCACTGTGGCACTGTTCTTTATCAGCTGCCCTGTAGCTTCTCTTTGTCCTGGTCCTAAGGACCTTCCGCTTAAGCCATCGGCTAGTGTGCTCACACTGTATCCAGTGTGCTCACACTGTATCCAGTGTGCTCACACTGTATCCAGTGTGCTCACACTGTATCCAGTGTGCTCACACTGTATCCAGTGTGCTCACACTGTATCCAGTGTGCTCACACTGTATCCAGTGTGCTCACACTGTATCCAGTGTGCTCACATTTTATCCAGTGTGCTCACACTGTATCCAGTGTGCTCACATTGTATCCAAGTATGCTTTCCACATTATGTTTTCCTGGACACAGTACCTTCCCCTTGGGATAATAGAGTGACTGTCCCACAACAAGATCTTAGCATTTTCCTGTTGGTCAGTGGGGTGGGGAAGAATGAGGTCCCATTTGGCCGTGTGTCCCCTACAGGATGGACTGCAGGCACAGTACACTGTGTTCCCTGGGGCAAGTCTGAACTGTCTGGAAGCCCCTGTGAAGACTTGCATGCACATGTTATCTTCACAATTTCTAGGGCGAAGTGAGGTTGAGTGAGTTCTGACAGGAGGGATGGTGCTCTGACCACCACACTGCCTGGTTTTTTGCCACCGCTCTGTACTGCTGGCAAACTGCTTTGAATCATAGAACAGAACATTTAAAAAAAAAATCATAGAAGCTGGGTGGTGGTGGCACACACCTTGAATTCTAAGTACTTGGGAGGCAGAGTTAGACAGATCCTATGAGTTCAAGGCCAGCCTGGTCTACAGAGTGAGTTCCCACAGTTTATAAAGCTCTTTCACAGCCACTAATACAGTTGAGCAACAAACCACAATATGGCATGGTTGTTGGCTTTTTGTCTAGGCTCCGCCCCACAGTTACCTGGCAATAGCCAGGTGTGCCTGACTCACTATAAAAGGGGGCTGCTTGGCCCCTCCTCTCTCTCTCTTGCTCTGTCCTCTTGTTCCTGCTCCCCATTCCCCTCCCCATCTGTCTTCGAGTGCTAATGGCCGGACTCTATTCCTCTTTTCCTCCTCCTCCTCCTCCTCTTCCTTCTCTTCCTCCTCTTCCTCCTCCTCCTCCTCCTCCTCCTCCTCTTCTTCTTCTTCTTCTTTCTCTCTCTCTCTCTCTCTCTCTCTCTCTCTCTCTCTCTCTCTCCTCCCTCTCCTCCCTCAACTCCCCTCCCCATGCCCTGAATAAAATCATAAAATCTATTCTATACTATACCATCATCCATTGTGTGACTGATCCCGCAGGGGGAGGGGATGTCTCAGCATGGACCCACAAAGGCACCCCTTTCTCCACACCGGACTACATATCCACCAAACATATTCCTTCTCTCCTTATCTTTTTATAAAACACAACAACGGTGGCTAAGATTTCTTTGCACGGAAGAAAACCAAGGCTCAGAGCAGTTATGTGTCTTGCTCACAATTACTGAACAGGAGAACGGGTGGGGGAGGGGCGTTCTGATTTGGGGGCGTGCTCTTTCCACTCTCCCACGCAGCTATTTATTGAAATGTAGCTTCAGTTCGATGCACATTTATTTCTTCTTTTTCCAAACGACAGAGGCACAAACAGGGCTATAAGCCTCAGCTGAAGTTCTGAGCCCACAGAGCTTTCTGCTGCCAAATTTGGAAGTCCTATGCTGATTCTTTCCAAATCTAAGGAGGTTTCAGGTCAGGGGAGAAAATACAGATTATTTGACAAAAGACTCTAGGACAACGAAGAAGCTATGGAGAAGAAGAGAAACTTGGGTCTAATATCATATTTCATCCATAAAAATAGATTTCAGGGGGTTGACGATTTAAATATGAAAATAAAACCTTAAAAAATAAACCAAGAAGTGAATGTAAGATTCCTGCTCCTGTTTGTAATCTCTGAATGGGGAAGAGCTGCCTCTGATGGAAAGCATAGACACCATAAAATGGCTGTAAAGTGCCACTGCTAACCAAAGAAGGGCTGGGGAGATGGTGCAGTGGGTTAATGTGCTTACTGTGGAAGAAGGAAGACCTGAGTTCAAATCCCAGAATCCACAAAGAAGCCAGGGATGGGGATGCCTGCACCTGTAACCCCAGCACTGGTTAGGGGTGGGGAGGGGAAGCATAGACAGGAAGATGTCAGAGGCTTGCTAGCCAGACAGTCTAGCTGAAACAGTCTCCAGGCGCAATGAGAGACCTGTCTCAAAAACTACAGTAGAAGGTGATAGAGGAAGCCATCTGATGTTGACTTCTGCTCTGCGTGTGTGTGCATGTAATGCGTGCGCACGTGTGCTTGTGTGTGTACCTGTGTGTGCATACACCTCTGTGTGTGTGTACCTGCATGCATACATTGTTGTGTTTTATAAAAAAGACAGAAAAGAGCCAGGATATGTTTGGTAGAGGCACAGTATGGTGAGCTGGAAGGAGGTGCCTCTGTGAGCCCATGCTGAGACATTCCTTTGCCCTGAGGTACCAACCAGAATACAGTATGAAATAGGGCATGGGAAGGGGAGTTAAGGGAGTAGGGGCAGAGAAAAGCAGGGGAGGGAGAGAGAGAAAGAGAAAGAGAAAGAGAGAGGGGGGTGGGGGTGTGGGGGAGGGGGAGAGGCCAGCCAGGAACACATGAAGCGGGGAGGGGAATGGGAAGAGAAAGGACAGAGAGGGTAAGAGGATAGGAGAGTAAGAGAGCTGGAGAGTGAGGAGGGGGCAAACAGCCCTTTTTATAGTGAGTCAGGCATACCTGGCTGTTGCCAGGTAACTGTGGGACGGAGCCTAGAAAGAATGCTAACACATACCACAGACATACATAGACCACGCACACTTGGGGGTGGGGGGGCAGATGTTACTTTGGAGCAAATGTTAGTAACCAGAACAGAGGAAGGAAAGCTCATTCGTTATTGTCGGGTCCAAAGGAAACTCTAGCTCCCCAAACTTGAAAAAACAGTCTAGCTACCCACAAATGAGTTCGACTTGCACTATAGGAGGATTCCCGACAAAAGCCAGCATCCTCGGGAACCTTTGAGACTGGTTCCCCTCCACCAAAAGGAGGCGTTTCCCTAACCTCTAGCAGAAGCGGGAGGGACACCTGACCACCAGTGGTGCCTATTAACATAACAAAGCTCATGCTGGCCTCCAGGCTCCCTCAGTACCTCCGGCACAGGTTACAAGTTTCAGAGTCCACCCTAGCATCCTAGTTCTTCTCCCCCTCCTCCCCTCCCCTAACCTCTTTCCGGTTCCTGGGCTTCCCTCCCGTCAGCTACTCTCCGTATAACTCTGCCACCGTCCATAAGCGCACTATGCTCTGCTCCCGCTTCTCCCACTGTGTTTTCTCTATTCTCCACGCCCTGCTGCTTTCCCTCTATTGCAAATAGCCCTGGTCATGACCTCTGTCTGCTGCCAATGTTCAGTCTACTTCTTTCTCTCTCTACTCACTGGACTCTTCCAGATGTTTCCGGCGGTTCCCCCACACCATACCTCGCCTCCACCAAACATATCTCTGGCTTCTTTTTCTTTTTTATAAAACACAATGAGTACAAGTAACATCATTAACATTTTAAGTGAAAGGATTTAAAGAGCAGTTTCATGGTTTATAGCAGAAGTAAGAGGAGGTAAGGAATACTGTCCATAGACCATGACACACAGACTCTCCCGTTACCAAAGCCCCGTCAGAGCATTGGTTTGCTGAGTAGGTGAACCCACAGAGACATATCAAAGCCCACTGTTTACACTAGGGTCCACTTGTGTTGCACACGTGTTGTTCCACAGATTTGAACAAATGTTTAATGACCATCCTGCCTATCCCATAACATAATACCTTTAATATTCTAAGTCAAGTAAAGGGGAGTATTTGCTGTGTGTGTTGTATGTACAGTGAGTTGCAGCTATAAGGGAGTTAAAAGGCCTTACCTGTGCTTGCCCAACTGCCAAAGCCAGGCAGAACACTAGGACAAAGCTTCTTTTCCTACAGAGTGGTCATTCCCAAGCCTTATGTGGCATCTAGAACCCCCAAAGTTTTATAGGACCTGACATCTGAGTTATAGGATATACTATGTATACATTAAGGACTCAGGAGACAGCTCCGTGGATGGTCTTGCAAGCAAGTAGGGAGACCTGTGTTAGAGTCCCATAACCCACATAAAATGTGCTTCTAATTCCAGATGATACAGACCTAGGCAGGTTCCTGTGGCTCACTGGCCAGCCTACTCTGCTTGGCAAAGTCCATGCAAGAAAGTGATGCAATCTGAAGCTTGTCCTATGGCTTCTGAACAAAGACACACACACACACACACACAGGCACACACACACAGGCACACACGTACACACACAGACACACACGTACACACACAGGCACACACGTACACATACAGGCACATGCACACACACAGGCACACACACACACACACACACACACACACACACACACACACACACACAACATGTTGGCCAAATGGATGGCAGGTGAAAACAACTAAAATTCATTATACACATGTATGAGAACTTCAATTTATTTTTTCTAAACTGAATGAATGGTACAAGCCTGGCGTCAGCCTTTGCAAGTAAAATGGATGATTCTTGCACACAGGAAAACACAAACAGAACATGAAGCAGGGAACATAAAAACAAAAAGGGGGATGCTGGAACCCCCTAAAGTTATTTCATTACTATATAATTCACCAGATTTTTTACTTTCAGGGACTTGGTTCACAAGCCGGAAGCATTTTAAGGTGGAAATGCTGACCCCAAGTGGTGACAAGGAGAACTTCAAGTCTGGCCAGTTCAGGAAGCCACTATGCTACTTTGCAAGTAAAAGCATGCTGTTGGCACCATTGATGGATTCATTTGCTGCATTTCTCCTGGGTATAAAACTGAATTTGCTGCCAGGAATCTGGCATTTGTGCTCTACCCAACAATCTAAGACCAGGCTGGGGCTGCTAATGAAGCCCTTTTTTGCATTGCTTTTGTCTTCAGTGCGTGCCCAGGTGTGTGCACACCCATACATGTACATGTGTGCTTGTGTGTGTGTATGTATGTGTGTGCCCATGTGTGTGCCTGTGTTTGTGCCCATGTGCCCACATGTATGTGCACACGTGTGCATGTGTGTGCATTTGTGTGCATGCCTGTGTCTGTGTGTGTGCCTGTATGTGTGCCTGTGTGTGTTCATGTGTGTGAGCCCATGTGTGTCCGTGTGTATGTGTGTGTTTGTCTGTGTATTTGAGGCTTGTAAATGGATGCACCTGAGTACTCACAAGCTCATGTATCAGAGAGAGCAAAATCATTAACCTTAGCTGAAGAAGAGAGAA
Source organism: Arvicanthis niloticus (assembly GCF_011762505.2). Taxonomy (NCBI): domain Eukaryota; kingdom Metazoa; phylum Chordata; class Mammalia; order Rodentia; family Muridae; genus Arvicanthis; species Arvicanthis niloticus. The sequence goes on from NC_047658.1 coordinate 147,523,681, forward strand.
AATATGAGCTTCCCTCTTTTTTCTATAGAGGGCGCTGCTTTTCTTTTTTTCCTGTGGAAATGGCTAAAACTCACCCCCCCCCCCATCCCCTCATCCTCTCAGCCCAGTATAATGATTACGACCAATCCATTCAGTGACTTCCCTTTCCTGCTTAGGTGGCTCCAGGAGATGTGACATTCTTCAGATTTCTACCCCAGTGTGGAGCCTGGATCTGAGAGACAGGAGCTATCTGTCCTTGTGACATCATGCCATACAGGCCAGCTGATACCTTCTTCTGATGTCCTGTCACCTGCCACCTGGTGAGATCTTGGTGGTGCAAATTTAAAGACCCAACAGTTAAGAGAAGTTCATTCTGGGTCTCCGTCATAGTAGACTTCTATTACAGAGATCAAAGCAGATTTCCATCTCAGCTGCACTCCACAAACATTCTACAGCACCGTTTTCCTTCCTCCTCTCTCCTTCTCTCCCTCCTTCTGTTCCTCCCTCTTCTTCCCACCCCTCACTCTCTTCCTCACTCACTCCTTCACTTGTCCTGGGCAGGCAGCCTCCTCTCCTTTCTTTTTCTGTCCTTCTCTGTTTCTTTCTCTGCCTCTACCCCTTTCTGGGTCCCTGCTCTCCTCCCTGGCTCCCTTCCCCCAATAAACTTCTTTTTATAGTAGGCCTGTTACAGGGCTTGATTGTTCCGGGAGACACCTTGACAGGGCCTGCTGAGATGCTTCTTTCCTTCTGCATCACTTTGTGTTTCATAAAACACAGCAGTGAGGACTTCAAAAGTTAGTCAATTCACAAGAGTGAGGCCCTTAGGAATGAGACTAGTGCCCTTATGTAAGAGACAGAGTGGGACTGGCTGAAATGGATCAAGCCAGGAGAGAGACCTGCATTCAATCCCTGGAACCCATGGAAAGGTGGAATGAGAGAACAGACTTAACTAAGGTGTTCTATGTCCTCCATATGTGCTATCACTCTCACACTCATAGGGACACACATGCATACACGTGCATGCCTGCACACACACACACACACACACACACACTCGAGAAAGAAGTAATCTCTCCATCATGATGAGGGAGACTTTAGCTCAGTGGTTCTCAACCTTCCTAATGGTGAGACCCTTTAACACAGTCCTTCATGTTGTAGAGACCCCCAGCCATAACAATATTTTTGTTGCTGCTTCATAGCTGTAATTTTGCTACTGTTCTGAATCATAATGTAAACATCTGTGTTTTCCAATGGTCTTAGGTGACCCCTGTGAAAGGGTCAGTCTATTTCCAAAGGGGTCACAACCCACAGGTTGAGAACTGCTGATCTAGTGGGAAGAGGGCCATCTGGAAACAAAGAGCTGGCCCCTCACCATGGTACCTCTCCTGGTACCGTGCACCTGGACTTCCCAGCCTCCAAATTCATGAGATAAACTCATGTGCCGTTCGGTTTGATGTGTTTCTGTTAGAGTCGCCTGAATTTAGGAGATAGCATAATGACCCTGGAGACTACAGCAGATGAAATTCACCTAGTTGTCCAATCAGAGCTGTGGTCTCTTCCCTCAGAAGAAATTGTTCTGGATCTTCTGTTTTTAAGATGATTATTCTTTGCAGCCACCACGATGTTGATGCCTAAAAAGAATCGGATTGCCGTCTATGAACTTCTTTTTAAGGAAGGCGTGATAGTTGCCAAAAAAAGATGTCCACATGTCCAAACACCCCAAGCTGGCAGACAAGAATGTGCCCAACCTTCATGTAATGAAGGCCATGCAGTCTCTCAAGTCTCCAGGCCACATGAAGAGACATTTCTATTAGCTTAAAAGGAGGGTGTCCAGTATCTCTGAGATTATCTGCACCTACCTCCAGAGATCGTGCCCTCCACCCTGTGCTGAGGCTGTCCTGAAACTGGCAGGCCTTGGCCCAAAGGTCCAGAGAGTGAGCAGACTGCAAGATTCACAAGAGGGGAGACAGATAGACACTTACAGAAGGAGTGCTGACCCCCTGGAGCTGACGGGAAAGCTGAGGCTGGGGCTGGCTCAGCAAACAAATTCCAGTTTAGAGGCTTCGGTCTTGGATGTGATCAGCCACCTCAGTAAAGTTGGAGACTATGTTGTATTGAATAAACTTTAAAGAAAAATGAAACAAAACAAAAAAGATGATTATACTCATAAAAATGCTATCATTATTTGTGTGTTCATGGTGTATGTGTGAGTCCATGTGCCCATGTGTGCAAATATGGAGGCAGGAAGAAAGTCTGTAGTGTCCTGGACCTCACTGGTTTTTTTTTTTGTTAGACTAGCTGGTCCAGCAGCCCTCACCATGCTGGGGTTACAGGTGTGACTAGCCATGCCTGGCTTCTTACAAGGGCGCTGGGGATCCGAACTCAGGTCTTCATGTTTCCATGGCCAGTGCTTTTACCCACTAATCCATCTGCCCGGTTCCTTCCCAGTTCCTTCTCTACCTTTTCTATCAGAGCCTCAGCTTACCAGCAGGGTGAAAGGTCACTTCTGCTGCGAAGCAAACGGTTGCCCCAGAGAGTGTGTTTGAAAGGAGCCGACCTCCTGTGCACCACAGAAACATGTAGTTACACACACACACACACACACACACACACACACACACACACGATATTTGGCACATGATGCAAGCTAAGCTAGTGTCTCTACAACCTTCTAAATTGAATCTAACTTTTACTCAAATTTTAAAAAGGAAAGGCTTATTCATAGGTCTGTATTTTGAAAAGGACCTGAAAATTATTTCACACACACACACACACACACACACACACGGCTCACATGGACACACATCAACTCACACACACAACACTCCGGCACACACTGAAAACGAAGGTAATAAAAAAAATGGGGGCTTTATTAGCTGCCTAGTGTTAGATTGTTGGGCAGAGCACGGAATTTCTCTTTTTGAGAAACACTTAAACATTTAAAATAAAGTCTCAAGGTTGCTGAGTTAAGGACTCAGCTTGGCATCACATGCACGGACTGTGTCTACAGGGCGGTTGAACCCCCTTTTCCTCCCAGGTGTTGATAAAAGACTTGTGTTTCCTGGCTAGGAATGAGGGGAGCGGTTGGCTGTATCACCAGAAAAAAAACAGCCTTAGAGAAATGGTTTGGCACCACTGCTCGTGGGCCTGAGCCCCCCGCCCTTCTGCACCTGTGTCAGGAGCGGACACAGATGCTGTCAGTCTCTCTGGACAGAAATAGAAATGGTACCCTTAGGTGTGTAATCAGGAGTTCATGTATGTGTAGGATGCTCGGCCCTCCGGGCCAGTGAAGGCTATACTCTAGAGAGATAAGCGACACTTGCCTGTTTATAGAGTGGTAGGTAGGGGCAGAAGACAATTCAAATGTATATTAGCAGTGTGTTTTTTGAGGAAGTCTGCAGGAGTTGAGATGAGGGATGTGTGTGTGGGTCAACATCTCTGGGGCAGTGGGAGAATACTGGTCAGGAGGAATCACAATAGACACAACACAAGCAGCTATTGCTGTGTTGAGCTAAGGTGTTGAGGCATTCTCTCTGAGCCATCAGCCTCCTGCCTGAGGGGCTGGGGAGTCTTTGTCAGCATCCTCTACAGAGAGGGTCAGTGACTTGGCTGTCTGCGTTGGAGAGAAGGTACATGGCTAAGAGGCTGGGCATGATCAGGGGATCTGTAGTGTTGTCAGTTTCTGTTAGCTAGCCATCACACCTCCCCACTTAAGACAGCTCAAACTCCTAGAGCTACCATTATTCCCATAGTTTTAGGTCTCCTCCCCCCCCCCCACCCCCAAAACTCAGAAAAGAAAAACCAAAACCGTTTAATGGATCTCTTCAAGCCACGAAGGTCAGATGCACACCAAGTTCAGTTTAACGCCACACAATTTTTACTGTGTTCGTTAACAGTTCTATTTTGTCTTTCAATTTATTGTCTAAAGACCGCAGAAGTTGCTTTTGAAATTGCTTCTTTCTGATTTGACTGCCTAGCTCAGCAAGTTTGTCCTCAAATCCCCATTCCTACTGCCTGACAGTTCAAGAGCTTTTAATGTTCACCTGCCGTATGTACTGCTCTCTGAGCCCGTACTCATGTCTTATCAGCAGTCCAGAGGGAGAGGACATTTAGCTGGTCGCCTCAAGAGTTTATTGAGCAAAAGAGAGGCTGGAAAAGATTTAAGAGAGAGTGTGGAGTAGTGGTGATGAAGAACCCTGTATTAGGATTTTGGAAATGTTTGTAAGTGGAATCAAATAGTCCTGGAAGTCAAGACAAAGTTGCAAGCCAGGCATCCAGGATCAAGAGAAAGGCAGAAAGACAGAAGTTCAAAGTCATCCCTGGCCACAAACTGAGTTCAAGGCAGTTCAGCCTGGCCACAGGAGACCCCCCTTCAAGAAGAAAAACAAAAATCAAGAAGGGGAGTGGGCTGGAGATACAAATGCAAAAGAAGCCAGGAATGGCAAGGCTGGAGGGCTCTGCAGGCTCCTAGGGCCTTGGCTGAGAAGCCCTCCTCACAGCCAGTGACCAACAAATCCCTCAGCCTGTGGTCTGGGGCTGTCATCCTACTTGTGACTCTGTTCCCACTCCTTGTCTGGTCTTAGTTCACATCTCAGGACTATCATCTCTTAATTGCTTCCCTCTTTCTTCTCCGATTCATCCTTGCCTAGTTATCTTCATGAGGTGCCATATTGCTCAGTGGGCCTCCGTTCAAACTCATTTCAACAGCTCCACGTTCTGCAAACAAAACCCCAACTCTCTTATTTAGATCTTTCCTGTGTGCAACTGCCTGTCCCTCCTCACATCCAGAGTGTGGGGGTTGGGGGGGGGTGCTGTGCTCAAGCTGTAGCCTACTCATTTTGTGTTCCTCTGGAGTTCAATATTTGTGGTTGGATGAAAACTAGATGCCACCAGTACCGCCATGTGGACACTGACTGCTCTTCCAGAGGTCATGAGTTCAATTCCCAGCAACCACATGATAGCTCACAACCATCTGTAATGAGATCTGATGCCTTCTCCTAGTGTGTCTGAAGACAGCAACAGTATATTCACATACACTGAAATAAATACTAAAAATCTGAAAAAAAAAAAAGAAATACAGAATGTTCTTGTATTTAGGCACTCAAAGGATAAATATTACTGCGGATGGCTTCTCAATGACAAGAAGCATACATCCTGAAACTTTTTGCCCTTCGAGAAACTCTACAGTTTTTCCCAGTGGGGCAGTTCTACGCTCCAGAAGACAGCTGCTGTGTAGAGCCAAGAACAGCTGTGCAGTCAACAGAGGAAGCTGGCACTCGCTCAGAAAAAAAAAAAAAAAAAAAAAAACCCAAACCAAAACAAGACCTTGCCTGCAGTTGGATGGCAAAGTTCCCAGACATAAAGAGGAGCCGTGAAGTGTTTGATATAAAAGAATATAAAACCGCCGGAAACAGACATCTCCTCTCCTAAACCGACTCCCTCCATGTGTGCAAAGAACAACGGGGCTCAAGGTAAAAATAGTGTTTGTGGATGAGAGGAGATGCATTGGTCCATCCAGGGAAAGGCTGCAGCCTGCCAGGCTCTTTCCTGTACAGTGGAGGGCTCTAAGGACAGTCAGGTAGATGAGTGACCCAGGAGAGAAGAACAGGCTGGCGATGCAGATGTGGGGTCAATACTAAACCCAGAGGAGAAGCAACCACTCAGGAATGGCAGAATGGTGGCCAGTGGCCAGATGTGCCCTTCACTTCCTCATCCCTGTTACGCCATATGCAGGCTGGAGAGTCAGTCCTGCCAGCTAGCATGGAGTGGCAGGGTGGGGAACACAGGGAGAACCGTGAGTGGTGCCCACGCGGGTCGGGCAGGCGGAGGAAGTTTTGTCTTATGAGGCTGTGAAGGTCAGTACTCTGTTGTTGCTCTACAAGTTGGAAGCGGAGGAGCTTGCTGGTGACAGAAATTGTCCAGGCAGACACACTCGACAAATGACAAGTGGCTCAGGCTTGTCTAGACCAGGGTCACTGATACGCCTTATTGAGTCAATAGATTGTCTAAGTACTGCGCAAAACAACAAACAGAATAGGGCCAAGCTGGGCTCCAGACTCAACAAGCCAAGCAGGATTCTTTACTGCAGGGATCCATGGGGTGTTAGACATTTTAATATTCATTGCATAGAGTTTGTCTGATCCCCCTGACTTAACTCACTACAGAATCATCCTCATCAACACCGACTTTATCATCAGTCATCAACAGAGTCTCACTGTATAATCCATGCTGGCCTCAAACTCATGACCCTGCTGCCTCGATTTCCCCGTTTCTGGGATCACAAGTGTGCTCCACCATACCCAACACTGAAGACTGTTTTGTTTGTCTTGGAACATCTTCCTGAAGCCCTGGGATCCTTGCAGATTTCTTCACCCTCCCTAAGATGCAGAGTCTACCTTGAGCAGCACGGGCAGAAATATGGGTGAAGTGTGCAGTAGAGACACAGGGACATGAAGAGGGAAAAAGAGAAGTCACGGCCTTTTAGTTAACAGCATTGTCCTGAGCAAGCACTGCATGCCAATATTTTTGTATTTATTTAGTCTTCATCCACACTCACAAGACAGAAACCACTAGAACCTCGCTGAGCACATAAGGGAATTGAGGCACAGAGAAGTCCGGCAACACAGCTGTGGGTATGTCTGTAGCTGATAATGCTGGGTGTTGTGGGCAGGAAATAAAAATGGTAGGAGCAGGAAGGGCCCCCAGAAAAGCCCAGGAAACCCCTCCATCACTTTGCCCCTCCAGATCAGGTTTGGAAGTATGGGTTAGTATGGTTCAGGGAAACCAGACCTCCTAGTGTGTCCACACATGACCAACTGAGATAGCTTCCCAGACCCACGTTTCACAATCTTCAAGACACTTCATGAGCAGAGTTTGATTCATTTCAAAAATGACCAGCATGCTTCCAGGACCCCAGACCCATTTTAGGATGATTCTGAGCAGTTTTCCGCCTCCCTCCATTGGCTGTGGCTCTGTAGTTCATTTTCAGCTGTTACAGCAAACCATCTGAAACTGAGTAATTTATAACACTTATTTTGGCTAACAGTTTGGGAGGGCAGGAATTCACTGAACATAGACAAGGCTGCATTCTTCTTCCCATGGTGGGAACAGAAAGGCAAGTGAGTGTGTGTGTCAGGGATGAATTGTGAAGGGTGGCTTTACTTTTTAACAACCCACTGTCATGATAACTAGCTGCATCCAACCTGTGACAAAGGCACTAATTTTTTTTGATGTCTAGTTGCCCCTCCAGGCTTCACCTCCCAACAATGCTCTAACAGCAATAAAATTCCCATATAGGTTTAGAGGGTAAAAACTATTTTCAAATCACAGTACAAAGGCTTCAAACTATGTGATGCTATTGTGAAGGACCCCGTGACTCAGAAAAATGGGATTAGGAGCCCCATACGTCATCTCCAAAGTTGATTAGGGTGAGATTCCTAAACGGTTCTAACTCTAACCTCTGTTTTCCTCAACATCAGAGCCCTGGATCAGTGGAGTATTATTGCCTGACAGTCAGGCAGGACTTCACACAGGATGAAGCAGACTTCACACAGGATGAAGCAGAGATAAGTCCACCCTCTGTCCAGCTCACTTAAAATAATCTCACCACCCTTGAGTCACCAACGTGTAAACACAAGAGAACAATTTAAAAGTAATTTATTGTTGGAGCTAAAATACAGTTCTTGTCTATCGTAGGAATCTGTTAAACAATAGCCAAGCATGGTGTGTAGTACCAGTTGCTCCAAGAGGTGGAGTTGGGAAGGGCCCTGTAAACTGCTGAGTTAGACAAGCCTGGGAAACATACTAGACTCTGTCTCAAAGAAAAATAAATAAACATAGAAAGGAATGGAAAGGAGAGGAAGGGACAAAGTAAATCTGTAAAAGAAAAATGCACAAAGAGAAAGCTAAAAATCCTGGCTAATCCCCATGAGCAGTGGGATCCACTGTTCCGACGTAGGCTTGCCACAGGCCTGCTTCCTTACTCCTCTCTATTTGAACTGGTCGCCAAATATTGTGAACTGGTTTTGTAATTATTAGATTCTGGACATTTACCTGTGCTGATAACTAGCATATGGCACGGCTTAAGGTGGCTACAAGTGTCCTGTCACCCTTTATCCAACAGCTGGCTAATAGACAACTCGTGTTGCTTCTAAACCCTACGTACAGATCAGGCCATGATGAGCTGCCTGGTATGTACATCTTTGTGAGTCTCTCTTCAGATAGAGTATGCCTCCAGTGGTGTGGCTAATACCCTGCCTGCGCCTCTGCTCTCATTGTACACTGTGCTAAAGATTCAGTTAGGTGTTTCATACAGTGGGCATGTCAGAAGAGAGGATTTACCATAGAAGACTTCTTTAATGGGCAGTGGAAATCTTGGAGGTTAGGAATCAGAAAAGGACTCTGATACAGCTCAGAGTGACTGTAGGAAATGCGTCCCATTCTTGGGTGCAGCAGTTGGTAATGTGATACTTGGATAATTTAACACTTTTATAAAGTATAGATCTGACTGAGCTAAGATGACCCTCTGAGCAGAATAGAAGTTACTATTGGCTCCTATTTAATGTTTTCCTCTGTGCCAAGCCTTCTGTACGGGGGTGGAATGGGCTACCTCAGTTCTTGCTTTAGATGTGGGGAAACAGGTTTAAGGAAGTGAAGAGAATGTGCAAGGCCTCCCAGCTGTGCAGATGGGATCTTACACATCCCTGGCTGCATCCTTGTGCTATTGTCTGTCCCCGTTGCTGCTTCTGTGGTCTTACGTTACTATGGGGATGTTACCACCCCGGGCCCTGGCTAGAGTACTGCCTTGTTCATGCTGTCAGATCACTGGGAGGCTAAGACTAATTCCATCATGTAGCAGTCTGAAACCAAGCATCTAACAGAGGGTCAAAGCGGGGCTTGTCTCCACTTGGTGATCTCCATCAAGCAAACATTGCACCCCAGTCTTAGGGAGACTGGGCACAAAAGGCCCCTCCAGATGATTAAGTCTCTTTTGCTACATTTCAGTGAACACCATCAAGGTCTCTACCACACAAGAAGCCCAGTCTATACTTTGACAGGTGTGAATACTCAAAAGCGTGTGTGTGTGTGTGTGTGTGTGTGTGTGTGTGTGCGCATACACATGTATATTTGGTGTCTTTTGAGACAGGGTTTTTTCGGTGTAGCCTAGCCACTTTGGAATTGACTCTATAGACCAGGCTGACCTTGAACTCAGAGATCCGCCTGCCTCTGCCTCCGAAGTGCTGGGATTAAAGGCGTGTGCCACCACCTCCTGGCTAAGAGCATACATTTTTAATTTTGAAATTTTTCTTATATTTTAGTGTGTGTGTGTGTGTGTGTGTGTGTGTGTATGCACATGTGTGTATCCGGGTGCTTCTATGGAAATCAAATGACAACTTGTGAGAATCAATTTCATGTCCACTGTGCTAGCCACTGTGACAAAGCTCAAGTCTCAAGGCCGGGAAGCCCCTTTGTTCACTGAGCCATCTCACTGGCCCCAAGAGCATATGCATTTTGAAGTCAGACAAACCTGACTCTGGGTCCTGACTCAGCCATTTCTTAGTTGTGGCTACTTACTGGTCCTGTGGCCTTGAGCAAGCTGCTTACGGGGCTGAGGCTCTTCTCTGCTGCTTCTCGCTGCCCATATGGAACTTTGTGGACACTGACAACCCTCCCCCATTCTGTGGGTATCTAGCTGACAGTGTGGTCTTATAAGAATTCAGTCAGCAAAGGATTTTAGGTCTTTCCTGGGTCCTGCGGTAGGTATTCCAGAAGCGAGACCTGTGAAGTAATGTAAGATGAATGTAAGTAAGATGAAGGTTTCATTTTGCACAGAGAGCTATGAAAATGCCCCTAACTTTATGGTAGTGACTGTTCTCCGAAGCCCAGCTCATCTCAGAGACCAATGTTAGTTATGAAGTGGCCGCTCTCTGGAAACTCAGTACACTGAAAACACAAAACCAAACCGCCACAACAAACTAAGATGCATCACATTTGAAGTCAGAAGAACTGCATTCACGATCTCCTTCACCCCTTACTCTGTGATCTGCAGTGGCCGAGCCTCAGCTTTCCTCATCTATAAAGTGTGCTCACACACAGGAACCTGGGGTCCTGTGCCCACCACAAATCGATAGTAATTAAAGCAGCAGAGCAGAACGGAGATTGAAAAAACATAGTTATGGGCTTGTTGGGGGAAAAAAAAAAGTCACCATGGGGGCTGCAGAGATGGCTCAGTGGTTAAGAGCACTGGCTGCTCTTCCAGCAGACCAGAGTTCAAATCCAAGCAACCACACAGCAGCTTACAACTGTCTGTAATTCCAGTTCCAAGGAATCTGACACCAATGCACATGAAATAAAAATAAGTAAATTGTTTTTTTAAAAAAGTGAGGAGCAGAGTGAGAAATTCAGATGCCATCCATGTGAAATCACATATGTAACACACCCGTGCAGTGCCATGTAGACATCCAGTGTACTGTGATGTGCGTCCAAGAGAAAGAATAGAAGCAAGCTAGAGTAAAGCAGGAATCAATAAAGTCAGCAGGGGCCAGGTTGATGACTCAGTGGGGATAGAAGCTTGTTACAAACACTGATGACCCAAGTTTGATTCCTGGGAAAATGCCTCTGACTTCCACACTGATGTCGTGGCATGCACACACATACTCCCTTGCCCAGTAAGCAAATATAATAAATTTTTTAAAATGGCTTTTAAAATGCAACCTAAAGGGCTTGAACACATTTAGAGGTAAGTACTCAGCCAACGGTGGGTTCCCAGTCTCTTCACAAGTTTCTTCTTAGGTATTGCAGAGATCAAGCGTATGAAAACCTAAGTTCACTATCTTTCCGTCAAGAGCTCCATCGTGGGGAAAGGACCTGGTCAGAGTGAGACATTCCTTCAGCAGGAAGTTGTCACCAGGGTGACAGATATGAAGCAGGCTTCAGAGTCTGCTGGTGAGATGACATCAGAGCCCTTATTCAGGAGACACTACCTGATGGCATAGACAGGGCCAGACAGCCTGCTTCCATGGATCCACTGCAAGCAGTCCACCTGAGTCCTCGGAAGAAGAGACCTAGGCAGATGGGCGCCCCGGGGGCCTCCACACCTCACGATGTCCGATTTGGAGACTTGGTCCTCTTCATTTTGGAGAAGAAGATGGGAACAACTCGAAGAGCCTTCCTCATGGAGCTGGCCCGAAGGAAAGGGTTCAGGGTGGAAAATGAACTCAGGTAGGACAGCCTTGGTCACTTTTCAAGCATGTAGGAACCCTGAGGACATCCCCAAGGGACCCAAGGGGCTGGCTGGCTAAGGAAGACAAGATGAGTGGAGGCTAAATGAGATTATATAGAACTAATTGGTACCAAGAGATAATATTTAAAAAAAAAAAATGTCTTCCTGTGACTGACTCTGAGATGAAGTTTCAGGGATGATAACCAGAAACCGAGTCAGAAAACTTCACATTGAAACCACTGGATTCCATTCTGTAACAAACTGAACCAACACCATTGGGATCAATTTTTTACGTTGCTACTTTGGAGCATGGAGAGGGGTCTGATTGTCTGCCTCTGACTTATACACACCTGCTGTGCTAAGGGTCTGTGGTGGGCTAGGCTGGGATGGCTTGCCACGGGTACCTTAGTGGCCTTGGTGATGGTTTTCCACAGAGTGGTCCAAGTGGGCTTCAGGAAGAGATACTGGTAAAAGATGTTTGTGTAGGGGTGACAGATGGCACTGCAGTGTGATATGATCAGGGTCTAAGCAGGGAGGTGATTGAAGCTACCATTTGAACTAGACCCTCAGTAAGAACCAGTTATCACTGGTTTTTCTGACTGTTCTATGTGTTCACTATCTTGAATCAATAAAGATAATCAAATCTATTTAGAAAGTTCCAGTAAAGGGCCCGATGTACATGATGGCTGCACACAGAAGTGTTGGGGTTACAGTAGGAGTATGGGGGATCTACTCAGTTCACTGCCTGCGACTGTGCAAGCTGGGAGGGGATGCTGAGCATACTATGTCAGAGAGGATACGACTTTTACACTTCGGATTTGGGGTCTTAAGTCTTTGACTTTAAAAGAAAGTTGTCAAACATTTCTTGCTGGTGAAATACTGGCTTTGAAGTGTTGTGGAGATACACTTCCAAGGTCAGTACTCAGGAATGTCACATACCACGTGCCCAGCTGAGGGGACATTTGATCTTTTGCTAACATGTCCCCAATCAAAAATTCCTGAGGTTCTGAGCTTCTCTCTTTTCTGAGTCTTTGTCACATGCTCTCCTATTTTTTGTTTTAAAGTCAAATTATAGACACTCTCAACTTTGTTCCCTAATGTTCTTTTCACATGATCCAATATTTCAACTCGTTGTTGAGCATAACTAATCTGTGAGACTTACATACAGTGTTAGCTTTAAAAGAGAAAGAGATTAGATAGGTAAAGGAGGGGAGGATAAAACAGAAAAAAATGTTCAAAGAGAAATTTAAAAACAGAAATCAAAAGTACTAGCAGCTACAAAGCTGCTTTTCATGGTAAAGAAACTGAACAGGGACCAGCAGGGAAGCAAGAGCCGTCAGGCGGGATACCACTTACTCAGAAAGCTCTCTGGTAAAAGGTCCAAGCTTCTGGTGGAGACCCACGGACTGAGTCCCCAGTGGAGCAAACTGGCTGAGGCAAGTGTCTGGGGGCGATGATCAGGAAGCGAGTGACTTTGTTGGTGAGGTGAATCAGCTCGGTGCCCCAGATGCCAGCTGCCAGAACCATGCCAGCTGCTCAGGAGGCAGAGGAAATGGGTGAGCAAGCTGTGGCCATGCCCATGATGGAGCCAAGTTCTCAGGCTGAGAGCACAGACGCATTCAACACACGTGTGTGCTGTAGAGGAAGATGAACCACAGGAAGCAGAAGCCCCGGCGCTAACAGAATTTCTGTGCCCAGATAGAGAGTCATTAATTACTGTAGGGAGAACCTTTAGACTTCACCTCCTGGCTCTGGCCCTTCCCAGTTAAGCAGTACAATCCCCCTTTTCTCCCTAACCATGGCATCCAGATCAATATTCTGGATATATATATATATATATATATATATATATATATATATATATATATATATTATATAATATATATGCTGAGGTGAGAGTAAGGATGTCAGAATCCTTTGATAAACTTCACCATAGTACAAGTGTGAGTCTGGTTAACTAGTTAGATCCATTGGCCTGTACAGCCAAACCAAAAGAAGGTTGTTTCTCCACCATATAAACTAGGTCAGACTACAGAAACAAGCAGAACAAAGACAGGAAAGCAGCCATGAAAAGGCTATAAGCAGTTATCTGGTGTGGGAGGGTGTATGCTCATATTTTCTGTCTTCCATTTTTTTTAATGAGAAATATATTTGTTTGTTGAAACAGGGTCTCTCTAGATGTCCTGGCTGTCCTGGAACTCACAATGTAGACTAGGCTGGCCTTGAACTCACAGAGTTCCTCCTGCCTGTCTCCCTAGTGCCTCCATACCTGGTCTTTGACATGGATTTAAATCTGAGTACCACTTAGAGGCCTGCTGCACATGGAGGCATATGCAGATGGTTGAGAGCTGCCCTGTGGGTGCTGGTAATCAAACCTACGAGATGGCTCAGTGGGTAAGCGTGTCTGCTGCCCAGCCTGACAACCTGACTTCAATCCCTGGGAACCACACAATGGAAGGAAAGAAGCAATTCCCACGAGTCATCCTCTGACTTCTCCACATACACCAGAAATGAATGTTTAAAAAAAGAATCTTTAAGTTTGCTGCTGAAGAGATGGCTCAATGGCTAAGGACACCGATTGCTCTTCTAGAGGACCCAGCTTTGCTTCCCAGCACCCACAGGGCATCTCTCAACCCTCTGCAACTCGAGTTACAGGATATCTGATGCTTCCGCGTGCAGCAGGCTTCCAAGAGGTACACAGACTTACATCCAGGCAAAACACATATATACCCATTAAAATGGATGAGCAGGTGAAACCACTTGCTCTACAAGCCCGACAGCCTAGATTTAACCCTTGGAACCCCAGTCAAGGAGGAAAGAAACCAACTCTACAGAGGTGATTTCTGACCCCCACATGGGCACCATGTCATATGCTAATGTTCATGTACATTCCCAATGATCTCAGTTACTGTTAATGATGATGAATTAAAAGGAAAAATGTCAAGGCTACTGACTAACAGTAATGGCTACACTTCTTTCTTAGCTTGTAAAATTCAAAGCCTAAGGCAAGGAGAATGCTATGCTCTGGAACAGGCTAATGTCAGTAGCTCCTGTATACTTTTGGCTGCCAAGAGGACCAGTCTTGGTTCCTACCTTACCTGAGATCCTCGGTGTACTGAACTCTCTGAATTGATTCTCTTCTCTCCAACGCAAATGTGTCATTTTTGAGTGGGATGCCCAGTTAGTCTATGTCCCATAGGAAGCTGGTTTCTAAAACATGAAAGGAAAGAGTTGCTAAGTTGCTTGGGTAGTTTTGAATATCGAAGAACAGAATATTGAATTTATTCTGTCACTGGCATCCTAGACTTCAGAGCATGTGGCTAACTTCAGCTCTCCTAATACAGGCTTAATATAGGAACCAAGATCTCCTGTTTTCCACTCCCTGATTGCATCCTGAGTTCACATAGAGTGAGATACTTGAAGGCTTTCATCTATTATCTACCCTTCTCTGTAAATACTTTTGCTAACTCCCCCCGTGTCTTGAAACAAATCATTGCAGTCAAGGCAGCAGGATATGTAGTTTAGAAGGATGGTGCTCCATCTTTCTATCCATTCAGGAGCTTCATACTTGCTAACACTGCTCAAGTTGTTGCAAATGTACCAGAGGACAGCATTGTCTTGCCAAGTCCATCACAGCTTGCCTGCAATGGAAGATTCTGCCTTTGCTGAAACCATCACAGAAGCCTCTGAGTGCCTGCTCTGCACAATGTATGTGGAGCTCTGGACAAACAAGATAGAAGAAGACGTGAGCCTTGTAAGCAAAGAGTTTACAATGAGATAAGGGAATCAGGAATTATATCTTTTATCTTAATTTCTTTTCTGAAAAGCATTTACTTTTATCTTTGTGTATCAATTAATGATTTGCCCATATGTAAGTATATATGTATGTATATATGCCACATGGGTGCAGTGCCTTCAGATACCAGAAGAGGGTGCTGGATGCTCTGGAACTGGGTTTACAGGCGGTTGTGAGTCATGTCACATGTCAGCTCTGGGAATCGAACCTGGATCCTCTACAAGGGCAGCAAATGCTCTTAACCACGGAGCCAACTCTCCAGCCCCTTGGTTTCTTTTCTTGTTCCGATAAAGTATGCTGACAAGAACAACTTAAGGAAGAAAGGGGTTAGAGCTCACAGTTTACAGACCATCATATCAAGGAAGTCATAGCAGCAGAAGCTTGAGAGAGCTGGTCACCTCACACCTGACCAGGAACAGAAAGCAGTTAATACCTTACGTGTTGTCATGTGACTGCAGACAGAATGTGACTGAAAACTATCTTTGGCCTCCACAACAACTCATTCCTTTCAGACAGCTTGTAATGGCTGTGTGTTATCTAGCCTGGCTGCCTCTGCTCCCTGTCTGTTCACTGTTTCACCTTTGTAACAGGACTCGTTATCTCAGAGCATTTGCCTTCAAAGCCCACGGGGATCTCATGGTAATACATGATTTCAAAAATTATAAGCTTCAAGTTAATGAGAAGTTTTATAACACTGTTAAAGGTAGTTAAGGAATCGGGTGAGATCCCGGCCAGGGCTGGAATAGGAAAACCAACCTTTAGCTGCCTTGCTTTCAGGGGTTCTAACACACAGTGGTTGCTCACAGAACTGGCAGAGCTGGAATTGGGGTGGGTTAAGCTGGCTTCTTTAAGCAGCTTAGTTTAACTGTAAACATGGCTAATGTCACTGTTTACAAAATATCCATCAGAACATGCCCCAGGTGACAAAGACCATCCGTGAGAGATAAAACTCGCACTGGAAAGAGTGGTGGATAACAATGGCTACCTCTCTAGTTCATATGAGGCTTCTTTAATTATATGGAGTGAGGCACTGCCAGCCAGTAGTGGCAGAGTGGTATATGAGAAAAATACTCAGAGCTAAGATTTGTGAGTGATTTCTTGAGCCCCACCTGATAATCCTAGCAATATTTTGAACTTCTGCATGAAATTATACTTGTCACATACATTCTAGTTAACATATAATAACTTCATATATCTATGGTGTCCAGAACAATAATTGAATACGCATATGTAACATGTAAGGATCAAATTGTTTCTGTCTCTTTATAGCTCCATCATTTCTGTGTGCCTAGAGCCACCACGTACCTCCTTCCTAAGTCCCCACGATGTAAACAAAGGGCTATTGTGAACTCTGTGTGTGTGTGTGTGTGTGTGTGTGTGTGTGTGTGTGTTTCAGGAGGGTGAACATTACAACTTATTTCTTTTAAATGTATTTTGCTTGCTCACCTCATATGGCTGATGTGACGACTAAGTTTTATACGCACCCCCACACACACACCCCCCACACATGGTAGTTTGTCATACTTGCAAATGCTGTAGAGACTCTACAGCGTGCTTTTCATGCACCCGTTTTTTTGTCGTTGTTGTTTGTTGTGTCCCAGGAGCTCCTCTGCCCCTGGGCATTCCCAAAGCCCATGTCAGAGGCAGGGCTTACATAGAGGCAGACTAGACAAGGAGATGCAAGGCAGAGCCAGGCAGTGAGAATGTTTGGCAGAGGCAGCATTGCTTGCAAGATGGACCTCAGGTCTTCTGCACTCACCCTGGGGTTCGGGGCAAAGCCCAAAGAGCCCAGAGCAGTCGGTGGCCTCCTGCAGATCTTCCTCCTGGGTGTGCAGCTACAGCAGCTATTTTTAGACTTAGGATAGCTCTAACCTCCTGCAGTCTTGTAGTGCAGACATTCAACATAAAATAGGAAGACAAAAATTATACCCAAGGGGGCTTCTTGGGCAGATATGTTAGAGGGTTTCTTCATTCATATCTCTGCCCTTTGGAGGAACTGTTTCCCTTTCAGTATGGCACCCGTTCAGATACTCCATCTCTTTTTTGTTGGCATGACATCCGTTCAGATAATCCTTCTGTGGGGAGGATGAAAGAGACCTGAGCAGGGAACTCCTCTGCTCTGGAACAAGCACTGAGTCACAGATGCTAAACTCATGGCTACTCAAAATCATGGCTTTGGGTCAAAAAAGATCTGTGATCAGATTTTCACCCTGCAGTTATTAGCAGGGAAGGGTTTTAATGTCTCCCAGGGCTCTCTCCTCATTGCTATGTGGGTTGGATAATACTTGCCTCCCAGCAATATTAATAATTAAATGTGTGACATATACATTTAATGTATTTAATATTTAATACTAGTACCTGGTATATGTCAGTGCTTCCATACTCTTGATATTTTCAATATTGAAGAAGCACTTAGAGCTGAGATAAATCCATGTTTTTCCAAAGAGACAGATAACTGTCACTGTGCATCAATAAGGAATTGTCAGCGGACCACACTGGAGGGAACAAGTTCCCCTGTGATACTGTTTGGTGAGGCTCAGGATTGAACATGAAGAAGTGTTTAGTCAGAGAGAATCATCTGCAGGAGGCCACTGACAGCCACCAACCCTAAGAAACAATGCCAGCTCTGATTAGACCAGAGAGACAGGATCGAGTGGACACAACATCAGAGATGAGACCAGCGTGGACATAGCTGCTAAATTCTTGTTCCTTAAATTATTTGTGGCCAATGACCAGTTTAACAAAAATAAAATCATATTTATCAGTGCTTTAACCTAAACATAAATAATAAAGCTGGTTTGGCAATGTCAAGTTACAAACAGCTTCTAAATAGTGACTTAAAACTGCTTTTTACCTGACTGACACCCAATGGCTCAGTATTGGACTCTGCATGATTCTAAGGCATCTTAAGCATGATTGTAACTATGATTTTCCTCGTTTCTCCTGCCTGCATTTGTGGAAGACTTACTACTAGCTGTTTGATGCAGCCTGTACTTTAGAAAACCTCATTTTAATACTTTTCAAATTTTTTCTTTGTTTATTTTATGTAGATGGGTACACTGTCTTCATGCACACCAGAAAAGGGCATGGGATCCCATTACAGATGGCTGTGAGCTACTATATGGTTGCTGGGAATTGAACTCAGGACCTTTAGGGAGAGCAGCCAGTGCTCTTAACCTTTGAACCAAGCCTCTGGCCCCTCAATTTGATAATTAATCTTGATTCTTCTTTGAAAATGCATCAGGCTTGAATTCTACAAATATTCTTCTAGCTTGAGTTGTCCATCAAGAATGTATCCCATGACAAAACTGTAACTAGAAAGAGTAAATACGTTTCTCACGTTGCAGTTACTGTTTCAATGTGAAGTTTCTCACGTTGCAGTTACTGTTTCAATGTGAAATTTCTCACATTGCAGTTACTGTTTCAATGTGAAATGTCCCCCATAGGCTCATATGTCTGAATACTTGCTCCCAGCTGGTGCCACTGTTTGCAAATGTTGTGAAACCTTTAAGAGGTGTGAACTTCCTGGTGGAAGTGGGTTACTTGGGGTGGGCCCTGAGGAACATTTTGACAGTTTTACATGTATATAATACATTTTGGTTGTTTTCATTCCCCACCCCACTTCTGCTCCCTCCCTATCCTAGTGAGACATTTCTTGTTGCCAAGGAGTCTTTCCTTCTCCTACTCTCAAGTCTTTGTGTGGGACTGACTGACGGCTGGGTTCCACTTCCTGTTCATCTTTGCTTCCAGGTTGTCACCATTTGGCTTCATGCTCTTGCATGTGTTCCCCCTTCAGTGGAAGGCACCCTTTGGAAATGTATGGCATAATAAATCTATCCATAGTTGGGGGGAGGTCCTTGTTTTGATTTTGTTTTGCTAAGTTGTATAAACAGGAATTGAAAACTTCAACCCCAGTCTTCCTTCACACGACACAAGTCATTACCCACAAAGCTGTTTAGAGATCTAAGGGTGTGTGGCTTCCATGTACAGTGTGAGCTGGGGCCTGCCTATGATGTACCAGGAAGTCCCAGGAAAAGAACATGGGATGGGGGTGGGGGATGGTAAGAAGGGTGATTGAGAAGGAGGTTGAGCATCAGGACCCTGTCAGCATGGCTTTCACACAAATCGCCATTACTATAAGAGTAAGTATTAGTGTTTATTCAATGATATTACAACAAGTTGTGATATACTGCTATATATACACACATACACACACACACATATAAACACACACACACACTCTTCTAAAGGGCAGAGGGCAGAGGTTTGGATAGACTAAAGCTTCCTCGATGAACCAACTAGTCCTTTTGTTGGTGCCTTAAAGTTTTGATGTTAAGGTCCTTTCAAAGAATCTATTACAAATAAGTTTTGGAATTCTATGAACCTAAGCTAGGGATGTAGATACCTGTTTTGCTTTGGCCACTACAAAATGCTGTCTGATCTCAACTTACTTCTGTTATCCAAATGGTCTCAGTTCCAACCTCCAGCCTGTTTTGTGGTACCACTCTGAAGTCTTACCTGTCAATCAGATATTTTCATTTTGATCTCTCTCCAGAAGCACAGAACACCAGAAACAGTCTCAGTTCCATGTTTCCATCTCTCTGCTAAAGAGATTCAACTTCTGTCTTGGCCCACAGGGCCACTATTTCACTGTGTGCATGTGCAAGATGTGGCTTCCTTCTTCACCTTTTCCAGGGCACTCTTGCAAGTTGCCTGTCTGTTTCTCCTTTGTGTTCTCTTCAAGTGTGCCAGCAATCAGTCTGTTTTTCCCCATATATCCTCTTTCCAACACTCTCCCTTCCAAAGATTGGCTTTTTAAAAATGGCGTGATAATACTACCAGTGTTCTGCTTACAAAAGTCTTAGCCCAGCTCCTGAACAAGGCATGTAAGATCCCTGCCACTGATGGCTCAGCCATTCTTACAACTCACACACCCTTCCCAGTCCATCCCTACAACCCTCTCCTGTCCCCTGACTACTGAATCCTTTCTCTCAGGACAACCACCATTGGCTTCTCAAATCATCTGAGCGCTGTTCTTTCTCTAGAACCCATTCAGATCTCACCCTGGCCTCTTGTCTTCAGAATGTCTCCTGTAGGCTAAGATCCAGGAATGCCCCCTTCCTTCTGTGCCATTTGTGAGGGGCACGCACTCCTTGACTTTGAACTACTTGGCCCCCAGAGCCTCATCTAAGACATTTTGCTCCAGCACGTCCAGCCGATGCAGACAGACAGGCGTGTGCACATTCACACCTATTTCTCTTTGCACTTTGAGTTCTCACAACACATTGAAAACTCGGGTTTCATCAGACAAATCTGAAAACCTTTGGGTTCAAGTCTTCCATGAGCAAAACTGAAGCAGTACACCAAAACTGCCCACACTGTGCCAGACACAGCCTTAGGTACAGCTTCCTCTTCCATGTTCCTTACATTTCTATTTTACATGAATCATACTAACATCACCTTTTTTCCTCATCCAACCTGGGATGTGGTCCACTGCTGCTTCTTCAATTAGAACAGAGATGATTTCCTTGTGTGACGATCCACGGTCAGGCCCAGTGTGTGCCTTGTCTTTAATCAGCTGGGACTCTCAGAAACCTTTAGGAGAGGGGAGAGCAGGTCTCATTTTGGAAGCTCCTTTTACTGATACCTCTGCTTCCCATTTCTAGTGATTCTGTCACCCACATTGTGGCAGAGAACAACTCCGGATCAGACGTCCTGGAGTGGCTCCAGCTGCAGAACATCAAAGCCAGCTCTGAGTTCAAACTCTTGGACATCTCCTGGTTGGTTGAATGCATGGGAGCTGGGAAGCCAGTGGAGATGACGGGGAGACACCAGCTTGTTGTAAGTGTCTCCTTTGCTGGATGACCACTGGGATGGATGTCAGAATCCACAGACTTGGGTTGATCAGTCTTTTCTCATGGGGTCCTCTTAACTCTGGTGGGCCTCCATTTGCTCATTACATAACAATAACACCCACCTCCAGAGATGCTGTGGAAATTGAAGTAACACACACATAAATCATGCACAGTGCTGACATGGTAATAGACAGGAGCTATTTTCTTTAAAAAAAAAAAGAACTATTACTTTTATGTGTGTGTGTGTGTGTGTGTGTGTGTGTGTGTGTGTGTGTGTTTGTGTGTATCTGTCTGTCTGCGTCTGTATATATGTGTGTGCACACATGTGTGCTGGTGTCCACAGAGGCCAGAAGAGGACAACAGATCTCCTGGAGCAGGTTGTGAGCCATTCAGGTCTTTGGCAAGAGTAGCACTCACTCTTCACCACTGACCCATCTCTCCAGCCCCATAACGAGAACTATTTTCATGAACACATTCACACACCGATATTTCAGAATATCAGCCTTGAAATTCAGGAAAGTAAAGAGTTTCTTTCTTCCTCATTCTGATAATTCATGAAAAAAAAATTAAAGAATATGACTACTTAAACCCAAATCCTTTACCAATAATGCTAGAGTCTCTGGGAAAGGGGTTGGATCATCTGTAATAAATAAAGGAAACAAAGGAAATAAAATTTAATTGCTGGTTCTTTTTCATTTTTGTGATTTCAAAAATACATATCCTGTACATACTTGAGAAGTCACAATGAAATTCATTATCTGGTGTAGTTAATATGTACTAATAAGAAGAACAATTGTACATGTCTATGTCTATACGCTAGACAGGTATGTGACACATTTTGAGTCCTCTGTGATTTTTGCCCTCTTCCAGAGACAATTGTCATGAATTGTCTTAAAGTAAATATTTTTTTTGTATTTGAGTAAATATTTACAGTTATATGTACACTTGCTATTGGCTAATTAACTGCCATTCAAAATGGATGTTTATGCCTTTGTGTAGGTGAGAAGAAACTCTTCCTTGAGTCCTGTCCCAGGCTCCCAGAACATTCCAGCACCTGCTGTGCACAAGATCTCCCAGTATGCTTGTCAGCGAAGAACCACATTAAACAATTACAACCAAGTATTCACGGTAATGAGGTTTTCTTGAAACCCAGGGCAAAGTGGGGCTTGAGGCTTCTTTCCCTGAGTCTACAAGTTAAATTATGAATTTTCTGGAAATCTGAGAATGCTTCTCTATGCTTACCTGTGTAACCTGACCTCTGGTTCTATGTCAAGTGGGCCTCCTTGTTCATACACTCCCAGCTACTCAAGGGTCAGGGTTCACCAGAGTAACACATTCGGTAGTGTCAAGCACAAGACTTCTCGTCTCTAACCTCCAAGCTGCGACTGTGAGGAAGAGCTGGAAACGGATGGCAGCCACTGGGCCCTCTGAGCCACAGCTGTATTCTCTGCTAGTAAGGCAGCATGCGCCACCTTAACTAACTCCAGCTCTGGGTCTGAGTGATGAACACAACCTTCATTCCACAAGCACCAGCTGTGTTTCCTGTCCACACTAAGAGACCTGAATGTCTAGGGATTGTGACAGAACCCTGGCTAGTCCTGGCTAGTCCTGGCTAGACAGAACTAGTCCAGAAGACAGGGAAGGGTTATACCCAACCCAGTCATGACTCTTGGGACATCATGGGCACCAGGTCACTACTTGATTAAATTGTTTCTAAATATCTAACAATATTGAACTCATAATTCATTAGACACGTATCTTTTCAGTTCAGTGACAGTGTCCCACAGTGGAGAATGCAAAGGTACAGGAGCTAGATCTGGACTCCAAAGGTTCTCTATTAGTGCAGAGGTCAGGAGGGACTTGTGAGTGACTCTCATGAGCAGACCTGCTGACCTGGTTTTATTTTTTTAGGATGCCTTTGATATCCTGGCTGAAAATGATGAGTTTAGAGAGAACGAAGGTTCTTGTTTGGTGTTCATGCGAGCAGCCTCTGTACTGAAATCTCTACCATTCCCCATCATCAGCGTGAAAGACACAGAGGGAATTCCTTGCCTAGGGGACAAGGCGAAGTGTGTCATAGAGGTAAGGGAGAGGTGGAATTTGCTACACCTCCAAAGAGGTGAAGGAGAGACAGAACAGTTCACATGGGTAAGGCTCTCTCCTCTTATTTATCTATAGATGGATCAATACAGCACAGAAAGAGATATATGGGTGTAGATGTATAAAATCCATAATCCCAACATGATCCCAGTAGGATGACTTTCTCAAATGGTGGTTTTTACTGGCAGTGAAAGACTCAAGCCTTAAATCTCAGAGCAGCAAAATGTTTTGCTTTCCACCCCAGGCTGGGTGGGAGGCTCAGCCTCCATCAGCTCTTCCTGTCCAGCACAGGGTGATGTCCAATGGGCCGATTCTGTATCTATATGTTCTGGGAAGAGACTGGGCAGTAGTTAAATGTTTAGCAACATTTAAGAATTTCCTAACAAGGCATGGTTGTCATCTAGTAACAAGTTTCAATTCTAATCAAATGCAAGGTACATTATTCTAGAAAAATCTCCCAGCTCAAAACAACAGAGACTAGACCTCATAAGGCTTGATAATGACTGGCCTCTCAGTGAGCCAACAATTAACCTGGTGGTTTGGAAAGTCCTTATTTCCACAACTTGAATCAACTAAAAAGAAAATTATCAGGACTATTTGGACAATGCTCGTCAGTGAATATTTTGTCTCAGAGTCTATAGAGTCAGCTCTCTGTCTTTCTGTATCCTTGTCCGAGATTATAAAGGTTTTGGCTCTATGGTAAACTGAGATTTTTTTTTTCAAGATTACAGGGAAACTCTTGCTTTCTCGAGATCAGCCAGGGAAAATCTTCAAGTTTCATGAGAAACCAGCAGTTGGGGCAGTAGGTTTGAGACTGGCACTTCGATTATGCAGGGACATAACTCAAAATCTTTTGTTCAACCCTCCTTGCAGGGGATTATTGAAGATGGAGAAAGTTCTGAAGCTAAAGCCGTGTTAAATGATAATAGATATAAATCCTTCAAAGTAAGCGATTGTACATTTGTATACTGGGGCGTGGCTTGTTTATTTATCCTGTTGTTTGCTGTGGTTAGTTACATAACTCAGGCTGCCAGACCAAAATGACATAGACTGAACTGCTTAGACATAGAAATTTATTTTCTGCAATTTCTGGATGCAGAAAGTTTAGATCAAGTTTCTGGGTAAAGACTGAGTGGAAGACCCTGTTGTTTACAGTGGCCAGCCACCCTCTCGCTGTTGCCTTGGGATGGCAGAGCTAGAGATGGACAGATGCTTGGTCTCTGTTAGCTTTCTTTATTCTAACATTAGTGTATGAAGTATGACTCCTTGCTTAGGGAATGGCACCTTCCACAGTGGGCTTCCTTCATCAACTAACAGTCAAGCCATCTACCACAGACATGCCCACAGGTCAAGGTAATATAGAGAATTCCTCATTAGGACTCCTTTACTGGGAGATTCTAAATTGTGTTAAATTGACAGCTAAAACTAACCAGCACACCCCACAAAGACTCCATGTTCAAAGACTTACCTATCACAATGAGATTGCCCACCGAGAACCTGTTATTCGTGGTTACAAATGTCAAAGGGACACAAGGATTCAAACAGAGCAAACGGGGTCCTGAAGCACAAACTCATATCTGAACAGCCCTCCTTGTACCTCTGCTTCTGGGACTTAAGGTTAACCACCTTCAAATTTTTATTACCTTGAAGTTTATGGTACTCTGGCCAGTTCCTTCAGTTCATAAGTGATACAAGGCCTAACATATGGCCAGAACATGAGCCAGGCTCAGAGTACAGACAGACCAGGGTTGAAGTTTGCACTTTCCCATTACCCACCTGCAGATGGGGTGAATGTGCTGAGTCTCTGTGAGCCTCCTTCCACCGAAGGTGTAGTTCAGGACTTTGTGTAAAAGACTGAGCAACCTGAAGACAGCCGAGAGATAGCTTCTCATATAGTCACATAACAGGCAGTCTGTCTCCTTCCACAGATGTCCGTCTGTCTCTCACCTCTGTCTCATTTAGTGACACTTTGGTTATGAAAGGATCCTCCAGAAACAAACAAACAAACAAAACTCAGAAAGTTACCATCCCCAGGCTCAAGAGAGAACTCACTAAAGTGCAGAGAATCTGAGTAAGAACCACAGAACCAACATAAAAAGCTGAGTGTGGTGGTGTTGCCTTTTAAATCCAAGCACCAACGAGGTAGAGGCAGGCAGCTCCCCGAGGCTCACTGGCCAACCATCCCAGCCTGAAGTTGACTTTTAGTCTCTAAATACACAGTTACGTATGCCTATGAATGTCTGTGCAAGTACACATGCTTATGCACACTCGTGGGAGCACACACACACACACACACACACACACACACACACACACACACACCACTCACTACCCATTCCCTTGATGTTTTCAAGAGAAACTGGGCCAAAGATTTGCTTATATTTCTTGTTACTGGCCTGAGACTTTAGAAAGCGTCACTCTGTTGTCATAGCAATGATTTGGGGTGGGTTGGGGGAATAACAGCTTGCCTTTCCCTCCCTTTCAGCTCTTTACATCTGTGTTTGGCGTGGGACTGAAGACAGCCGAGAAATGGTTCAGGATGGGTTTCAAAACTCTCCATGAAATAAAGTCAGACAAAAGCCTAAGGTTTACACAAATGCAGAAAGCAGGTAACAGTCTTGGGGAAGTCATGGGCCACTCTGGGCTTGTCAGGGTCAGGTGACATGGAAGTCACTTATACTTATTCCAGACTTGGGACTCAGGTAAATTTTGGCTCTAGCACTTGTCACTGAGTGATCCTGAGTAAGCTAGTTAAAACCTTGTGCCTTCATTGCCTCGCTGATGAACCTGAGCTAACCGGAGAATGCATCAGCTTGCACAAAGCCCAGAGAACGTGAGAACACAGCCTCTTTCTGGGCTGTTGTGATTCCCTATATCCAGATGTTAAAGCGAGTTGGCTCTGTCCTGATTCCTACAGACTCATCTAGATGCTTGGGTCTGGCTGTCTCCCTGTGTAAGAACCATGCATGAAAATCGAGGACAGAAGGGTAAGCTGGCATAGAAGGAGAGAAAGGAACACTGGACAAAGGACATTCTCAATGGGTTGGTTCTCCCTGAGAATGTGTGCTAGGGACTGGAAAATGCAAGAGAAAAGGGTGGAAATCTAGCTACAGCTTGATCTATCTGACCAGAGCCTTATAGTCTAGGAAGAGACAAGAGTCCAATGTGGAGACAGAAGAGCTCTCAGTATCATCTCAAAGTCTGGCAAGCACCACGGCCACCAAGGTGGCCAGGTCACTGCTTTCTGCGGATGCTGCTGATACCTTTTCCAGAAATAAGGAGATGCAATTTATAGGCCCTTCTAAATGTTTGTTGTTGTTGTTTTTTTTTTTTACATGTTTCCTTTTAATATCCAATAAAAATAGAGTAAAATTGTCCTTCAAGAGGGAGTCATTGCTATAGTTCCCTAGTTTCTGGGGTTATGGAAAATGATGAAGTTATCAAGTTTTTAATATGGAAGCGATAGAGTCTTCTACCAGAGGATGCTGAGTATGTGTAATTAGTCAACACCTGTCTTCTGTTTAGGTGATAATAACAGACAGACAGATAGACAGACAGACCAAAAATGATATCACAAGAAGTGGTAGCTGAGGTGGATCATATCTTGGGGGGGGGGGGGTCCCACCAGTGACACTATAGAAAATCCATATTAATCTCATAAGCCTGTTAATTTCTTTTTAAAAACAGTTTTATTTATTTTTATTTAAGTATATGGGTGTTGTCTGTATTCTTTTCTTTGTACCACATTTGTCCAGTATCCAAGGAGGCCAGAAGAGGGTATAAGATCCCTTGGAACTGAAGTTACAGGTGGTTGTGAGCTGCCACTGGGTACTGGGAATCAAACCTGGGTCTTCTGGAAGAGGAGCTAGTGCTCTTAGCTACTGAGCCAAATCTCAAATTTGCTAATTTCTGAGTGATTGTTAATAAACTTTATATAATGTCACACAGGAAATTAAAAAGTTTGAGAAAAAAACCACCTAGTATTTCTACTCTGGATGTAATAAGCACGTTTTACACCAGCTCTAGAGATGCCGTTAAGGAAAACTGTAGATGACTGTCAAACCTAAGTGGCGTGGAGATGGTTTGGAATGATAGTGAGGACTCCTAATACTTACGGCGGATGTGGGGAGCAGTGTAATATTTTGCTCAGAAAGTCTTGAACTTGTGATGTCCTGTTTCAGCATCTTGAGTGCTAGGAATGCAGGTTGAGGTGCTGTCTGACAGCTACACATTCTTTACAAAGTCATAACCTCACGTTCATGTCTGTCACTGCGTGAGTGAGTATAGAGATTTCCTGGCACCAACTGAGTTGTACTTGAGTGACACTGACAATGGCAGTTTCTGTATTTATTCGAGCTTAATAGAATATTGTTTCTTACTCATACACACACACACACACACACACACACACACACACACACACACACACAAAGTAGCCATGTCCCAATAAAAAGGCAACTGTTGACATCAGAGCAAGAAACGTTTATATCATATCAGTCATCGATATGAAGATGGTAGATCTTCAAGCACTAGGCTTGGTAGTACAAGTGAGAGATGGGTTAGTACCAATGTCTTTTCCTGGTCCTGTCAACACACTTTAGAGATTACAGATGACTTTGAACTTGGTTACTTTGTTTACAGTGTGCTCAAGCCAAATGACTTCCTGGTTATGTCTCATTTTGGGGTCAGAAACAAGAGCCAATCAGCAGCCCCTAGAGAGGTACATGTCCAGTTTGTTGAGTGGCATTTGGATCCCTTAAATGAAAGTTCAGCACCTTGTATGGAAGCATGACTGTCATCAGACTCTGAGTCTCCCAAACACGCCCATCTTCCCACCAGTACTTTACCCCAATCCTTAGAGATAAACCTCCTTCCCTCTCTGCCTCCCTCCGACTGCTCTGTGGTCACAGTCAAATGTTCTGCTCTCCCTTGTGAAACTGCTTCTGAACAGTCATTGGTTCATAGTCCTCAGGCCAGGAAGTAGCATGCCAGCCCCTCCAGGGCACTTTGCATGTTGCTTTGGACACAGACCCACCCTCTTCCTCCCATGTCTTTCCTTTTTCTAATGAAGCCTTCACTTCCAAGTCCTGAACTTTTCTATCCCCCCTTTAAATAGTAGGGCATAGCTTGTTGGTCAAGAAGGCTACACACAGTGCTGCAAACGTGGGGTCTCAACACCTGGGATGCAGAAGAATTAGGAGTTCAGAGACATCTGGGCCTTTCCTCAAAACAGGAGCAACAATAGCAGCAAGAGGAAGAGGAAAAAGAGAAGGATGAGGAGGATGAGGAGGATGAGGAAAATGAGGAAGAAGAAGAGGAGGAGGAGGAAAGAAGGAGGAGGAAGAGGAGGAGGAAAAAGAGGAAAAGGGGGAAGAGGAGGAAAAGGAGGAGAAGGAGGAAGAGGAGGAGGAAGAGAAAAGGAAGAGGAGGAGGAGAAAGAGGAGGAGGAAGAGGAAGAAAAGTAGGAGAAGGAGGAAGAGGAGGAGGAGGAGAAAAGGAAGAGGAGGAGGAGGAAGAAAAGGAGGAAGAGGAGGAGAGGAAGAAGAGGAGGCAGAGGAGGAAGGAGGAGGAGGAAGAAGAGGAGGAGGAAGAAGCACTGGGTCTCTATTATAACATCTCTTAAAAACAGTTTAGATTCCAGAGGATCTGAATACTTTCCCCTTGATAAGAATATTTATTGTAGACTTCCCCATGAGAAATCAAATCTCCTTTGTAACCATGAAAAACCCACAAGCAAATGGAGAAGGTAATACCATAGATCACAGTGCTCTGTACAGAGTCTGCTCAGTGCCTAAGAGCACTGTATAAGACAGCATCCTCTCCCATTGACGGCTGGTCCTCTTACATGTTCCTTTCTCTTCATTGGCCTGTCAATGGCCTCTCAGGATTCCTCTACTATGAAGACCTCATTAGTCGTGTGAACAGGGCAGAAGCAGAGGCCGTCAGTGTGTTAGTTAAGGAGGCAGTGGTGACATTTCTTCCAGATGCCTTGGTCACCATGACTGGGGGTTTTCGCAGGTAAGTGATGTAGCTGCCTCTTCTACAAGCCTCTGAAATGGTGCAAAAGGCCTGTTCTGACCTGGTGCCAACCTCGCTCTGCAGCTTTGGCTCTTGCCTCCTGTGTTTTGTGTCAGAGCCTCAAATAGCTTGACACCCTCCTCACAGAGCTGTTTTGTGAATTTGGTACTTGTTTGACTTCTCAATCCCTTTAAGACTCAGTTTAGAGGCTGCTACCTCCAGCAAGCCCTCCTTGACTCTTTCTTACTCTGTTCAGTATTAGGTACTTTCTTCTGTGTTTCCCAGATGCCTACTACACCATGTGTGTTTTCCCTGTGGAGCTTAGTTCCTACTGACACCAGGGTGTGAGCCAGATCACTAAGTAGATGCTCAAGAAACTGGTTGAGTCATAGAATAACTCAATGAGCAAGTCTTCAGACATGAATTTCTTCAGTTGGATACAAACTGAAGTTGCCTCCACTTCAGAAAGGGACTTGTCCCTCCCACCTCTCCTTCTGAGACCTTACCTGCTGACTCGCATCAAAGAGGACTAAACCTAAGAGAATTTTCTGGGTTGGGTCCATCACTCAGCAGAGTGGCTACTTAGCATGAAGGAAACCTGGCTTTGATTGCCAGTATCCAATAACCAGGTGTGGTGACATATACCCATAGTCCCAGCACTTGGGAAGTACAGGCAGGAAGATAAGAAGTCCAGGGTCACCCTAAGCTTCATAGTGTGCTCAAAGCCAGTCTGGACCAGATAAGGTCTTTAAAAAAATTGACAAAGACAAATCTCTTAAGCCATACCATAATTCTATGAAGGCTAACTTGTATGGTATTGCCAAAGCTCTTTGTTGGCTACCTATTCTCATCCAGGTTTCTCTGTGTGTGATGCATGCAGATGTAATATTTGTTACTCTCTTTCCATCCATATACAACAACATACATTCTGGATAAAGAAAACATACATTAAAAATGTATGTTTTTTCTGTCACAAATTTATGACAAGAAGTAGAGTTGTACAACCACGAATGGCTGCTCTTAAGATGTTGTGAGTATTTTGAAGCACAAACCTCACACTTGGGACAGAGTAACAAAGAGATTTGTTTTGTTTTGTTCTTTTGTTTTTAAATGAAGGGCTAAAGTCAAATTGATTGTTTTGTGCTTTTTTTTTCCCTTCACATTAGGGGTAAGATGACTGGACATGATGTAGACTTTCTAATCACCAGCCCAGAAGCCACAGAAGAGGAAGAGCAGCAGCTCTTGCATAAAGTGACAGACTTTTGGAGGCAGCAGGTAAGGAGGCCAGATGGCACCTGCCAATTCTGCTTGTTTCCTTTGTGTGTGTGTGTGTGTGTGTGTTATGTATGTTATGTGTGTTCTGTGCATGTGTATGATACATATATGTTTGTGAGTATGGGGTATGTATGTGGTGTGTATGTTAAGCCTTGTGTGTATGTGATGTGCATGTGTGTGCATGTTTTTGTATATATATAGGCACACATGTGCAGGCGCATGTGAAGCCTAAAGTTCATGTTCAAAATCATCTTTGACTACTTCTCCACCTTATTTACTGAGGCAGGCTCCTGCAATCAAACCCAGAGCTCATCAATATGGCTAGTCCTACTAGCCAGCTTGCTCTGGGGATCCCTTGTCTCTACCTTCTGGGCTGGCATTGCAGGCAGGCTGCCATGTCTACCTGTAGGGGAGATATTTAGAAAACGCACCTGGTCCAGCTTGTTTCCAGGCAGCCACCATGTTCCTGCTGCTCCTTGGTTCTGACTGGGGCTCCGGCTAGCTAGATGCACAGGCCCTGGCACCCACGAGACACCAGTGTTGGGGATGGCTCTGCCAATCTCCCACACTGCATCCACAAAGCTCGGCTGAACCCCAGACAATATCTGCCACCCTTGTAGTACCAGGTAGAAATGAGACTCTTAAAGCTTAATGATTATCTAAAGAATTTATATATTTAGAAATGCTCAATTAACAAGATGCCCACACAATTAGAGTTGTTACCCAATATCTAACCTTTTGATAGAAGTTGCAACCCAGGACAGCTTTTGACCCAGCCATATTGACCCAGAGCTCTAGTAGGACTAGCTCTAGTAGGACTTTTGACCCAGAGCTCTAGTAGGACTAGCCATATTGATGAGCTCTGGGTTTGATTGCAATGAATTCCCAACCTTGGGAATTCCCGGCCACTTCAAACAAGAATTCATTGATGTTTGTTTTTGTGCCATTGTCCCATGCTAAGACTGTCTGCTGGAGTGGAGAGATGGCAAGGGAGCACTCTTTGCATCGTCAGTTTCAGGGTAGTTTTCCTGTGGACCCTGGGCAGGACAGAGATAGTCATTATCAGCCCAGGCCCTGAAGTGGAGGCTCAGAGTAAAACAGGTCTAATCTGAGACTTTAGAAGTGGTGGTATAACCTGGGATGGTTCCTAACAGTTCACAGCCCACTTCCTGTCTGTACTAATAGGGGATTCAATAGAATTTTCCAGAGTGTCTGACAAATGGCAGCTGTGATCAGCAGCAGCAGGATTGCTTATTGAACTCAGTTTGAGAGTCAGGCACTGGGCTGTAGGGGACCCAGGGGCCAGCAGGCCAGCTCCCCGCCTACCCTCATGCACAGGGTGCCAGGTGATTTACTGTCCCTGCCCTGGACCCATTTCTGAAGCACTAGACTGGCCCCCCTGAAGTGCTGGACCCACCCCCTGAAGCACTGGACCCACCCCTAAAGCACTGGACCCACCCCCCATGAAGCGCTGGACCCACCCCTGAAGCGCTGGACCCACCCCTGAAGCACTGGACCCATTCCTGAAGCACTGGACCCACCCCTGAAGCACTGGACCCACCCCTGAAGCACTGGACCCACCCCTGAAGCACTGGACCCAGCCCCAATATCTCAACTGTGAAATCAGCAGAGTTCTTCCCATCTGGCTCCCACCTCCTCTTCACTCCCTTCCCTGCCAGTCTTACCCTGAGCTCCACTTTACAGATGGTTGTGAGCACAGCTCAGACAGTGCACACATCTGTACTCACAGGACACACACAACACACCCACAAGATGCTTAAATGTTGGAGAAGTAGGTTGAACAGCCTTCAGTGCATTTTCCTATCTAAACGGGGTCCTTTGGAGAAAACCCTTTGGTCAGAGGTAGGAGAAGGGGAGATGAAGAGCTTAGGAATCTGATCTCTAGGGAGGTTGTAATGCCCCAGACAGCCATTCTGCCTGAATTCCAATCAGGGTGCTGTGGGATGACTGATGAATGACTGTGGGATGCCTGAGGGGTGACTGAAGGACTGTAGGATGACTGAGGGATGACTGTGGGATGACTGAGGGATGACTGTGGATGACTGAGGGATGACTGTGGATGACTGAGGGATGACTGTGGATGACTGAGGGATGACTGTGGATGACTGAGGGATGACTGAGGGATGACTGTGAGATGACTGAGGGGTGACTGAGGAATGACTGAGGGATGACTGAGGGATGACTGTGAGATGACTGAGAGATGACTGAGGGATGACTGTGGATGACTGAGAGATGACTGCAGGATGACTGAGGGATGACTGTGAGATGACTGAGGGGTGACTGAGGAATGACTGAGGGATGACTGAGGGATGACTGTGAGATGACTGAGGGATGACTGAGGAATGACTGAGGGATGACTGAGGGATGACTGAGAGATGACTGCGGGATGACTGAGGGATGACTGTGGGATGACTGAGGGATGACTGCGGGATGACTGAGGGATGACTGAGGGATGACTGAGAGATGACTGCGGGATGACTGAGGGATGACTGTGATGACTGAGGGATGACTGTGGAATGACTGAGGGATGACTGAGGAATGACTGAGGGATGACTGAGAGATGACTGCGGGATGACTGAGGGATGACTGAGGAATGACTGAGGGATGACTGTGGGATGACTGCGGGATGACTGAGGAATGACTGAGGGATGACTGTGGGATGACTGAGGGATGACTGAGGGATGACTGAGGGATGACTGTGGGATGACTGCGGGATGACTGAGGGATGACTGCGGGATGACTGAGGGATGACTGAGGGATGACTGTGGGATGACTGAGGGATGACTGAGGGATGACTGAGGGATGACTGTGGGATGACTGCAGGATGACTGAGGGATGACTGAGGGATGACTGAGGGATGACTGTGGGATGACTGCGGGATGACTGAGGGATGACTGCGGGATGACTGAGGGATGACTGAGGGATGACTGTGGGATGACTGAGGGATGACTGAAGGATGACTGAGGGATGACTGTGGGATGACTGCAGGATGACTGAGGGATGACAGAGGGATGACTGAAGGTTAACTGAGCAATGACTAACCCCATTTTGGAAAACGGACTTGAACTTGGATACCAGATTGGTTCCTCTGAGGAGAAGATGGAAAGGAATTGAAAACAAAGGTCAAGAATCCTGGCTGGAGGACTCCTCACCCAGACCCTAACAACCCTTCCTGCTGTTACACCATTGCTGGAGGTAGCCTATGGTTAATTGGTCCACTAAGTTGGAGAAGTGGAGCCTCCTCCTTGTATGAAACAAAGCTGAACTGCCCCCCCCCCAACTTCTCCAACCCCTGTACCCTGGGAACAGAGAGAAGAAATGACAGGGGAAGCTACTTCCTAGCCTAGCCACTGAGTTTCTAATAGGATGACAACCATGGGCACCGATGGCCAAGCCTGAGCTCATCCCTCAGAGCAGTTCCAGAGGAGAGAAATCACACTGAGAGAAGTGGGGGCAGGAAGGGGAACTGCAAACACTAGGGGTGGCCAACAGAAAGCTAGCCTGGAAAGCTAGGGCCACATCTGAGGTGGTACCAGGCTGCACTGCAGACAGCACCCGGAATCAAATGGAACACCCCAGTCAAAACCTCGCCAAGTTCAGGGTAGATTCACCCAAGAGTGCCCCCATCTGTTACCAGCTAAGTGCCACCCCTGTGTGCGGCACGGGAGCTCCTAGGGGCTGGTGCTTGCCTGGCATTCCTTTGAATTACTTATTAATTTTCTGGACAAAAACTTGAGATAAAGCAGGCTTCATGGGCCTTCTCCTACTGTCCCCAAGATGGAGAAAGAGTTCTTTCAGAAGAAGAAGCATTTGCAGGGCTGGAGTATATTCAGTGGTAGAGTGCACAGCTAGCAAGTGCAAGTCCCCAGGTTCAACACCCAGCATTGCAAAAAAACGACATAACAACAGATGTAGCAGGTCACCATGCCCCACACTGGGCCTTGGTTTCCAGACACAACCCTTTGCCCCAGTCCAGGTGATAGACGTGCAGGGAAGAGTGTAGCTTTCTGTTCACGGTGGCTTTGCTTTTAAAGGAGCAAAGTTTTTCCTCAGAAGCAAACAGGGAGAGATGGAGGCTCTGAAGTTTTATTATTGGGGGGTTTGGGCTCAGCCCTTCTTGTGCAGAAATTCCTTTTCTGTAGAGAGATTCATTTACTACTTCCTCTCCCAGATGCTGGGTGAGGAAGAACAAACATGCATCCATGTCTGTTCAGCTCTGAAGAGGCTTTCTTAACAGCACTGTAATATCACAGGGGTGCCCCCGCCCCCAGCTCCCTAGGACCCTTTCTAACCCCTCCCATTGCTTTTCAGGGGTTGATTTTGTACTGCGACATCATAGAATCAACCTTTGAAAAGTTCAAGCTGCCTAGCAGGAAGGTGGACGCTCTCGATCACTTCCAGAAATGCTTCCTGATTCTGAAGTTACACCATGAGAGGGTGCACACCGAGAAGAGCGGCCAGCAGGAAGGAAAGGGCTGGAAGGCCATCCGTGTAGATCTGGTCATGTGCCCCTACGAGCGCCGGGCCTTCGCCCTGCTGGGATGGACCGGCTCTAGGGTAAATGCGGTCTGCTATTAGCTTTCCTGGTTCAGGGGCGAGTTGGCGACTGCAGGGCAGAAGGCTGAGAGAATGAAAGGACCATGCCCCCAAGCTTCTAAACTGGGGCATGATATGGACACATGGTCACACGAGTTAGATTCATTTAGATTCTTAGTGTGTGGTTCACCAAGCCATCAGCAGTGGCCTCACCTGGAGGGACAGGTTAGATTTATAAATTCTCCGCTATATACCACTACATCAGAAGCTCTCGGCAGCTAAGCCCAGACACGGATGTTTGTAAAACCCCTAGGTAACTGAGAAGTATCTTAGGTAAGAGCCACTGAAACCCAGGAAGTGGCAGGGTGGTGAGTAACTCAGATGGATTCAGGTCCTAGACCTGCTGAAGGGCCCAACCCTGCCTCTTCCAGGGGTCTTGGACAAGTTTCCTAAGGCCTGTAAGACTGATGTGAGTGGCGCCCTCTGGGGGCAGCAGTGCGCAGCTGCACTGTGGTACTGTGGCTTCCACCTGCTGCTTACATTCCTTTGAAGCACAGGATTGCGTCCTTGCCCCCAGTCTTCAATGCTGCTCTAAGAAACTAGTAAGGGTTTTCAAGACAAACTTCGGGAACCAAGAGGCTGAAGCTGCTCTGTCCCTGGCTGTGCAGCTTTCAGGTAAATAACACTCTCCCAGCCTTCTCTCTGGCAGCGGCCGGCGGTAACCTCACAGGGCTCTGTGGAGGACTCCCTGAGACAGCAATTCATCCAAATTCATCCGCTCCTCTTTTAGATGCCACGCCAGGCTCTTGTTAAGCATCTGAAATCATGCCAGCACAGCAAAGAATTCACAGAATAAAGCAGAGGGTGTCACTGCCTGCGCCACGGCATGGCCTTCTAAGGGTCTTGTTTGGTCCTAGCCTGAAGCCACAGGGTCCTGTGAGGACATCTGACACGCCTTGCTCCCCTGTAACTCAGGGCAGCATCCAAGATCACTGGCAGACCAGGAGGGCCTACAGGCTCTGCCATTTCTTACTGTCTACTGCTGACACACACACACACACACACACACACAGCCTCAGGCTCTGGCCAACCCACTGTTCCTACTGAGGGGAAGCACTTTGGAGCTTTTCTATGAAGGAAGAGGGAGTGTGCACAGCCTGGCTCCCCCCAGCCCAAGAGACAGAAGCAGGAGTGGGCATGGCCGTGGGTGACAGCTGATAGGGATCAGAGTGGCCACATGTTGTCTGAGGCCACAACATCGAAAAAAATAAACAAATAAACCAAGTGCTTCCCTGGCAGATTCAGTTCCTAGCATGATGCCTATGTGACAAAATCTGGGCCAAGATCTCCTCATTCCTCACCCTCTATTATAATAATGATACTTGAAACTTTTTATTTTATTTTATTTGAAACGGTCTAGGCAGCATTTTCTCTGGACCAGGTATTGTTCTAGAAACAACGCCCACACGGTCCATGTATCCACTCAACAGATATTCACACACCACCTGCTTCCTGCTGGACAGTGATTGACAAGGGACCAAGCCAATCAGCTTCCTGTTCACACCGAGTTTCTGTTCTAGTACAGGGACCCCAGACCTCAGCCACCCAGGAGCTTTGCCCTGGGGAAGAAAGTCACTCCAAGAATATATGCTAGAGACTGCAGTTTCAAGCACCCAAGGGCCTTGGATAGCTCTAAACACCATGTATCGGAAATAATCTGGACTGGAAAATAATTTGTTTTAATTCTCTCTGTAGCAATTTGAGAGAGACTTGCGGCGCTACGCCACACACGAGCGGAAGATGATACTGGACAACCACGCTCTGTATGACAAGACCAAGGTAATGTTTCCTTCCCGAGATAGATTATTGACCCTTACCTGTAAGCCCTTCTCTTCAACAGATTTTTTTAAACAATTTTTATACATTTATTCTTTTATAATGGGGGGAATGGATACACATACAGCATGGTGGCATGTGGAGGTCAGGGGAATCAATTCTATCCTACCATGTAGGTTCTAGGGATGGAACTCAGGGCCTCAGGTATAGCAGAAAATACCTTCACTTGCTGGGCTCTCTTACCTCATCCCTGCCCCCAACACAAAATGATTGTAGTGCATAGGTTTGCTTCTTTTTGCTGCAAATGTTTTGTTCTCTGTGGATCACAGTTGAAAGGAGCTGGAAACATCGCCTCAATCCCTGCTGGGCCCGGGGTGCAACTCCAGGGCTTCTGGCTCAGAGAGTAAGCTAATGGGGCTCTAGAACCAGCACATAGGTGAACAGAGTTGAGTTGGCTGGGTTCCTGATGTTTACAGTCTTTTACTCCAAAGAAAATCAGTGGGCCCCATACATCATAAATGTCACAGGAATAACCATCCAGTGCAGGGAGGCTCACCTTCTGAGTGGGTCATCAATGGGAGTCTCCTGCAGTAGAACAACACAAGGGCCCAGAGGGGGGATGGGAAGACATCAAGCCTTAGTCACTAACCATGGGGGACTCGAGTGGCAGCGGCACCTCGTTCATATATATACATATACGTACACATATACACACATGCATATATATGTATATATGTATATATATATGGTAAAATGAAAAGGAGCTTGGGTAAATAAATGGTGCTGTCTCTAAGGCCAAACCTGGCTTCAGGTACAGCTATATCCAGGAGCTCTGGCAGGTTTTCCAATGAATGGTTTTGATTGTCAAACAAGAGTTTCCCATGAATCCCATTCTTCTGGTTATTCTAACAGGGAAGCTATCTTCTATAATAGTTTTTGCCTGAATTCAAACTGCTCCTTGACCAGGCTTGGGTCACGTACTCATCTATTAATCCATTAATCCCTTGCCAGACTTCTGATTGGCTAGGCGTGGGTTGTGTGCTTTTCCTTAAAGATGGGAGCAGTCCCACAACTTCATGGATGGAGGGGCAGGATAATTCCTCATAGCGATTCAGGGTTCTTCTCACAGAGGAGGAGTCAGGAGGTGCTGGCAGCATAGCTTCAGACACTGAGCATGTAAGCAGAAGCAACTTCATAGAGTTCGATTCAGGAGGCTTGCAAGAGAACAGTCAATAAATAATCCAACAAGTGTCATCTCTGGGCCCAGGGCTGTGCTGTGTATTAGAGGGGAGTCAAGAGAAGATGAGCCTAGTCTTCAAGAGCTCATGGGATGGAAACTGGAGGGTGGGGCCCGCGGACAGTTGTGGGCAGCTGTAGAGAATGCAGAGCAAGCAGGAGGCTGCCGTTACCAGCAGTTTGCTCCTCTGCTGCACATTAGAATAACCTAGAGCTTAGAATAGACCCATAGCAAGGCCGTTCTGGAGCTTTTGATTTCACTGGACTGAAGTGTGATTCAAGCTTCAACATATTTTATGAGGGGGAGAGGGGGAGGAGTGGAAGTGGAGGAGAGGGAAGGGGGAGAGAGAGAGAGAGAGGGAGAGGAAGAAAGGAAGGAAGAAAGAGGAAGGAAGAAAGGAAGACTCCATCACGAGGTTCCAAAGAGCAGTTATGGTTAAGAAG
Organism: Arvicanthis niloticus; assembly: GCF_011762505.2. NCBI lineage: Eukaryota > Metazoa > Chordata > Mammalia > Rodentia > Muridae > Arvicanthis > Arvicanthis niloticus. Next base: position 147,561,998 of record NC_047658.1, read on the forward strand.
AGAAGTCTAGACTGGGGCAATCAGTGCTTAAGAGCACTTGCTGCTCTTACAGAGGATCCATGTTTGATTCTTGGCATCCACGTGGTGGCTCCGATGTCCTTTCCTGGCCTCCTCAGGCACTAAGCATGTGTGTGTGTGTGTGTGTGTGTGTGTGTGTGTGATAGAAGGGACCAATAGGGCTGGGGAAATATCTGCCATGCAAGCCCGAGGACCTCGTTTGGATCCTTAGCACCATGTAAAAGCCAGGAGTGGTGAACACATCTGTAATTCTAGCAATTGGCAAGGCCAGGACAAGCAGCTAGTCAGACAAGACAAGACAGAGCTAGTTACAGAGAGCCCAGGAAATTGTAAGTGTCTCAGTGAGAAACCCTGTCTCAAAAATAGCGGGGGGAGGGGAGGAATGTTAGAGGAAGACATCCAGTGTTGACTTCTACCCTCCATATGTAACACACTAATGCACATGTATCCCTACACACATGTACACATACATAAACATGCACTCACACATACACACAAATAATAATTAGGGACTCCAGAAAAATGTTCATGTGTCATTTGCTAACAGGGAAAGACTGACACATTTTCACCTTTGAATGGGAAAGTGTCAAAACTACAGAAAGCCTTGGTTGGTTGGTGGGTTGGTTGGTTGGTGGGTTGGTTGGTTGGTGGGTGGGTTGTTTGGTTGGTTGGTTGATTGGTTGATGGGTTGGTTGGTTGGTTGGTGGGTTGGTGGGTTGGTTGTTTGGTGGGTTGGTTGGTTGGTTGTTTGGTGGGTTGTTTGGTTGGTTGTTTGGTGGGTTGGGTGGTTTAAGTTAAAGGCTCACTCTACAGCCCAAGCTCCTGCCTCTGCATCCCAAGTGCTGGGATTCCAGGTGTGAGTCACCACACCTTGGCTTCCTCTGACCAAGGCAGGGTGAGATGCTTCAGCCACCACTCATTCTAACAAGACAGTTCAATAAGTCTGCACTGAGGTGCCAAAGGAAAATGCCTGAGCGTAAGTGTTTCTTCTTGTGCTTCCAGCGGGTGTTTCTTGAAGCAGAAAGTGAAGAAGAGATCTTTGCCCATCTGGGATTGGACTACATTGAGCCATGGGAAAGAAATGCCTGAGAAAGAGTTGTTGACATTGTTCTTTTCAGCTTTGACAAACTGTGCTCTGTGTTAGTAAAAAGATAGCCCGGGAAAGTCTGAGATTCTTTGAGCTCAGAGGATGCTGGCAGCAAGTGGCTCATAAGTATACTATGCAGAGAGAATGTTCTAAAGCAACTTTGAAGCCTTGATAAACCAGGATGCAGTGATGGTTTACATTCTCAGGCCATCTGTCCTGCCATTGGAGCATCATCCAGAGAAGTGTATCAAAGCCCACCTAACTCCTGTGTGTCTGAATCTCTGTATATCACCAATAAAAATAGGAAACAGAAGCATGTTTTCTTTGCTTTGTTCGGTTATTTTATTTCTAAACACAAATGGAAACATGGAAGAGTTAGAGCTTGAGGTTGATTTTGAAGGGACACGTGGGTGTAATCAATATATCAGAGGTTCCCAAGAGGACCTTGGGTCCCCTCAGAAGTGCTGGGAGGTAGGCTGCAAACCCTTGAGGAGACAGGCCTTCCCACTGCAGGTGACTGACAGATGCCTCTCCGGCCTCTTTATCTCTATCCATCATTCCTTGAGCTTCCCATGCCCATGTTCGGAGATGAGAGGGAATCTGGGAGCACTGGTTTAACATATGTCGTGGAGTTGGTTGCCATTCAGCCAATAGACAGGCTGCTGTGCTCATGTGTGAACCTTTGATGTAATATCCCATGACTGGGGCACATACCTACATGGAGAGGTGCTGAGTGATCCTCTTTGAATGACTGTGGCCACACAGTCCTTCCAGGAAAGTCTGCTGTGGTCAGGGTGGGAATTAACACAGGGTTCCTTAAGGATAATGCAAACTAAATTCAAGGAGATCCTGATCTCCTGGGATCTGATCCCTGAGATCCCAGGGATCAGAGGCTCCCAGTCCTCTTCCCTACCCAGCCTAATTAGAGTTAGAGATGCCAGTCTACAATGGGATCTCATGAATCCCTCATGATCAGAGAAACCACTTCCTCATAGCCCACTGAGGAATGAACAAGACCAGTTGGTGAGTCAGAGCAGGGTCTGACTAGTTCTCCAAATCCTGATCTTTTCAATATGTCAGTTGTCAAGAGGAAGAGAATGGAAGGAAGAAGAAAAGGCGGCCACAAGGCTGTTTGGGTTTTCAGCATGTAGTTTTCCCCACTGCCTGTTAGTGGAGTCCACTGTAAGGCAGGGAAGGGGCTTTAGCAAAAGTGGGGAAGCCCAAAGTGATAGAGAAAGCACACCGGTTCTGGCCAGCATATGAGGAAAAGAGGCAGAGAAAAGTGAAAAGTTGCCCCCTTAACCTAGGGATAGATGAGCCACAGATACTTTGTAGCTTCATACAATGGTTGTTTATTTTCACCTTATTACAAAATAAGTCTTTGTACCAAGAGAAATCCTGAACCTTGCAAGTTTAGTGAAAACAATTTGAAATGAAGATTCCAAGCAGTTGATTGTAAGTAGAATTAAAATGAAGAATCCCCAAAACCCAGTCATACCGTATTTTATATGTTACAAGGCTTACTGATCTGAGTACTTCAATCAGGCCTCTCAGCTGCCCTCGGGAGTCAGTTTTATAATAAATAAAACAATAAAATAGTTATTAATAAATAATAAATAAATAAATAAATAAATAAATAATAATAAATAAAAATAATAGTTATTATTTTATAATAAAACTGACGCTGTGGATGACCAACATTCTAGGCTGGAGCTGAAACCCATATACGTCAAAGCCACAGTCTCCTCAAGTTCTCAGGGAGTCCAAGGTCATTCCCCACCATGTAAGAGAAGTGAATCTTTAACGTCCCTGGGCATAGCTGATTGAAGATGTTCAAATGTGCTTATCTAAGACCTGGGCCCATGAAACAACAGAAAATTGATTTCAGAGGGGCTTTGAGAGGCAGCTGTTAACATATGATGGTCATTGGGTTTATAGAACCATTCCCTAGATTGCTCAAGAAATTGGACTATTTCTGAACAACCAGAGTCCCCATGCAAGGAAAGATGGTTCTCTGAGATATCAAGGTGGCTCAAGGAGATTGTGGACGTTTCCAGAGATGCCCTGAGGCCTCAGCTCTCCCACTGTGAACCAAGGCCTGTTTCAAGGAAGTGTCTTGCACTGAAAGGTTACAAGGACACTGTCTGGGGAAGTGAAGGCAAAGATCAAGCCTGAACTAAAGTTGTTCCTAGATGTCCCTTGGATGGCAGGTGTGGATATACTAACCCATCCCTTTGGTCCTGTGTTCATTTTTGGTCTTCTTGCTATCTCTCCCTCACAAACATCTTTTCTTCATGGTACTTCGAAGCCAATGCCTCATTGCAAAGAACAGTCATTAAAACATGAATATCTATTTTATATTAGTTACTTCTCTCCGTGTTATGATAAAATAAACGTGTGGGTGGAGTGGTTTATTTTGGCTCACAGTTTGAGGGTTCAGTCCAAGAAAAGCATGGGGGCAGGAGTGAGAGGCAGCTGGCCATACACTTTATCTGTAGTCAGGAAGCAGATAGTGATGGATTCTTCATGCTCAACTTAAATTCCCTTTTATTCAGTCCAGAACCCCAGGCTGTGGAATGGTGCTGGCCACATTCGGATAGATCTTCTTGCTCAGTTAAATCTTTCTGGAGGTGTGTGTCTCCTTGGTGATTCTAAATCCCGTCAAGTTGACAATAAAAATGAACCACCCAGGACTTGAGGCCCCTAAAGGTTAATGTGTACTTGTGATTTGGAACTTGGTTGACTCCCAAGGACAAAGAGTGTCCAGAGTTGAAGTGAAGAGACTGCGAGTGACCACTAGAGTTATTTTTAAATGTCAACAATTTGGATTGCAGGCCACGGAGAAGGTTTAGATTTCTTTGTCTACTTTGTGACTATGGATAACAAGTACCACAGAGCAGCTGCCTGATTGGACGAGTGGGATGGGAAGACGGGGGAAGAGCTGGGTAAGGAGGGGGATCGATATCTCTAGAGTCTACTAAATGGAAATCACTTCCTTTATTCCTTTTGTAATTTTTTTTCATTGGCTAAACAAAGCATAGAATCTTCTTCTGTCTTTTATAAAGCCCCAAACAGGTAGGTGACCTCATCAGAATTCTCAGAAGTGCTCAGCAGTGTGTCTGACAAGGGAGTGCATATCTCGTTCTCAGCTGTATGACAGGAATCAGCCATATGCTTCCTTGTGTTGAGGCATGTATGGCTCCATCTGAGCTTTATCCTGAGATATTCAAATGGCTTCTTTCACATGTCTTCTGTTAAGTTTAATGCATGTCCTAACTTGTACCAAGCTGGCCTTGGTCAATGCACCCACAAAAGCCAACTCCCAAAGCTTTATTATTATTATTATTTTAATGATAACAGTTGGAGCAGGTAGAGGAGAAGGCAGGACACTCAGGAGCCAAGCCATTTCTCAAAGGTAGACTTCTCTAGATTCAGAACTAGGACATACGGGGCTCATCCGGATGCACAAGCAACTCACCCACATTGCATTGCTGATTACACTGCAAGGTCTGAGATTGAATGAACCTGACTGCAGCCATCCCCTAAAGAGGCAAGGCAACCAGATGGGTCCTGGATCTATTAATGAAATTGATGTGGAATGAGAGGCAGCTGGCTTCTCACCTCTCCAAGCATGGACCCTGAGCACAAATCCCAGGTTTTCAGCCGTGTTCCAGCCCTGGGTCTGCTCCCTGATGCAGTGACATCATTCTAGGCTCAGTCTGGGTATGAGCCACCAAAGTCCTCTTCTTCTCTCTACTTCTTCAGGAGGACGGTAGGTGTCTGGCAGGGGCTCCTCGATTCCTGAGACAGTCTTCACATATATGTGACCTTCTTGGGTGCCTCGTGGGTTCATTTCATGTGTGGGTGACCGCCTAGGATTCTTGAGAACACATACAGATTTTTAAAATGATATAGCAAAGACTCCAGCTTCTGGCTAAGATGAACTCAAACAACCATATTGATCCTTAAATGGAAACAGCAAAATTCAGACCAAATATTTGAAACAATGGTTGGCAAGACAGTGGGAATCGGGAGAGTAAAGACACTGAACCTTGAGGGGCAGGAAATGAGTGACAGTTGCCTGAGCTTGCTGTCTTCAAGGGGTTTTCAGGCCATGCAATTATTGCAATTGTCTCTCTGGCTAATTATTGTTGGCAGACTGTCTTCATCTCTTAACTTTTAATCTATTAAAAGTATTTATATTTAGAAAGTGTTTTGTGGTTTTTTATAAAGTTGGGTATGCTTTACAGGCAACCAGACTCTCTCTGCCTTGTAAGTGGAGCTACTTAGGCTATTTATATCCAATATGATCATTGATCTGGGTGGATTCGAACCAACTCTCTTGCTTCTCTTTTGCACTTGTCCTACGTGTTCACCCCTTATTGTTCCTCTTGGGCTTCGTCCCCTAGAAACTTTAGAACCTTTCTACGTTTATTGAAAATGTGTTGGGATTTATATCACAAATATATTTATTTTAATTTAAAATTCTCTATGTGTATGAACATTTTGCCTAAATGTACATGCCTGGTATCCAAGGAGGTCAGAAGACTGCAGATATCTTAGAATTTGAATAATAGGTCATTGTGAGCTGTCAGGTGGGTGCTGGGAACTAAATCCAGGTCTTCTGAAAAAGCAGGAAGTGCCTTTGACTGCCGAGCCTTCTCTCTCTCCACAATTACACTGACTATAGAGATGCTGACAGTACCAGGAATCTGTGGTGGCTGACAGCTTTGTGCTGCTGAGTCTTTCTATCCAGGACCACAGTATATAACCATCATAACTTAGCTATCGTTGAATGTCTTCCACTAAGTTTTATTATGTCCATGATAGGATTAGACGTTTGATCAGATTTCTTCTTTAGCATCCCGTGTATTTTATTACCACTGTAAAATAGGATTTTATAAAATTCCCTTTTCTAACTGGTAGCTATTAATATTAAGAAATACATATTGCTTTTGAATTTTTTCAGTGCTGGAAATCAAACCTAGGCCTTTGCTCATACAAAGTGGGTACTATACCTCAAAGCTAAAGACCCTATGTATTGTTTTTATATACAGTAAACATATTTGACTATTTTTCTAAGTCCAATAATTTATCTCTAGGTTATTAAGTTTTTCTATGTTGACAGTCACATATCACCTATAAATTATGATTTTACTTCTTCCTTTTCAATATTGTATTTGCTTTATATATATTTATATTTGTATATATATATATTATATTTGTTTATATTTCCTTTCAGTGTTACATTTTCCTGTCCCATTGTGTAGGTTAGGACCTAAAGTCCAGTGCTGAATGTACATGATGGACATTCGTGATTGATTTCTGATCTTAAAGACATATTCCCTTGGGTGTAACTTTTCTAGTTAAGTTCTTGATCCAGCTTAGCTTTGAAAGTTCATGTCAATGGCTGGGGAGAAATGGTGCTTCCTAGCAAGTGTAAGGATCTGAGTTTGAATCCCTGGTGCCCACATAAAAACCAGATAAAGTACAAGCACCTGCAATCCCGGCACTCTTTCAGAGAGTTGGGAGGCAGAGTCGGGAGAATCCCTGGAAGCTTGTGGGCCAGCATCCACAGAGGAAAAAACAACAAAGAAATCCTTCTTAAGCAAGGTGGGTGAGAAGGACTGACACCTGAAATTGTCCTCTGACTTCCTCTAACATTCCATAGTATAAATACCCAAACACACCCATGTGGACTCACATACATTGTACATACACTAAATAAATAAATAAATAAATAAATAAATAAATAGCAGTTTCATCACAAGTTTTAACAAAACCCCATTTTTTCTATTAAGATAGCCACGTATCTCTTTTGTCCAGTAAATAAATTATATTAAGTTGATTTCCATCTCTGCTGCTGCTATAGTAATTTTCAGTGCTGGGCACAGAACCTGCTCACTTTTGCATGCTAGGTCAGCACTTAACCACTAAGCTACAATCCAGCCTCTGATTTTCTAATGTTAAATCAGCTTTGAATTCCTCTCTGGTCAGTAGACACACCCAACGTCTCCTTTGTGCTTTCACACACTTGGTTGCCCTTCCTGCCACAGGGTCTCTCACCTTTATACAAGTGCACACTCAAAGCCCCTTACATTGCTACACTTTCAATCACTCGCAGGGATTATAATCAAAAGTGCTTACCTCGGATATTTTGGGATTGTCATAGAGTTCCGAAATTTCACAAGGTATTTCAGTCTCCTAAAATGGTTAAAAGTAAATACACAAATAAATAATAAATAAATGTATGTATGTATGTATATGGAGGGCCACCGCTGTAACCATTCAAATCCTTGAGTTTTAACATATCAGAATTGCCAGAAGCCTTTGAAACAAAGCAAGCACACATACAAGAGCCCACCTCAAGCAAAATGAACAGATAGACTCAAGAAGCATCAGTCCGGGCCTGGCATCGGGAAGAAGTGAGCAGGAGCAGACATGAAACCAGACTGGCCATGAGTTGACATGTGTCCTCTGTACTCTACTTCCACAGCAACGTATGTGTAGTTACAGCAATTCCCCTGTGCACTTGCAATGGTTTCAGGTACCAGTTGCCACTGGGGATATTAAGATGTTAATGGAGCTCCCAGAAGCCAAAAGTTTTAAATGCCATCTTGAACAGAGTGACAAAGTCTTGAGCCACACTACCTCATCCCACCCCCTTGCTCAGTGTCTCCATGCCACGTATACTTCCCACCTGTGAGAGTCGACAGAGAGGTCAAGAGACTTCATTCACGTTTATTGTTCTATTTTAAGTCATTCCCTTTTATTATTAATTAAGGACGTTAATCTATCAGAGTGACTAATGTATTGCTATCATAGTTTGGTGTGTGTAGTACATATAGGATTTAGTAAGGGTCAGAGTGTTGAGTGACCAGTAGATGGTCTTGACTACTAGATGACCCTTTGTGAATGATATGCAGGGGACTCTGTGTGTGTGTGTGTATGATAATATATATGTTAAAAGTATATATATACATATATATGTGTATATATACATATATGTATGTATATGTATATATACTTTTATCACATATACATGTATATGTATATATGTATATATACATGTATATATACACATATATATATACATATATATATATACACATATATATATAAAGTATGTGTTGTGTTGGGAGTGCAGCTCAGTGGTAGAGTACATGGAAATACTTGGGACATCCTGGGCTTGATCTCCACTACCACAAACAATCAAACCAAGCGTCCCTTACCCTGCAATGTTTTTGGAACAATGATACATTCTATCATCAGGCATTCATTCATTCATTCATTTATTCATTTTTGTTTTTATGTGTTTGAGTGTCTGCCTACATATGTATGTCTGTATGACACATACATGTGGAGGCCAAAAGGTGTTGGATCCCTTGTGACTGAAGTTACAGGTGGTTGTGAGCTACCATGTAGGTGCTGGGAACAGAACCCCAGCTCCCTGAAGATGACCAGTATTCTTAACCACTGAGCCATCTCTCCATCACTAGAAACTTCTGATTTAAAGAGCACCAAAAGTTAAACTATTGCCTGGATAAATAATGTCACCATTGCCCATAATGCTTCTTAATGTTTTTCCAGTTTACAGCTTGTCAGTCCCTATACTATAATGATAGTTATTGCCCATTGTCGTCAGCCATCCTTATAGTGTTCCTATCTCTTAAAATAGGGAGTGCATACATTGATGGCTAGGTTTCATTATTGTTGTTTGTGGTGCTGGGTTTGAATTCCTTACATATTTTAGGCAAGCACTGTATGCAAGCACTGTATGGAGAATAATATCCCCAACCTGAGAGGGAAGTTTCGTGACACTTTTTATAGCGCTGAACTAACCAAGGCATAGAAGATGTTGAGTCACCTGTCCAGGTTCACATAAGTCATAGAATTTAGAGCCTGGTTTGGAAGCCAGGCTTTCTATCTCCCTATGTTAATATCTATCAATATAAAATCAGCCATGATTGTTCATAAGTAGAGAGTGAAATTGGAACCCAGAGGCCATTTGACACAGGTATATCCTAATGTGAAGCCTTGTTGGACAGGATGTTAGGGGTACAGCCTCTTGTAAGTCAAGCCCGTTTAGACACAGGAGTGGGCAAGGCTATGGTCTTATCATACTTCTCCCATTGACACTTCATCCCTCTTTGTCACTTGTCTTCTCTATGTTCTTACCATCTAATGATGAGACTTGTGCCCTTCCCCTTCCTCGGTGTAGACGACACCCCACTGCACAGACATATGTTTGTATGGCACCAGTCATCGCTCTCCGTCCTATTTTTTGCTAGCCCAAATGTCATCTTATTGCCAGAGATTTGCTCAAGCAACCAGGGAGTTATGTACAAATCAGCTCTGCCTGAAGCTACTGACAAAGGACATCACAGAGCAGAAACCTTTACTGCCTTGTCCTCAGAAACAGCACAGGTCTGACATGCTTGTGCCAGACAGAGGCCAGTGCACTGAGGCACCGATTCAAGCTATGCATTCACATGCCAAGAAGCAGCCATCACCTCGACGGGCTCATCCATGGTTCTTCTTCGCTGGATCAAAGTAAACAGCAAAGCCACCAGCAGGGCTGTGGCCAGCAGGGATGGGATTCCTGCTGCTAGTCCAATAGAGGGACCACAGTCCTGTCACAGAGAAATAAAATGGAGTCAGAAAAGCCCAGATTTTTCAAGAATAAAGGATACAGCAGTCATTGTAGCACATGCCTTTAATCCCAGCATTCAGGAGGCAGAGACAGGTGGATCTCTGTGAGTTTGAGGCTGGCCTGGTCTACAAAGCAAGTCCAGGACAGCCAGGACTGGTTTTGTTTGTCTCAACAAACAAAACAAAATAGAGGAAACACTCAGTGATTAAAATAAACAAACAAAAAAGGTGTGTGGGCCTTGGCTGCACTGGAGAAATGAAATATTTCAAAAGGTATGTGTACCGTATCTGACTGATGACTTGCTCTCCTAGGATCTAAGGGATCTAATTTATATAGTTTAAGTCCCTTTGGAATGGTGATCATGTGCTAGAAAAATGAACAACTGATTTTAATAGAGGCCTTATAGGACAGAAGCACAAACTAACCTTCAGAAGAAGAGAAGCCAAGGTATTGTTCAGAACCATGCTCGCCTTCAGTCTGAAAAAGTCAACGCTTTTTTTTTTTTCCTGTAGAGATTTACAACTAGCCAAAGTGCAGAGGACGTGTGTCTGTGGAGTGCTTGGTTGTAACTGTGATTTCTATATTTTATCTCCTCCCCTGAGGCTCAAGGGATGTTTCAGAAGAGTGGAGAGAAAATGTAGAAGGGACAGAAGTCAAGAGACACCAGGGAAAATCAGTGTCTGATGCTCAAGACAGGAGCACCCCACACATGAGCTCACGACGACTGTGCTGTCTGCACAAGATCAAGCTAGTCAAGGGTCTAGCAGAGCTTGGGGTGGTCCACACGAGATCCCATAGCTGGCTGAGGAGATGCTGGCAGCTAATGGCTTTCAGCAGAGAGAGAGAGCCAGTTTTCTCTGGAGGTTTGGTCCCTGGTATGTTGGCTATACTCCAGTGGTTGGCTCCAGAACTATGTGTATAAGGTCATCACGAATTGGATTTAGCAGTTATTTAAAAAATTAAAAAGACATGAGGTTCCAAGGGGGATGCAGGGGAATTTAAGGGGAGCTGAGGTTGAGAGTGGGGGATGGACATATTGAAATACATTGTGTGCACTTACAACATTCTAAAAAAACAAATAAAATATTATATTAAGAAGAATAACCTAGATAGAGAAACAAAAAGTCAGTGCTGTTCATACATCCCAGGTCATCTGTTATTATTTTGAAAACATTTATATTGGGTGCATGATCCAGCTTTCAAGTGTCCACTTTGACCTGAATGGTAAGAGATATGCTGGTAGCACCAAAAGGTTTTAAGGTTGCAGATTTTTCTGGAAATACTAAAGACAATATGCAAATTCTTATAACTATGTAACAAGTATAACACTAGCAGGGTGCAATTTTAGGAAGGCATAAAAACATGTGTCACAAATACATGGAATAAGGACTGTTTGCAGAATGTCATTTCACATATAAAACTGATGCTCAGATCAAGACCTAGAATTCTGTCCACCTCCTACAGGTGACCACCATCCTGAAGTCTATCACTGTAGATGCGTCTTGTCTGGTTTCCAATATATGGATGCAAACATAGGTATGGACTCTTCTTTCCCTGGCTGCTTTTCTTCATGATCTGTGAATTTGCCTGTGTGTGTTTGTTTGCTTACTTACATTTTATTTACTTAATTATTTATTTAATGTGTATATATGTGTGCCTTATGTATGCAGGAGCCTTTGGAGGTCAGAGGAGAGCATAAGACCCTCAAGAACTAGGTGACAGGCAGTTGGCAGTTACCATGTGGATGCTGGGAACTGAACAGGGGTCTTAGGTAAGTGTTCTTTACTGCTGAGCAGTCTCTCCAGCCCCAGGGCCTGTGGTTTCAGTCTTTCTGTTGTTTTGGGGCAGGGGTGGTCATGGGAATAATTATTGAGTCTAGTCCTGGACTTGAGAATACCTCATAAGTCAAACTTTAATCCTCGCAATGAATGCAAGAGCTAGGAAGAGCACTGTCCCCTCGTGCTGTGGACAACAGAACCAAGGCTTGGTTGTGGGAGTGGACACTTACTGTGGCTTTGGCACTTGTGGTAACTGGAGAGGAAGTCTGTGTGAAAGGAGAATATGTTTTATAAGAGAACAAAATTTGTTGAGTACACATCATGCAAAGCATCCTGTCAACCATGAAGTCAAATTCCTGAAGAACACCTTTCCTTTAACCGATTAACAGCAGCAACTGCTAACAGAGCCTTGAATGGCTGCTTCCCAAGTAAGAATCAGACTGAAATTAGGCTGCGAGGAAGATGAATTCCAAAAGTCAAGTGACATCGCCACTATCTACCCGGCGAGTCACCGTAATACATTCTACATCTCCTGTCTCTGGCTTTCACACTGGGCCAGCACACTTCAGTCCGCTTGTCCCCACTAGGAGAAAATATAAACACTGTACTTCATAAGGAAGCTCCTAAGGAAGTCATGTCTGCTTCCAAATACACAGTAGAGCAAGTGGCACCTGCAGATCATCCATGGGCCTGGGTTGCACCCACACTGAACAGTATCTTACATCATTCTGGTTGACATCTCAACTTGAGGAAGGAGAGGTGCTACCTGACATTCCCGTCTGAGGTAGTTCAAGTGCATCTCTGGGAACAAAGCATCACATGAGCAACTGTGTACCCTGTTACATGGAGTCCCCCTGGGTCCTGAGGCCTCAGTGGTAGGATACTGGCCCATAGTACATGGGATTCCTATTACGATAAACAGGGAAATGTTAATCGTGGGTTGGAGGCTTACTCTGCCTACAGTGGGAGACTTCTTCCTCTGCACAGAAGCTGCAGGATCTCATCTTGCTTCACCAGCTAAAACAGGGTAAGCAGTGGCTAAGGGGATAGCTCAGTGACTAAGCTTTAGGACCAGAGTTCAGATCCCTAGAACCCATGTAAATGTCTGGTGGAAGTCATGACTTCCCATAATTTCAGGTTCAGACGGCAGAGAAGGGATTCCTAGAGCAAGCTGGATAGTGAGACTAGCCATATCCATACCAGCAAGCTCTGGGTTTGATTGAGAGACCTTGCATCAATGAATAAGGTTCAAGAGTCATGGAGGGTGATTCCTAACATCAACAATGAGCCTCCACATGCACACACATGTGCATGTACATACACAGACACATGCCCATGTACATACAGAGCATGCATACACATTAATGCATACCACATATACAGACATGAAAATGGAAGAAAATTAAATAAAAGAGGGACAGTAATAGCTACCTCTGGGGATTTTAGGGATCACATGAGCACCGCAATCACAACCTTATGTCATCCCTTTAAAGCATGCACAGTACTAGTTGGGTCTATTTTTATTTAATCCTCTTAGTGACCTTGATGACCACAATGGCCAGGGATAAATCTAACCTGAACTTGAGCATTTGAACTCCAGAACAGGCCTGTTTGTCCCCTCACAGATGGTGGCAGCATTGTCTGTTGTTCATGACATGACTACTTTCACAAAAACACAACCCTCCACACTCTCATATCACTGGGATCCTACAGTGTCCTGGTATAAAGTATTGTCTCTCTGAGGACCTTGGGAAAAGACCACTATTACTTCAGGTAAGGCATTCTATCTTCAAAGTACAGAAATTTACTTGGGTTTGTTAGGGCAAAAAATAAAAGTGTATCAGGCATCGTGGGGTACACACCTTTAATTTCAGCACTTGGAAGGTAGACCTTGAGTTCAAGACTATCCTGGGCTACAGGCAAAATCCAGTTTCTAAATAAATAATATTTTTTTCAAGACAGGATTTTTCTGTGTAATAGAGCCTGGCTGTCCTGGACTCACTTTGTAGACCAAGCTGGCCTTGAATTCGCAGAGATCCACTTACCTCTGCCCTCTGAGTACTGGGACTAAAGGTGTGCACCACCACCACCTGGCTCTAAACATATAATTTTAAGGGAGTTAACACCTAGAACATAGAGGAGCCCAAGGGCAGGTGAGAAGCTGGCTTCTCTAGATCCTGCAGGTAGGGGAGAAGAGCTTGGGGTGAGGCATCCCTCTCTCCATCTCTCTCCTAGGCAGCATGGCCACCTTCCTGTTTATGCCTGTTTCTCCTGATGGGATTTCTGCTCCCATGAGCACCTGTTAGTTGCATGGGTAATGCGTGTGGAGCATCCACTGGGTGCTAGGTTGTCCAAGCCCTTCTCCCATATTGACTGACACACAGTTCACAATACTGAGCCAAGCAGGACCAACATGGCCTCCATTTTACAGATGAGAAGAGTAAGGCACAGTGAGGTGAAATGTCTTGTATAAGGCATCACAGACTTGGCAATAGCTTTACCCACTGAAAATGCTCATTCTTGGTGAGCCCAATCACTCCCTTCCCGAACTCCACACTAAGGAACTAATCTCAAAGACAGATGCAGACAGATATAGTGGCACACGCCCGTTATCCTTGCACTAGGAGGGTTGCAGGCTCGGGGCCAATCAGATCTACACCAGGAACTCTTGTCTCAAAAAAAATGAAACCACAAACAAGTCTCACCTATAATGATGTCCATCACATGTCATTCCCATCTGGAGCTCATTATATAAACAAATCTCTTGAAGACTAACGTGTGACTATCCTCTGTTGTGGTTATAAATACTGATGGGAAATATTTAAGGTACAAAATTATGAGTAGGGTAAGAGCATGCAGAAGGAAGAACAAGTCTGAGTACTGTAAAGTCAGACAGCAGGGGGCGCTGCTGCATGTGTAAAGTCAGACTACAGGGGTTGTTGCCTGTCCCAGTGTTTTCTGTTGATGGAAATTTAGCGATTTGATTTTCTTTTTCAAAATGTACATTTATACTTGTTGTTGTTGTTGTTGTTTAAAAACACATAGGGTGGAAAGAGAGAACTGACTCACTCCAGTAAGTTATCTTGACTTCTGTACACACATATCATGGCACATGTACACTCATCACACACACACACACACACACACACTAGAGAGGGAGGAAATAATTTAAATTAAAGCAAACATTGCTCAATACAGACTACGCTTTCTAGTCAGTGCACATGGGAGACTGTACATCCTTTGACCGTCAGTGACTTGCCTGGAGACAGGGGTCTAACTACTCTACTTACTGTATTCGATGGCAGTGTAAAGTTCAGTGAAAAACTCTGCAAGAGAGAAAAAGAACATTAAAACTCCCAGGAATGGTTAGCAACCTCCTGAACCTCTGCCTCCAAGCCATAGCAACCCTCCAAGCCATAGCAACCCATAGCAACCCATAGCAACCCGGGGAGGAAGATGCACTGAACCCAGAGATGGGCCCCACCAGAGCCTCTCAGTTCCCAGTCTCAGAACAGTCAGTACAGGAGCTGGGGTGGTGGAGAGCTGTCCCCACAGTGGTGAGTCTTTTCTTCTCCCTCTCCAGCTCCCCAGCCAGGAATAGACTGAAGAGTTCACCAAGGCACTGTAAATTGACTTTTCCCAGAATGCCTTTGGGGGGGGGAGGATTGTGAGAATTTAGAAGTACTTAGTTCAGTTTTCAGCATTGAGCAGATCAGCTGCCCCCAGTGGAATGGTTTAAGCCCTGACTATTAATCACCTTACCGGGAGAGTTAACCAGAGAGAGAAGATGCTGGGAAGCGGGGGACATTCCCAAGTTTGAGCTGAACCAGTCAGGGTTGCAGAGTTGAACTTAACCCAGCCGTCTCTGGGATCCTTTCTGTACCTGCTTACCCTTCCCAATTGTGCACGATCAATATATAAACTTTGCACCCCATCCCCCGACATACTAAATTCCTCACAGATGCCTCTTATTAGGGTCAGATCCTGGCAAGGTCTCCAGCAGCCCCTTTCTGCTCCCCCATCCCTCCCCATTATCCCAGTTTGGACTGATTGACACTTATGTTTTTTGTTTTTGTTTTTGTTTTTTAACAGTATCAGGTTCCTTCCCTGCTGCTGGGAGCAATGGGTGGAGCCTGTCATGGCTTAGCCAGTGGCCTTCCCTGGCCCTGTTTCTTCTTTCTACCTTCTGGACTTTCATTTGTCCTCATTCCTGGTTCCTGGCTGAGGCCTCCTCTAGTCCTCCTTCTGTCTCCCAGCTCTTGAGCACCCGTGCAGCACCTCCAGACTGGATACGTTACTCAGTCAGCAAACATTCGCTAAGTTTTCATATTAAATGTTTTCCAATTCTGGCCCCTCGAAAGGGGCACTTGTACTCAGGTGAGGTCAGGTGAAATCTTAATTAGTCAGATAAGACTAGAGCCTGTGATTGGGCAGTGGAAGGAGGGGGCGGAGCTGAAAGTTTTAGGTGGGGGGGAGAGACAGAGAAGAAGACAGGAGAAACAAGATGGAACCTGAGGGAGAGGATGATGAACGAGAATCACATGACCTTAGGATCCATAAGTAACTGGGGATTTCATAGATAAGACTACTGAGTGATGTAGGGCACATCTGTCCAGTCTAGGTGTGCAGTTTACATCTGTATCAATTGAGTTTTGAGTTCTTTGTGTGGGCATTTTGAGGATTGAGGATTTGCTGTTATAAATCTGGCTGATAAATTAATTACAAGCTTCTGGAGTTTCCATTTTATGGGGTTAGAAGATTAGAGCCAGCGGGGCGGGTGGCCTGGGAAGTGGTTTGGCAGCAGCTTCCCATGTGGGTGGTGAAATAATGGAAAAGATTAAAGCATCCCAAATAACACAGGAGGCCTGAAGTGCCTCAAAGTGCAACAGAGTTCATGGCACAGGAGAGAGAGAGTGGCCAAGGACTCACGAGAAGTCACGGCAAGAACAAGTGAGAACAGTTTCAGCTCCTCTCTGAAAACAGGCATCTTGTTCTGGTCCTGGGTCCAGATCAGAGAGCATGAGGCCAGGTCCCGATCACAGAACCCCACAAGTGCAAAACCAAGAAAATCAACTCAACTGTGAACCGGAGATCACATGGGCTAAGGAGTGGGAGCTTCCCGACTCCACCCCAAAGACTGGATCCTTTATTAAGATGGCCCCAATCTAGTTCATACATCACAATGCTGACTTTGCCCACTGCTCCACCACTTGGTAACAGTGCATTTTCCCTTAACAAGGGAAGCTCCCAAGGCCCAAGCATGGCAGTGAGTCCTCACACAGCTAAGTCAGCTGTCACCAGTACCAGAGTTCTCTGATGACGCTTCCCTAACAACCCACAGGGGTTCCCTGCAACACCTCGGTTTCTGCAGGTGAATCAACAAACTTCTGGACTGCTAGAGCCAGGGTAGCACCTGAGTCTCTAAGGCCAGGGCTCCTTGCTGCCCTTCATGCTGATGACACCCGAGCCTACAGGTGCCCAAGGACACTCGCTGACCACCGTGGTTATGCAGCTGTTCAGACTTATCTCATTAGTAGTGATGTCAGGGGGCCGCAGACAAAGCTGCCTTTGGAGGAGATGGAGGAGAAAGGCTGCAAACAACAAGCGGGCCTTTGCATGCGTTGTTTTTTTGACATTCGGGTGACGAAGATTTTGGCCAATTTCAGAAAGACTTTCATATTTTGTAGAAACAGTGTCATGCTGTCACGGTGAGGAAAAGATGGCACAGAGCCCTCTAGAGATGCAGCTGGCAGGAGCGGGTGGTGCTGAGGCAACCCTGGGCTCCGAGCCACCTGATCTGGGTGTGGATACAGCCTCTGACACTTTGAAGTTGTCGGGTCTTGGAGAAGACGAACTTTTGGGTCTCCATATCCCCACAGCCCCCTCTATCCTGCCAGGCTCAGTTTTTCCATTCTGGAAAAGGGTACTATTCATCCTGCTTACTTCCCAGGAAGAGCCCAAAGGACACACTGTCTGTGGCAGCTCCTCCTAGCCTGCAAATGTTCTGGACTGATAGAGCTCACATGATGCCATGTTCTTTAAGGTCTGTCTAGCACAGAGATGGCACAGGACAGCCACTCAGCAGGTGCTTGTCGGGTGGGATTGTTAGCATCAAGCACCCATAATAAAGAAAACAAATTGTCTATCAGTGCCACAGCTATAGATTGTTTCTAAGGGCCCTTGTGTTGAGGTGTGGTCTTTTGCTATGTACTGTAATATAACTATTGGTCCCCAAGGCCTGGTTGCCCCCCAGGGAATGAGAGAATCTGCACATAAACAAAGTGATGCTTATGTGACCTTTCTTCTTAATTTAAAACTATTGGTTGAATAAAGATGTGGACAGCCTGTAGATGGACAGAATAGAGGGAGATGAGGGGGCGGGGGCTGGGGGGAGGGACCAGAGAGAGTGTCAGAGGAGGATGAAGAGAAAGGGAGAGAAGATGGAGAGAAGATAAGATGCCATAGGGTAAGTGAGTCACGGAAACATGGCCATGAGGGCTGGCCAGTTGGAGTCAGGAACGACACAGATGGAACATGGCAAATCATATCCTGGGGTTATTGGCAGGAAAGTAGACATTGTAGCATAGAGGGTAGATATCTGCCCAGCTCTAATGCTGCTTATTATAAATATAAAAGTTGACTGTCTGTTATCTGGGAACTGAATAATCTAAGGTGGGGTAGAAACCCTAATTTGAGATTAAATTTTTACTACAACACCCTTGGCCTCTTCTGTGGCTGAGTTTCCCTCATGAGTTTACTACTTATGAAGGGAAAGAGGCAGCAGACAGTGACCGCCACGGACACTGCTCTGAGACTTCCCATGAGGGCGGTGCTATTATCCCCGAAGCCCAGGTGAGGATACCTAGCCCAAGGTGAGTTTCCTTCCAGAGGTCAGTGGTAAATACTGGGTTCGGTTTCAGGTCTTCCTAACTCCTGTGCCGCCTCATCTCTTCTCTTTAAATCCCATGTGAGGTCAGCGGTAGTTGCTTATGGTATATGCCCTTCAACATAATGTCCTCCAAGCTGTGACAAACCTCCTTGGAATCTCCTCAGTAAAGGCTGGATAATATTCAGCCAGGAGTATTATATGCACACACATTTATACATACACATATATACTGAATATATTCAATATAAATATTCTACATCTATCCATACACACATATAGAATATATTTAATGTAAGCACTCCATATTTATACACACACACACACACACACATATCGAATGTATTTAATATAAGCACTCCAGGTGCTCATCCACTGTCAGTCACCTGTGTTGTTTTTAGGGAAGTTCACAGATTTTAGTGGCATGGATCCAGAAATGCTGTAGGACATAAACTCTCACAACGTACCCTTTAACAACTCGAACTTGGCTCACACTGACTCGGACGTTATCATATTAATGAGAGAGTCGATCCCATATCTCAACCCATCTGAGACACTCTGCCAAAACAAATCTAATTTCCAGTAATGAGGCACTAAATAAGCATGATTTGGCAAGAGTTTGGTATATATGTATATATGTGTTATTTCTCCTAGAATAAGTAGAAAAAAATAATTAGGGCTTATAAACTAATGTTTATAACCAAAGCCATTCTAATTTTTAAATTGTACATAATATACTATATTTATTATGTTACATACGATTACATTCCTTTATTCTACATATTATACACAAGGCCATTTTCATTTACGTATATAAGGTACTTTAAGCATGTCCTGCGGCCCTACTCTCCTCCCCTTTCACCACTTCCAGGCAGTTTCATGTCTACTTTTAAGCCTACACACACACACACACACACACACACACACACACACACACACACACACGTATATATATGGAGAGAGAGAGATATGATTTTATGTATCTATAAAGTCTAGAACGCATGCACACAAAAAAGGCCCCCTGATTTTCCCCTTGATTTAACAAACTTCCTGGCCAAGTCACAACCAGACACGCATCACACGTCAGTAAGAAAAGGTGGAGCCCACACTGCCGAAAAAGCAGCCAGCAGAAGACTGAAGGAGGACAGATGAGATTGTGGATCTGAACCCAAGGCTTCCTTCCTCCAGGAAATGAAGAGAGTGAACCGCCTCTCCTGTATCCCCGTGGGAGGAAGAAAAGCTGAGCATCAAGGAAAAGGTGAGCTCAGTCCATATTGGATGAGAATCTTTTTTAATTAATATTTTTCACCTAGAAAAATAATGAAAAGCCAAGCTCCAAGACTTTGTTGCAATAATATAAGTTATATATGTATATGTGTAACAAATAATAAGTTACATGTATTGACCTGGGAGACTTGAACCCTAAAGTCTTGGAATTGGTTCACAGTGAGAGAAAGGCCAGGCTGAGAAAAGATGCTAACTCTTACTTACCATCTCTGACAGGCTCCCTGGGCAAGCTTCTCTCTCACTGGCACTGGTGTTCTGTGTCTCCCATTTGTAGGACAGCAGCTGGGAACGATGGGAGGCAGGGCTAGAGGTACTCCCAGGAAAGCCCTTGCCACACCATGTATGGTCAGGGGTGTAGCCAAGCCCTCAGCTGATGAGCATCCCCTGCACACTGCATGTGGCCCCAGTCTTGTCTTCCTTCTCTTTGACTTTATTTTCTGTCCTTGTTACTTTGCAGCAAAAGAAGCCACAAGCTGGCCCGAGAGCTTGGAGCTCTGGCAGCTGCACTCATTAGAAGCAGTGGGTGTCGGTGCAAAGGGATGGCTCTGTAGTTGAGATCGCACACTACTCTTGCAGAGTGGTGTTCCAACCATTCCCTTTGGACAACTCACAACAGCCTGTAACTACAGTCCCAAGGGACCCTGCACGTTCTTCTGACCTCTGAGGACACAGTCACACTACACAGTGTGTGTGTGTATGGG
The DNA here is from genome assembly GCF_011762505.2 of Arvicanthis niloticus. Taxonomy (NCBI): domain Eukaryota; kingdom Metazoa; phylum Chordata; class Mammalia; order Rodentia; family Muridae; genus Arvicanthis; species Arvicanthis niloticus. Next base: position 147,582,408 of record NC_047658.1, read on the forward strand.
GGGGGGGGAATGTGTAGAACAAGAAGTCTGAGGTGAACTGCTCCATCCTCCAGCAGTCAGGCGTCACACTAAATACATCCCTAACCATGACGTGGGCAACGTGACATCCGTACTAGCACAAGAAATGGCTACCTGAGAGGTACTGAGGCTACTCTACACGAGGCAGGATTTTGGCCACGACAATGAACAGCACACTCAGCAGCCCTGGCCAGCCTGGTGACAGGTTTGACTTCCAGCATGACACACTCAGCAGTCCCTGGCCAGCTTGGTGACAGGTTTGACTTTCAGCTCTCATGCCTTGCCTGAGTGCAAGTTTCCTAGAATTGAGGCTTCATTCATGATTTCTGTCATGAGTTTGCCTCTTAAAATAGTGAGTTGTAGGGCTGAGGAGACAGTTCAGTCAGTAGTGTGCCTGCCTAGCACTGAAGGGAGATAGGGAGCAGAGACAGGAGATCCCACATCGCTGGAACTCACTGACTGGCTTGCCTAACTGAACTGACGTGCTCCAGACCCATTAAGAGACTCCATCTCAAAACCTGAGGTGCAGAGAGATAGAGGAAGCCATTTCATATCAAACTGACCTCTAGACCTCCACATGTGCACACACACAGAGACACACACTCACACACACACGTGCACACATGTGCACATGCACACACGCGAGCATGTACACCACGTGTACGAAAGCACACAGAAATAGTGAATTGATAACAAAAAAAGAATTATAATGAATAGCCTGTTCAGTTCATAAAAAAAAAACACCAAGAAAAGACTACAGATAGAGGTAAAGAGAGGTGGGACACAGAACTGTAGGCTTGCCATGCGTGTTGACTTCCACTTGGTGTGCACTCAGAATCACAGGCTGGTGTGAACACAGGCACAGACTGCAGGCTGGCTGTGCACACAGGGCAGTTTGATGTTACACCAGAAGGGACCTGGAATGCCTTCAATTGGGTGAGCTTTTCAGCACACCTGTATACCTCAATCCCATGGGGGCTTAGAAAAATTTCCAATGCCAAGGCCTTCATCTTTACCTTCAGAGACTCTGATTCACCCTGACCAGAAGGGGTCAGGGTGCTTCCTGGATGCTAATGAATAGTCGGGAGCAGCCACTGTTGTCACCAGTGAGTGTGCAAGGCATCGGATCCCTCTACTGAACATGACCTATGTGGCTTCTCTCTCTTTCTGGGGGCTTCCAAAACAACAGTGAGTGTCTAAACTAAAAATACCGGTATCTAGAAGTCACAGAATCAACATAGTGAGACCCGAATGTGACATCACAGTTGCCTCTGTAGGAAGTGGATACATTTACCCAGCCTCCATCTCTTAATCTATAGATTGGATGGTTAATCAACACAACCATTCCAGGCCAGGCTGCTAAATTTTCTTGCAAGACAGAGTTATAGGTGGACCCAGGAACTTTACCAATAGCCAAGCCAAGAACGACATCCTGTTTCCTGTGTCTTGGCTATGGATCTACAAGGCTACTCAGGTCCTTTCTGGCTGTTTTCACAACGTGCTTACCAATTCCCAACTCTCCCTCTGATGGGTACACCATCTCTTAAGAAGAATGGTTGGCACCTTTAGTTAAGTGGTACCTCAGCTTAAGCATCTTACATCAGGCATTATTGCCTGGATGTAGTGGAATGTGCAGAGAAGAGAGTCAAGGGACCAGGCTCTGGGAGACAGTGGGTTGCTCCTCAGGTTTCAGCAACAGGGATTCCTGGACAGTCAGTCTCCTGAGGGTGTCCTTAGGAAAGTGTGCTCCAAAATGTCTCACCCATTTGCCAACTGATCAAGACCCTGGTTCTCGAAGGAGAAAGCGCTTGGTCTGGAGTGAGCCACATGAAGGAAGACTGCTTCAGGGTCTCTCCAGTGCATGCTCAGAAGTGGGTTTGCAGACTACACTTGGAAGTGTTAAGCTGAGGAAAGGGGATGTGTGAGGTAAACAGGCCCTCCTTCTCTGGATGGACATATCTACAGATGCTCCATAATGTAGGAGACAGTTATGCCCAACAGGCCTACTGTAAATTACAAACAGTGTAAGTCAAAACTTCATGGAACATGCTAACCTCCCAAGCCCCACAGCTTGGTAACAATATTACAGTGCCGTTTTGCCAACACTTGTGACCACATGGTGTCATGAAAGAGTATCTTACTACATACTGCTTGCCTAGTCCAAAATGAAAATTAAACATTTGAAAGCATGGCTTCTACTGAATGCATATCATTTTATACTATTGTAAGGTTTTTCCCCCAAACCCTGTTTAGTCTAGTCTTTGTAAGTTTGGGGTTTCTGTATTGGGCCAGAGAGGCATCTCCTTAGAAGCAGTAGAAGGAGTGCCCTTAGTGAGGTTGGGGACTCAAACTCTTATTCTCTGATCATTTACATTTTCCAGTATTTAAATCCAGACACTCTAGTCAGACCAATGATTGTCTAAATGCTAAGTGGCTGCCTAGATTGGGAGAATTCCATATGCTGGGCATCTCATACACAATGGGGTACCTTAGACAGATGCTTGTGGTACCTGTCAAGTCCAAGATCAAGATCCAGCAATGTTGGTGTGAGAAGGGTCCATGTCTGGTTCATGGACAGCCATGTCTTTGCCTTGCTCGTATGGTGAATAGGGAAAGGGAACTCTCATTTCTCAAAGACTCATCCCCTAAAACCATCACATTGGGGCCAGGATTTCACTGTAACACAAATGCAGAACACAGCACCAAATCCACATTCTTTAATGAAGCCATTATTTTTAAACAAGGGTTATCATCTCCCCATATTCTTGCCGACTGGCATTTTACATGAAATGCAAAGTTACTCAAAATAAAAAATACCTTTATATTTATAGATAATGCTTTTCTATTTTTAAAAAAAAAAGAACATTTTTAGATATTTGGAACTTTGATCACAATCTGCAAAGCAAACTTTAAAAAACATCTCTGGCTGCTAAGGGGCCATCGCTTCCCAAACTGTATCAACAATACCAAGAACCCTGAAGAGCAACAGGGCCAAACAGACAGCACATTCTTATGTAGATTTGCTGGTTAACTGTGTTTATGCAATTATTTAAACAGACTGGGAATTTTATGAATACTATGACTGTGTAGAGGGAAATGCTGAGAAAGATACTTTAGAGAAAACAGTGAATACACGGCCTGGCTTCAGCTGTTTGAAGAAGTTTTCCACCCTGGGGGACAGACTCTAGATTCTGCTAACGTACAAGAATAGATCAACCTGGAGTACCAAGCTCCAAATGTGTCCTTACGTCATTTGTCCCAGAGGCAGTTCTTGGGTCTTAGAGCTCCATGACACCCCCAAGCCCGGTCCCACATAAAGGGGACGATAAGCTGAAGGGCTATCCTCAAGCCCCTCTATCCATCCACATGTGACATTTCCAGAAAGACCACTGAGCAATTGAAAGGGCCAAAGTGGGCACCTGGGTCTGTCTGTGGAGTGGACTATTCTCGGAAGCCAGCCTGTGGTTCTTTGCAGGGCCTGTGTCATGTGCAAATCCCTGTGGGCGTTGGCTTCTAGAGGAAAAACTCTCAAGCAGCCCTTGTTGAATCAGAGCCTGTCTTCTGGGAATATGTCACACACAGGCCTAAATACGGGCTTTCATAGGAGCCCCATTGTTGTAGGCTGGCCTCCGCTAAAGCTGTGTGCTTCTGACAACATTCACACTAAAAAGAATTAGCAGTGTGTCACCAGGGTGACAAATGCTGAAACCAACCCCAATTCTCCCCAGATCCTATTTTCCATGTGATTTGCCAATTAGTTACATTTCTAAAGGTTAAAAATACAGAATTTTTATCTGTGTAGAGTGAGATGGGTGACAGATACCTTATGCATCCTGATTTCCATTCCACCCTTGACAGACAAGATAAGGAAAAAATAAAAGCTAATCACGTATACACACATGCACATGTACATGCAACACACACACACACACACACACACACACACACAACCATAGAAGTGGAATCTACCCCAGTGGGCTGATGGGACAAGAACCCTGGCATAAGCTGTCTCTTTTGCCATATGAAGCTCCCTGGGTGTGCCAGCAATCAGGACATGATGGAGGCTGAGGCTTACAGTTCAGAGCCAAGAGAAGAGAGAAGAGGTCTCTCTTTGAAGGGAGAGGCATAAGGTGTGGGGCCAGCACCAGAGTCTGACGATAAGCCACAGTCAGTGGGTTGGCACTGTCTCGATGCCCTGGTTAAGGCGTTGATAGCTGATCCTTACATACATACATACATAGATACATATATACAGACATATATTAATAACAATAATAATACTTGGATGCATTTCTCTCTCATTTCTTCGTCTCCTTCTAGTTTTTGCTCCCAGCACTTACTTCAGTTGGATGTCATCCTCTGATTGGGATATTGTGATTTTTTTTTCTTTAAAGTAGAACCTTTAGCCTTCACACATTCCTTGTTTAAAGTGATGGTCCATCACACAGGGGTTCGGGAGCTCGGGAGCTACACCATCTCTGACAACAACACTCTCCCGCGCTGCCCTGTGTTCACCACCAACCCAACAGGACTTGTAGTTATGTAAACATTATTTTAAAAGTATTCCAACAAATGCTCTTAAAAAGCTAACATACCATAGCTTTTAGCTCATAATGCCCAGAGATGCCTTAATGAAATGCCATTCAAAACTACCTCACTATTTCAATTATACCTTGAGGCATTAAAATTATGTAAACATCACCCTTAACACTTCTCTACAGCAAGTGCAGGGTGTTGAGAATTCTGAGGCCAAGTGGATGGCTGGGTCCCGGTTAACCCCAGCAAAGGTGCCAATGCACTCTAACCTGTCTGGTTACATGTGTGCCACAGACCAACTTATTCCAGAGATGATGGCTCTTACACAACTTGGAATTACTAGTTTTCTTGTAGTGAGATCTGAATTGGTCCTGAGATGGAGTGCTACATCTCACAGATGCTGTTTGAACTGGCTGTCCAGGGGGTGAGGTTTGATAGACCAGGTGCCTTCACAGATGGAGGTTCCTGGAAGCTGGTGGGGAACCCCAGCACAGGTAACATCTAAGCCTCTGAGTGGAGGGATATTGGATGAAGCTGGGTGTCGTCTCAGCAACCTGGGAGTGCTCACTGACAAATGTTCTGCTAGGAGTGACAGTGGGGTTCTCTTTTCTGAATTGGGACTGACAAAAGGGGCACCCCAGAGGACGTAAGGACAAGCAGTGACAGGAAAATGCTCAAGGTCTTCCAACTCCATTACTCGGTTCCCAGGTTGAGCCTTCTCTTTGTGCCCTGGGATGCTACTTAACTATTGGTCCACAGTCTCAGGTTTCTTGATTGGCTTGACTGGGAGAACTACATAAAAGCATTCAGATACACCTGTGAGTAACATCATAGCCACTGCCAATCTTTAATCCTTGATGTCCAGTACTGTCAGAAGGCAGCCAAGTCACCAGCATGGGCTCATCTCATCTATGGAAGCCAGTCCAGAGTTGAGAAAGAGGCAGCTTTTTGCCCCAGGCTGGCCTTTTACCCCAGGCTGGCCTTTTGCCCCATTGGAGCAAAGCTTGGGAACAAGTGTGAAGAAGCGCATCTTGTTTGGTCACTAACTTCAAACTTTGACTTCCTCCAGAAGCTGCAATTGGTAACACCACAGACAGAACCAATGGGCCTCTCTTTCTCCTCCTGTTGGCCAAAGGCATGTACTGTCACCCAGATATATAGTTTCAAGAATGTAGTTTGAGTTTTTGTTGTGGAGAAAAACACTGTACACTGGGGGCTGCTCATTCACAAGTGTTTAAAACATCCTTAATCTCTTTATCTTTCCAGAACTGAGGTGCTACTTTCTCATGTGCAAGGCATCTTGGAACTTGGTGCTGGTGTATCGGGCGTGAAAGCCTTTCTTGTTGATGGTGTCATCCGTGTGGAAGCGAATCATCAGCGAGTCTCCTGCAGAGTAGATTTCCTCTAATGGCTGAGGAAAAGAAAAAAGGAGAGCTGGATTTTAGGTCAATTGGGATTCAGAGGAGGGTGTGCAGAGATGGTGCCTGAGGCTGGCCATAGCTGCCATGCGTTTACCAGATGCTCTGAGAGACATCCCAACAGGCTCCTTCTCAAAGGAAGATACCCTGGGCCCTGCTTTTACAAAGCTGAGCCTACACTCACAGCTATCATATGTCAGGGCACAGGTGGGCCAGGCACTGTGTTGACCACATCCAGATCTCATGCGACACAAACTTCACGGAATCAAGATCATACAGGGTATCAGGACCCACACTCGGGCCTTTCTGACTGTGAAGTTTGTTCCATGGATCTCCTGCTCTGTGATTTTTAACACTGTGATGTGTCTGCCAGAAAACCTGGAGAAAGACCATTGTTCAGTCTACATTCTGTCGTGGCCAACAAGTGGGTGGAGCTGCTACATTTGTCAGGAGGCTTCTGCCAGGTCGTCTGCAAGGTGGGAGCCAGATGCCACGGCCACTGCCTGCCAGATCCTGAGGATGCCAAACAGGGCTACCCACTAATTATGACCTCTAAGGGGATCCTTTAAAGGGAGGTCTCATTTGCTTCTTTCTTTTGGGGAGGACAAAGAAAGAAGGATAACCATTCAAAGACATGATTACTGGGCTAGATGTCTGTTTTATACTAGGAGCAGTGGTGACTCCAGAATGATTTGCATATGCCCAGGCATTGGCAAAGAAGCCTGCATGCTCAGCAAAGACAATGGCTGAAGCCCAGGGCAGATGGTGGAGAGTGTGATGTGTCTAAAAAGCAGCCAGGGCATCGGTCTCACCGGTTCCTATATGCCCACTGAGCACAGACTGTGTGTCCACCCTGAGGCAGGTGCTGGGGATACAGTGAGCCCAAGAAGTGGGCAATACAGAGGAAAGTAATGACCTTGATATTATGTTTATACCAAGAATGATTTGTAATCTTCAAAGACACTTGGTTTTGCTTAGAAGAAGAATCGTAGATAAGCCAGGTGGTGACACATGCCTTTAATCCCAGCCCTTGGGAGGGAGAGGCAGGTTGATCTCTGTGAGTGTAAGACCAGCCTGGTCTACAGAGTGAGTTCCAGGACAGCCAGAGCTACACAGAGAAACTTGTCTTGAAAAACAGGAACAACAACAACAAAAAGAATTGTGAGTATAGGGGATATATACAAATATAATGAATTCATAAAGCCCAGATAAAAATTAAGAGAAATACTCCTTTGAAAAACAGAGACAAAGGCAAAAGAATAAAGTCCTCTTCACTGATAATGTCCTTTGTGTGACTGGAAAACACCTGGCTGCCTCCCAACCCGTCTCTGGGGATTCCCCTTTCCTCTCTGTCCTAGTCAAACAGGCTCCTGGCTGTGGCTCACAGTGGTGGGACTAACTAGGACTCCAGCTCATGTATGCTCTTCACACATCCAGAGGTGGCCTGGACATCCCTCAGACTCACCCCCGAGCCACAGAAGCGGCCGAGCCTGGGTGCCGAGCTGTCATACCCATCGTAGGCCTCCATGAAATCGTAGCCACAGTCAGCTTCCTCCTCAACTTCAAAGGTTCGGAATACCAGCTCCACGCCATAACCATCTTCTGCCACTATCACCCAGTCACAGCGGGCCTGGCTCGGGTAGTTGTTGTCCCCAAACTGGGCATGGGAATAGAGCTCTTTGGTCTGCACTTCAGCCTTCAGTCTGCCCCCACACTCTGCAGCAGAGAGAGAGGACAAAGGCTTACCCTCTCCCCTGGCACCCAGAGTCTGGACATCAGCCCACTGCTTCCCTCCAGCATCTCCACAGTCTGTTGTGTGCCTTTCGGGAAGGGGATAGGCAACCTCACCATCCTACTGTATCAGGAGCAGGCAGAGGCCAGTGGGGCATAGGGCAGGGTTCCCTGGAACATCCAAACTGGCCCCAAGAATGCTGCTGAGAAAGACTAGCTACTCCTTCTTTCCCCACTAATCAAAAAAAAAGGAGCTGATGAGTAGGTTGCCTGACTGTTTGCAGGGATGTGACTGATCTGACTACTTTAAGCCTTGGAGGGACTGGAAGCAGAAAGGGCTCACACTAGTGCCAGGGTATACTGTAATTTGTGGCATCTGCCAGCAGAGGGCAATAAAAGCATATCAGAACTGCAACTGAGCCCAGCAACAGGGAAACCTTAATCTCTATTGAAGGGGACTACACTGTGGGGTTGGGAGTGGAGTGGGGTGAGGTGGGAGGGGAGAAGTCGGGGATGGGGGAACTCAGTGCTGCTCTTGCTGTGGATTGTGGGCAGTTTTGGTTCTTCATCCCATCTGGAGTTGGTTACCAGGGTGGGCCTGGCCCCATCCAACTTGAGTCCTTATTTCTGTCTTTACTTCATGTCTGGCCTGACTTTCAACTCATGAGACATACAATAAGCACAAGAGGGCAAGATGCCTCCTTTCCTACCTGCTGTGCTACCACCAACACCCCTCCATCCCAGCACCTTTCCACCCCACCATCTTCCAACCCTTTACCCCACCATCCCTCCAACCCTTTACCCCACCATCCCTCCAACCCTCCACCCCACCATCCCTCCAACCCTCCACCCCACCGTCCCTCCAACCCTCCACTTCAGCACCCCTCCATCTCACCACCCCTCCAAACTCTCCACCCCCACACCTCCATCTCCTCACCCCAGCACCCAGTGACCTGCCACTTCACAACTGAACTCAACCATTGACAAGACACAGGTCAGAAGGAACTTGGGCAATTTGCACCCAGTACCCCCAGACCTTTCTTCCATTTGCCCTCTGACTGGGGTGACTATAGCCTTGTGGTTCTCAAGCTTTGTCCTGTCCCTTGGGGTATCCCAACACTCTCCCTTTATTAAAATCTGCAAATATGTCCCAAGTATGTCCCATCTCCCCAGAGCGCCTATGTTTATCTTACTTTGCTCTGTGTGTATGCGTTCTCTGTGTGCAGGTATGCATGTGTTGCATGTGCTTGCAGTGTCTGTGGAGGCCAGAAGAGAGTATTGGCTCCCCTGAAACTGGAGTTACAGGCAATTGTAAGCTGTCATGTGGGTGCTGGGAATCAAGCCCAGGTCCTGTGCAAGAGCAGCCAGTGCTCTTAACCACTGAGCCAATTCTCTGATCCAGAGCACCCAGAGCTCCGTCTGAAGGGACAAGAAGGTGAAGTCCCTCCTCAGTGGACCTAAATTCCTGTGGAGGAAGCATAGATCCTTAAGAGGCTAGAGAGGGTCTCATGAAGTGTGTGGTATCTGGCTAAGCAGGGGAATCTATACCTATATATTCCTATTTATAAATATATTCCTATTTAGACATAGGGACTGCCATTCTGTAAGCTCTGAGCCCTGTTTTCTGGCTCTGATTTAAGGCAGTGGGATGGGGCTGGGGGAATGGGGTAATTAAAAAGAGTCATGGTGGGAAAGGGGGCTAATAAACAGAATGGCACTATCCCAGGATCATGACCTGCTCAGTACCACAAACAGAAGCCTGAAGGTTCTTGGTTAGCCTCTGACTCTGCCACAACTGAATGCCAGGACCAAAGGGCCTACACTCCTCACAGGGCTAAGGCTGAAATGGCAGAGTGGAGTGTTCTTCCTCATTGGCCTTCTTACACTTAACAGTATAGGCAAGTTAGAAGCACACACATTTTCTCCCAAAGGACCTGGCAGAGCTACTGACGTTTGGAGTGTGAGGGAAAAAAAAAATGACAAGAAAAAGCAACCTTTTCCAGAAGTGGCCCCTCGAGAGTAAAATGGCTGCTCACTTTCATTCAGTTTTCAGACCTTTGCACTTCACAAGCCAGCAAAATGACACAGTTGAAAAGGGAGAAACGCAGGAGGGAAACAGGAAGGTGGTGGTGGTGGTGGGGAATGATGGCCATACAGCACCAACCAAGCATAGCCCACATCCAGTTTTGTCAAGTAAGACAGAGTAAGAGAGCAGCTGTTTGACCTATGGCAGCTGCCCACGCTTCTTCAGCCAGGACCTTTGAGCTCACTACTCCCTCGCCCTTCCTGAGCCTGTGAGATGCTCAGCCTAAAGCCATCAGCCCCGCACCTGTGCTGTGCACGGCCTGGAAGCCTTTCCTCTGCACCGAGGCATCCGAGTAAAACCTGAGGAACAGGCTGCTGCCTGTAGCCACCACGGGATCCGGCTTCTTGCTGCCACAGAAGCGGCCGAGGATGGGGGCCAAGCTGTCCGTCCCGTCGTACAGCTCCAGGTGGTCGTAGGCACATTCCTGATGCTGCTCAATCTCAAACTCACTGAATGTCTGGGGAGGGGAGAGCAGAAAGTGAGGCAAGGATCTGGCATTGAGAAGGGACGGGCACCCAGGCCCTGGAGGTGTCTGCCTACATTTTAGGGGCGCCCACCATTGCCACGATGATACAACATCCGGTCCCAGAGCCAGCTGCCCAGATTTACTTCTTCCCACCCTTTCTCTAATGCTGGGAGCCAGCTAGTGCTGAGTGCTCACCCATGCTGGCAGCTGTGTTACAGGCTTTACAAATGTCCCCTCATCCAGTCTTTGCAACCCTGTCCAGTGCACAACCCCTGAAGAAGACATCAGATGACATGGCCAGCAGCCTCACTGGCAGAGAATGTATGTAACCCACGACAGGTGTCACTGTTGGCCTGTGCCCACTGCCATACACTTGAAATCACAGTGGCTTTGAACAAGGCCAGGCTGTTCTGCCATCGTCCCTCAAAGTGGTTGACATTTGTTGGGTGTTTTTTCCATTCCAATAAATGATGAAAATTTTCTCACTTAAATTCTAATGAGGTTATGAAGATTTATTATTATCCCAAGCGAGCAGAAGGAGAAACTGAGTCATAAAGACGCCAGTTGGCTTGCTTAAATCTGTTCAGCTGCAGTAAGAATTGAACAGGACCCAGAGCCAACTTTCTGCAGGTCACACTGTTAACCATAACGAGATTCTGCTGCCTCCTTTCTCCAGTCCTTCCCTCAGAGACTGTCCCCGGTTGTTGGCCTGAGGAACTGAACAGTTTCTGGCCATATACAGCTTGTTGGGTGCTGGGTAGATGCCTGGCTGGTAGAGAGCCTGCCTGTGCTGTCATGATGAGCAGGGAGTGTTAGGTGAAGGCTTGGGTGGGGATAGAGTGGGAAGGGGGAACGCTGGTTGTGTGCAGGGGTCACTTTATATTAACAAAAGACAGAGTTCTGTCCACATGCTCACCAACCATTTTCAAGGAAGTGGGTTTTTTTTTTTTTTTAATAATTCTTGTATGCATACACCTCAGAGAGAGGCTTCCCACTTTGCAGGTTTGAGGTCCCATCCCCAGAGAATGCCGTTCTTCATGACTGGCAGGAAAGGACATTGTGAAGCAACAGAGCATCCTTCCAGCAGATGGCAGTCTAGGGCAAAGCTGGCCCTTCGAAGGCACTCCTAACTCACCCTCATCCGGAGTCTGCACTGTTCTGAGGGACCCAGGGCAGAAGAAAGCAGTTTCTACATAGGCAGCATACGGCAGGTACAGGAGGAGCCTAAGGAGCATGCCCCAGGGTTTGGGGTCCCTTCTGCATCCATGATGCCTTGGGAACCTGTTAATTTACCCGTGTACAGCAGGAAACACCCTGACATGATCATCTACAAATCACCCTTTCTTCCTCTGCTCTCTTCCCTCTTCCCTGCGTTGTTCAGTATGTCGTTCATAAGGTCCATCTTGCTCATCTCAGCAGTCTGAGGTGTGTGTGTGTGTGTGTGTGTGTGTGTGTGTGTCTATGAGGGTACATGTGCATCTGTGTGTGTCTATGTGTCTGCAAGTGTTCCTGTGTATGTGAGTGTGCATGTTTGTCTCTGTGTGTGAGCGTGTTCCTGTGTATGTTTGTGTGTATATATGTCTGTGAGTGTGCTTCTGTGTGTGTCTGTGTGTCTGTGTGTGTGTGAGATTGTTCCTGTGTGTGTTTGTATGTATATGTTTCTGTGAGTGTACATGTGCATCTGTGTGTATCTGTGTGCCTGCAAGTATTCCTGTATGAGTGTGCCCCTGCATGTGCTGTGTGTGTGTGTGTGTGTGTGTGTGTGTGTGTGTGTGTGTGTGTGAGAAAGGTGTTTTGCTTTGTTGTTCTGTAAATAAAGACATGTGCTGTGTGAGACCACACATCAGATATATAGGTGAGACTTTACACGATTTGCAAGGCAATTGTCTTTAACTGAAGGATGTTAATTCGCTGATCCTATTGTTAATTGATAAAGATGTAGATTGCAAAGAAGTATGAATAATTGTATTTATTCTATGTGAGTGATTTAAGTAATTAAAAAAAAAAAAAAAGGTAAGCCAGGTGGTGGTGGCACACGCCTTTAATCCCAGCACTTGGAAGGCAGAAGCAGGTGGATCTCTGAGTTCAAGGCCAGCCTGGTCTACAGAGTGAGTTCCAGGACAGCCAGGAATACACAGAAAAACTCTGTCTTGACTTCTAAGGAGATTCACAAATTTCTTGAGTGGGAACAGGGGACCTGAGGACCCATGGCCTTCCCTCTCAACATTCTATGTAAATTAAGCCTTTTGTCTTTGTTTTCTTCTTCAAGAGTAAAATATTCTATTAGAGATCAGCTCTGGACACAACTGAGTCACACACAGCACTGCAGGCCTGCGTGGTGGCCGCCACTCACACAGTGCTGCTGTGAGCAGTGCCGTTACAGAGCTTTGAGCATGCGCCCTTCATCTGCTCAGAGCACCCACTGCAAGATTCACAGCATCTCCCCATTTCCCAACAGGAAAACTGAGACCTGGACATGCTCCATGAACCCATGTCTGCCTAATGCCAAAGTTTGTGCTCTTAACAAACTAATGAGGTGACTCACAATTTTCACCCTGTGGCCTGCAGTTGATGAAATATTCCAGGTACATTCCTTCCGGCTGGGGTATTTGTCAGGCCAGTTGGGGCTCATCAGGGTCCCCTCTGCATTGCTGATCCTGTATGCACAGCCAGCTGGAGGTCACAAGGGGACACACAGAGGGGTCATTCAGCTGGAGGCAGCAACACAGGGGAGTCTTAAGGTCAATAGCCAATGCAGTCAGCCTGCATCTGGTGTGACCTGGCATTGACTTTGCTTGAACCAGCACGAGAGGAGAGACATTTCAATGACTATGACTGTCTACAGTGGCGGTTGGCACTGGGGTTAGCGTCCCATGTAAAAGGCCCAGAGACCACCCATGGTGAATTGTAACAGAGATCCCCATGCAGTCTTTATGCCTTTCCCCCATCAGTCCCATCCAGGTCACCCACTATCATCCCGGAGTGGTCCATGGCCTGCTTGGTGACAGTATTTTTAGCTTTGTCTTCCTCCGTGGTAAGTGGTTTGCATGCAACTGCTCACTTAATTTCCCCAGTCTCCAAATAAGGAAACGGAAGGAGGCAGGAGGTCTTCCATCCTCCCTCTCCCCTACTGCGGCCAGGGCAGGGCAAGGCCTGAAGCTGTGTTTATCACAGATACACAAACTACCTTCACTGGGCAAGGGAAAAGCTAAGGGCAGGCTTTCTTCACAGTGACGGTATATGCAAAGCCATCTGACTCTGGAAGACCCTCAGCAGACACTAAAGGCAAAATTCCTTCTACTTCACGCTCAGTCCTACATGTGGCGACGTTACGATAAAGACATGGGCCTGATATTTATTGCCACTTAGAGTACACAGTATAGACCATCCTGTCTCAGACACTTCCTAGGCAGGCTTTAACCCTTAGAGAACCCTTAGGAAAGAGGCATGTTTACCTTGCTTGTCACAGAAGAGGAAACTGAAGCTCAGAGTATTTAAGTAGCTAACTGAAGGTTGCACAGCGAGGGGATGGCAGAGCCACGATTTAGATCGATGTGTGCTAATTCTGAAGCCTACTGAATTAACTGGTCACTCATAGTGGCCTCCTGAAGAGAACAGCTGTCCCCCAGGAGGGTCACCAGAGTGGTATCCTGCCGGAGGACACCTAGACTGAAGATTCAGACAGAGATCTCATGGCATTCTGCAGATGGTAGCTCCCCAGGCTAACTCTCACCCAAGCCTCCATTCCCCACGCACACACCTGGGAAAGTGGATGCAGCCGCGCACACAGTACCCACCCCGCAGCTCCTGCTCACCCTCTTTACAGTCGTGTCCATTCTCGTGCAGCCGATACCCGTTCCTGCATCTGCACAGGTAGCTCCCAAACGTGTTGACACACTCCTGCTGGCAGCCGCCATTGTCTTTGGCACACTCGTCTTTGTCTGCTGGGATCAATGGACTCTCCTGAGAAGAGCTGCCAGCCTGCCACTGTTCCTCCGAGGCTCAGAACCTGCTCAAAAGTGGCTTCCTCCAGGGAGCCTCCCAGATCACAATCCCTTAAAGGGGTGTTGGTCTCAGAAGGAGCATCTTTGTTTGGGGTGTTTGGGGGGGATCCATTGGTCTCTTGGGGGCTCTCTGTGCTGCTAAATCACTTTTGTGTATGGAACATATGTTCTTGTCTTGCTTCCCACCCAAACCAAGGAGCTCCCGGGAGGACAGGCTCTCATGAACCGCAACAGCAGCAATAACGAAAATGCCTAACACATACTGAATAGTAACCACAGGATGGGCCCCTGACGCTTCTTTATCTAAGTTATTGTCATCTACGTTAATTCCCACTAGAGATTAGAATAGCATAGCTGCACCCCAGCAGCTTACACGCAAAGAAACAGGCCGAGGCAGCTCACACGCCCAGTCATTCAACAAGAAGTAGATTGCGACTCAAAGGTCTGGACACACACTGTCCCGTGTGTGTGGAGAGGGAAGGGCAGGGCAGTGATTGAGGTTGTGCCCTCCCTAGGATGCTGCAGGGGGAAATGAATGGGAATGGGGGAAGCCCGCGGGAGAGTGTCTAGCCCCCCAGGAAGTGTTATTTGCTATCATCACAGTCACATGTGACCTCCAGTGTTGGCTCTTATCCTGTGATTCCTGAGGCTCTGACTGTGTGTACTCTTCCGTGGCCACCTGCCTTCTGCAGTAAGTGAGGTTCTGTCTCCACTCCATCCCCCCCCAACCCCCTGCTTTTATCCCACTCTATGTGTGCCTCGGGGCTATTGGGTCACCTTTCCCTCACTACTCTCTTGCGACTCTAGACATGGTGTCCTAGTTGTTCATTCTGTAGCTTCATCCTTGTATTTCATGGGGACAACCAAGACCCCAGCCACAGCCCTTAGATGCAAATTGACTGTCACAGCCCAATACAGGCCTCTCCTCCTCCTCCTATCCCTCTTCTTCCTCTTCTTCCTCTTCCTCTTCTTTCTTCTCCTCCTCCTTTTCCTTCTCTTCTTCATTCTCCTATTCCTCTTCCTTTTATCCTCCTCTTCTTCCTCCTCCTTTTTCCTCTCCCTCCTCCTTTTCTTTTCCTCCTCCTTTCCTCTTCTTTCTCTTCCTCCTCCTCCTTTCCTCTTCTTCCTCTTCCCCCTCCTCCTTTCCTAGGTCCTCTTGCTGACATTCATGGATTACTACCCTCACATATAGCTTCTCTGACCCTGGGTTCTGTGTGCAAGCATGGGACTGTACCACTCATCAGAGCCTTGCATCTTCTCCTCTGAGGAGATTCCCAACCCTCTCAGCTTCATCCTGCCTGGCCTGGTTTGACCACATGGCATTTGTAGGCCTCCTTGCTCAGAACCTACAGAGAACTTTACATCCTGGTTCAATGGCTCTCAAGATTCAGCCACTATTCATGGTTCATTAGGACCAAGCCTGCCTGACCTGGCCCACCTGTGGCCTCCCCAGACAGGCGTGGTCCCTACCAGTCTGGTCTTATCTCAGTCTTTGAGAACACTGAGACCTCCTAAATCCAAGTTTATGACATCCCCTCTTCTCCAGACTTTGGTCACTTTCTTTCTAGGCATACTAGCTGTACCTCAGCCCTTCAGATCTGGCCCAGGCCACATGTATCGTGCAAAGAGCCTTTCCCCATTGCCTCAGACCCCCTCTCTTCCAAATACTAGCCCTTGTCAATCCTGACCTAAGTTGAGTCTTAGTAAGATGTTGTCTTTCTGGCCTTCCCAACCAGGAAGAAGCTTATACAATGCTAGGTACCATCCAGGCATCCTCTGAACTCAGGTCTGTGTTGTGCCCAAAACACAGAACAGAGCTTGCTCAGTGAGAGACTGCCTGGTTCAAAAGTCAGAGACAGAACGCCGAGTGCCCGTAAAACCAACAAATAATAGACCTGCTTCAATGCTGTGCACTAAGACTGAGAGATCCAAAAACCCCACTGAGTGGTTCATACACCAGTGGGATGTGACCAACAGGACCTACTACATACTTTGTGGTGTCCTTGAATTCTGATTTCTGGCTCGTAGAACCTAGAGTAAAAGTTCTTTGTTTCAAGCTGCACTTGATATATGATAACTTGTTGGGGTATCCCTAGAAGATGAACTGGGCCCAGTATAAAGGCTGCTATCGGGGTAAGAGATGGAGAGGAAGCTGGAGAAGGCGGGGAGGAGGCTGCAGGAACCCAGAGTTCAGGAGCCTTACGAGCCTCTGCAGGCCCGCCCCACCTGCCTGAGAAGAAGTGAGCCCTGAAGCCTCGCTTGGAGACGGTGTTGTCAGACTTGAACTCCACACGCATATTGTTGCTCTGCGACGTGATGACCTCCGGGGTCTCAGAGCCACAGAACTTCCCATGAAGCTTGGCATCTGGGGACAGGCCGCTGCGCACCTCTACGAAGTCATACTTACAGACCTGTGAAGGAACAGGGACCAGGGCAGTATGCTGCCCCTCAGCTACTCCATCTATGTATCTCAGGAGCATTGATGTCACCTCCCCCTCTGTGCCCTCTTGACACCATAGTTGTGGTGTCCTCGGACTCTTGGATTGTAGCTTCACCCTTGTATTTCATGGTGACAGCTAAGACGCCATCCAGAGTACAAAACAGATGCCACAGCTCAGAACAGCCCTCTCCTCTCCCTCCTCCTTCTGGAAGTCCTCCTGCCGATAGTCATAGGTCCTCATCAGAGGGAGGACCCATTGTATTTTATAATTGTGTGAAATATGCCTCCTCACCCCCAAACTACACCCTTCCCCATGGGCAAATGGGCCCAAGCAGTCTTAAAGCTTGAGTCCTCTGGATTGTCACTATGTCGGTGAGCACCAGAGGGTGACAGGGACTTTGGCCTTCAGCTGAGGCTCTGTGAGGCCCCACTGCCTGGCAGCATAAGGCAGGATCCCCACTTGCTTCTCTACTCATTTATCTCTTGGGCAACCTTAAGGTGTGGCTTCAACAATGGGCCCCTGCTGTTAGGAGGTGGCAAAAGAGGGGACAGCATGGGAGAAAATGTCTTCACACCATGGCCACCATCCAACTCTATCATAGCCTCCTGCAGGCAAATTAATGGCCAGGAAGTAAATGACTTTTGTCTGAAGTCACCTGGCTCAGCAGTGATAGAGCTGGAACTAGAGTCCACATTACCTCATGTGCCTACTTTGAAAGAACTTACTTTGAAAACAACCTAAATGCTGCATGTCTGCTCAGTTCCTTTCAAATGTCTAGTTTGTTTTTCTGGAGTACTCACTTTGAGATTAACCTCGGTGAGCTCTAGAGCCTTCCATCCACTGTTTTCCCCCCTTTTGTTTGTTTTATGTTTAAAGATGTGTTTTATTTTTAGTTATATGTATGTGTGTGGATTTGCACACGTGAGTGCAGGTGACCAAGGAGGTCAGAAGAGTTATGTGCAGTTGTGAGCTGCCCTATGAAGGTGCGTGGAATTGAGCTTGGGTCCTCTGTAAGAGCGGTACTTTCTCTTAAGTGTTCAGCCACCTCTTGAGCCTCCTGTCTCGGGATTTTGTTGTGGATGTCTCTCTGGATAAGGACTATGGCTGGGTAAGGGCTGGCTGGCCTGCTGCTGCTGTTAAGGTGTCAGTCCCAGCTGGGATGTGGCAGGGGTACATGGAGAAGTACATGTAGTCCCAGGGACTCATACTATCCCCAGGTGCAGACATAGGATGTTCCTGTCACCACTCTGGCTGTGGACTACTATGTAGCCTTCCTCTAACTTGGTTATCCGTAGCCACTTCCAAGAGAAAGGAACAGGATGTGTTTAGTATTCTTGTCTGCTGCTGGTCCTCGGAGCCTCTGCTGGACACTAGCCAACTCCCAGCTCCTCTCATTGGAGTTTAGATCTGCCCTGACTGCTCTACCCCCAGCTCCTGCTCTTTTATTCTTGACCCCATCTTCCTTGGACTCAGTAAAAAGGGCACAGAGAGAAACAGATGTGAAACACGCCCCCTTCTCCACAACCCCCAGCTCTGCCTAGTCTGCACCCCAGGTCTCCACCAGTGGTAGCAACTTCACCCAGGCCACCCTGATGCCTGGAGAGCCTGTTCTAGTTCTGAGTCACTTCTCAACAGAGCCACAACCCAGTCACAAAGGCAGACACATCAATCACGGGGCTGAGACGTACGTCATTGCCTTCCAGCTCAAAGGCTTCGAACTGCAGGGAGATGCGGTACTGCGTGGGGGCCACCACCTGCCAGACACAGTTCTTGTTTGTGGGGTACTCCTTCGGCCATCCAGGGCTGGTGATGGTGCCGTTTAGCTTGGTAATGAATCCACCACAGGCCACTGCATGGAGGGAAACATTTTAGATTCATTTGTTTTGGGTTCCAGGTGACTGCAATTTCCCCCAGGCATCAGGAAGACCTGCTGTCCTTTAGTAAACAGGAAGAAGTTAGACAGTCTGAACAGACTCAGGTTGGAGGAACTAGTTGAGGACATGTCTACTGTTTTTTGAGTGATGGCTGCACATTTGACCTGTCAATCAGTGGCACAGTCAGTGTCTCCACAGGTCTTGGACCAAAGGAGAGTTAGAGATGTCTGCGTCAAGCTCCCCACCATGCCTGGCTTTTGTGAGCATTCATGTAGGTGGTAGGTGGGTAAGTGGGCTGAACCCAGGCCATGTGGGAAAGGCTATCAACTGAGTCATGCCAGAGTGATCATAGTTCCTTGTGGTCTTGCCATGACAACCACATGAATGTTACACACTCACAGCAGGCGACAAGCTGCAGCCTGTGGCTCACAGTTTCAAGGGTGGCTGGAACCTGTTATGTTTGTGATTGTCCCCCCCCCACCCTCCCCCCGCTTGTTTCTGCCTCAGAAAAGTAGGCATCTCTTCTGCACATTGTTGTTATATAGCCAACCACCTGCCCATCTCTGTCCCCACTTCTTAAACTTGTCTCTCATCCCCTGTCATTTCAACTTGACAGATCCAACACCAACCTTCACATGTCTTCTTGTCGGCAGCCAGCTCGTAGCCAGGGTCACAGGCACATGTGTAGCTGCCGAGTGTGTTTACACAGCGCTGCTCACATCCACCATGGTCTGGCCAGGAACACTCATCCACCTCTGTGGGGAGGGAAGGTGACAGGGCTAAATTGTCACCAAGATGTACAGTCCACTTCCTCCCTTCTGTATCCTAGGACTCTCGGTACACTCCTCTATGACAAGAGCTACTTCTAGTAACTCTAAAAACTCCCTTGTCTACACTCAACAGTCATATGCAGCTACAGTCAAGGGTGAGATCCTGATCACATAAGCAGGGGCATCTAGTTATCCAGAATGGAAAAGACCAGGCCTGGAGAATAGATTTAAGCAAGATACCTATCCAGTATACATGACTGGCTTTATAAATCTCACCAGGTTCCACACCAGGGGCTTCACCATTTTAGTGCCACAGAACTTCTTAGGGGCATTCAGTAAAGGACGATGCATTCTAGATGAAGATGTACTGGTCTCCTTACAGAACTCGAAGTCTGCTGTGAAGCATTTTTTTAAGTAGAAATTCTTAAGACGTTATAGAAAACGCTGGGCTCTCAGGTTAACTACCATACTTGGGAGAAATTGTTGGGTAGGCAGGGGGTGGGTAGCCTGAGACATTCAGCACAAGCGCGTGTCCAGTAGTGTGCTCAGGGCGTGAAACAACAGTGTGTCAGATACCATGAGCTCTGACCATGGACGGAACACAGGAGTCACCGGAGAATCCCTCAGGAGGTGTTAGCTAACAAGTCACTGAGGTAAGGGAAATCCTCAGCACTGCCCATCTCTAAGACAAGTATTAGAGATAACAGGAAAATCATGTATGTCGGTCCATGATAGATAGCACAGAGGGTATGCTCTGCCTTATCCAAAAAGGTCTAATGGAGAGACCACTCAACATCATTAAAAATGCAAAGTGGGCAGGGCAGGAAGGGGCGTGCCGATCTGTGGCGCCCGAGGAATATAGAGGCAGAGGAAGTATGAAGCTGTTGGGCAAATCTTGAAAGATCGGATTACACAAGAAAATGAAAGAAATCAGAATGGCTAAGGGTTGGGAACAGCCTGAAAAGCTAGATAGCCAACCTCACCACCATGGGTAGGACCTCTTTAAAAATATCCTCGATGGGTAGCTTCTCAGACTCTTGCCTACTGTTTCTCAGAGGTTTCCTTGGGTTGTCTGGCTCCACAAACTCTCAGCTCATTGGCCCTCCACAAACGCAACGCTTCTCTATTCTTCCCTCTCTGCTTCCCTCTTCTGACTCAAATGAACCCACGTTCTGCCTTCTTCCTTGTCTGTTCTGCTCACATTCCTTACCAGTTTGATCACAAGGTAGCTTGTCAATACCCCAGTGTTTCGCTCAGTGGAGAGCACACAGAGTAACTCTAAGTACCAGGTATTCTTGGGCTCAACAATGGCTGAAATGAGTTGGTCATTGGGTGCCAAAAGATACTGTAGGCAGGGAGGTGAAGTTGTCTGTGGCCATTAATAAATGTACCAGGAAGCATTGTTCAAGCAACTATTCACTCACTGTGTTGAAATATGCAAAGCACTTTCTTAGGCATCTAAAATATTTTTCAGAAATTTTGGAATAAGAGAAATATGTAGGATAATATGGAGCAATAGAAAGAGTCCCAGCTTCCAGGTGAGCTGGGTCAGGTTGGACCAACGGATATGATCCAGTCACACAGACTTGGATGCCAAGTTGTTTAGATTCTCTGAGCCCTCCTCCACTTTTAAAACAACAAGAGCAGCCTTGGCTTTTGTGGTGATTGAAAATTATGCCCATGGAGAACTGGTATATTGTCTGTGCAAAGTGGTCACTTCAGACAACTCTGATGTAGTTTCTTCACCTTCAGGAGTTGGAAAGATGAGGATGGGAAGGCTAGATGGAGAAGCAGCCTGAACGAAAGGACAGTGAGCAGGAGGCGAGGAGAGGGGCAAGGGCTTGTGAAGGGAGGGGCTGCAGTATGGGTCAGTGAAGAAGGAACAGACAGACAGGAGGGACAGGGGATCACCATTTCTTAGCCTAGTTATTGCCAGATGGAGGGAGAGAAGCTAGTGGAATGGGCTTAAAGCAAAGAAAACTCTATTCCTGCAGAGACAAAAGGACACGTTAGCCAGGGAGCTGGAGAAAAGCTTCAGGGCAGTGGGTTGTGTTGTTGTCCGTGGCACCACATCATGGTCAGTAAGTGGCAGGCAAGCAGGCACCATTCTTGCCAGGGGCTGGCTGGTTACATGGCCTCCACAGTGCCACTGGCCCACTGGCTCATGCTCATTCCAAACAGGGCGCACCTTCTAAGGAGATCTGGGATCATGCAGGTAAAATGGGCTACAACCAGAGCTTAGCTGGGTCTGGCTACATCTCTGGCTTCTTTCTACTCTCTAGGCACTCAGGAAAAGAAGGAGCCATTCTGTGGCTCAGTAATGAGGTCCAGAATATATCTTAAAAGAACTTTAGAGAGAGTTAAGGAACATTAGAGCACGCCCCAGGGCTCTGAAGAAATACCTAGAAGAAAGCCTCCCCCACCCTGCATCCCCTATGGTCCCTCTGCACTGGAATGATATTGTGTAGGGATTCAAGATGGTTGTCACACCCCTTGGACCAGCCAAGCCTCGAATGCCACCATCCTCTCTTGAAATAAGCAGAAGTGTAAGGCTCTGCTGCTGCCTAGCCAATTGGCTCTAAGAGGAGCTGCCATCTGGCACTAGGAGATCAATGTTGAGGCCAGCTGGCACCCCTGCCAGTGTTATGGGCCAGCTGGGCCCCAGGCAAAGGCTGTTGCCAACTGGCATCAAGGCACAAGGTTCTCTGGCTCATGCCAGCTCTGCCACAGGCTTTGTGGTTATGCTTCCAGTTCCCTCCTTCTGGCAAAGACACATGAGCCAGATACTGCGCTCTGGGGCATCCTCCTGTGGCCTTGATGGTCAGAGGAAACTGGGTGTTAAGATTTTACTCTTCCCTGCAAGCCACAAAAGGGAAAAGCAGTAATCTCACATGGAACCCAACAGCTTACAAAGCATCTCCAAGCCATCGTCTCACAGGAGCTTCACAACTCAAGACATTTTCTTTCTTCTGTTCTACAAGGGGAAACTGAGGCTTCTGTAAGGAAATGAGGCTGCCTAGCAGGGTGGTTTTTCTGGACATCAGTTCTCCTGATGTCAACCCTTTAAGGAGAACCTAGGAAAAGTATCTAAGAAGAGGCAGGGCCAGGCACAGTGGCTCACATCTGTAATCTGAGCATTCAGAAGCTGAGGCAAGAGAATACCCAAGAGTCCCAGTGAGTTAGAGGCTAGTCTGGATTACAGTGTGATATCCTCTCTCAAAAGCTAAAATAATAGAATAAAAAGGAGGCTTGAGGAAGATGAGGAAGATTGAGATTTTTGTCTCTCACAGCCAGGAGACATGGGAGAGGAGAGAAGAGAAGAAACAGTTTCCCTGATGTGGGTATGGGTGACTTGGACATCAAGTGGTACTATAAGAAGAAGCCATGAAGAAGGAGCTGCAGGGACCCCCTATCTCTACCAAGGACTGGTGCCATGCTCCTGGGGACCCAGCCACAGTATACCAGGCCTGGGGAATTCTCCTGTGTCCTTCTTAGGGGGTGCTGTGCATCCTTTGGGGGATCCTGAATGCCCTTTCAGAGGAAACATGGAAGCTCCTTCTTATGCTGTATGGCCTCTGTGGTCTGGGTCTGGTTCCATCAGGGGATATTTGTTCTCTTACTGTCCTCATGCCTCAGTCTCCTGGGCACCAGCACGAGGGATGGGAGACAATGCCTTCCGAGTGGAAGTCCTGGGGTGCTTCTTGGGCTCATACCTAGGAGTGTCAGCCAAGATTGTAGAGGGCCTGGGGTCAGACAGGGTTTAGATCCTTAATCTGTCATTCATGTCCAAGAGAGACCCTGAGCAACATTTGTCAGTGCTGGTCAATGTAATCCAAACCTAACTGAAAGGGTCATCACAGGAACAAAATGATATCAGGTAAAGCAAGTGTCTTACACAGGCCCTGGGACGCAGAGAACTCTCAGTTAATAAAACCGCCAGGCATGTATTATTATTAAATCAGGGTTTCACTGCGTATAATTTGACCTGGTAAAATCACTAGGCCTTGAAGGTTGGCTTCAGTAGGTAAAGCGCTTGCTGTGTAAGCGGGAGGACCTGAGTTCAAACGCCCAGCACCCACATAAACACCAGGTGTGCATGTATGCATGGCAGCCTGCTTGTAATTCCAACATCAGAAGGCAGAAGGATCCTTGGAGCAAGGTGACTAGCTATGTTAGCTAAAATGAGAGACCCTGTGTCAACAGATGAGGTAGAAAGTGTTTGAGAGAGACTCCTATGGTCACCCTTGGGCCTGCACATGCACATGTGCACACGTGCACGTACAGACACACCCATCAAAAAAAAATCACTAACTCTCATTTCCCTGAATAGAATAATTTCCTTGCAGAAGTCAGCTGGAGCCTGTTCCCCACAGGTGTGAACCCCACAGAGAGGGCCCTATCAGTGTTCAAAATGAGCAGCCTCCACCCTGTAGGAGCTTTGCTTGCTGCTAAGGTCTCATATAGATTTTAGAATTCCTAAACTGGAGAAAGCAATATTTCTTCCCATGAATGAACACAGGAGCAGACTGCTAAGCCATACCCTTGAAGAAATTGGCTGCAAAGCCTGCTTTATTGATGGAGCCGTCGGATACAAACTTCACCCACAGTCGGTTGGCACTGGATTTCACAGCCTCTGGCTTCTCATAGCCACAGAAGTGACCAATCAGGGTGCTCTCCTCTGTGGGACCATCTCGGATCTCCAGATAGTCATATGCACAACTGTCATGCCTTTCGATCTAAAGAGAAAGACAGAGGCCATGTGGGTGCTCCTGGCTAGTTTGGCTTCAAGGTTTTTAAACCTCAGAATCAAAACCTAACCATCAGTCTCAAATCTAACCTGACTGTGTTCAGACTCAGCTTGTCCAATCTGTCTCTGATGCAAAAGACAAGATGAATCAGGCTAAGGAGGCGCTAAGAGAAACAAGGAAGATGGTCTTGAAGTGGACTTTTAGCTTCCTGTTCTTAACCAAAAGTGGAAAGTTGTCTCTTTGTGTGTGTGTGTGTTTGTGTGTGTGTGTGAGAGAAAGAATGTCTTTGTATATATGTGTCTGTGTGTACATGTCTCTTTGTGTGTGTCTGTGTATCTGTATCTATATGTCTCTCTATGTCTCTCTGTCTCTCTCTCTCTGTCTCTCTCTTCTCTCTCTCTCTGTCTCTCTCTCTCTCTGTCTCTCTCTCTGTCTCTCTCTCTCTCTCTCTGTGTGTGTGTGTGTGTGTGTGTGTGTGTGTGTGTGTGTGTGTGTGTTTAGGCCAGAGGTAAACAAACCTTGGGTGTTGTTCCTCAGAAGACACCTACTTTGTTTTTTGAGACAGGCTTTCTCACTTCTCCGGAGCACACCAGTTAGGTGTTGGGCTAGGTGGGCTGCTCGCAAGCCCCAGGGGCCTGCCTTCATGGCCTCCCAACCCTAAGGTTACAAGGGATGCACGGGGCCTTATGGGTACTTGGGACCAAACTCAGGCCCTTGTGCCAGCAAGACAAGAAAACATTTCACTGACTGAGTCATCTCCTCAGATGCCACCTCCAGTCCCTTCTGTTTGTTTTTTGGTTGGTTCAGTCTGGCCTAAAACTCACTTTCCTCCTGCCTTGCTCTCCTGAGTGCTCGGGTTACTGTAAGAGCCTGTCTTTACAGAGCAGAGAGTATGGAGCAGATATCAGTACACGCTCTGGAAAACATCCCAGCAGCACTCACCTCAAAGGACTGGAAGGTGAGCCCCACGTGAAACCCATCGGACACCGTGATCCTCCACACACACTCCTTGGAAGGCCTGTAGTCGTCAGGGTAGTTGGGAGATTGAATCTGGCCTGCATCTTTGGTTATGTCTCCCCCACACATGGCTTTAGAGAGAACACAAGAAAAAAAAGGAGGTCCTTGATCACATCTTACAAACACAGGTGAATGGCTACTGATTGCCACAAGGTGGCTCCAAGAGCCAGCATTTTCCTCTGTGTCTAATAAAACTGGTCTTGGGAAAGTTGAGTTTTAACTCTGGATAGCCATGTAGCTACCCAGAGAAAATCTGGATTGTCCACATTTTTAATGCGTCAGGGCAAAGTGGGGCTTTGCTGTGCTTCCAGTTCCGTTCCTTTCCGAGACGGGAGAATTAAGACACAGAAGATGCCCTAGGGTGACTTCACAGCCCTTCTCTTGCGTGAAATGGGACATCTGAGTAGCACCACGGTTTCTTTTCTCTGATGAAGCAAGAGTCCAGAGATGTCAGGGCCCTGCTTGAGCTCATTTAGGGGTCCAGTCCACTGCCATCTCTACAGGACTCTGTCCCCCGATGCCTTTCATATCCCAGCTGGACTGAGAGGAGAGCTTACTGGGTTTGTGACAGTGGAAGGATTGAGTGGCCTTTGCCTTCCAGGTGTGACAGAGGGAGTGTGCAGTCCTTAGCTCAGACCCTATGATAAGAGCTTGATTCTCTAACAAGCTGCCCCCATACACCTGGGAAGGAAGCAGGCTGCTCTAGAAGGACAGATGCTTGTCAGTGGCCACCCACCCAACTGCTTTATCAAGAACAAACCTTCGTATAGAGCAAAGAAGCCCTTGCCCAGGATGCTGCTGCTGCTACGGAATTCCACCCAGAGTCGGCTGTCGGAGGAGACAAGGGGCTCAGGTACCTTATCGCCACAAAACCTCCCTGGAATGAGAAAGGACAGTTAGGACACTGTGGACATTGGGCTCACCTCACCACAACCTGGAGGAAAGATGGGAAGTAGTCAATGACCCTCAAAGTGACAGCTGGTCCTGCAGTCCACAGAGAAGCAAATATGGGCTCAAGAATGGTACGTCTGTAAGCCCATGAAGGACAAGTCTGGATTCCAGGTACTCAAAGTACAAGGCAGAGGGCAAGTACCTTTCCTGCCATGCTAGTCCTGTGGCAGATCCCAGATCCCACTGTGGTGGTCCCAGCCGTAGAGATGCTGCTGAGCTACTGATGATGGTTATTTGTTTGTTTGTTTTGTTTTGTTTTGCCTGACAATTCTGAAGACACCACATCCTTCCCTTTGGGGCTCTGGGCACTCTGTTACCTTTGGCTTGGGGAGTAGGGCCAGAGACCAAGAAACCAAAGCTTCCTTGCATTTGAATTAATTCAAGGCCAGATGCAATACTGAAGGTTTGGGGTTGAAAAAGAGTGGATTTCCCAGACTGATGGTGCAGAGAGACACAGAGGGGAAGAGAGAGGGACTGGGATGAAGAATTTTAGAGGTACACCACAGAGCCCCTTGAGGACTGATCCCACGTCCTCTTCCTCCAAGCTAAGACTATGACTCAGGCAGGTTGATAAAGACCACGATGAGACTTAAAGATCTGGGAGAAGAGAAAATAGTGTCCCTAGTCCCTGGACAGAGCCTAGCAGGATAACAAGGCCCAAGAGCCCTCTGTTCTTTCTGGATCCAGTACGGAATTGTCTATATGTCTTGTCCAGACCTTTGTCCATGACACAGCCATGCAAAGTTCCCCATGCCAAGCCTGATGTGACATGGAAGCGTGACTGCCGACTCCTGAGCAGGTATGGAGGCCACTTCCCCACAGTTCACAGGCCTTGGGTGGCAGTAGATTATCTCACAAGCTTGGAGGAAGGTCCATGTGGACCCGGGTGTCACTTGAGCTGCCTCCAGTTGAGACAGTATAGAAACAGCCACTGAGCTACAGTTTAAGCCCAGGGTCTCACTATATAGCCCAGGCTGGCATTGTAGTCACTAAGTAGCCCAGGCTAGCCTCAAATTTGATGGATCCTCCTGCCTCAGCCTCTCAAGTACTGGAATTATAAACATGTGCCACTATAACCAGCTCTCAAGTTTTAAAAAAGGCAGGCACTTTAATCATCAGTACATGGAAAGTCCTGGTCGAGGCACTAGACACCACAATTATGTTTTCTTCTTCTGAGAAAAGTGGGAAGGCATAAGGCTGGGGACGAACTTGGTGCCACCGTGGCCTTTTCCAGACGGTCAGCTCTGGTTTATATTCTTTGAGGAAAAACAATGTTGAGGGCTGCCAGTCATCTCTGCTTCCTCCTGGTTCTGGCTACCTCTAGCCATTTGGATTTGGTGGTCTTCCCATTTGGGTGAAGGAAAATTTTTGTCAAGACTTTGGCAAGGAAAACTACACTGGAAGGACTGGGGAAACGGCTCTGTGTAAGCATATTAGGATTTAAATCTGTGCCCCGGAAGCAATGTAAGAAATCTGGGCATGGTGGTGTGTTCTTACGAGTCTCACACCAGAGAGGCAGAGTCTTGCTGGCTAGATAGCCTAAAGGCGGGTGGTATCTGAAGAATGACACCCAGCGGGGGCCCTACCTACATATGCATACGTGCTCCTGAATACATGGTCACCCAGGCACACACAGCATGCACATGAGGGAGCACCATGTTTTAGCAGGAGGGAGCAGTGTGCAGTCAGACCACAGCAGCCCTAAGCAGGACTCCTTCACCTTGCTCAGGTTTCCAGTCTGCATCTCCTTTTTAAAACCCTGGCTGCTACAGCCACTGAGGACTGATTCTAAATGAGACGGGGGAGGTCTACATTTTGTTACCCATGGATCCAACGCAAGAGAAGAACCGTCTGTCACCCCTGCCACAGGGTGATCCACCTCTGTCCAGCCCGAGTGGGCGTATTGTTCTGCCTAGGCAAAGATCACACATCTCTCTGTAACTCTTAGCTGATATCTCAGCCTTTGTCTTGTCAGCATAGAAGCTGTAATCAAAGTCCCCCTTTGTCACTGACTGTGTCTGTGTAAGATCCTGTCTGAAGCATTTCACACAGACTGCCTCATTTCATCCTCACTGGTTACGGTTTGGACCCTAAATGTGCCCAGAAAGCTCCTGGGCTGAAGGTCTGGGTCCCGGTGTAGTAATGATCATACGTAGGGCCTTGGGGGGAGGGGATTCTGAATCTTGAGGTCTCAGCCTTATCAATGGATTAATCCATTCACTGATAGACTCACAGCTTAAGGGCTACTTAGAGGTGGGGGGAACTAGATAAATGAAAGCTTGTCCTCAAAGAATATTCTCCCCTTGTCCCATACTCTCATGTCACCATGAAGCACCAGCAATTCCTTTCCCTGCCAGGTGCTTCTGGTCTTGTCACCAAATTGAAAGCAATCAGGTCAAGTGACTATGGACTGAAACTACAAGCTCAAATAAACCTTTTCTCTTTCTGATTAATTCCCCTCAGGTATTTTGTCACCAAAAGGCAACTCTGACACAGACACACTTTTTCCCTGAATTGGGTACTGTTATTATCCCCATTTCCGCAGATGAGAAAAGTAAGGATGAGAGAGCATTTGTCTCAAAGTTGGAGGTGGAAACAAGATTTGAAGCTTGGCAGTTAGAGATCCAGACTTTTGGGGCCACTGTCACCATTGCCACCACCACCACCAAAAGAAACTGGGGTCTAGTTCTGAATGTTGGGCAGTTTTGGATACGATACCAAAGTGCTTCCTGGGAATGAAAGTGCCATGTTCCCTTTCCAGCTCAGAATAAGACGAGCACAAAAGATCACAAAGCACATTTGTGCCGGTGCCAGGCTTGGCTGTTGGCCTACGCTATCACTTCTGCTCATTTGGGAAATGGCCCTTGCCCAGGAAGCCTCAGTAGTGGGGCCACGCGACTCGATGGACCAGCCTGACCTTTCTAAACTCCCCTCCCCTTTCAAGGAAACAGGATAAGGGGCTTTTGTGTGTGTTGTGGAAACACCAAATGCCAAGGCAGTTCTGCAGACAAAAATATGATGCTTGGGGCTGCTTCCTCTAACAGCAACAGGGGAGGGGAATCCATGTTGAAGGATAGTGTTTAAGATTATTGGTTGGCTCTTCTGCCACCACCCCCAAGCCTTGACATATACCCTGTTAAAGGTAAGTGGCCCCTGGCACAGAAAGCCCATCTGTGATCCTTAACCAGCTGTGAAATATTCTCATCTATAATTTTCTTTTGAACCCAGTAAGTGCAAACCTGGGTCACAAACAACCTCCCTCGGAAGAGCCTGGGCAGGCTGTTGGAAAACGGGCAGGGAGAGGTGTCAGTTCCTGGACTGAAATCTGGTTCCTGGTTTAGAGGCATTTAATAAGGATATCAAGAAGAGGAGATGAAGATGAGGACACTCCAAGTGGGCTCTGCGGGGAGTCATAAAGGGTCCATTCATAAAAAGTTATGCACGCATTATGCCTGGATTTTCGCACACTGCCCTGGGAAAGAAAATGTGATGCAGAGGTTTTCAGAGCAAAGATGCCTACTTTACAATCCGCCCTAATCCTCTCTCCCTCCTGCCAAAGGGGCCTTGACCTGCCTCCCCCCAGCAGATTTCACGGCACTGACCCCTCCCAGGAACCAGCTGAGCCAACACAATGCACTTGTTCCAAACACAAAAATTCACTAACGACTGCATTTGGAAACATCAGAGCAGACCAAATCGTTGGCAAAGGAGGGTGCCTGCAAATGAAGAGTGATGGTCCAGGCACCCGGCCATGCCTTGGCTGCAACACTGTGTGTGTGTGTGTGTGTGTGTGTGTGTGTGTGTGTGTGTGTGTGTGAGAGAGAGAGAGAGAGAGAGAGAGAGAGAGAGAGAGAGAGAGAGAGAGAGACAGAGAGAGAGAGACAGAGAGACAGAGAGACAGAGAGACAGAGAGAGACAGAGAAAGAGAAAGAGACAGAGAGAGCAATAATTCAGGTAAAATATGACTTCTAACTCCACCCCCTCCCAAAATCAACCCGAGCCATGACCATTACCAAATAAACTGACAAACCACACAAGTCCCATTCCAGTACTGAGCACAGCAGAGACACCGGGATCCCCACAGAGAACATTCCCGCTTGCCATTCGAGCAAAAGGACCGCCTGGAAACCAGCCCGTGTCCACTCTCTGGAACGTGCCTTGGCCCTCTCTGGGAAACTTTGGCTCCTTCCTCCCATGGCTGTAGTCTAGCCCATTCCTGGGGTGTAGGGCTGCCAACCTCGGCAAGCAGAAATACAGGAAGCCTGGTTAACTTTGACACCCGGATAAACAACACGTGGACTGTTTCATCTGACAACACGGGAGGGAAGGACTGTCAATATTCAGCAGTCAGTCACCTGTCCCCTTCACCGGGACATTGGAATTCCGGTTTGACCTCAGTCACTAGCTAGCTGTGAGGTCTTGCGAGGAGCTTGGCTTTCCCGCACCATGAGGAATTCAGTGACTTGAAGGTATCTGTCAGGTTGAGGGTCTGCGATTCCTGGTACTGATGAAGCTCTTCCCACATGGCTTTTGTAAAATGTTATTGGCGTACAAGACACGGCATAATGCTGCCCACACCCTAATGCTTCCTGGCTAGGAGGCCATCAGTCCATCCCTAGAAGAGCATCCTTTCTGTGTGTTTGGTTCGAGACAGGACACACGAGAGGCCAACTCAATCATTCGATGACCCACTTTTGTGGGTTCTGCTTAAGTTGTATTCCAGGATTCTTACCCAGAGATATTTTGCAGTTTAAAAACCCCTGCTCCCAGGATCCCGGCCTTGTTGGGTAGGGGGTGGGGGGCTGCGATGTGTACATGTGTGTAGATGTACTTGCACATGTATATGGATGTGGTTGCAATATCTAGGTCCATGTGGGGCCAGAGATCAACATCATGTGTCTTCCTGACTCTCCACCTTATTTTTTGAGAACGGGGTCTCTTGCTGAATCTGGACCTCATTGGTTCAATTAAATTGGCTGGCTTGGGGGTTCCAGGAACCCACCTATTTCCACTACTACCCCTAGTACTGGAATATAGACATACACTACAGTGCATGGTTTTTTATGGAGGTGCTAGGGATCCAAACACTGGTCCTTATACCAGTGTAAAGAGTACTTTCCTTGCTGAGTCATCTCCCTGCTCTGTACCCTGCCATTTTTGGCATACCTGACCAATGCTGCCTGTGACCTAGATCTCTGACTGCCACTTCCACATCTGTTCCTTTTAGGCAGGAAACAGAACCCAGTGCAGACCAGCTCTACCCTGTCTTGGGCAGTATAACCACTTGTCTATGCCCACAGTCCTATGCATACTCCCGGGGAGAACTTGACTTGTGCATCTGGACCATGAACTACCTGATAGATTTTTTTTTCCCAATAATGGCACACAGACCTAGCTGCTCCTAGCACTTTGGAGCATCTAAGGACACAAATTCCCACCTGTTTGTACCCTTGGGAAATTAAACTCACATCTTTCTAGATACAGGCACATGTGGGCTATCCCCATTGATCGCTGAAGGCTACAGATTACTCATGCAAAAGGCTACAGGTTCCCTAGAGACAGACAACACTGTCTGGTACAACTGTCTCATCCTGGTCCCCCAGGATCTAACGAATCAGGGCATTCTTTCTCATCACCATCTGCCGCCAACTTCCCTGGCAACAGCTCCTTCCCAGGTTCATCACTGGCAGCATGGCAAGTGTGGCTTTTCCACTCACATAAAGGAATATGGGGGACCAAGTTATCACTAAAACCTTGGACTTCACCAGGCCAGGAGGGCATCATTCAGATCGTCCTAGCAATGAGGATACCCACACTCAACTGCAACTCTTTCATCTGCCTCTTTGTTGGTCTGTTTCTTTCTGCAGCGCCATTATAGCTGTCCTCCTCAGGCCAATAAGTCCCAGACTCAGCTCCCAAAACCCAAGACCACTGATTCTAGGCACTATTAATCTTCCCTGATCGTCAAGAGAAATCTCTCATGGGGAGCCTTTCTCTTTTTAATGTCTTCTGTGATTTTTCACTCAAAGGCCCAAGCTGCCTTTGGTGGACGAGTCTGTAATCTTGTCTACTCCACAGAAGTAATCCCTGCCCATCAGAAACTCTGGAAGAGATAACCAAGCCATGAACAGAAAAGAAACACTTAAAAAAATCCTCTGAAATAACCACTATGGGTTCTTTACATTTCTAATTTAATTTGAGATTTATATTGTAAATCATAAAATAGTTCCTCGCTGTTGGATTCAGTCCATGCAATGGTTTAAGTAATTTAGTTTTGACCGTTTAGGACAGCACAGCTATACTCCTTACATTATCAAACCAACTCTGTTCTGCTCACCTCTGCCTGTGACAGCCGCTAACTGCAATTCCTGCATTATACACAATTTTATGTACATGTATGTGTTTGAAATAATTCTATTTACTCCACTTTGTAACATACTGCGTGCAGGTTAGAGAGTGCTGGGAAAATCTCTCTGTATCGATACATACTCCCCCTCCCCCCCAGCTTTATTTTTATTGGATGGGAATTTTCGGTTGCAAAGGTGTGTCACAATTTACTCGGCTAAGCCCCGCTGCTGAGCATCTAAATTGCTTTGACTCTTCCCGCTTCAGTGCATCCCCCTGTTGCTGGAGCTTCGCACACTTCCTTAATTAGTTCCCTAGGAGACATTCCAAGGAGTGGAATTGCTGGGTCATAAGGCGCTGACAGTTTTTAAAAGCCTTTAACATGTGTGGTCAAATGGAGTGGTCAGAGTTTTACAATGACAAGAGCGCCTGAGAGCTTCCTGTACCAGCTGCCACATGGAACCTTCCCAATAGGAAGAGCCTCCCAGAGAACACACCCCATCTCTCACGCTCTGAAGGCTGATGTCCACTCACCCAACAGGGGGGCCTTTCTCCAGTAACCATCCCGGATTTCCACGTAATCATACCAGCACAGGCGGCTCTTAAACAAATCCATGGAGGTGAAATTTAGGATGATCTGTAAAGAATTACCATAAAGTAGGTTTGAACAACAAAGCCTGAAGGGTTCTGAAAGGCACGTCTTACATGCTGATGTTCTCATGTTACCCCTTAGCATACAGAGCCCTCAGACCGCAGTAGGAGCATCTTCTCAAAGCACACACACACAGGAAGTCTCCTGACATCAAATAATAAACCTTAAGTGGGCTGGGGAGTAAACAGAGGGAGATGGGTCCTTTAGTTCTGTCTGGGGAGTCACTTGAGCTTTTGAAGTTGCTAGGTGGTTTGCAGAAAGCAAGATGCGTTTAAAGATAAGCAAGGGCAAGTTGAGACTAGGGGTTTGGGAGGAGGTAAGGGGTCAGTGAGTGTCAGAGATACGAAAGGATCTTGTAACATCATCAATCATTCCAGAGGGTCTGGGGTTAGCTCAAGTGCATCTGAGCACAGCTGCGATCAGCTTCCCTCAGCCAGGACATCCCATTCCTGAAGTGGTGTCATCTCTGAAAGCCTTCCTGAAGTCAGTCCAACCCACTCAATTCTGTCATCTCCTTATTCTTACTGGTTGGCCACTTACTGTGTGTTACGGTGCCATTTCTCTTCAATGTCTCCTCCTACCGGCTACCATTGGCACACTCCTCAGACTATCCAGCTTTCCACAGCTTACACGTCAGGTTTTTCAGACTGACCCTACCCCCACGCTTAGAAAACTCCTAAAGAAATCCCTATACCCTTATCTTATTAGTCAAACCTGCCTTGTTTTCTAGACTCTCCAAGGCCAACCTTTGTCTCTTTCTCAGTGCTCTATAGGTTACAAAAGTCCTCACCAGGCCCAGGTAAGTGCCCCACAATCCCAGGTAAGTGCCCCACGGTAAGTCCGTGCACAGGTGGAACCATATATTTGATCTTTAGGGTTCTTCATTTGGTTCCCATTCTCTTTCCCTTTCAGGGGTGTCTAATCAGACAGGTTTGGGATCACACCTCAGCTCCACCCCTCACTGGCTCTAGAATCTTGAGGAAGTACTGGACTCCCTCATCTGGAAGACGATGTGCACACCACCAGGTTGTGGAGGAGTCTGTGAGAGAATCTGCATACAGAGTGTCTAGTGCTACCCCTGGCTATGTCTGGCATGCAGGAAGTACTCCAAAAGCACACTTTTAAAAGTCAGACTATACTGAGTGTGCCCTTAGCATATCACAGCTGACATCCCATAGTCCCTCACAGGCCCCTCTTTCTATCGAGACCATCACTGAGAGCGCCCACTCCTTCCCCAGGGCCAATCCCCATCCAGTGAGATTCTTCCACAGAGCCCAGTGGTCTCCTAGGAAATAAAGAATGAATACTAGGGAACAGCAGATGGGGTTGCACGCGGGTGTGTGAGTGCCATGGGCGTGTCTGTCAGATGCCTGGGGAGTGAGGAACCCAAGCTGAGTGGCATCTTAAATTGGGGTGTCCCTGGGTTTCTCTCAAT
Source organism: Arvicanthis niloticus (assembly GCF_011762505.2). NCBI lineage: Eukaryota > Metazoa > Chordata > Mammalia > Rodentia > Muridae > Arvicanthis > Arvicanthis niloticus. Next base: position 147,616,900 of record NC_047658.1, read on the forward strand.
TCTGCATCATGCTTGTGATGAGGTGGTGGGGTTCGGGAATGCTTATAAGCTGGCCCCACAAGAATTCAGCCTCTGCTCTTTTAAGATTACAGTGAGGAAATGTTAGTAAAACTTCCTTGGAAACACATTCATGGTCTGACTGAGAGGGATAATTATTCAGGCTGATTATTTTAAGTATGTTAGTGAACCATAAAGACCATCGGGGGAAGAGGCGATGAGCAAGAGGTGCTCTGAGAGTCAGTCAGTTTGCTAATTACCCACAGCTCTGGGGAAGGCCGGCTGAGGCAGAAGTGGGAATAATTGGAGGAATTTCAGCGATGTATGTTCTCTGTGCCCCCAGTGAGCACTAATAATTGAGACTTAGTGAAGCTTACATGGTTCAAACATATCACACAGTCCTGCTGTGCAGCCAGTCAACAATGTGTGGATTACCAGGCCCCTCCTTCTCCTCCTCTTCCTCCTCCTCCTGCTTCCTGCCTGTTAGCATCTCTAACAGGCACAGTCATAGCCATGCAAAAAGTCTATATCTTAGGTTCAAGAAGACAACCACACTGTGCTTGCATACGTATGCAAGTGTGTGTGTATGTGTGTGTGTGTGTGTGTGTGTGTGCATGCACACACTCTGCGTGCCAATGCACACACATGCAGAAGGCAGAGAAAGATGTCATTTGTCTTCCTCTGTCTCCCATCCCCTGATTTTCTTGAGACACTGTTTTTCACTGAATCAGAAGTTTGCCATTCTGGCTATGCTGGTTTGTCAACAAGCTCTCCAAATCTGCCTGTCTCTGTCCCCCTATGTTGGGGTGGCAGGCATGCATAGGCCATGCCTGGCTTTTCACATGAATGCTGGACATTTGAATTCAGATCCTCACACTTGCATAGTAAGCACTCTTACCCACTGTGGAGTCTTGATCCCTGGCATTGTCTTAATACTTAATTGTGACAGTGCCTACCTATGCACGTGTAAATGTATGAGTGAGCTCTGTCTCCTTTGTATAACATGATGATAGTCCAATATTCAGGTAATCAGGTCCTCAGTGGTGTGGGTTCGAGTCCCAACTCTTCATCAAATTTAGTCACCTTGAGTAAGTCCAATTTTCTACTCTGTGATAGGCAGGGTATCACCATCTAGCATGTGGAGTTGGTACAAGGATGTGATTAAGTGACTTACACTGCTTACTGAGGAAAGAATCCAGTGTGTAGAAAATATTTTCAATGGATCATGGCCACTGACTGCTCTCTGGTTCTCACATTATACTTAAAGTTATGAAGTTAGAATATCTGTAGGCTGGCTGTGGAGACCTGAACATATCTAATACATCCCTCTTCCTCTAGTTGTCCAGGCTTGGCTCCATCCTCATACACTCATACATCTACATGGCCCCTGGACAAGGGCTCATTGAGCCATGGCTGGGCTATTCAACGTGGGATGCTGAGACATATGTGGACAATCTCTGTCCCCAGTGTGCTTAAGGACTATAAATGATGGAATACAGTAGTGATGACACTGAGACATGCTATGACATGTGTGGGAACACAGGGACATCCCCTCACCAAAGCCTGAGAAAGAGGGTTGATCTGAGACAAGCTAAAAAATATCTGAATTCTTCCAATGAAAAGATAAAGATTGAAGAGATAGAGCAGAGGTTAATGGTGTGTATTTTTCTGGCAGAGGACCCTAGCTCAGTTCCCACCACCCATGTTGGGTAGCTGATAACTGCCTGTAACTCCAGCTCCAAGGGATCTGGGTTTAGGGAATCTGGATCAGCTCCAGCTATCTTCTGGACTACATGGGCACCTGTACTCATGTGTGCGACACACACACACACACACACACACACACACACATATACACACAAAGCCTTCAACACACATATAACTTAAAAAAAATTTAAAGTCTTTTAAGAAAAGATAAAGTTCAGAGTTCAAAGCCCCATTCTGTATTTTACTATGTGGATGGGCAATTTCCCCTCAGATTCTTTGTTCACAGAATAGATATAAGGTGTCCTGTAGTAGAGCAAAGCATATCTATCCTTGGACTAAGGAGAAGTTCTGGTCATGAGCTCAGCTCTAGAGGGCAATGGAATCTTCAAGGCCAGTGGATACAGAGCTTGCCAAGCCCCTAATATCTTCTTCCAGGGGCTCAGGGCCTCGGCACTCTCCAAGCCCAGTTATATGACAGTCCATGGCTTCCTTCCTGGATCTGACAGCAGACACATGACTGACCAGCCCACCCTACCAGAGGGAAGCCATGGAGCAGCTGTCTGCAAGGCTGGAGTGAATGGTGTGGGCTGGACATCAACACAGGTGGAAGTAGAGGGCTGCCCACATTGCCACCTACCAACTCACTACTCCAGTATGTCAACAAATTCTAGACTAGACACTCGCCCTCTAGAGGATCGTGACAGTCAGGTAGAGGACAGAGTGTGCTTCACCTGACAGCTTGATTCATAGCCTGTGTGGACATTTAATATATGCCAGGCTTGCATTTATATGGGTAAGACTGGCTTTGAAGTCATAAAACAGGGGATGCAAAGCAAGTGGGTGTGTTCCTGGCACTTAGTAGGTACTCAGAACAGCTGCTATTATTAACAGCACAAGGGCTGGGTCCTCCTACTCTACCCGGCTCAGGGTGCTGCACTATTCCCGATGGGGGTCCAACCTACCTTTTAAAGGTGATGTTAACTGTTCATGTGTATGGGATGCTGTGTGATACCCAGGGGTGTGTGCAGCATGCACTGATATAATCAAGAGTTAGTGTTCTCACCTACCTTTTCCCCTGGGGTGACAGAGATCCTCCAAACGCAGTGGGAATAGGAGGGGTAGCCATTTGGGAAGCCAGGTGCAGAAAAGTTTCCTGATGTGTCCTGTAGTGTCTCTCCACATGCTGCACAAGCAAAAGGACAATTCTGATGCAGGCACACAAGAGACTCCCACCCAAGCGACCCTGCCCAGGCCCGTGGAGTGAAAGCCTTTCCCAAGCCAAAGCCCTGTGGATGACTGATGGGAAGTGAGCCATTTTTCCAGCCAGGGCAAGCAAAAGTAGCATCTTGGTGCCAAGGCGTAGCGCCCAGAGCTCCTGCCAAAGGCTCTCAGGACTCTGTGTGGCTTGATCTAGGTTCAGATCTCAGTTCTCCAGCCATGAGCTGAACCAACTCAGGGGCCAGTAAGATCACCTGCATCACACTGAATGGGTCCACTCAGGGTTTGGCACCCACAGAGTGTTTCAGGGATTGGAGAATTGATTTGCTGATTGGTTATGAGAGAGGTTGAGTCCAGAGCCTTGGGCATGCTAGACACATGCTCTAACGCTGAGCTACCTGCATGAAGTCACACTGGAGCCTTCGTGACTGCTAACAACAACAACCACAACAGGGAGAACACAGAAGTATAAGCCAGGAAAGCCATAAGAACATGTGCTTTGAAACTCATTTATGTTTTTAGCTTTATCTTGCCTCCTTCCCATTTCTTTTCGTTTTGCTGTTCACCTCTGAGAGAGCTACCAAACAAACAAGAAAGCAGAGGAAAAATGGAGGGGTACAGGTAGCTACACTAGCATGGTCTCTAGCAGTGTGCCCTCAGGCCCTTTCCATCTCTGAAGGTTGTCCAGTAATGAATGGGTCTGAACCACAGAACCTGCATGGGAAAAGCATTCCTTCTTCTAGTTTGTCCTTAAAAGAAATGAAGAAGGGGGATTCCTGTAGCTTAGGAGCAAAAAATATTTGTATTTCCCAAATCATGGAGACAGACACCCCATAAATACAAAGTCAATGGCTTGCTGCGTGACTCCCACCAGGGGGTTTCCCACCGAGTGCAGGCAACGAGCCTCTTTAAACATCTCTTCCCTCTCTTGATGCCATCTCTGCCTGACCATTGCCCTAGCTTGCAAGGACCCCTTGGAGCATCCTCTGCTGCTTCTGGAGCTACAGGAAAAGGCATGCAGAGGGCTGCCCACGATTTGCCTCAGGAAATCCTGGCTATCGGGGCCTCAGTGTCACATTACAGAACAACTGCCAGGCACAGAGAGGCTCACTCCCAGCAGTCAACACCCCCGAGGGTTCCATGGAAATTATTTTAGAATAGTCATCAGCATTCTGCAGGAATAGATACATTACTGTGTGCTCCAGGATATTTACCAGCTGCCTAGGAGCCTTTGGGGAAATGAGCAGCTTATACAGTGTAACTAAATAAATAGTATGGCATTTCCCCGGGAATGCTCTAAGGTTTCCCTTTGAATTTAGAGGGTTATATGATATGTGTGTCCTGCATTTTCGGCCCCAGCATGCCCCCAGATGATGGAGAGATGGCTGAACATATTTCCTTGTTTCGTGAGGATGCAGCCTACACTGCATTTTGAAGCCCCACAATGAAGACATTTGCAGGGCAATGTCACAGCCCAGATTTTCTCCAGTGGCCCCAGTTTCAAATATTCCACCACAAATCCACACGCATCTTGTCTGAAGGGTATGGAAAAAGCTACTGGAGCTATTGGTGATGGAACTTCCTTTTGTTTTCCCTAGTCCCTTCAAGTTCATTCTGCTCCACCAGTGGCACAAACTTTGGCTGCTACAATTGATGCTTTGCAAGGATTTAAAAGTGCCTTGGGGCATTGATCCCAAGATGACATGAAACAAGAAGATACCCAAGCAGGTTAGTTTTAATTGTCAATCTGATACAAAATAGAACCCCTGGGAAGAGAGTCCTAATGAGGAATTATCTAAATCAGTTGGCCTGTGGGCATGTCTATGGGAGGCTGTCTTGCTTGTAATTTGATGTAGGAAAAAGACCCAGCCTAATGTAGGAGGTATCATTCCCTACGCAGGTGGTCCCAAGCTATATAATGCAGGAGAAAGGTACGAGTCAGCAAACAAGGAAGGATCCACGCATTTCTTCTCTCTCCGCCCTTGACTGTGAGAATCTAAGTTCCTGCCTTGGCTTCCCCACAATAATAGATTGTAACTTCAAACTCTGAGTCAAAAAAAGCCCTTCGTCTCCTATGCTGCTTTTTGTCAGGGTATTTTATCACAGCAAGAGAAATGAAACCAGAACAGAGATGAAGGCACAGAGGGTCCATCTGAGGGACCACTGCCCTAGCTCAGATCAAGCCTTTGCTCCACCACTAAGATACTCTTTGGTCTTTAATAGTATGTATCTGGTAACCAATCCCAAGACACAGCACAGAGACTTGTTCTGATTGTAGCTTTAGGAAACCGGACCCCTACCATCCCCAAAGCGTTCCCCTTGCTCTTTGTCTTCCTGCCAGAAGGTCTTGGTTCTTCCTTTGCCATATTAACATCCCCCAGTTCCCTAAAAAGAAGAGGGGCTCTCATAGCAGTGTGTCACACGGTGCTGGTTCCGCGTGCTCTCTTCTCTCTTCACTTAGTGCTTTGTCAAGAACTTCAAAAGCCTCCCATAGTCAGGCTATGGGCTCTGAGCCTATGACATGCCTCTCTCAGCTTTCTGCACTGCACTGCACACTTCCTAACAAAGACACAAGAAACCACAGCTGCCAAGAAGTGGTCCTTTCAGTTCCCAGCAAGGGGATGGGATTGCTTGCACACAGCATGCGTTGTGTAGCATGGGATGCTAGGAGTTGCTGGGAGTCCCCATGGCTCACAGTTACCTGGGCATTTGTACAGCTTCCTGGCTTGAGCTATATCTCCCTGACTGAGCCGCACGCGTTGGCCAATGGTTGGCCTGAAGCCATTGTCGTCTCGACGGGGAAGGATGGTGTCTAAGAAAACTCCTCTACAGGAAGAAAAAAAAGAGAGAGAGAGGGAGAAAAGTCAAGGCTGCCAAGCTCTGTGTGAGGAGACTCCCAGTCTTCCCTTCTTTCCTGGTAACCCATTGCTGGCCACCCTGCCCCTTGCTGCATGACTGAGTGGCTTCTTTCACTCAGGATGCCTTGCGGTATTCCATCTCATCTGATCTGCCTGCTCATTTTCCAATGAGAAGGCAACTGCCAAGTTGAAAAATATGCCCTAGTCCAGTAGTGGGAAGCCTGCCTCACTTGTGTGTACTGAGTACTCCCATGAAGCTCTTGGCAGGCCCTTGCCCGGTGGGCCGCCATGTTGCACGAACCAGAGACCACCATTTGGAGATCACAGTGTGAGTGGCGCCCCCTGGAGTTGTGTACTAGGCAGCACTTTGTGTAGATGGGTCTTGGAGCTGCTTCAGGAAGAGCCTGAGAACTGGTCCAGCTGCTAGATTACAAGCACAGGTAGATGAGCTGATCAATCAGACTTTGAGTGCTTTTGCTGGCTGGATCACATGGACCGTGAGCTGGATCAAGAGCACTAGGGGTCAGCAAAAGATGCCAAGCTGCATGTGCCTCCGCCAGGCCTGCCTTTGCTATGTGGATTAATTTGGCAAGCTGCTTCTCTTCACTGAAACTTTCTGAGCCTCAGTTTATGCCTCTGTATAATGGGAGTTTGTCTGGTTGGTCATAATGGCTCCCCGTAGCCCTAGCGCCTCACTCAACACTTGTGCAACTAAGATCTAAAATTTGAGGGGCGTTTTTAAGACACAAGAGGACCCCCCAGATGCCTGGCTGAGGCCTGGATTACTCACAACTCAATGCAAAGCATGAGACCCCTCCTCTGCCTGTAGACTTTCTATCTGGGCCTGTCCTACAAGGTGTCCCTTCTCCAAGTCTCATCTGTTCCCTTCAGAACCAACTTTCTGAAGAGTTGTCTCTGTCCCTTTTTTGTGCTCAGCTTTTGCTCACTCTTCACTCTGACCGAGACCTAACCACATCAGCTCTGCTCAGCAGAGTCTTCTCCTTGTCATCAGTCTCTCTACATCTCTGGGAGCTGTCGGCTTCTCTTTCCTCACTGTCCTCCCCGGACTCACAGGCTTTGATGCAGGAACTGGGAGAGAGAGAGACAGACAGCAACCACATCGACTTCCTGCTTGGATGAAGCCCCTGCCTCTGCTCTCTTTCCACAGTATACCTCAGAGTTTTAACTACCCACAGAGAATTGTTTCCTGTTCAGAATCATTTAGTAGACTCCAATACCTGGCATCACCTCCCTGAGCTGTGTCAGGGGCCTAGATCTGTAGGCCGCCGACCCGACTTGGCTGTTAAAGATGGCGCCGGCTTCTGGTATGATCTACTGGTAAACAAGTGCACTGCGCATGCGATCACCCTTGGGCCAACTCAGTTTGGCACCAACCCCTCCCGAGTGGGATATGCTAATGAGGCACTGCAATCCTGACCAATCACCCCCTCCCGAGTGGGGTATGCTAATGAAGCACTGCAATTCTGACCAATCGTGTACCTCCACATGCTTTCCCTGCCCAAGGCTGAGGGTATATAAGCAGCTCGCCCTGGGCACTCGGGGTTCCCTGAAAGATGATGAAGCGCTTCTACAATAAAGGCTGTTGAGAAGGATCCGGTTGTTCGCGTCTTCCTTGCTGGTCGAGTGGGGTGCGATATAGATCCATACCTAACTTTGTCTAGAAACTGAACTCATCTTGCCCTTAGATTTGTCTCCTGACATTTGTCTCTGGAGATCGAGTCAGAAAGTGCTCTCAGCTTCTTCCTGTTCCTCACTCTCTTCTTACCGAGAGGAAATCAATGACCAAGTTCTGTCCTGTGTCCCTTGTAGGCATCCCCTTCTCCTGGGTGCTGGACAACTGCCTGAGTTCACATGCCCAGCGTCTCTTCCTGAATTTTCTCCAGAAACTTCCTCACTGTGTCCCCTTCTATGGGCTCAGCCTCTTTTGCTCCTGTCCTACCGTGCTGCAATATGGGCACCTCACCAGGCAAGGATAGGTGTATGCTTCACAACTTCCTGTCACTTGACTGCCTGGTCCCTTGGTTCATGGCTTCTGACTCTCCTCTCCAGCCATATCTCGTGTTTTCTCCTTCTAGATCCCAAATGAATCCCTGCATACACTGTCGTCTCCCTAGGATACCCACTCCCTACCACCACCCCCTTGTCTCGCCTACCCACAGATTCCTATTCATTCTCTAGATCCCATCAGCTCTGTTCCCCTCTCAAAAGCCTTCTGGGACTCTCTCGACCCCTCCCATCGTGTTCTCTTGACTAATTTTCTGTCATTCTATTTTTTTTTTTTTTTAAATATGTGAAGATATTTTTCTTCTCTGTCAAAAGTAAGTTTCTCAATACTAGGTTTCTCCTTTCTATCCTTAGGGACTGGGGGGAGTGGGAGAACACAAACCCTGCCTACTTCTTTAATTAAATTATGCAGCCACAATCAGGAACTATCTTCAAAGAACTTCACAGGATAGTTATTTACATGCAACAGAATCAGTTAAAACATACACAGCCTAGCTACTTTTTTATTTTTTATTTATTTTTTAGTTTGTGTTTTTTTTGAGACAGGGTTTCTCTGTATAGTCCTGGCTGTCCTGGAATTAACTCTGTAGACCAGGCTGGCCTCTAACTCAGAAATCCGCCTACCTCTGCCTCCCAAGTGCTGGGTTTAAAGGCATGCACCACCACTGCCCGGCTTCACAGCCTAGTTATTAACAGTTCTCTCTGTGTCTCTGTGTCTGTCTGTCTCTGTCTGTCTCTCTCTCTCTCTCTCTCTCTCTCTCTCTCTCTCTCTCTGTCTCTCTCTCTCCAGCTCTGTGCTCTCTTAAATTCTCTGCCACACTGGATAATACACATCTCCATTTCTTTCTGCTTATGTCACCTTGTTATCTTTTTTGGCTGTGAAAGGCTTGTTTTTCTCAGTCAGACTCCCAGCATACTTTCTCTCCAAGAAGCAGAGTCGGGTCTCCTTTGCCCAGCATTTAACCCTCTGTCCTGACTTTTTCTGAGTCTCATGCCCTTATTTTCCAGAGTCCCCCCAAGACACTTCAGTGGCACCCCTGTTCTCCCATCCTGACACCAGGTTTGAAACTCAAAATCATGACCCCTAAGACAACTAAAATTCTGAATTCAGTTCCCTGCTACTCAACAGAGACACTTCTGCCCTAACAAAAGACACAGCATCTTATGACAGCTTCCTTGAAAGAGAAATTTTGCAAACAAATAGCATGTTGTGGAAGGAGTAACCTGGGCTTAGCGGATGACTGGCAAAGCCACCAGTGGGCCTGCCATGTCCAGAACACGTTCTCTCCTCCACTATTCTTAGGGCCTCTCTATGTGCCTTCCTGTCCTTTCCTCTTCAGATGACCCTGGGAGGCAGATCTATTGTCATTAGGCTCCCAAGTGACTTGGTGTGGGAACACAACTAGAAATGGGGAACCAGTCCCAGTGCCTACACAGGCCTGGAACCATCGGCCAGAGATTTTTATCTTTTTGCCCACTGTGCACAGAAGTCTTTGGCTCCTCGAGCACAATAGGTGATGCTCTGAGGGCGGGGCTGGGGGGTGTTTGAGACAAAAGTTGCAGGCTGGACACTGGCTCACAGCGGTCTTTGGTGCTAAGACATCAATGCAATTCTCTGCGTTACTGACAGGCTGGGTTCTGGAGAATACCCACTCTCAGAGCCATCCTGTATGTAGTTCTAGAACACCGCACCTTTTCCCTTTCTGGATAGACAGTGCCCAACACTGACTTCTGGCCAAACAGGGAAGGTTTGGCAGATGCTTTAGAGAATAAAAATGCCAGCTCTGAGTTTTCCAAACAAAGACATCCCTGTACCAGAGAACTGTCTCCTCATCTTCTGGACCTGTGCCCAGCAAAACTTCTAAGGACATCATTCCCCACTGCCTGGGCCCAACCAAGGGGGAAAGGAAAAAAAGGCAATAAAACCAGAGGGAAGAGAGCTGAAAGGAGAGAGTTCAGGTCATAAAGAGACTCAGAGACTCAGAGGCTGAGTTTCCCATCAGCAGGAAGGGCTTTGTCTCACAGGCCTGTGCTCTGCAGGCGATCCACTGCTCCTTCACAAGCTAAAAGGCAAGGTACAGTGAGGCTCCAGGAAAGAAGCGACCCAGAGGAATGAGTTGCAGTTAGAAAGGGTGAGGCAGCTAACAAAACCCGCCAGTAAGAGCCTGTTATACAAAACAGCCTTCTAAAACCTCATACAGAAAACCATCACAAACACCAGTACAGGCATCCACCTGCAGCAAAACATATTTGTGGAGGGAAAAAATTGCAAACTCTAGGGCAAGAGCTGATAAGAGAGCTGGGGGAGACGGTTAAGATAACGCACCTCACCATCTTGATAGTGATATGCCTTAGAAAGAATGTTGCCATTTCTCTCATTCAGAGGCAGAGTGTATTTCTTCTCTTCCCTGATTCTAGCCTTCTGGGTTGCTCTGACCAATAGAATGTGGCAGAAGTGATGGTATGCAGGTTCCAGAGCCTGGCCACTGAGAGGCTCACACCCACCCAGGCTGCCCTCTAACATCCCTGAATCCTTAAGCAGAAAAGGGTCTGGCCAAATCCACAAAAGGATGAGGGGTCATGGGAAGGAGTACACGGACTATGGCCAGCTGGTACTGAGTACTGGGTGTGTGCGTGGCCATTTTGGTCTCCCAGCACAATCAAGCTCTGGGCAAGACTAGACCAAAGAAAAAAGAGCTGGACTGATCCAGAGTATCAGAAACAACAACAGTAACTTGTGGTTTAAGACACCAAGTCTGGCGAGGAAATTGCGCAGCAACAAGTGATGTAGCAGTAGCAGAAATCTGCCTGGGGTCATGGCTCTGCACCTGTTGCCCATCACACCCTGGTGCTGTCTCTTGCCAATCTCCCTCCTAGGGATTCCAGGCACTTTGGATGAGGTGTGATTACTTCATGGGTTTCCTCTGGTCTTTGCTGATAAGCTAGTTCATGCTGACTTTGCAGTTTGTCAAGGTTTCCTCCTGAGGGGCAGAAGCGATCCGATTATGAGCAAGAGATCACAGGAAAGGAAACGATATTTAGGAAAAGAAGAAGAAAGTTAGGCAAAGTAGAATGAGCCTCTGCTTGGCCTCAGGCCCCAGAACTTAGTGCAGTGGATGGCAGGGAGCAAGTGAGAGGAAGGTGGCTTCGTTCCTATAGCCCTGCAGGCTCTACACAGCAGAGGCTTACAGCTTCCACTCTGGAGAGGAGCAACCACCATGAGGATGTGCAGACTCAGAAAGAATAATGGACAGGATTTCCTCACCCATTCCTCTGAGATGCAGCTCTCTAGGCCTCTTTGACCTTACACATTCACTTTTAAAAGTAACAAAAATCTACTAGGAACCTAGTTGGGACCCCACCGGATGCTAGAGACTCAAAGACAATGAGATAGTGTCTTTGTCCAAAGATCTCAGTCTACTGAGGGAGAGAGGAATGTCGCAGATAAACAGAGATGGCTCAGCCACTGAAGACTAGGCTCACGACCAAAAATTATAAAGTGATATGAAAAGCTATAGGAGTTACAGAAATAAGACCCAACACACAAGCTTCTCAGTTAAGCCAATGTGACATTGTATCCTTGACAATTGATATTGTCTCTATATACCAGCCCATAGCCTCTGACTGACAGGTGGTGCCAGGTTATTCCTTGCATGTTTTCCAAGTTGAGTCCAATCCCAACACTTATATTCCCACCCACCTCTCTTATCCCTGGTTAGGTTTCAATCGACCCACTCCACTGGCTTCCTGGGACTCCCTCCATGTTCTAGTTAGCTTCATCTATCAGCTTGACATAGAGTAGAGTCATCTGAGAGGACTGCCTAGATCAAATTGGTCAATGGGTCCCCTGTGGGAGCCATGTTGATCATTAATTGATGTAGGTAGGCACACTCCACTGTGGGCGGCACTATTCCCTAAGAAGGTGATCCTGGGTTGTTATAAGAAAACTAGCTCTGGGGCTAGAGATATGGCTCAGTAGTTAAGAGAACTTGCTGCTCTCACAGAGGACCCAGGTTCAGTTTCCAGGACCCACATGGCAGCTCACAACAGTCTGCAACTCTAATTTCAGGAGATTCAATGTGCTGCCTCTGAGGGCACCAGGTACAGATGAGGTACACTTAGATACATGCAGGCAAAACACATATGAAATAGAAGTACGTAATTGAGAGAGAGGGAAAGAGAGACAGAGACAGACTAAGTATGAGCCATTGAGTCATCCAGAAAGCAATATTCCACTATGGCAGTAGTTCTCAACCTGTGGGTTCACAACCCACCTATCAGGTATCCTGTATTTCAGACATTTACATTACAACTCATAACAGTAGCAAATTTACAGTTATGAAGCAGCAACAAAATGATGTTATGGTTGGGGGTCACCACAACATATTAAAGGAGCTGTATTAAAGGTTCACAGCATTAGGAAGGTTGAGAACCACTGCTCTATGGTTTCTGCTTCAAGTTCCTAGGTTTACTTTCTTCAATAATGCACTATAACCTAGAAATATAAGATGAAATAAATTATTTTCTCCTAAGTTTCTTTGGTCATAGTATCTTATTACAGCAACAAAAATGGAAACTAGGACACCTCCCAACCCCAGGATGGACCCCTCAAGGTCTAGTTTACCTGTCCAGAAGAGGAAGCCCTTTCACTTCAGATCTCCTGTGTGGCAATGCACAGAATCACCGGTCCACTCCTCACTCACCTATACTAGACTCAGAGACTGCTGCACGGAAGGTTGGATCTGGAAGGGGCTCAGAGAGCAGCTGCCCCAACTGTCTCCAGGAGACTCAGAAACTGATTAGAGCAACACTCTTTGGTGAGAGGGCTGGGACCCCTACTTTGGTGCAGTAGGCAGGTCGGGACTGGAGCAGATATGCGGCTAGAGAAACAGTGTCCCTGAGGAGCTTGGGATTTACCAGTTTGGCAACCTCATGGGTAGGATGCCTTGCCCAAGAACCAACTCTCTTGGTAATCAGTTTCCTATTCAGAGCCAACACAGCCAAGCCAATGGCTCCCTTTAATCTTGACACACATGGAGACTCGGGATGATCTGTTTTCCTTTTGGCCTTGCCTACTAGGAAGCACATGCAGGATTAGCTGCTTGCTCTGAGAAGCCTCCACATCCTGCTGACATATATTTTGAGCATTGACTTCCTGACTTCAACATGGCTGCCTGTTTTCACCTTACTCTTGTGCCTGTGTGCGCACATGCATGCGTTGGAAATCCCCTCAACGCTTTAGAGAAAGGATTAGATAAATGAACAGACTGTTTTAGGAGGATGCTTAACGGCTTAAAGAGGAAAAATATTTGCAGTGTGTCCTTTTAACTGTTCCCTTAAAGACTGGGAAGAGTACCAGCCTGGACTAGTGTGGATGAGCTTCTGTGCACAGACACTTATGTGGACTAGAAGTAGGAGCAGTGTGGAGAACACATCTCCCTGAACAACCCCACACATGTGACAGACCCCAAGTGTACCTGAGGTAAACAGCGGGTCCAGCCCTTCTCTGGTGAGTAGCACTCATTCCCTGGGACCTGAAAGCAGGGAACCTGAGTCTTTGTTCTCACTCTGATCTGAGTACCTGAGCTCTCTCAAGATGGCTGGAGCCTAGTTTTCTTTGTCTCTGAAAACCTGTGATTTACAGTCCCTGAAAACCTGTGGTTTACAGTCCTTCCGTCTCTGATACAGCCTAAATTCCAATAAACAGAGATTCTTCTAGGACAAGGGCAAGCATCTCCCAATTTGTTTAGGATCTGCACTAGTCAGAGATGCCCCCACCCAATGGGAATTCTACAAAAAGCCTTTAGGTTATTCTCTCAGATGACCTTTCCATACTTTCTCTTCTCCAGTTGCTCCTTGTGACATGAGGGCATGATGGAATGCCAGCTTCACGACGGGACTCAATCTCATTAGCAAGAACATGATTAGATTGTATTTTACGGCAGCCCAGAGGCCACTGTATTTCAAGGATGGGCAGGCCAGCCATGGTACGAGCATGCCCAGACCCACTCACTCTCCACAGACCTCAGGACTCCTACCCAAGCCTAAGGCAGGTGCAATAAAACAGATGTCCCAGCAAAGGTTCCGACCTTGAGAAGGTGTTCCGGGCATAGTGCATGATGCTGTCGAAGTCGTAGGTCTCTCCCAGAGAGCTCACCTCGCCGGCTTCCATTTTTAAGAAATTATACTCCTGACCTGTGACACAACACTCAGTTAAGGACTGTGGAAGTAAGGCGGCACTCAAAGGGAAGCAGTGGGGAGGAGGGCCCAGGATAACGTCCTACTGCTCCTGTTGCCTGAGCAGCCAGAGAACAGGACTTGTGGGGCTTCTGGTTAGTGTTTGGAATAGAATAGAAATTTGAAACATAGGGCAAGCCCTATGTTCTCTCTACCCCACAGTCCAACACCCGTCTCCAAATGCCATTGAAACTTTCAGCTATGGTTGCAGAAAGATTAGCACTCAATCTGCTTATCCAAAATATTTTGTTTAAAAAAAAAAATCACCCTTCATCCAGCAGCCAATGGAGGGATGCAGAGACTCACGCCCAAGCTCAAGGAGTCTTATGGAAGGGTTGGGGAAAAGACTGAGGGACCTGAAGAGGACAGGAACTTCACAGAAAGACCAACAGAGCCAACTAACCTGGACCCTTGGGAGTTCCGAGAGACTGAGTCACCAACCAAAGAGCAAGCTCAGGCTGGACCTAGGCCCCCTCCCTACACATATGAAGCAGGTAGCAGATTGGTCTTCATGCAGGTTCCCCAGAAACTGGAGTAGCGGCTGTTCCTAAGCCTGCTGCCTGCCTGCCTATGGATCCTGAACCCGTAGATGGGCAGCCTTGTCTGGTGCCAGTGGGAAAGGATGCACCTAGTCCTGCAGCAACTTGATGTGCAGGACAAGGGGGAGGGGAGGTTGATACCCAGTGGGGGGGGGCTTCCCCTTCTTAAAAGAAAAGAGGAAGGTGGAATGGGGGATGACTTGCATGAGAGGTTTCTAGGAGGAGAGAAAGGGCTGATATTGGGTTGTAAAATGAATAAATAAATAAATTTAGTAAAAAAAAACAAAACAAAACAAAAAAAAAAAAACCTCAAAAAACAAAAATAAACCCTCCCCAAAATTCTGATTTTACAATGTGAAGAAATGAGAAAATAATTCAGAAAGTTAAATCCCAAATGCTTTGTTGTCTGAAGCAGGTTTAAAGCAGTCTATGGAGTTTGGTCTGGGATATGCTCTCCTCACAAGCGCAATGACTTGAGTTCAATTCCCAGAACCCATGTTAAAAAGCTGGCCCTGGGGACAGAGATGGGTGGGTTCCCAGGGCTTACTGGCAGCCATTCTAGCTGCCTTAGCAAGTTCAAGGTTAATGAGAAATTTTGTCTCAAAAAAAAAAATATGAAAAGGCCCTGAGGAACAACACCGAAGGTTGTTCTCTGGCCTCCACATGCCACAAACATGTGAACACACATGTACAAATACATACACAAAGCAGATTTAAGAGAGCCATATAACTTAGCTAGCTACTTTCATGTTTAATATTGCCTTTTGGGTTGTAGATTTTTGTTTGTATTTTTCTGTTTTGAGACAGGTCTCATTAGTTGACTAAGAGAGATTTGAACTCACTCATAGTCTAGGCTGGCCTCCAACTTGTGATCCTCCTGCCTCAACCTCCCTAGTGTGTGGCTTATAAGCCAATACTACCACACCAGGCTCCAATACGAACTTAAATTATTTGACATGAGAGGATGTATACATGTTTGATGTCTGGCTTGGGGAAGAATATTCTGTGCAGAGATGTTGTTTCTGCATGCATTTGTATCTTAATCATGTTATGTACGGTTCAAAAGGTAACCTTGCATGGCAAAAGTGAATCATAAAAGTTGCCAGAACTCCTTTTGGCTAATCATCCCAGACACTGCCACTTGGAACTGGGATTGAATTTCAATGCCCCTTTCAACATGGCAGGAGAATCATGGTTCCTATTCTATTGTAAGCCACACACTTTAGCAGATGTGTTCTCAGAAAGGCCACAGGCAGACAGTGGCAGACCTCATAGCAACAGCCTACAAAGTGGGATTGCTGCCTCCACTGCTAGCCATGAGCCTGAGAGGCTTCCAGAAGGCCCTCCTCTCAGTGTTTTAAAGCTTGTGGATGTCCAACCTTGCCGGCTTCTAGATTCCACCCAAGATCCCTTACCTGGCTGGATGTTTTCTCTGATGATGGTGACATGCTGGTCTCGGTCTGGCCGAGTGTGTTCATGCCAGAACCCAACCACATGGCCCAGCTCGTGAGCCACAATGCCAAACTTGTCACAGTTTTTCCCGATGGATATAGCCTGTGGGCCACCTCCTCGGCGTCCCACGTAGGAACAACAACTGGGTGATAGAAATGTGCAGATTAGCAGGTCTGAGGATATAAAAATGAAGAGACACGTTCTATCCCCATTTTACCTTCCTACCCATGGTATAAAGGTGCATTTGAAAAAAGAAATGCATTTTACAGGTGGGAGATTTCCACTGTTCAACTCCCCACAACGAGGCCACAGTTCCCTCAAAATGCATCTCTGCCTTTTGGTGGTCACATATCCCATTTAGAACCTGAAGGCAGAAATGGGCCTCCTACCCAGAATGAAGTGTGCCTACACCCATCTCTCTTCTAAGTTTCATGTCTGTGGGACCTTCTTTGAGGGGTAGGTGGCTGAGTTCTGCAAAGGATGCCTCTGGATGTTATTGTCAATGGCCTTCAGTGAGAATCTATATTGGGTACAATTATTTTTGTTCAAGAAATGTTTATTCAGTATCCTAATACACAGGTAAACGCTGTTTCTAACTTTTACAACCTATTAAGATGTTCTTCTTAAAATTTATTGTTTATTTTTGCTTTTAAAGTGTGTGTGTGTGTGTGTGTGTGTGTGTGTGTGTGTGTGTGTGTGTGCATTCACAGGTTTGCAGGCATATGTGTCCCAGAACACACATGTTGGCATCAGAGAGCAGCCTAGGATGTTGGTCCTCACTTTCTACCTTGTTTGAGATGACACCTCCTGTTGTTCACTGAGGAGTTCATTGGACTACCTGGTCAGTGAGCTGAGGGTTCTTTTGTCTCTGCCTCTCATCTCATTCCCCTTCAGAACGCTGTGATTAAAATCATGCCCTGTTCTATCCAGCTTTAGGTTGGCTCTGAGAGTCTGGACTCAGGTCCTCCAACTGGTATAGCAATCACTTTACCCATAAAACCATCTCCCCAGGCTACTGAGCTATTCTCAGTATTTAATGGATGTACACATGTCTCGGCCTTCCTCATGCATTTAAAGACATGTTATCAGGATATAAACTAACAGACCCGCAGAATCAACCCTGTTAACTGCATCTTCCAAATCCTCTATAAATCCCTAATTATTTTTTGTCAACTTGATGCCGACCTATTTGGACTTACAGAAATAAAGCAAGTATCTCAGCGATATATATTTTTTTTTTCATGCATTTCCCTCTTGGATTCACTAAGCTTGTCTTATGATTCCTAATGCTCTGTATATGTCTGACGTATACACAATAAATATGTATGCAGCCTGACCCTCACCGTAGCTTGTACTGTTTCTCGTTATGAAGGTCCTATTCTTTTATCCTCTGACCTTACAAATGACAGTGGGGTGTAGCTCACTTGCCTAATGTGCACAAGTCCTTGGTTTTGATGCCCAGCACTGCAAAATTAATTAGATAATTAACTACAAATGTTAAAACAAAACAGTAAAAGTCTTATTTGTAGATGAACTTGTTATCTGGGCTTCTGTCTCTGCTTGCACTTGCTGCCAACTTACTTGCCTTTCCCTTCAAAGTTCGGCCATGTCTTTAGTAGTCATCTATGTGAAGATCATGTAGATGGGATTTTTTTTTTTTAAAAAAATCCAATATAGGAACCTGGGTAAGAGAGCATATCACTTATATTTATCATCATGACAGACATTTTTTGTGTGTAAGTGTGCATGTATGTGTATGTATGTGTGTATGTATATGATTGTGGGTATGTACATGTATGTGCTTTTGTGTGTATGTGCACATGTGTATATGTGTGTATGTGCGTGCGTGTGTGTGTGTGTGTGTGTGTGTGTGTGTGTGTGTGTGTCTGTACTTACCCTAGCATGCATGTGTACAGACCAGAGGTCAATGATGTTGGGTGCTTCTTGCTATTGCTCTGCACTTAATTTTTTAAAGACAGGGTCTCTCACAGAACCCAGAGCTCACCATTTTGGCAAGCCTGGCTAGGTAGGGTTCTGGGAATTTACTGTCTCTGGGCCCTACCTCTGTAGTTAGAGACATATCCATCACACCTGGCTGTTACACAGACTCTGGGGGGTCTGAACTAATGTCCTCGTGCTTGCACAGCAAGCTTCTTCCTACTGAGCCATCTCCCCAGCTATCCTAACAGGTTTCTCCTATAATAACCCAATCATTGTACATTATGGTTTCTGAAGGAAGTCTGTAAGCCTGTGGGGCCTCTAAAATGGCAGAAGTTCATCCATTCAAAACCCACAGTGAGCAAGGAGAGCCCACCACTTCATCAGCTATCAGTTCTTCAGTGGAGTCCTGACCTAAGTCTCCACAGGAATCATCAGCCATGCTGTCCTGGTGACAGGACCCACCAGCAGGGAGTTTTCCTGGAGCCACAATATGAATTCACCTGCTCTGCCATTTCACTGAGGACAAAGAGCTCCCAACAAATCCTGTCCTCCCGTAAATCACAGCTCGGTGGAAATGTCCAGTGACAGAAACTCAGAGCCCACATCTTCCCTCTGTCGCCTCCTCCCGTGCTGAGGCAGCCTTACTTACCCACAGGTCCTGTAGCTGAAGACAATGAAACTTTCCTCATCTGTCCTCTCGACGAAGGTCACACAGGTGTGCTTCTCCCAGTGCCTCATGGCCTGTTTGAAAATGGCCCTCTGGGTGCCTGAAACGACAGGGCAATGCTGGTCACTTTGCTCCTGGGCACACCTTCTTCAGACATGAAGGCACAGACTTAAGACAAAGCTTGCTCTGATTTTTAAAAATCTTGTTGATAATGCTGTGGTTTTTGCACCTGATGGTTGAGAGAGGTTTGAAGTCTCATCATCATCTAAACACACACACAGACACAGACAGACACACACACACACACACACACACATACACAGTTGTAACTAGGGAGGTGATGAATGTGTTCATTAATTGGGTTGTGGGGGATCATTAAACAATTTATCATTATACATTATAAATATATCAGATCACATATATATATCAAATATTTTACATTGTCTTTAAAAGCCTTTTTAAGTAACACAGAAAAAAATCCATTGGGATTCACAATTCCCTTTGCTGAGGATGCTGGTGCCAGTCGGCAGTCTAAGCACTAAGGAATCAGCGGCAAGAGCTGAATCGCCATAAGTTCAAGGCATGCCTCATTCACATAGTGAGTTTCATACAGCCAGGGTGAAAAAAAAATCTTGTCAAGGGGCTTGTGGTGGCTGGAGAGATGGCTCAGTGGTTAAAAGCACTTGTTGCCTTTCCAGGGGACCCAGGTTCAATTCCCAACACCAACAAGGCCGTTCAGAATCACCCCAGAATATCCAATACCCTCTTCTGGCCTCTGAGGGCACTGCATGCACAGACGTACATGTAGGCAAAACATTCATTTCAGGTAGATAGATAGATAGATAGATAGATAGATAGATAGATCTCCTGAATAGAGACTTGAGAGGATGTGGCGTCTGTGGGTTGAAGGGACATGAACAGTAGACAGTGTCCTAAGCTCCCCGGCTTTTCCTTTGTATTAAAAGTATTTTTTCTTTTTAAAATTTTTTATTGGATATTTTATTTATTTATATTTCAGAAAAGTATTTTTCTACATGTTTGTCTTACCCAGGTTTGTCTCAATAGGTTCTCTCTCCAGCACGGCATTCTGATTTCATTTTCTGTCATGCCTGCTGGAGAGTGTGTACCAAAGAGCAGTGGTAGCTGCTCTCAGGGATGCAGTTTTAATCTCTCGGTGTGTGGCGTTCTCTGCCAGGCTGCCTGAATGACAGGGAGAAGACCTCCATGGAAGCTGGAGTAATGTCACCAAGCAAAAGGGTAGCCTGGAATAATGTCACCAAGCAGAAGGATAGCCTGGGAAGGTACCCATCTCTCCCAGGTTCTGTGTATCCACTCTCAGCCTGCTGATCTGCTGCTAACTAGCTCGTTAACAGTTCTCAGTGGCTGCGGCAAGTCATTGAGCTGTATTCCTCCTCATTCACCTACTTCTTACAGAAGCCACAGCATTCCGGGGATGTAAAGAGCTAATGAAGATACAGAGAAGCTGGGATGCTCACTCAATGGGCCTTTTGTTCAGGCATCTAGCCAGTGATGTGTTGCAGCCCTGCTGTGGGCAGATATGGGGCACTCCTCCTGTGGACCAGGCACTGTCCTAGGTGCTGGACACATAGGAATGAACAGAGGGGTTATTCCTGCTCCCATGGAGCTTGGGCAGAAATAAGTAAACACAAATACAAGCGAAGAAACTTTGGATCGTGGTGAAAGCTGTTACAGTTACAGAGGGAGCTGTGCATGCACAGCTGGTGGGGGTGGTGAGGGTCTAGGAGGATTGGCCTTGGATATATCATTCGATCAGAAGCCAGCCAGGTAAAGCTCTGGGGTAGTGTCCCAGGAGACAGGACAGTGCACATGTGCTATGGACCTGGAGATGGGTAGCACCTAGAACAGGAAGGTGGCCGGTGAAGCTGATTAAAGAGAATAAAAGAAGGAGAAGGAGACAAGCCTCTGCAGGGAAGGCTCAAGGTCAGGGGCAACAGCCCCAGCTTCAGTCTAGGTGATTTCCATAGTGCAAAGATAATACCATGATACATTGGGCACTATCTTGATATATTGGGTTCCTATCTGTGTTAACTCATTTCATTCTATCACCAATTTTCTTTCTTTCTTTCTTTCCTTCTTTCTTTTTTTTTTTTTTTTTTTTTTTTTTTGGTGTTTTTTTTTGGTTGGTTTGGTTTTTCAAGACAGGTTTCTCTATGTAGCCCTGACTGTCATGGACTCATTTTGTAGACCAGGCTGGCCTTGAACTAACAAAGATCCACCTGCCTCTGCCTCCACAGCGCTGGGATTAAAGATGTGCACCACCATGCCCGGCTACCAGACCTCTTTAAAGAAAAGGGAACTACATAAATGTTAAATGATTTGTCGGAGTGGAGCCAGGATGCAGATCAGGGAGTCATGCCACGTTGTGTGATGCCTGTGTGCAGTCTCTGGTTACCATGTGGGGCACTGATCCCAAGCCGAGGGACAGAGGCCGGAAGCCACCATGGACAGCTCCGTGCTTGCCTTCTTCCTGCTCACTGTTTAAGCCTTTTAAGACTGACCTGATGAGACTCCCTGTTCCCCACCAAGCCTTCAGAACAGGGTGACCTCTGCAGCAGACACAGCCCCAACAGAGGTCTGATGTCAGGCTCCACCGGCCCAAGGGAGCCTTAGCTGGAGGGACTGCTGTAGTCCTGGCACCCTCGCACTCCCACGGAGTCCCAGTCCTGTCTCAAGCCTGAGAACCCAAACACAAACTGCAAAGGAGTCACATCCAGGGCTACTGACCAGTAAAGTTCCCTCCGATGACATAAGGAATGACGCCTCCAGGCCAGATCCGCTCTGCCCTTGAGGTTGTAGCTCTTCGGACTCGAGCAGAGAAGGTCTTCACTGTGGTGTTTGAGGTCCCAGGGACAGGCAAAAATAGGGTGCCATCCTTGCTATCTGCAAGACAGTCAAAGGGTCAATTGCCCTGCCACAAAGTCTTCTGCAAGTCATGCTTAAGCTTGGGATTATATTGATGGTAGGCTGACACAGGGGTGGGCAAACCTGTGTTCTAAGGGAACATTTTACCAGAAAGGTTTTTGAGAACCTGGTAGGTAATTTTCAATAGCTGGGTTTAAGTGAACTGTCTAAAATCAAGTGGCTCCAGGGAACCAACACCCTCTTCTGCCCTCCACGGGAACTAAACCCACATGCACCCACCCACCTACTCCACCCCACCACGTACCCCACCCCACCTC
This sequence comes from Arvicanthis niloticus, assembly GCF_011762505.2. NCBI lineage: Eukaryota > Metazoa > Chordata > Mammalia > Rodentia > Muridae > Arvicanthis > Arvicanthis niloticus. Next base: position 147,638,762 of record NC_047658.1, read on the forward strand.
CACACATATACATATAATTAAATATTTAATATTTTAAAAAAGGTTCTAAGTCCAAAAAGGACCCTGAAAATAGTGGGGATAGACAGAAGGGAATGTTCAAACTGGGATTCCCTGATGGAATCCATACCATGCTGGACCTCCATAGGGCCATCCCGAGTGCTCGCTTACACCTCCTCCTTACTCTTCCTTAGAGAGCCTCCTCTCCAGTTTTTACATCCTCCTCTCTCTGAAAAAAAAAAATCCAGCTACTGAAAATTCACTTTTAGGGGCTGGAGAGATGGCTCAGTGGTTAAGAGCACTGACTGCTCTTCCAGAGGTCCTGAGTTCAAGTCCCAGCAACCACATGGTGGCTCACAACCATCTGTAATGAGATCCGATGCCCTCTTCTGATGTGTCTGAAGACAGGGACAGTGTACCCACATATATGAAATAAATAAATAAATCTTTTTTTTTTTTTTAAAGAAAATTCACTTTTTAAATTTCCTTTAGTTATTCCCTTCTCTCTTCGTTTTTGTTTCTTTTCTTGTTTTTTAAGAATGAAATTCAAATTTTCAGATCAAGAGGCAGGTACTGTCTCTCTGACCCCTATACATATTTTTGAGTTTAGTTTTTATTTATGTATATGTAGGCGAAAGAGTGCATGCCAGATGTACATGTGGGTGCCAACAGAGAAGACATTAGCTCTCCTGACAATGGAGATCTAATTTACAAGGAGTTATGAGCCACCTTACATGGGTGTTAGGAACTGGAGGGTCCTCTGGGCAAGCAGGAAGCACTCTTGACTACTGAGACATCTCTCCAGCCCAGAGCCATTCTGGTTCATTGATGAATGTTGCATGTAAGTTTTAAGTGGGCCTTGGGTACATCTCTTCACAATACCAAGTGTCGATCTCTTTTTTATGTCATTAATCCGCCTGTGAGGATCTCCTCCTCTTGGGTTTTCCTTTTTGTCTTTCTTTCTGTCTCTTTCTTGCTTTTAATTGGATTAAAAGCAGATTATTTCCCTTAACTCTCTCTCTCTCTCCCCTGTTCATTAACATTGGCTTTCAGTGTCAATAATCATACGGAACTGAATGATGAATAATTAGTGGACTAGAAGATGTGTCTGAAGAAACCAGAATCCCAAGTTTCATTCTGAGAAATGAGACTCTTAAAGCAACTCCAGTGTGGGGCACGCGGGCTGCACCACCAGAGGAACAAGCATGGGACTGGTGGGGTGGAACATGCTCAAACCCTGGAAATCTCAGAACCTGAGACCTGGAGGAATAGAGTTAATTCCCCACTTCCCTGCCTGACTCCGGGCACACAATCAAGAGACTCCCAACCAGGTGGCCACAGGCAGCCAGCACCCAGAAAACCTCTCCATGCTAATGCAGCTCCCTGCTAATGAGGCCCCTCAGCCAAAGGCTTTCCCTTCCTGGATATTCTTACACCCTTCCCAAACATTATAGAATCTTTGGTTTACCCTGAGTAAAGCATATGCATTCAAACCCACCCCCTGTAAAGAAATACAAACAAGCTAAGATCCTCTCAGAGAGCTGCTCCATTAAAGATAGTAGGGGAAGGCTTTTGCCTAAAAGAATCGTAGCACTAACTGGCAGGCAGTAGCACCCTGATGTTCCAATGGGACCCACAGACTGAAAACCCTCACTCAGGACTTCACTTTGTCCTCCCCCGCCAGTGTATTTTCGTTGCCCAGACAGACAAGCAGACGGAACCCAGAATGACACTCCAGACTCCATGTTTTCATGTTGCTGTGTATGTGCTTTAACATTTCCAGTTAGTTTCTATTAGCAGCGCTTTGTGTTTGTGAGACAGATGCCTTCCGACTCACCCATTTCCTGTTCATGGGCACCTACACCTTCTCCTGCCTGGAATCACATTCCTTAATGACTTTAATTGTTCTTTCATGAGGATAATACAATTGTTCAGTTTTTGTCTGTAAATACTCTCTAACATTCTAAAATTCCTATTGACTACCCATTAGACATGACCATTCAAACCTCCATCTCCCTCCACCTTATTTTGCATGTGTCTTCATAGTTTGTGTCTTTTTTTTTTTTTTTTTTTTTTTTTTTTTTTTTTTTTTTTTTTTTTGAGTGCAGAGAGAATCTTTTATGTACTGTAGGGAAGCATCACCTATCAATAAAAAAAGCTGTTAGCCTATTAGCTTAGGCAGGAAATAGGAGGTGGGAGTTCCAACAGCGGGAGAGGATTCTGGAATAGAGTCAGTGAGGAGATTTGCCCCCAAACACTGATGCAGAGAATTGCATGAACCTGAGGAGAGGTAACTGGCCACATGGCAGGACTTAGAATATAAACGGGTTAGTTAAGTTATGAGCTAGTCAGGGAACAAGCCCGAGCCTAGGCAATTATTCATACAGAGTCTCAGAGTCGTTATTTTGGGAACCTGACAGCAGGTGGGGAAGCCCTCAATTACATCTGAGTGGTTCAACTTGCATGGTTTCCTGGAATCTGCTTTCTACTTCACTCATTCTCTCTTCAGCTGTGTTCACCACACCATTTATCTGACACCTGCTTCTGTGACGTAGCTACCATCTACTCAAGGCCAGAAGATCCTCAACCATATCTTCTTTTAAACAATATTCTCTTTCTCCCTCTGTTTTAAATTCTCCCCTTGGCTTGTTCCTTATTTTAGTCATGCTTATTAAAATTCCTTCTGATTGCCATATTATTGGAGTGAATTCTCTAATTTGTTGTCTTCTGACTTTTCCTTCATTGATTAACTTCCTGTGTTTCTGGTGTTTTAGGACTCTTTCTAGCCTAGCCTTTTTTTTTTTTTTTTTTTTTTTAGTTTAAAATTTTCTGGGAATTTAATACATGAGTACTAAATTTACATGGTTTCTGTTCCTCCCTTCTTCCTTCCAAGTCCACGTATCTTGGACTCCCTCCCACATTCATGAATGCTTTTCCTAGAATTACTGTCGTCTTACACATACACATTAAAAACCTTACTGAGTCCACTTAGTGTTAGCCATATGCAAACAGGTTTGGGGACTTCTTCTAGGGTCGCTATATGTTGTGGGTCCTGGCTGTGGATTTGCTTTGTATTTTTTTTCAGGACTCAAAATTCTCTGGGTCTCAGGTGAGCTTTTCACATCAATTTCTGAATTGTGGGCTTCCTGAAGATTCACACCTGCAAGAGGAACAGACTTTGTGACTGAGACTCTTACAGAAGATATTCCTGCTCCCATCCGAGCCTAGAATGGACAGTAAGACTGCATTCTACTCTCTGAGCCCTTTGAGGACTTACGTTTTATATGGGAGTTTATCTACCACGTCCTGCCTCACATGGCATGGAGGGCACATCTCTCGTGCCTATGTTGGCATTCCATTGGTGTTAGCACAGCAGCTCTGACCCCTAAGTCCTAGTCCAGTTTCATTGTGCCTGGATAGTCTCTTTACCATCTGAAGGCTGGGGAAAACCCTGGTCTCTTCTCATTGGCCCTCTCACCTGTCTTCCCTCTGAACTCCATCTGTGCTGTACGGAGTGCTGCATGCACAAGTTTGCATATGGCTTCCTAGAAGCTCTCTGGCTCTGTTTCTGCACCTAGAAAGTTGCTATAGAATACATTTTAAGGCTGAAACTCTTTTACTGCTCAAGTTTCTAGAACAGAAGTCATACACTTGCAGTCTTGGGATCAGCCCAACCCACAGATGTGTTTTATTTGGCCTGGACACTTTTGGCACATACTGGTTGGTTGTTTTTTTTTTTTTTAATCTCACTTTGGAAGCCAACTCTTGAAAAATCCAGAGATTTCACATAACAATTTTTTTTTAAGACAAGGCCTTTCTCTAAACCCAGTCTTTCCTTGAGCTTGTGGCAATCCTCCTGCCTCTGCCTCCTGAGTGGTAGGCTTATAGGTAGGTGTCACTATATATGGATTCTAGTTCATTTTAAAATAAAAAGATCCACATGTGGTGAGAGTGGACCATCTTCCATCTGGCTACACCCCACTGGAGTGGGAAGTACCCCATCCCACAGTCAGGCTGAAGGTCCATTGTTAGGACCCTGCTCCACGTCACATAGTTAATCCAGCCTGTTTACACATCCCCTTGCATATTCTATTTTGCTATCCAGCCATAGAATTCATTATTTCAAGATTTCAAACGGTCTAACTGACTGGAAGCCCCATGAGAGCAAGAACGGAGGCAAGCTTCTCCATTGATGGTTCTGTTCTCAATGCCTGCACAGTGCTTAGAGGGTGGCAGCACTCGATATCTTTGTGTTTTGAATGAATGAACTAACAAACAGACAAGCGAACCTAAAAATAAACAGCCCAATGGTCCAAACAGTTCTGTGGCGGAAACCTCTCCCAAAGGTTGGCAGCAGCAAAGCCCTTAATGTTCACATCCTGAGACTCATCCTGTCTTAAGTAATCACAGGCAGAGATGTAGCAAGTGGAAGTTTGTTATTCATATCCCATATGGTTTTCAACAAGTCTCTTAATTTTCCTCTGCTGCCAATTCTCCTTTGGAGAACGGGCAAAAAAAATACTTCTCCATTCGAGGGACAAGCACTGAGACATCCCATGTCGCCTGGACAAACAGTGCTCTATGGACACACTGTAAGGGCCGGTTTTATGTGGCCAAGTCAGCATGGGAAAATCTTAAGTGCACCTGGAAACAGACTGGGGTGTAATTTCCAGCAATGGCTTATTGAATGACAGCTTCCCCTTCGGTCCAGTGAGAAATTTAATTTGCCGAGGACTCAACACAGGAAGCATTTGCCGATTAAAACTATGTCTAAACAGATGTTCTGCTCAGCCTGGAAGAGGGGTCTTAATGCAACTGTCATTATTGGATTTTCTTGGATTACTACTATCTGGAACCAGAGTCCAAATAGAAGGATGTAATTATTTATTATGGACAAGAGCTCTGCATTTCAAGAGGAGCTCAGGGGCATCTGAAAGGATTTTAACAGGCTGGGGGTGGAATAGGGTGGTGGTGGTGGTGGGGATACAGGCCATTTAAATTCCCTGCCTGTGAGAGCAACATGTCCTCTCTGAAAGTGGATCGGCCATTGCTATTCAATATTTCATTTTCAGCTGAAGGCACAGCCATGCCACAAACAGAAATACAACTGACCAAACTGCTCAAGCGAAGAGCTGTAATTTTTACATTAGACAAGTGGTAACTCATACACCAGAAATAAGTACCCTGGATGCCCAGATATCTGCAAAACTCTCACCCCAACAGGCAGCGGCCAGAGTCACATCTTGATGAGTATTTTCCAAAGACTCAAGAGCAGTTCCTTGCTGCAAAGGGAGCTGTAAATTACCCTATGCAATGGCTCTCAAACCTGGGTGCACCCTAAAATCACCCAAAAAGCCATTAAAAACTACAGCTATTTGCTCTTGCACTGAAGCTGTGACCCAACAGGCCTAGAGTCCAGGCACCTGCAGTTTTGCAAGCTGCTATTGAGGCCAAAACTCAGTGGAGTTTGGGAATCATTGATGAAGCTCAAGGGCCGAGACTAAGAGTTTTGGGGACAGTAAACTTAAGATAAATACACTATAGTTACAGCCATTTACCCTCCATATGGTTGTGCACAAACTCCACCCTCCAGCCTGACTACTTCCTGAAGCCTATCTGTGGGACAAGCAGGGAACCAAGCAGACTGCCGATCACTGGTGCTTAGGAAAGGCTGTGCACGAGCCTTCAAGAATTGCCTGCAGTTGGAACAAGTTAAAATGGGAGCCTGAAGTCAGTCAGGCTCTGTGGTCATACCTGGACATGCAGACAATGACACTCAGGGAGTGTCATTGAATACAGGATGGCATTTTGCAACTGTCTGTGGGATCCTTGTTTTGGGTTACAAACAACTCCCGCTCTTCACTTTGGAACAAAGTCTTTACAGCCTGGTCCCAAAAGGAAAAAGACCATGTTCTCTTACAAATATTCAACATATCGGACTCTACTCAGCTTGCCAAAGGTGTACCCTTGAGGTAGTTACACACTCCCCCTTACTAATAGCATCTCAGACTCAAGTGTATGCAGAGCTCTCGGCACCCAGAAAAGGGCTGTTCTGATCAAGACTTCATGGGAATGTTGAGTGAGCAGTCTAGAATCCAGCCCAAGGCTGCAGGCACAAATCCCCACCTTCAGGACAGAAGGAAGGGAGCTACATAGTATCTGGAAACCAACCTCTGCTAAAAACTAACCCAGAACTCCCTCAAATCCCCTTTTCTGTTCAGACTGTCTTATTCTGGGTTTGTGGGAAATCATCAGGCTGCAATTAAAGAGAACTCTAAGGTTGGTGTTTCATATCTTCAGTTCAAATAAAAACAAGATGTGCCCCCAAAGCAGGCATCCAGGAATATCCTAGGGGAATGGAGTGGGACAGACTGGGACAGCCTGTCTTGACCTCACCTTGGGGGTCTTGCTCCTTCCCCAGATTATAGATCTGCATGTCTGTGGCTGAGATGTAGAGTGGAGAGAAGGACTTAGCCTCTACACTCACTGACCTCTTTGGACAAGCCAGAATCATTCAAGGGTCAGCTCTGTGGGGCTAGCAGACTTCAGAGGTGTGGGAGGAAAGGGAAAGTGTTATCTTCATCCTGCTTAAAAAAAAATAAAAAATAAAAAAACCTCCAACATCTGCTGCAGAGCCGATTCCATGTGCGGCTCAACTAGAGGCAGAATTTTAATGGGCTGCAGGAGGCTCGTTCCTTCCTGTGCTCCGTGCAGCTGTGGAACAGCTGTGGAGTCTCAGTCCAGGGGTAGACGATGCGTTCTCAGTGCCGCTAATTTTGTTCCTAGCGGGGAAGGTGGGAAGAAAAAAGTGGAGGAATGCTGGCCTGGGTGGTGTGTGCCTGTGATCTCAGCACTTGGGGAGGCAGAGGCAGGAAGATCTGAGGTCAAGGTCAGTCTAGACAACACTTTGAGAACCTGCCTCCAAAACAAAAAACTGGAAAGTTGAGCTACACTCAAGTTCATTTAATGTTTGCACTTTAGATGAATATTTCTAATTCTCTCCATGCTCCAAATAAAGAAGTAGATAAAGTAACCAATGTAGTAGCTACTAACTGGGATTCAAACCCAAGTGTTTCTGATTCTCCTTGCTTATCTGATTGGGTGATTTTTATGCCCAGTAAACTGGTGTGTACAAATACCCTGGTATTATCCATTCCTGATGAACACTTGAGAAATGATGATAGTATCCTATGTGGACCAACAAGTACCCTAGTCTGTGAGCTCATACCAATGCTAACATTCAGTGGAATCCACCTCTCTCTCCTTGAACTCTGACATTTGGCTTGATTAAATGTGTTAGAAGTAGTATTATTGGGGTTCTCATCCAGGCCCTATGCTTTCCACCTTTTGATTAGCCAGTCACTTTGCTGTAGATTTGGACCATTGAAGAGGAGAGGGCACAAAATTGTTCTGAACCATCCAGCCCAAGCCAGCTGCTAGAACGTAGTCAAGTAGGTGATCCTTGCCAACACTAGGGGAAGAGCCACTGCACTGAGTGAGCCCAGTCACTCCACAGAATCATGAAATGTCATTGTCTGAAGTCAACCTCAGGGATGGTTTTTACACAGCAGGAAATCACATAAATATGGAAGAGAAAGTTCAGCATGGCACCTACGCCATTTCAGTGCTGTGACAACTCTCTCCAGCTGCTTCTCCATACACCGTGATCCATCTTTACCACTATGCTTGTCTGCAGCCAAATGAAGAGCCCCTGTATCTACCTGGAGCCCGAGAAGCTGGAGGCACCATATGCTGGCATCATAAAACATGGATAAATCAAGCAGGTACTGACCTAAAAGCTTCATCCTTCCAAGCTAGCTTTCACAGTGCTGTAAGGTGCTATGCATGCTATCAGGGGAGAAAAGCAATCCATAGTGTTTCTTAGCCAGATATGAACCTTATCAGCTATAATAAGTACTGTCAAAAATAGGCCCACTAGTACACCAGTGGCATGAATATTAGAGGAGTAACCAACCACTTTCTGATTGGATGTAAAACCAACTCCATGATTAGAAACCCAGACCTGGCACTGTTATTGAGACCAAGGACCTGTTGTTAGATAGAAAAAATATGCCCTAGGGAAGAATCTACTGACATTATTCTGCTTTAAGGCCATAGTATTAAAATAACTCCTAATGAGTTATTACGATATTCATAGATTAGTCCATCTTTCAGGCTGGATCATAAACACTTCTTGCAGTTAACACAGAGACCCACAGCTGGTCAATATACAGAGAATAAAAGACTTCTGCATGCTCAACCCCAAATGGGACATCCATAGAACACTCCCCTTCCCAACTCCCTACTCCAAGACTCAGAGAATATTGTGGAAGAGAGGGGAGAAGGATTTCAGGAACCTGAGCAGATGGATTACTATAAGAGAACAGTGTCTTCTGGATACAACAGGGCAGAGGCATATATGAACTCAAAGTGATTGCGACAGCACACATGAGACCTGCATGAGCTCATACCAGACAAAACCCCAGTATGTGGGGTGGAACACAGAGTCCCACTCCCAACCGAGAAACTATTGGCATTTGATAGCTGCTGGGAGGGAGTCTGTTTTCTTTAAGGGTGATCCGGGGTGAACTGTCATCCAGGACAAGCCCCACACCCAAGAATAATTGGGCAACACACTGAACTCAATAGGTCTGAGAGAGAAAGACAGAGGGAGACAGACAGACAGACAGACAGACAGACAGACAGACACACACACACACACACACACACAGAGAGAGAGAGAGAGAGAGAGAGAGAGAGAGAGAGAACACATAAAGTTGGTTGGGTGGTGTGGGGAGAGGTGTGGATCTAGGAGGAGTTGGGGGATGGGGAAGAAAATGATCAAAAAACATTATATAAAGTTTCAAAGAATTAATAAAGATATTGTTGTTAACTATCAAATAAGCAAAAGAAGAAAAGTACATATTTATTTATTTATTTATTTATTTATTTATTTATTTATAGGCAGGGTCTTGTGTAGTTCAGACCAGCCTCAAATTTACTGTTTAGCTGAAGATGACCTTGCACTTCTGATCCTCTTGCCTCTACATACCAGGTGCTGGGATTACAGGTCTGAACCTTGACGCCTAGTTTATATGATGCTGGGAACCAAACCCATGGCTTTATGAATGCCATGAAAATACTCTGAATACAACTGAATTACAGCCCTGGGGGTTGTGGGAGGAGGGGAGAAGAAGAAGAAGGAGGAGGAGGAGGAGGAGGAAGAAGAAGAAGAGGAAGAGGAGGAAGAGGAAGAGGAAGAGGAAGAAGAGGAAGAAGAGGAAGAAGAGGAAGAAGAAGAAGAAGAAGAAGAAGAAGAAGAAGAAGAAGAAGAAGAAGAAGAAGAAGAAGAAGAAGAAGAAGAAGAAGAAGAAGAAGAGGAGGAGGAGGAGGAGGAGAAAGAAGATTCTAAAGGGACTGTCTGTTCGTGGTCCCAGATACAAGATGCGTAGCTGAAAACAGACTCCTCCAGCAGCATGGTAGGAAAGGGGACGAATCTGCTGTTCTGTAAATTAAGGCAACTTGAAGAAGGGGATCGGCACCCCAATAGGGACATAAGCAAAAGATACAAAGAGGTGAATACCATTGTGCACACCCGGATCATTAGCAAACCCAGGAAAAGATGCTCACAGCCACCAGCAGTCATAAAGAAACACAAGCTAAGTAATAATAAGCTATTGCTTATTGGTTAAAAATACCTGATACTAGTGAGACTCTGGGGAAAGGGATAACCCTCGGAAGTTACTATGGAAACATGGATTGTTATTCCTGCAGACACTCATTATTGCAACATCTATTAAAAACATGCTAAGTGGGGCTGGAGAGATGGTTCAGTGGTTAAGAATGATGCTCTTGCAAGGGACACGAGTTTGGTTCCTAGCACCCAGGTCAGGTCAGGCTGCTTAACAATTGTCCACAACTCTAGTCTACATGACCTCTCACCCCTACCCCCAGATCTGCGGTCTTTCCTAGCTTCATGGACCCTTCTCTGAAATACAGAGTTCCCCATGCCTTGTCATCCCTCTTCTCAGTTCCAGGGAACTCAATGCTCTCCATGGGCACCTACCCATAGATATATACCCACACAGATGAATACACAAATGCATGCACAAAAACATGTATGGAAGTGGAGACGTGTTATTATCTGGGGAGAAGAGAAAGGTGATTGTAGGGTGTGGGGGAGGGGAGGTAGCCAAAATAAGGGGGAAGGGGAACACTAAAGAATAACAAACACATGATGGTATCAAGTTGTTTGTACATTTGTGTGAATGTATGTGAAGTTTTAAATATTCACATGTGTAGGAGAAAATAATATTGAAGCAAAATCATAAACTATAACAAGTAATGATTTCTATTTCATCCCTACAGAGGGATTTTAGCATTTTAAAAATTGCTCCTTTGCTCTCCAGTTAACTCCAGCACTTTCCTGAACGGGAAATGCACCTCTAAGATTGACATATGTCCAGACACCACTGGAAGCTCATAGGACTGCTGGCCTTTGAGCCTCTGAACCTTCACATGTAGAGAGGCCATGGGGCTACTTCTAGGAAGGCTCTAGACTGGCCACAAGCAGCCACTTGCCTCTGTTATCCTTCCCTGGGTAGACTCCAGTCTACAGTGGCTAACCACCACTACCCCACATCTACTCTCCTTTCTTGCCTTTCAGACCCTCCTCTTCTCTGAAACACATAAGCCTTGTCATCTCTCTTCTCAGGCCTTCAATGCACAAGCCAAGTAACCAGAGAGAAAAAACAAACCCAGAGGACACAATTTTCTAGCAATCTCCAACCAATAAACCCTACCTTTCCATACCTCCCACCCCTGCAGAAAGACAGCTTCCCATACCCCCATTCCAGGAAGACAACTTCCCATGCCCCCTGTGTGAAGCAAGACAGCTTTCTGTACCCAATCTCCCCCACACAGCAAGTTCCCCCACCCATCCACCCCTCATTCCACCAAAGGAAACACTTGCCTATTCTCATTGCTGTCTGTGTGCATGCCCAGCCCAGCCCAGCTGCTGACAAAGGAGGTTCCAGAAGACACCCAAAGCAGGGGTCTGGAGTATGGTGATACCAACTAATGGATACAGGGTGTGTCCAACTAATGGAGACAGGGTCTCCTTTGGGAGTGATGCTAAAGGTCTGAGCAAGATAAAGAAGGTCACGCCGAGTTGTTAATGCACCTAACACCACTAGACACCACACTTTGAAATGGTTAAAGGGTTTAGGTTATTTATCAAAGTTTGCCACAATTTTAAAGAAAAATAAAACAAAAGGTCCTCAGAGCCCTGGTACGGCCTCACAGACATTACCCTTTCTTGGCACCTGGATGCTGGTATTAGAGGCTGTATCGTTTGGCCACGTTGCAGATGTCTCCTCAAGGCCACCTGAAAGAAGACAAGAAAAGAGGTAAAGACATACTTTTCAGTAGCCTCAAAGGAGCAAACCTGGCCATTGGGTGTCCAACAGGGCAGCAAGGATTTGGTCAACTAAAGTTTATTGTGTCCATAAATGCCTCTTTTATTTTAATAACCACTCATAAATCAGCAAAACTACCATCCTCCTTGGTCAGTCAAGGATGCTCAGAATGGAATAAACAAAGTTCATGGGGAGTCCCGGGTCAGCTCCTTATCCACCTAGAGAAGACGGAATGGATGCACAAGGAAGTTCTGGAGTCGAGTCCGTGCACGTGGCGTCCAGCATGGCCGCTGAACTTCCGGCAGCTCCATCACTGAGATGCTGCTGTTCTGGGCTTTCTCTCTTTCTTCTATTTGCCCCATATGAAGAATTGTCTTTAGAAAACTGCTCAGTTTTCTTTATAAACAGGACTCTGAAGACACGGTAGAGCAAGGGCAGCAAGGATCAAATGCGTGTGGGGGAGGCAGCCATGTCTAGACATGTTGTCAGCATTTACCTCACTCAGAAGATGTCAATCTCCAAAGACTACCTGTCCTACTGTGTGCTGGGTCCAATCCCAGGACTACAGATTCAACCACAGACAAGGCAGACAGTGTTTCTGCTTCAACGCGCGCACTCTCTAAATGGAGAGCTGGATGTAACTGCGGAGGAGCTAACTGCAAGTTCTGAAGATTAAATTTAGCATGGGCTGACAGGAGGGGTCGGGGCTTCTGTGGGAGAGTAAGAAGAGCCATCAGTGGGTGCTGAGTAGGGTATCAGGGAGCAGATCTGTGCCCAGGGGATACCATGAAACCATATCAAAGCCTCCAAAGAAGAATTTATTGACAAACAAGAAGGCATTTCTTTGCATAGGTTGAGAAACCTGAAGCTTATGAAGCAACCTTCCCTAATCCCCCTGCCCCCAGTAGAACTCTGGGCTAGGTAGAGTACAACTCCATCTTGGAGAAGCCAAGGTTGAGGAGAATGCTAATGAACCCAGGGTGGTCTGGCTCAGAACATCCTGGTCAAAGATCCAAGACCTACCCTAAGCCACCAGTGCCTGAGGAAGGCTTACATTTGGCACCACACTTGTTCAATGAGTAGCCTGTGTCCAAGTCCACACCAGTAGAGGCAGCGGGTGGCCATTCACCAGCTCCTGAGTGGCAGGCTGCCTCATCCATTGCTGTGACTCAGGCAAGGCCTGCAGCTGCCCTGGCCTCCTATAGAGAAAGGACCCCCAACACCAGGCAGGGACAGGAGACTCCCTGCATCCTGCCTGGCTGGCCAGCTAGGAATGTGCTCACACGACTCCTGCAGCTGCTGGGGTCTGCGCTGCCAGCTCTCGGCCCTTGGGTATTCCAGTTGCGATATCATTTCCTCTCAGGCGAAAGGTCAGGGGAAATCCTGACGGTATGAAGTCGTTCCTCAGCACAGGAATGTGCCATCTGCAGAGAGAGGGGCGGGTCCCCGCCAGACTCCGAGTCCAGCTCAGCCTCCGCCCCGCAGGCTGCGCAACTGCTGCCGAGAACCTGGGCGTTAGCATCTTTGGTCTGTCAAATGGGCTGCTGTGGGGACCAAATGAGGTAATGGGTTTGTTTAGATGTGTGTTCATTCAGAAAATATGCATCCGACACCTGCTATGTGCCAGATTCTGTTACTACTGCTGGGGAGAGACCTCAGGAAATTATATTCTGATGGAGGAAGGGGAAAGGGGGAACAAATAAAAGTGAACTATTTAAGTTGGCTGCTGGTAAGTATGAAGGGGGGAAAAAAAGGAGAGTGTAGAGTGCCATTTCGTGTAGGAAAGAAGAGCAGAAGTCTGAAGAGAGACAAAGTCTATAGATACCTGGCAAAGATCATTCCAAACTGAGGAACAGCAGGTGCAAAAGCCCTAGGATGGGAAGATGCCCAGCAGCAGGGAGCTGGGGGTGCCAGGAATGGAAGGAAAAGAGAGAGAATGGCAGTGAGCCTGTCAGCCATCAACTGCAAGACCAGCCAGTGTGGGGCCCTGCAGGCAGGCATTCTCTGAAATTCATCTTTGAGCGTCCTAGATCAGATTCAGGCATTTAACCGCATCTGCTTTTTGCATAACCGGAGTTGTTAACACTGGACAAGAGAGAGGCATGGGAGCTGAGATTTAAAATAAGTGTCTACAAGCAGCGGGAGTCCAGTGTAGATATCAGCCAGTTTCATCCTATTCCGCTTCCCAAAATGAAGCAGGGAGGGGAGCAGGAAGAAAGATCTGTAAGAGATGTCTGGACACAGCCCTGTTCAAGACGAGCTGGAGCTTCTAATGGAGGCACCTAGGGCAGTAGTAGAGGCTGGGGCTGTGGGGAAGGGTGAGGCTGTGACGGAGGGAGCCAGGTGCCCCTGGGTTCTACAGCAGGAGAGGATTCAGCCAGGGTTCTCTGGTTCCTTTGGCTCTCTGATGCTGGGGCTAGAACAGGTGAAAAGCTTTGGAGATGAGAGAGACACAACAGGTAGGTATGATTGAAAGAATCTGTTAATTAAAGTGCCACCCAAGGTGTTAGCTACAAGCTAAGAATGCACAGGTTTGGGGGTTCCAGCCTCATAGACAACCAAGGAAGGACCACACCAAGAGGCAACTGCCTTGAAGGCACCATAGTGTCAGTCACAGAAAGTCCTGTGCCCCTTAGACTCCCCATCAGAGCAAGAACAGCTTACTCTGTTGCCTACAGTCAGAGTTAAAGGCAACTCCAATGAGCCCAGAGCCTTGTCCTGACAATCCGTGAGAGGATACCTGACATTAACTGGCAGAGCTGTGGCAGTTAAGAACACAAATACCAGCTTTGAATGGAAGCACATGTCTGTCATCCTAGCCCTTGGGAGGTAGGGACAGAGGATCAGGAGTTCAAGGCCATGTAGCAAATTCAAAGCCAGTCTGAGCTACATGGCCTCCTGTCTCAAAAGACAAAAACAAAGCAAAACAAAAACCTATCACCAAACCACAAAGAGCACAGTCCCTCCTCTGACCTCATCCTCTGAAGGATACCAGGCCCAGGCTTCCGGTTCTGCCTGGGATCCACCTAGAGTCCATGAGTTGACCAGCCTTGCACTTTCTGGACACAAAGCATCCCATTGCCTTTGGGATGTGTTCTGCTCTGCGCATGACCGAGACCTTTGGTGGCCTGGCCCTCTGAGGCTCCTCTGTCTCACCTCCTGCCTCTACTTCCACTAACTGAGCCACCCTAAGCTGGAGGAAGCGGATTTCTATTTCCCATTATCTTCCTTTATTTTTGTTGAAACAGGACCTTATTATCCAGACTAGGCTGGCCTTAAACTCAAAATCCTCCTGCCTCTGCCTCCTAAGTTACTGGAATTACCAACATGGACCGCCTTACATATTTAAACATCTTCTTCAAGCTTGCCCTCCTCTTGGGCTTGGCTACATCTTACTGGTTTCTCACTGTCTAGCTGGACCCCACTTCCTCTGGGACACTGCAGGCTGGCAGCCCTGTTCTTCCTGCTGTAAGCCTACCACCTCTGAGCTTCCTCAGCTCCCTCCCTACCCTGTCTCACTACACATGCCTGCAATCTTTTTGTGTTCAGCAGAACCCTCTTAGTAACTTTTTAGATTTAGTAACATAAAGGAAAAGGTACATGTGTGGGTGAGCATGTGTGTGTGCACACACACACACACACACACACACACCAGTCCTAATACTCAGAACCTGCCACAAGGCAGGCGCCCAGTTACGCAGGTGATGGATGGTCCAGGGAGCAAAAGACTGGGGGCAGCTTAATGGTGTTTCAAAGGACGGTGGTAGTCACTAAATACAGCTCAGTTTAATGTTGTGGGGGAAACGTGTGTTAGAGAGAGAGAGAGAGAGAGAGAGAGAGAGAGAGAGAGAGAGAGAGACAGAGAGAGAGAGACAGAGAGAGAGAGACAGAGAGAGACAGAGAGAGAGAGAAGAGAGAAGAGAGAGAGAGAAGAGAGAGAGAGAGAGAGACAGAGAGAGAGAGAAGAGAGAGAGAGAGAGAGAGAGAGAGAGAGAGAGAGAGGCAGCTATTGAATTATGGCTCTCAACAATGGCCGCAGTTTTGAATGACCTGGGAAATCTTTTAGAAATACTGAGGCCTGACCCCCAATCCCACTCCTACCCTCAGAAACTCTGCTTTAATTGACCTGGGGCATGCCTGGACATGGGGACTTTGAAAAGCTTCCCAGGTGATCTGAAGATTCAATCAAGATTGATGACAGCAGCCAGGAAAAGAGGCCTGTACTTGTAATTCCAGCTGCTACAAGCCTGAGGCAGGAGGATCATGAGTTCCAGGGCAGCCTGGTCCATAGAATGAGATTCTGTTGCCCCACCACTGCCTGCGAAATAAAGTTGAGCATAGCTACTCAGAACTGTAGAAGAGGCCTCATCTTGTACTATGTTGGTTTTTTTAAATGTGTACTGGTGGTTTTCCTGCATCTATTTGATCTGCACCATACACAGAGGCCAGAAGAATGCATTGGATCCCCTAGAACTGGAGTTAGAGATGGAGTTACAAAAGTGTGAGCTTCCATGTGAGCGCTGGGAATGGGAGCCTGCTCTTCCCGGAGAACAAGCAGTTGCTGTTAACCACTGAGCCATCTCCAGCCCTTTGGTAATTTGTATGATTTTGTTTGTTTGCTTGCTTGCTTTCTTGGTATTTTGGTGGGGGTTTGTTTGCTTGCTTGCTTCCTTTATAAAAACAGAGTTTCTCTGTGTAGCCCTGACTGTCCCAGAACTCACTCTGTAGACCAGCCTGACCTCAAATGGAGAGATCCACCTGCCTCTGCCTTCTAGGCATGCTCCACCACTGCCAGGATGATCTTGTTTGATAGTGTTAATAACTGAGGCCTTTCCTTACTGTCTCACTGGGAACTGGAGATGTAGCATTGGGATTAGACCCACACAACCCCAGAAGAAGCTGTGTTACCCCTAAAATGACAGCAACTATTCCTTGACAGATGTGGCTCAGGCTGAGACTACAGATGTAAGTTCTGTAGAAGAAAGACTGGAACTGGGCCAGGCTCAATCAGGAAAGTGCTTGCTTGTCTCGCAAGCAGCAGGACCTGAGTTTCACCACAGAACCCATGTGAGGAAGCAAGCTGACAAACTAAGCCCGGTATTCAAGGGGCTGAGATGGGAGATCCTGGGAGTGCACTGGCCAGCCAACCTAAACTACTTAGCAAGCTCTGAGCATGTCAGAGAGACTTTGTCTCCGAAGGAAAGGCAGTGTTGGAGGAATCACACCTGAGGTTGTCCTCTGGCCTCCACATGCACATGCACGCACATGAACAAACGTGTATATGCACACGCGCGCGCGCACACACACACACACACACACACACACAAAACAAACAAACAACCATACTTGGGCAACTGGATTAATTTATAGTACAGGGCTATATTCTTCCTAAGGAACTGGCTGCAAGACAAAAAAAAAAAGTACACATGTATATGTGTACACATGTCCATACACACACACACATGCACAGGTATGTATGCACATACATACTAACATATCCCATACATTTGGCCCTTGTTTAATTACTTCTTCAGTGTAACAATATGCAAAGCCTTGTAAATTTCATTAGTCACAGGGGTTTATTCAAACTGTCTCCTTTGCATAAGAAACCCAGGCTTACAGCTGGTCTCTGGGAAAGAAAGCCCTCCAGACCTTGAAAGGAGAGCTTGGCCAGTCCAAACTCTCTCTGAAACACAGTGGAGGTCAGCGGCCCGTGATGCATGAGGCCAGGCTGAAATGTCTCTAACCAGCATCTGCAATCCAATCCCACAGTTTCCTTTATGGAGCAATTCACTGAATTCCAAGTTGTTCTTTTTTCTAATTCACCATATAATTCACCTCCCAAGTTCAATTAAGAAGCAATCTGTTAGCAACTTTGGGAGCAAGCTGCTTTTCTTTGGGAAAGTCCAATTTTCTTCCGCTCCCAACAAAAAGTGCCTTAATTACATGCATCAGAATAGACACTGGTGTACACACAACGCCCTTTCATCTCACCATAATTAATGAAATATCAACGATACACATCCAAGATATCCAGGCAGGAAGAGACAGGCTCCTTCAAACCCCAAGGGGACCTTGTTTCATAAATCAATATTGCCCATTTGAATAATAGTGACTATGAATATTCATATATGGAAATGCATAAACAAAACTTTAATTATTCCTTCTATTTTTCATTCTTAAAGCACAACATTACTTGATCCCTCATTTTCTTAAACACAATAGCTACTGTTCTTAACTGCAGATTGTTTTAGGGTGCCTTTAATAGATAATTATAGCAGAAAATACCTTTGAGTCAATCAAAAAAGAAGAAGAATTTAAAGAAACCCAAGCACAAGATTCTAAAACTCAGTTTACCAGCAGCCCGTTCACTTCAGAAAATCCTGGTTGAACACCTGCCCTGGGCAGCAAAGCGGTGCAGGCTCCTGCCCATGTAGCCTGCCTTCATGGTGCCTGAGTTCTAATGGATTAGCATAAACAATAAGCTCTTTTTTTTTCAGGGAGGAATTAAGGACTTTGAAAAAACTGTAAGTAAATTTTGTGAAAGAAGGTAGGTGGTTGTGAGCTGGGATGTAAGAGAGGGAGACACCTGTGTAGAGTCACAAAGAAACCCAAACTTCAAGTCCCTGTGTGCAGAGTCACAAAGAAACCCAAATTTTAAGTCCCTGTGTGCAGAGTCACAAAGAAACCCAAACTTCAAGTCCTTGTGTGCAGAGTCACAAAGAAACCCAAACTTCAAGTCAAGGTCCCAAGAAAGACAGAGGAATCTGTGGTTGGAGTTGGAGCTTAGCCTAACCCTGTCAGGCATAACACTGACAGGGATTATCTGGGGACATCTCACCACCTTGCCTAATGATGCATTTAACACACAGCAACCCTCTGAAGAAGGGTTCCCATTTTATATAAGAGAGAACGGAGTTTGTAATCCGTGAATCAGGCAGTTAGTAGTTGGATTTGCATTCCCATTCCAAGGTTGGCCCATCAGACTCCAGAAGCAACATTGTACTCCATGCCTTCACCCCTCACCTGGATAGGTGTGCCTAAGCTGCCACGCCCAGACAAGGCCCAGTGGGTGCACACCTCCCCAGGAACTAGCGAAAACACAACTGCTCTACTGGGGCTTTAATAATTCACCAGGGTAAAAGGCAAAGCCCCTTTAAAAGGTCGATCCAAGAACAAACAAGCCGGTCACTATGGTAATCAATGTGTGATCTTGAGGGAGCCCGTGCCAAGGAGCTTTCAAATCCCAAATGCTACAGAAGGGAAAGGGAAAATGAGTTAAAAGATCATTGCCAGATTTTGTCAATGAAATGATTTAATCCTGGCGAGGGAATAATGACAGGAATTCTGCTACAGTTCCGGTGGAAGAGAAACATAAACCAGTAGCATTCTGTAATTTTCTAAGATATATCAGCGTCTTCTAACACAGGCAATGCTGTGTCTTCAAGGTGTCTTCACTGAGAGACAGGGGGCGTTCATCTCAACCTTGAAAATAGTCCATAGCATCTGTACCCACACTAGGGGAGTGCTAAGGCCAACTCTGATACACTGTAACAATTTGTGACCTTTTAAACTATTCTAGCTGTTCCCCGAATAGAAAACCATAATACTGTAAGATTTTAAAAAGTAACATAAAAACCACAAACCAACGGGTTAAGAAATAATGCCTGGTATAACTCAGATAGAATCCAGCATGACCCATAGTCTCATAAAAAGCCCAAAATACATGGGACAACCATGACTGGCAAAGGCCGCACGGACTGTCTTGGAGTTCTTTGCTTGGGGATTGTGAAGCAGGCTTTACATTCTCATATGCTTTTTGTAACTTCCAAATTTTATCCCCCGTGATGCTTTTATAATAGAGAAATAATTATTTTTAAAGAACTCCATTCCAATGGATATTTGCCAAAAAAAACATGTTTTCTTCACTTTTGCACACATATGTAAGTACAAGTATACACACACACACACACACACACAAGTTACCAGGGAAATTTTCTGGATGGGGTGAAACATGGTTGTGTTTATGCAGATGAGAAAGTCATGGGACACCCCCTCCATTCCCTCCACCCCACCCGACTTCTCTCTCACCACTGGAAGAAGCAAAGAGCCCATACCTGGGTGGGCAGGCATCTCATTGGTGGGATCCAGAGAGAAACTGTCAGCACCCTCTCAGGCTTTTCAAGACCTGACCCTCTTTTTCTAAGTTCACAGACAAAATATTTGGCATAGGTTGTTGAAACCTAGAATTTGATCCCGTCCCTAGGCAGAGCATCATGGGAGAGGATATTGAGGGAGGACAATAACCTGTAACCTGTAACCCAGGCTTAAATGGAATGCACTACATAGCCCGAGCTGGCCTCAAACTTAAGATTCTGATCCTCTTTCTACACCCCCCTAAGAGCTAGGATCCCAGGCTCGAGTCACCATTTTGCTTGGTATTGGGCTTCCATTCATCCTGACTGCTGTATCTGCCTGTGTCTGTTCCCTTATTGTCAGATGAGTTAACACAGACCCTTTGCTTAGGTATGCCTCACACTGCCAGATTCCTCCTGCCTCTAGGCTTCTTTGTACCTTTGTCTACCCAGCTCACCTCAGTCACAGCCAGCTTGGCCTTGTCTTCTTGGCTGTGTCTACTATCTTTTAGTGTACAAAAACTATATTTCTTTGTGGGGTTGTTATGTAAATTTTGTGAGAGAGAGTGGAGGTTGAGAGTTATAATGAGAGAGAGAGGGAGGGTGGTTGGAAATGTGATAGGGGGAGGGAGAGAGGGAGGGAGAGAAAAAGAGGGAGGGAAGGAGGGAGAAAGAAAAGGAGAAAGGGAGGGAGGGAAAGAGAGAGAGAATACACGCAGTGCACAGAATGACACATGGCACACAGCCAGCACTCACTGAATTAGCTCCTATAACTTGGGATAGGAGTGCTAGAGACAAACCCAGGGCTTTGTGCATATTAGGCAAGTGCTCTACCGTCAAGCCTAAGCCTCAGTCCCCAGCATATGACGAAACCACCATCACTGGTATCATTGACACTCCATCTCTTCTTGAAGTCTGAAGGAGTAGAAATGGATGGAACAGCTGACCACCAAGGCAGAGCACTTCATACCAGCATCACAAGCCAAGATACAAGTTCACATTCTCCTTAACAGTTAACACATTCAAGTTCAGACTGAGAAACTCTTGCTGGAACCAACAGTCATTGAAACAAAAGCCGTCACTGCGACTGTGATCTATCTCTTTAAGACTGCTCCATACGATGCTTGTCTATAACCATATATAGGTTACAGATAAAGATAACAAAAGGGAAAGGCAGGCCTTAAGGAAAGACACCAGAGGCCAAGTTCTCTATATTTATCCTGTTACCCCTGGAAGAATAACGCGGAGTGGTCAAGATTCTCTCTGTAGTTCTTAAACTGTAGCCTAGCCCTCATAGAGGTAACTGTTGGGGTCTTTTAGGTACTTTACTGAGTACCATGCTCCTGTGTGCTGAGGACTATGTGTTTTCTCATTTGCTTCTTGGCATGGTTGTATGAGGTAGGCATTATTGCTAGCTTTCACTTAACTGAAAACCGAGACTCCAAGCACCTCAATGTTACCTGTAGGCACACAGAAGGAACCCAGAGGGCAGTCCTAGTGCCACCTTCTTCTCCTGGTGGCCTTTGTATCCGAGGACTAGAGATGCCAACCTCGATCACGAATAACCAATGTCCCAATGAAAGAGATTGGAAAATCCCTGCTCCCTGGTCAGCTAGAAGATAACGGGTCATGCTCACAAGTGCTCCTTGGATGTATCTCAGAGCAAGTTCTGGAGGCTCCAGGGAGCCTTGTGAATACTGTGAGATGTGAAGTCCCCATGTGACAGATGCAGGCTTCCAAAGAAGGGGAGCAGAAGGAGGAGGGCATGGAGAATAAAAGCACATGAGAAATGGAACCCAAGACTCAAGAGAAGTTGTCCGCTCTTCTCTGCCTCCTCAGAGGACCCTACCAGGGGCTGTCTGAACATAGTTGCCTCAGCCAGAGCTCTCAGTCTCCAAACCAGGGATCAATCTAGGCAGCCATGAAGACAGTCCTTCCTCAGGAATAGAGAATGGTACCCTCTGGGTATAAAGAAAGGGTCTCCTCACTCTCGTTTGAGATCAGAACCACTCTAGAACTCCTCCAGAGCTATGCAAGGCACCCCCACCATGGCCAGGAGTCACCTCTTGCTTTGATTCAAGCCAGTTCTGCAATGCAATTAGTCAGTTCCCAGTGTGCAAGAGACACAGCTGTGGAGCAGACATAAGAATAACCTGGGGAAGGACCTCTGGCTCCCAACCTGGAACTCCAGGAGGGCTTCCTAAGGATGGCATTAGAAGACAGGAAGGGGTTTAAGACTCAGGAAAGGGAGGGTCTGGCAGGAGAAGATGCAGGGGCGGAATGTAATATCCAGTTACACAGCAGAGCATTGGACCTAAGTGATCTTTGGTAGATGCTCAATCTCCCAGGCTGTTTTCTCATTCGTGGAATGGTTTTTAGAGGATCTAACATCTCATGTGTCTGTAGCAGGAAGATGTGTGGGATGTAGCCTCACTGTCATCTTTCAGGTTGCCTCAGGAGGCCTCAACCTCTTAATCTTTATGATTACACTCAGACTAGGACCTTGATGGGAACACCTTCTGTCTCCTCCAAAGGAGGCTCTTTCCAAACAGCCTGCAGTCCCAACTCACGCTAGCTTGCCCTAAGCCAAGGCTGCCCTGAATGCACAGATAGGATGCTAGCCTTGATCCCCAGGGTGTGAGATGATGGTGTAGTTTCACTGAGATGGAGCAAAATGAAAGTGGGGGGTGAAGCAGGACAGCGGAAATGAATGGCCATTTCCCTCACAGAAATGATGCTTCCGTTTGGGTTCTTCGAAACCCCAGAGGGAAATTGCTAGTTCTCTATGGTCCTTTGCTGGGAATATATTCTTTATATTGTCTTCCAGAAGATTCTGAGAATCATTTTTGAAGCAAGGACTGGCTGGGGTGACAGCAGTGAGGAGATTAGTCCTAAGGACCTCATGAGTGACAGAAAGACAGGAAGAGAGTAGCAGGGAACCACAGAGTACCAAGAATGCACAAGGCTAAAGCAGGCAACGTTTGAAGCTGTGTGAGCATATACAGGCTTCCTTAGAAGGGCTGGTTGAGCCTGAAGGAAAGGCAGGTTGAAATGGGAAGAGGAAAGAAAGGATTCAGACCATCCAGGCATTGCTATGGGAGTGGGGTAGTCTTAGACCAGTCTGATCCCACCCACTATCCAACTCACCTCTCCATCCTCATGCCCGAAGCTATCCACCCTGAACCATGCTTCCTGGGCTGTTACATCTCATGGTCCAGTTCCCTCCACCATGAGTGTGTTTGGGCTTGCTTTCTCCCATGATGTCATCCCCACTGCACATCCAATCAAAAACCCCCAGTGCCCATACCTGATCCTCTTTCAGGAAGCCATATCCCTTCTATATGCTTCATTCATGGTTCTACACTCAATCGTCCACCCCCAACCCCAACTTAACAAATTTCCATAATACCTCACATATATAAGTATGGGGGTATGCACTCCTATGTTTGAGCTTATGGAGGTCAGAGAAAAACATCAAGTATCCTCCTCTGTCCCTCTCTGCCTTGTTGCCTTGAAACGGGGTTTCTGATTGAACTAGAGCTTAACATTTTGAACAGGCTGAATGACCAGCAAGCTCTTGGAATCTACCTGTGTCCACACACCGGGTTATTTATGTGGGTACTGGGGATTAAAACTTGCATCCTTGGACTTACAAATCAAGTGCTCCTACCCACTGATGGTGTCCTCCTCTCTGGCCTATGAAACAATTCTCTCTGAGTGAGTTGTCAGTGTGCCATTCCTACAAATCTGTCTACCCCTTGAGGACCAAAAGAACAGCTTGGATCCCTCCAACCACATGGTAGTTATAGCACATGTTCAGCAAGTGTGTCCAGGGGCTCGAAAGCTGGCTCAGTGGCTAAAGGCACTTGTTGCTCTTGTGGAGGACCAATGTTCAGTTCTAAGCAACCATGCCAAGCAGCTCCCAATAACCTGTAACTCCAGTTCCAGAGGATCCAATGCCCTGGCTTCTGTGGGTACCTGTATACGCATGGTAGTGCCTATACAAACATGAAGGCACATGCATATATACATACCTACACAAATAAACCATACCCATATACAAGCATATATGCATACAAATGTGTCCAGCTCAAGTAGACTGAATCAGATTGAGCACTATTTACATGTGTCATCAAAACACTGCATCTGGGGCAAAAGCATCATTGTCCCCCCCCGCCCCCCACCTCCCGTTAGCTGAAAGCGAGGCTCAGTGAGGCATGGTCTGCAGACACCAGCTGCTGCTTGGAGGTCAGCAAGGGCTTGAGCTCAGCCCCTGCCTCATTGCTCCCTGGCGGTCTAGCAGACGAGGAGGGAACACTGGGGCAACGTGGAATGTGTTGTTAAGTACTGCTTGGTCTTCAGAAAGAAGATCTAGTCCACCCTCATTACTGGAACGTGGCTGTGAGCGCTAAACTAGTGAGTTCCTAGTCCAATTCCTAGGGAAGCGAAACACTGTCTTGTGCACAGCATGGCACTGTCAGCGACATATAACACAGCATAAAGTATTTTGTGTGCTATCCTGAGTTTTCAACCACTGGTGACTGTTATTCCATGTGTATTTCTGTTCAGAGACACCTTATTTACTATCTCATACACATTCACCGGCACTGACTTCTCAGCTAGTGGTTGTGTAACTTGGTCCTTAGAGCCTCTCCTGGGTCTCTCTACAAGGCCCATTGCAACCTTCTTGGAACCAGGAGATGCTGGCAGCACTTCAGTACCATGACTGGGCACCACACTAAATGGCAAAATCACCAGCAAGAAGCACAGAGACTCCCAATGAGCTAAAAGCCATACATAGAATACAGCCACACACCCTGTGGGAGCTGACCCAGGGGACAGGAGGCAATCAGAAAACATAAGAACGCAGAAGCCCCAAAGAAAGGAAGAGAAGATCCTGATCACTCTCTTGGGAGCTGGAGGAGTTCAGAGCTATGTGGTGGGAACAGGGAACAGGCCAGAAGGACACTTTCTCAACAGAAGTTTTTAGAGCATGAACTGTCATTGCTGAGGCTGCCCTGCACCTGCATGGTGGTAACGGTAGTGGATATGATATACTGCTCACGTGCACAGGCCACCTAGAGTGTTCAGCCAAGTGGCCACTAGATAACATATCCCATGAGTAAAGTTTTCTGGGAGATAGATGCTGAAACGCCAGCCCATGGGCAGTGCCTGGTCTTGTCCTGTAACATCTATACTGTCTGCTTTCAAGTGAAGACACACCCATAATGCATGCCTAAATACAGAAATAGAAAATGTTCCTTCATGGACAGAATGCAAACAAATATACATCTAAGCCAATGTGCATATTGGCTGGGATTAAATACTAAACTGAACTCTGAGTTTGAGAAAGGACTATGAGCAGGCAGAGACTAGGACTTTCTACTGCCCAGTCAGAGTGTCAGGAGAAGCTGTAGAAAAATTTTATCCCATGCTCTTTGCAGAGATGCCCAATAATGATTGCAGATATCTCAAAGGGCAAGTTCCACGTGCTAAATCACAGAAAGAGTAGCAAGAGCTCAGGAAATCAAAGAATTCGAGAAAGAAAACAGACCCAAGCCATCTCTTGGGCAGGAGCATCTTAAGACCATCCTAGACTACGTAGTACACATGCACACAAGAGAGAGGCAGACAGGCAGACAGACAGACAGGCAGGCAGGCAGTCAGGCAGAGACAGAGAGAAACAGAGACAGGGACATCAGAAGGTAGAGGTTACCGTAAGTGATACTCTGGGTACTGGCATATCGAAGAAATATTGCAGAGACATTGATGTATGCTCATAGTCACTTTCCTGTGGATTCACTGAGACAAGAAGAGCCTAGTCTGATGCCAACTTATATGCAGGGCCACAAGCCCTTCAGGCAAATTACTGAATGTGTCTCCTCCACCTGCATTTTCTGTGCCCCTATTGAGCTCAGGAGGTAGCATGCTATATTACCAGTAGGTGCCCAAGACTGAATACTCAACAGAAAGAAGAAAAGAGGCCCCAGATTAAGGCCTTTTCTCAGGCATCCAGGTAACACCTGAAGTTCTAGGAGCCTGCATTAAGGAAGAAGAGAGAGGAGACCTTGACCTGCATTATAGGACTTGCACTAGGGCCCAAGATTATGCCTCTTCCTTGCTGGGTCACTGTGCAAGCTCAAGTGAGCAAGGCCAGGGACCAAGCCGGTGACACAGGTGTCAAAAGACAATTCTGAAATGATGGGACTGTGGCAACTCGCAGAGAACCTGGCCCTGCTGAGCTCAGTCGCGTTATGCAACCCACTGATCGTTGCCATGTGGCCTCTGGGCCGGTGTGACTGTATCTTCCAGCTCTTCAAGACAAGCCAGAGCTCCGGGTTTTCATGAGAAATCTGATTTTCAAATGTTGGCAGTAAATTTTAAAAATGTAAGCACTACAGAACAAACAACACACATCTGCAGACCAGATTTGGCTGAGGGGGGCTGACAGCTTGGGACCTCTGGGCTGGAGGGTGGAAGGGACAGTCATGCCTGTAGGCAATGTTAATGACAGGCCAGAAGCAAGGCCCTGGGCTGTCGTCACTGAGGCCTGGGAATGAAAGGGTGTTGGAGAGCACGGGCATAGAAGCAAATCCTCTGGATATCTGTAGTCAAGCAAGCATCTTAAAGAGGACTAGAGGGACAAGATGGCCAGATCATAGTGTGACTGCCTGACAGCAATGTTGTCACCTTCTCTCCGGATCTCCTTGGAAACCAGGGAAATGATGACATACCAACCTTGGTATAGGGAGTCCTCTAAAAACCACAGCTTGGTCCAGGTCATCCAGAGCATCATCCTGGAGTAAACGGGCCAAAAGCCTCATCCCAGACTCATACCAGCAGACCCACCCACCACCCAAAGCAGTGTCCCAGATCCCTCAGTCTCAGGAGGTTAGTTCCTGTCCCTTTGTGAGATGCAGTCTGGGCTTTCTTTGGCTCTTCTGTCTAAACTCATTGATGTAGTTTTCTAAGAAGGAACAAAGGTATCCCACAGTCACATGCTCCCAACCTCTGGGAGCCCCTTATTAAAAAAAAAAAACCTGGGAAGTTTTTATAAAAACTGGGAAGTTTTTATAAGGTGCTATACTGGGTGCAGTTAAAACAGATGGTTCTGAAGTTCCACAAAGCATCAGATGAAGGCAAACCAAAGATATTATTGTGACCCAGTCTACACCGTGAGCAGCAGAGGCCACATGGCCAGTCCTCACAGTGTTCAAGAAGCTTACCAGAATAAAAATAACAGTAACAGCAAAACACAAAACAAACAAAATTAAATCAAAACAACAACAAAAAACCCCAATTCCTGACTCTCAGGAGGAGTCTAACTATTTATCATGTAGATAAAAGTCTCAGATGTCCTTGAAGCCTGCTCTGTCACAGGGAACTCCAAGGCTGTGACAAAAGCCTGTTTCGCCTGTCATTGTGCCCAGAAGAACATGCTAGATTGGCAAGTGTATGTGTCCCAAGGAGAAGTTTCCACTGGTCATGAGGAGTGACTAACTTGAGAGAGGCAGAGACAAAGACTCGGACTCCCAGGACCACACTGAAGTGAGACAAGAAATACCAACTGAGAAAGTTTCAGAAAGGCAGAGCATGGTGGTACCTGGAATCCTGGTACAGAGCCAGGGGGATGGCAAGTTGGAGACCAGTCTGACTACACAGTTAGACCCTATACAAAACCAAACAAAAAATTAAGGCATAATCCTTCATTTTTCCTAAAAAGACTTACATTAGCATTCTTTTTGGTCAGAGAGAACTTTTGTCCCCCTAGCTAGTCCACTGATACTGGGCAAATTTATCAGGGGACTACATAAATAAAATACCTGTAGCAGGGTCATTTCATTTTATTCTGCTTTAGAAATCTGCTACTACTTAAATTAAGAATACCATCACTACAAACAAAGCACACCCACAGTTAAAGGAGAGGAAAGATAGAATCAGATTAAGGAAAACCAAATAATTGTGTTTGAGGCACAATCTTTCTGATGCTCAAAGTCACATGAAGCAGCTGTCCTGAACAATGGTCCGAAATTCAATGTGTTGAGATGGCTGAAGGGAACTCATATTTTTCCATGGAAAATGGCATTGCAAATGATATCCCGATAGGCTGGATGTTGAGGCTTGGCCCTAAAGGCCAGGTTAACCCCAAAGGAAGATGAGCCTCTGCAGAGGGATCCCTGTTTCCTCCTCCAGCCCCCGAGATTGCTCCATCCATTCGTTTAGCCCACAGACATGGGACCACACTGTTTTCAGTGTCTGTATCTAAGTCCCCAGCCCTGTTGTCAGCCTACACTGAGTCTTTCTGTAATTATCTCAGTAACACCCATAAATCTCAGCAGTTTCACAGAACCCCTACCCAGGTAGGTGCCATGGTAGGAGACACTTAAGTTTCATGTGGTGGCCATTTCCAAGCAAGTACAAAGACAGGGCATTTGAGGTCCCTGAAAAATGAAATCGGCCTTATTCCTCTCTTTAGACCATTCAAGCCCTTCCCTCTCTCTCCTTCCCCCCTCCCTCTCCCACCTATTGATTATCTATTGTCTCTCATCTTCTGTGTATGCGTTTGCACCATGGGTGCATATAAAGTGTATATATGATCATGTATACGAGTAGCATGTGTGCGTGTGAATGAGGACACTCACATGTCCCAGCACATCTATAGAGGTCAGAGGACAACCTCAGCTGTAGGTCATCTCCTTCCAGCTTATTTGAGACAAGTCTCTTGGTTGGTCACTGCTGTATATTCTAGGCTAACTTTCCAATGATCCTCAGGGGGATGATCCTGACCCATCCCCCACACCGCCTCACTCACCCTCCCCCCTTCTCACAGTAGAAGTCCTGGGATGACAGATGCACAGGACCACTCCTGATTCCATGTGCATTCTGGGGAATCTGAACTCAGGTCCTTGTGTTGGCACAACAAGAATTCTATTCACTGAACCATCTCTCTATCCTTGGATAGATTGAGAATACCTGCCTGGTTGGCTCAGCACCCACTGAGGCTCTAGTGAGGTGAGCTTGTTTTCCCCCAAACTTGAAATTCTCAGTGAGTGCTGGCTGCTGTCCAAGGTGTAAGTCAGCCTCGACTGAGGCCCCAGAGGAAGAGATGATAGAATCCTTATGTTGCATCCTTCCTTCCTTCCCAGAGAGCAGATGTGCACTTTATCAAATGCCTCTTTATCATTTCAAATAATCTCACCAAATAAAAGACTTCATGGGTAGAGGCAACGCCAAGGCTTGGTGGTTCTAAGGCTGGAGTCCTGGTCCCTGTGTCTGCTGACCGCCAGCCCCAGCTAAGTGCAGACTCTGGGGTATTCTGACCTCAGCAGAGGCTTTAGTAGCAGATCTTACCTCATCCTGATTTTGATTTGTGGACTTTTGCTTTAGTCTTGACTCTTGTTCCTGTTATATTCTCTTGGGCTAGCACTTTCCTGTGTTCTCTCCAACCCCCACTTTCCATAAGGACCAGGGTCTGCTCTGCCCTGTTCTTTACAGCTACCAGCATGGAACTAAAAAGTCTGCTAAGGGCCTTCCCAGTGCTGCCTGCCTGGGTCTCTGTACTCCCAGGCCCACACTTACCCCTGCCTAGAAAGCAGTCTTAGGGGAGGTGGGTGGCAGCTATGATAAGGGAAGCTTCTGATGCCAGCTCCTACCCTTCCAGTGCTCCACAATCGTGACAACGATCACTTGTCATTTCAGCTCACTTCGTGGTGGAAAAAGCACAGTCATAGCCGTGTCTTGGTACTGAGTAGAGAAGGCTCCCCAGTGAGTATTCCTTATATGAAAGAAGGGAGGAAAGGGAGAGCGGTGAGAATCGTGGCATCAGAGAGACAGCAGAGTTGCATGACAGCGCTCAGGGCAGGGTGTGGAGGACAGCACACGAAGACCAAGTTCCATGCTGTGGAACTCCAAGAGAAGTCTCCTGGGAGAGCAGGCTGACCATGGGAGGAAAGGCTGGAGCCGTGGTCAGGAACCTGGATGCTCTGTCTGTCTCAGAGATGTCCTGAGGACCATATCTTTCATCTGTAGAAAGGGACCAATGAGATAAGCCGCTGCCCATGTGACTAACGGACATCATTTTCAGATACTCCATGAAGGTAACTCGGATCTGCCCAGCTCTAGACTACTACTCTGAGGGTGAGACATTCTCTGAACGTGTACTTACTCCTAGGGCCTTTAGACAGTGCACAGTCAAGCATAAAAGCCCAACCCTAATGGCCTCTGGGGATCTGGGGGAGGTTGGGGTGAGCCAGGAAGGCCACTCTGCAGTTCTGAGACCCTGGTCAGATCCAATCAGTGCATAGAATCTATCGTCCATGAGTGGCATCATTTATACACCCAGCCTGATACTGGCACTAAGGAAGGAAGTTCAAGACTAAACTAAATGAGTCAGTACCATTGAGGTCCGACAATGGAGAAATGTAAGCTAAACACAAGTAGATGCTGACTGGAAGCAAGAATTGTGTGCAGGATGAGGAGGGCTCGCCCAAGTGCCTGCAGAACTCACATTTTCTTTGAGGATGGTAATGGAGGGACTGAGCGTTTAGCAGCTCAGGGGACAGATAATGATGATAAGGTCTATACTTTATTGTCTTTATTAACAAGAGACATCATTATCTCAGGAGCCAGGGATGCAAACTTGAGCCTGCTCAACTCTTACACACATCCACAGCACAGATCCACAAGGTCAGAGGCCCAAGTGAACATCTTCAAGGGTATGGGCACAGATTGGGGATAACACTTGAGGCTGTTTCTAGAAGCAATGAAGTATAGACCTTAAAATTTGACCTGAGGTAACAAGAGACATCATTATCTTGGGGCTAACAGAGATTTCCTACATGTTAGTTGGATCAAATCCAAGAACCCACCCACGTATGTTGCCACAGACCTGGCTCTAGCATTCACACTAGGTCATGGCAGGGCACTGCAAGGAATTCCTGGGGAGCCCAAGGTCTGGGACACAGATAAGGACCAGAAAGACTAGGAGACAAGAAAACAGCAAAATGTCAGCCGAAGGGAATACTACAGGGTTTTGTGACACTCTGGGATAATGTCCCTGCTAACTACATTTACCTGATTCTCCCATGAGGTAAGAATTGGAGAACAGACGATGACACATAAAGTGGCCCATCTTATAAATAGAAAATGAGTTAGTCTAAAGCCACAGCTAATCAATACAGAGCCAGGGATGCAAACTTGAGCCTGCTCAACTCTTACACACATCCATCCACAGCACAGATCCACAAGGTCAGAGGCCCAAGTGAACATCTTCAAGGGTATGGAAGCATCCAGAAATGGAAGGGTGTAGGCCACAATCTTACAACTTAAAGATCAATAGTGTTTAAACTCCTTGAAATTCCAAGCAAACCTTTACATGCCTGCATGTGTGCGTGCATGTGTGCATGTGTGCCTTTTTCTCAGAGAACTATTCATTGATGTTCATCAGACTCCCCCAAAAGTCAATATGAGAAGTGCAACATATTTTAAAAATGAAAGTCACCAAACTTGTTATTCAGACCCATCCCCACCCAGCTCCTAGGGATCCAGTAGGAGGGATGTGGGTGAGAAAATCTCTCTAAGCCCTCTGACCCTCTCCAGCTTCCCAAGACAGAGGTACTAGCAACACAGATCTCCAACAGCCAGGTGTGTCCAAGATGGTACCTGGCAGTTTCTAGTGTGTGAGCAGACAGATCTAAATCCTGGACACTGCTCCAGGAGGAAGTCAGACCAGCATTCCTATACATAGGACATGGATCCTCCACAGAACACCACAGGAATCACCCACTTACCCACCTTTCACCTGGACCTGTGTTATCTGGGGGCACTCCCACCTCAACGAAAAGAATTGGTAAAATGCAGAACTCATGTAAATAGGCTGGAGAATGTCTCACCATGGGTGCGGATATTCAGAACTCATAGTCTGCCTCTGGGTCACCTGCTTAAAATCACCCCATCCACTAATTCCCTCAAGGACCCTGAGGTTAAAAATGTGTTAGAGAACAAATATATACCGAGTCTGTTTTCAGATCCTCCCTCCCTGGAAAACAGAGCCCAGAAACCCTGAATTAGAGTATCTGATTCAGATACCTACATGCCTCTCAGGTACACAGCAGTCTCTGATGCCTGTCTTTGGTCACAGCTCTCCTGTAGTTTGAAACATCAGAGTTTACATGGTCTTGAAGTAAATGAGAATGTGGTTCCATTGGCTCTTCTATTACAATGGCAACATGGTAAATGAGGGTACCCTCTGCTGCCCCAAGTTGTGGTCAGCATCAGGAGTAGCAGTCTAGAAGCCAAAGGGATGATGGGTGAAGACTTTATGACTCAAAGATGACACCCAGAGAGAGGACACAAGCTGTTATGTCTTAGAATCACTTCTGCTCATTTATTTACTTTGAGCCCAGAAGCCAAACTGCTGGGGTTCTGCAGATGCTCTGCACAGATGGCAGGAGTTAAGGAAGTAAGAGGCTAGCTTGGCCTCTTCAATGGGGATGGTCACAGCCCAGTGGCTCAGAATGGACACGGCGGGAAACATAGGTTTCCTTCAGTGCCAATAAGTAATTAAAACTGCTTCCCCTTTCAGAGTTCTCATTATAGAGATCAAGAACTCAGATCCATTATCCCAACAGAGATAACCGCAAGATAGAACTTCCTCTCAAGGTACATTTGCAAAGATGGAAATGTTCAAGTCTCCTCAGCCCTTCAGGGAGAGAGGAAATAAACAAAAAAATGCAGCCCGTTGACCACACAGGCTTCTGCCCAGCTTGTGTTGTTAAGAGGAAAATCAGACTCAGAAACAGGGCAACCAGGTCCTGCCAGGCATACGGAAGAGATGCAAGAGAGTTGGAGAGTGTGTGTGCCTGTGTGTGTGTGTGTGTGTGTGTGTGTGTCCCTAAGTACTTCCTTCACTACACAGCTAATCCGATTAGCAGCTTTAGGAAACTCCACAATGTTAATTCAAGAGTTCCATT
This sequence comes from Arvicanthis niloticus, assembly GCF_011762505.2. Classification (NCBI taxonomy): domain Eukaryota; kingdom Metazoa; phylum Chordata; class Mammalia; order Rodentia; family Muridae; genus Arvicanthis; species Arvicanthis niloticus. Next base: position 147,671,282 of record NC_047658.1, read on the forward strand.
CACGGAGCAGCTAGGCCCATGCCTGCCCAGAGCGCCTTTCTTCTCCCAGCAAATCAAAAGCGGACAGAGGGACTCTCCCTGAAGGATACGCTCTTGCCTCCTGGCCCCACACACACCCAAATGCCACTGCCACATCCGCTGGTCAGCTAGCTCCCAGGGCTGGGAAATGAGACCATCCAAAAGTGGAGAAGCTAGCGCTCTTTCCACAACACACTCAAACGCCTCCATTTCAACAGCACTGTCACTCAGGTGGCCATGCTGCAGCTGGCAGTTGTGCTGAATAAAGAGGTGTCACAAAGGCACCCCGTGGCAGAGCTAAGCATGAGTCACCAGCCTTCTGTGGCCTTCATTTCTTTGTCTGTAGAATGGGGACTTAGAGCAGAGTGAATCGCTGGAACAGAAGGCTGGACGGAAGGAAGCTCAGGGCGTGGACAGACACGATGTCATTGTGTTGGACACAGGACAGAAGGGGAAGGAGGCCTGTCTCTGTAGACTGTGGACTGGGAAGCTTTCAGAGAAGCAATGGGAACATCTGAAGGGGTCTAAGGAGCAGGGTTGTGTTCCGCCTGTGGCAGCATCCCCACCCCTCTAGGGTCTGCCTCCATCCCTGCATGTCTTCCTTCTCTGTGTCCTGCATCCTCTCCTCCTCTTGTGAAGACCCTGGCCACTGACTTTAAGGGTCCACTCTAAACCAAGAGGATCTCATGCTAAGCTTCTTAACTAACTAGATCTGCAAAGTTCCTCTTCTATGGGTCACTTTCTGGAGTTCTATTAGACATGAATGGAGGGAGCACTATTCCAAACAGTACAAAATGGTACAGTGGCCAGGATGATGATCTGGAAGCAGGATGAGGAGGGAGAGAGCTGAGGCAGGGAAGCACATTAGGACTCAACTCAAACCTGTGGCCTAAGTGAACAGTGGTGGAAGTCCCTGCTGGGAGCCTGAAACCTTCAATAGCTTATGTGCCCATGCAGAACACCGAATGGGCTCCTAAACAAGAGCGTGGCTCCTCCTTATCCAACCATCCTCCATTCCTTCCTGATGACAAAATGGTTGCGGGATGGCCAGGGAAGGATGCAAGCAAGCCAGGAGCTGGGATGCTGCCACTGAGTGAACTCAAAACGTTAGCACCTCCGTGACACCTCTGGACAAAGAGGCTGGATGGTCCACCTTAGAAGCAATTGGCGTCCCTGTGTTCTGAAGCCTGGAGAGTAGCTCCAGCTGCACAGGGTAAAGCCGGGGAAGTGGCCTGTGGGCTTCCCTGCAGTGACAGCCTTTTCCCTATTGCTCCATGCAGGGACTCCAGCTCTCTCCTGCTGAAGCTCCCTTCTCAGCATCCAAGGAAGGAAACTGCATTTAGCAAAGTGTAGAGACCAGGTGAGCTATCATAAAGTCCACATCCTTTCCTGCATTTGAACTAGCAAGACTGGGCTAAGGAATGGCTCCATTAAATTTATTTATTTTTAACCCAGAAAATGCTTAAAAACCTATGTACAACCTTCATCCCAGAAACACCATTTAAAAATTAAATTAAAAGGCAAACAGTCTTCACATTGATGTTACCAAACATGTAGACAATACCAGCACATTCCAGAAGTAAAATCTTTATGTTTAAAAAGGGTGTGTGTGTGTGTGTGTGTGTGTGTGTGTGTGTGTGTGTATGTTTGTACACAAGGTCATGGTACATCAAGACAGAAAGATATCCATCAAGTATGTGCTAGTGATCCCTGGGGCTGAGATAACAGGCTTTTCCTTTTCCACTTATGATCGTTTGCACTTAAAAAAAAAAAAAGTCAAACAGTATTAGTTTAATCAGCAAAATCAATAAAAAATATTCCCAACCTGAAAGTAAAATAACTATTCTAGATAGTTACAAAATACAATTGACCCTCAGAGAAAAGTAATTCGGATAAAAATTCACCTTTCCACAAAAACACACTGAAGGAAAAAAACCTTCACTATGCTAAGAAAGGAGGAGACATCACTGGTTCATTCAGAGCCTTGGTGTCCAGCCTCCATGTCCTACCCCCAAGTCCTGCCACATACGGCAATTTCCCCTGGTCTATCTTGGATTCCAGTCCTTTCCTACATCAATCTTCTCTCTGCAAATATGAAGAAGAATCAACACATATCGAACATTTATCATGTGCCAGACACATCTCATTTATGTTTTCCTGTGACCTCAGGATCTTACTCTAAGGTAAAAGTTATTTCTATTCCCATTTGGCAGATGAAAAAAACTGAGGCTCGCCTCTGGGATTCAGCCCAAATAGTACAAGCCTGTGACTGTGATCAGTGTTCATAGCATCTTTCTGAGGCCAGAGCGCCATTGGCACCTGTGACCTGGAGAAGGCCAGGGTCTGCAGCTTCTGTTACCACTGTCTTCTTGTCCCCAGCAACACTGCTCAGCACCTTCAGGTCCAAGGCGCTGGCCTGCCTCTGGGGAGTCCAAAGCTGAATGTGATGAAGGAGCTGTCCTCCATTAGCTCACAAGATAAGGACAGTAGAGAGACATCCCAGTCCCACATCTATCCTGAGCAAGCATTCTGAAAAAGGTGAACCACTGGACACCCCTTGCCCACAGCAACCTTAGTAACCTTCCGTGAAGGGGCCTCTCTAACAGCTATGCATGCTACTGTCTGACCACTGCCTAGTCTCTCTGGAGCCTTTCCCTCAGAACTGCTATGTCATAGCAAGTACCCTAGGAGCAATGAAAGAAAGCTGATGGGGAAACCCTGTGAATTCCTGATGGCATATGGGCCTGTTGTGTGAGCCAGAGGGTACAGGAGGCCCAAAACTGATAACAGACTCTGCATGGGTACCACTCCTGCTTTCTAAGGAAGTGTGTTCACGTCTGGAGTGTGAATTGGCACAACCACTTTGGAAATTGATTTGATAATATCAACTTGAACCTAGTACCCTACCATTCCACCCAGGACAGCTTCTCAAGGGGCAATGGGTGCTTAAGGCAATCCATTCTGCTATTATCACATTAATATATAGCAGGAGACCCTGAGCTGCCCAAATGTCTGTCAGCAGAAGATGTATCAGAACAGTTCACAGCCAGTAAAAGGGATGAGCTATTTCATCAATGTTATGGGTGTATTTTGTAGTAGTGCAGGCTAGTACAAGATACAGAAGAATGCTTGAGCAGGGTGTGGCCTACACAGGCAAAGCAGGGAGATGCCGATGAGGGTCAGATTAGTGACGATCCTGGGATGAGCACTGACTATGAGGGAGAGTCTTTGGGGTCTGAAACGTACCACATGGACACCATAGTGTGAAGTTCATTGCAGTGAGTGTGCAAGAGATTCAGTGTTCACTGGTTTGAAGAAATGCCGTGAATGAGGCTTGAGAACCTCCTTAAGCACACATTCGTTAGGTCATCTTCTCCAGACCCCTGGGAGGGGCTGAGGAAGAGGGTGAATAGAAGTTTCAATAAATCATGAAGAGATGGCTTGTTATGCTAGAGTACAGCTGAAACAGTGGATATGCTGTTTTTTTTTTTTTTAAAAATCAATTATTCGTTTGAACCCCTAGTCAAGTTTCTCAAGCCACATAGAAAAGGCCACACAAATTTTAATGTTGCTCATAGACTCAGACACCACAGAGGAAGTCTGATGTGTCCCCAGACACTAGCAATGGCTCCATGGCCTACTGACAACACTGGCTGTTCATCTGACAACCCCTGGGGGGAGCTTTGTAGACAATCCCACTAGCCACTCACTCTCCTCAGATAACCTTGGAGCCTCTGACTCTGGACACATCTCATCCTCCTCTCTCTGGTCTTCAGGAATACTCCTAACATCACCAAAAACATCATCAGGGATACACCCATGACATCACTACCAGCGATCAATGTGACCAGTTGTTTACATCCTCAGCCAGGACTCAGCATCCTCAGAGCAGCTAGTAAGCTACAGGAAGCAGAGGATTGGGCCTCCACCAAGCAATGGTCAAGTCCGTACTTAGCAAGCTATATATAGTCTTACTGAGACCCTTCAGAGAGGACTCCTGTTGTACACAGGTTAAGCTCAAGCTCATTAGGGTAGATAGTAAAGAAGTTTTGTTTCTTGCCTGTCCCAGTTATTCTCTGCAGATGTCTACCTAAAGGAGCCTGCCAAAGGGCCATCCTCCGGTGATCACAACTTACCTCTGTTCCATACAGACCCCCTCTTGTGTTTCCGACCTATGTACCTGTCTTCCTCTTCATCTGAAGTCTCCTCTCCCACTCAGGGCTCCTAATTCTCTTTCACGACACAAGATGAGGGTGCCGTGTATATGATGCCCCAAGACTCCTCCACTCTTGTCTTTTCTCACTGCTCTTAATTTACTACATACTCACCACAAATCCCTCCTATTTCTTGAGATCTTACACGCCAGGCGCTGGCATGTTACCATTGCCAGGCACATGGCAGGTTACTGACCATTACCTTTGTCATCAACTTCGAAACCTCTATGGAATGAGTCCGAGTTTCACCCCTGTTTTACAGACAGGGACGCAGAACCAGATCTACACCCATCTGCCTGCTCTGAGGGTCCCCATGAAGGCAAAGGTCAGGCTGTTTTCTGTTTCTCTCATCAGCACTGAATGATGATCCGGGATGTGTGGAGAAAAGGTTCACAGACAGCAGGATGCTGTGAGCCTCAGTCATCAAATAGCAAGTTACGTCCACCACATGAGGATTCCCAATCCCATACCCAGTGCCCTGCACTACTTCTAAGGACCAGGAGGCTACAAAGCTAAGGACACTTGAGTCTAGTGTATGGAGGGTGGGGGGTGAGGAGCACCCAGGGGACCAGCCTCATCTCAAGGTTGGCATCCAAGAGAGAAAGAAGAAAGTAACCACAGAATAAAACCTGGGTGGGTCTCCTGGCCCAGACAACATAAGGACTTGCCTGGTTGTCAATCAATCAAGTACCTGATCTCCCATGGGCAAACATCTCATTTTAGCCTGGTCATTATTGTTGACAATGTTGTCAGAGATCATTTAAATCCAGTCCACTTAGCAATTCTCTCCAGTCTGGGACAAACAAAATCTCAAGCTACAGTCTTAAGAGCCAACACTGGGATCCAGGTTGAACCCTCCAACAGAGGCAACTGGAAATTTTCTTAGAAGGATTAGCTAAGTTTGAGCTAGGACAATGGCTATGCTGATGAAGCACCTGCTGTACATCATGAAGACCTGAATTTGAATGATTAACATTCACATTAAAAAGCTAGGTGTGGTAGCACAATGCTGGGAGGCACATGCTCCTGGGCCAGCCGACCTAGCCAAACTGATGAGACCCTGGTTCAGTGGGAGACTATGCCTTACAAAAGGTGGAGAAAGAGCTAGGTAGGCACCTGACCTTGACCTCTGACCTCCACACACAAGCTCACACATGTACAAATGTGAACAAGTAAATGCTATATATACACATATACATACACACAGAGAGAGAGAGGAGAGAGAGAGTGTGAGGGGGGAGCTAAGTTTAATGTCCCAGATTCATGCCTTCATCAGAAGAGGTGGTGTGGTCCCTCCAGGTCATCCACACAGGTCTCTAGACATACAGGTGAAAGATATCAAAGATTCCTAATGGAGCCCTCAAGCAGCCCACTGGGACCCAAGCAGAAGAGGGGGCCAATACTTGCCAGTGTCGTGTCCCATTTTTTCCATGGATGTCTTGGTCCAGTCTTCAGCCTTGTCAATGTGAAATAACTTGAGATCATCTTCATCCAAGGCAATATCTCCCCAGAAGACAGCTAGCAAGAGAAAACACAACGGATCAACTAAGCCTGTAGGTCAGAAAGGGGGATCTGGTAACTAACACTCCAGAAGTTGTCAGATGAGGGAAGCAAATCCTAGGAAAAACAGAGCTGACAATAAAATTTCTCCTGGAATCTCGGAGATCATTGTTATTAAAGCCATAGTATCTGGGCCAACCACCGTGGGAACCCAGAGGCTTGGCCTATAGAGAACTCCTTCTTACCCTAGCCCCAGGCAGATATGGGCAATCCATCAGGTAGAGATGGTTCTTTCTTTCTTCTTCTGCCCCCAAAATATAAACAAAAAGTCAAAATGCCATCACTTACATTATTGCTCGCTGTATCTGCCACCCTTCCCTGTGAACGACTCCCCATTCTACAGGTTCCTTCTCTAAGGACAAGCAGTGTTCTAGATAGCCAAGTCCAGCACCCGGCATCTCGAGCACAGATGATGTCGAACACAGAAATGGCTTATAGGATGCTGTGTCATTCTACTTTGGAGACATGTCCGCATAGGCCCATGTTGTAAAGGTGTGGACCTCGATGGACCACACTGGGAGGTAGTGGGGCCATGAGACTGGGAGAATGAGTCTAGACCCCTCCTCCCTTTTTTCTTTACACTCTGGTGATGAGGTAAGCAGTTCTGTTCCACCAGGTGCACTACCGTGGTGCTGTTTGGCAAATCACTTGGCACTTCAGCTCTGGCCTCTTCGTCTGGGGATAATGTTGGAACTGGACTTCAGAGTTGTGTGAGACATAATCAAGATGAGGTTTGCCTAACAGCAGCACAGGACTGGACACAATGAGTACTTGGTGACCCACTGGGCCACCCTGATTCTCACTGAGTTCTCTTGGCATCTGTTTCTCCCCCTCTTTACCCTCTATCTTGAAGACCCCTGCCAGCCACAACTCCCACGTCTGCTCTGGTGAATTCTTCTTCCACCCGACACACCCCCTTCCTGACTCCATGTGGCTGTAAGAATAAATTGTGTCATCTACTCACCCACAGGTGCTGTACCTGTGCCTGCCAGGCTTCAGGCAGATGAGGCTGGGATCGTGTGGCATGCTAGCATTAGGGTTTTTATGCTTTACAATGATCAATGGAGTCAGCCTATATGTCCATTTCCCCTTTCTTATATTGATATTCCCATATTGATTATGTAGCCTCTTATAAAGCAGAAAACGGAGTTTCAGCAGAGAAAAACATACTGAGGGTCACATAGCCAGCAAGGGGCAGAGCTGACTCCAGTTCTGGTTGCTCTCCAGCCCCATCCCTCCACCTCACAGCCCCCTCAGCATTTAGATCTATCCAGCTTCCCCCACTTTGCAAGATTCTAAATGTCTCGAAGACAGGCTCTGGTTTTATGCATACACATTTCATCTATCAAAGACCACATCCCACACTAAGAATACTGAGCCAGAAGCATGATGTATGGAACAGAGTCACATAGATACCGCCTGTGAGAAACCAGGCACACAACTTAAACTCCTTGAATCTGAGCATCTTCATCTCTCAGATGAGGACAAACAGTGATGTTGCTTCCTTCCAGGGTTGCTGTGAGCATCAGGTGAGGTGGTGTGAACAAGTGTTGAGCACAAAGCCGGTACCTGGACCCACTAAGTAAATGTGATAATATATCTCTGTCCTGTAGACCTTAAAATCCTCAGCAATGTCCACATGAGTAGCAATATATAGTCAGACTGAGTTAGGTGGGACACCCCCCATGCCACCCTCTGGAATGTTGCCCTTCACAAATGCCCAGCCCAGGGTAGACCTTACCCACATCAGCCACAAGAGGGTCCAGGGCAGGCTTTGAGGTAGCACACAATTGGCAAAGAGAGAATGTGATATAATTACCACAGCCCTGTCATAAAGAATAGTCTAGAACCAGACTCTAGATTGTGTAAGAAAACCCTGAAAAATGAGGTCTCACAGATTTGTGGAAAACAAAAGACTCTTCGATGGCTTGTGTGAAACAAATGACTTAGCTAAGTAAGGAAAACTTGAGTTGACTTGGAACTGTGTTCCCCACAACAAAAATAAATGCAAACAAGTAAAACATTAAGAGTATTTCAATAAGATGTAGAAGTCGGAGCCTACAGTCAGGCCTCTGCGCCAATGGTTCTATACCTGGGTTCAACCAACCATGGATCAAAAACAATTTGGAAAAAAAACATTGTGTCTGTACTAAACACATACAGAATGTTTTCCTTCTCATAGTCCCCTAAGCAATAGAGCATAGCAATTATTTAGAAAGCCTTTGCATAATGTCAGGAATTCTATGGGAGGGAGTGCATAGTTCTACACACCAAGTACAACACCATTTAACCTAAGAGACTTGAGTATCTGTGGATTTAAGTCTCCATGGTGAATGCTGGAATCAATCCCCACAGATATCAAGGGAAAACAGTACATCTAAAAAACACAGCCACTGAAATATCACTAAAAGACAGATATGACCCATGAAACCCTTTTATGAGAAAATTCTCCAGGCATGCCCATGACCTCTTCCACTGCCAACTGCCATTTAGCCAGACTGCCATCCATGGACCAGGAGCCATTGAGCCAGACTGTTATTCATGGACCATGAGCCATTGAGCAAGACTGTCATCTATGGACCACGAGCATTGATGGCATCTTGGAGCTTGACAGAAATACATAATCCCAGAGGCCATCCTGGACTTGTTGAGAAAGGACTTACATGCTTAAAAAAAACCACTCAAATAAATTACATACACATTAACCTCTGCATAGCACTAGTAATGGCACAAGAGACTGTCTCCAACACCAATGACCCTGGAGTCACAAGCTCCCTGACATTTCTTCTGTGTCTTTCATGGCTATAATGAAGAAATCAAGCTGGGCAACCCTTGTAAGATGTGGAACTTGAAAATGCAGAGTCATAGAAAGAATCTCAAATGCATTTCCATGAAAATCCCTTCTGCCCTCATCTCCAATTGGCTGACCTTGGTAGAGCTTTACCCTGCAATTCAGGGAGCTGTCACCAGGAGGTACTGTTTGGTAATGGCATCCTGACTCATAAGGTCAGGGCATTTCAGGAAGAGATAATGAATGATCTACAATAAGAAGAACGCTTTTCAGATATAAAAGTTAGAAACTTGGAGCTGGACATGGAGGCTGCACCTGTAATCCTAGTACTCAGGAGGCTAGAAAAGAAGGAGTCCATGCAAGGCCATCCTGGGGCTAGATAACAAGTTCTAGGCTAGCCTAGGCTATGAAGAGAGACCCTGACTCCAAAGTTTAAAAGAAAATAAAGAAGGACAAAAAGGAAGGAGAGAGGGAATCTTTACAAAGCAGCTGAAAGAAATTTGTGTATTCATATGTATGCAGTGTAAGGACATGTTTGTATAAGTGTGTGCATGTGTGTAGGTGATGGGCAAACACAGATAGGTACCTATGTATAGAGGTCAGAGGTCAACATCCGGTATTTTTTTCCATCACTCTCTTCCTCAAATATATTTTTAAAGTTGGTACATGTCAAATGTAGAAATTTTAAAAAAGAGATCAATTTTAAGGGTGTTTCTTCTTTTAAAAATGTTTGGATTTGCTTCACTTATTGTTACTGTCCATGTGTGCATGCTGGAAAGGCACACACACGCCGTGGCATGCACATGGAGACCAGAGGCCAGGTGTGGGATCAGTTCTCTCCTCCCATCTTTATGGGGGCTCTGGGAATGGAACTCGGGCTGTCAGGATTCAGAGTAAACCCTTATATCCGCTGAGTCGTTTCACCAGCCCTAAAAACAAACTTTGTACTACTACTCAGTAAGTGGTCCGTACACTGGTGTTTAGTCCTGGGCTGGGGCAGACACAGCCTTGGTTAGTGATGTTGGCTGATTCCCTGGTGTAACGCTGCTGCCATGGCTGATTTTAGTCACTGAAGGTAAAGTTAGAGGAGTTGAAGAGGGTCTCACAAGCTGATAGGGCAGTATGTACATACTGTATTCTTGCCTGAGGTTATCATGTGTGCCTGCCCCTTGTAGCTATAAAGGAGGAAGACCCCACTATGACAAGGACAAGTCGCTGGGACAGACTCCTGTTCAACATCCTCTGCCCCAGGGTGGGTTCAGCAGAGCGCCTCACCCTGTCTGTTCCTCTCCATCCACAGCAGCACTTGCTCTGTCCCCAGCCAGGCAGAGGGGGACCTCCTTCCACTCTGATGCCATCAGTAGCCTCATTGCTAAAGTGTGGCTCCTTTAGCACCAGACAGTGTATCAAAGGGTGGCACTTCAGCATGGGAACGGAAAATGAACAGAACCTGGCCAGGGGGCACAGTTAAAAGCATGCTGGCCAAAGGAATGATGTTTGCAAAGATGTGACAGACGGCAGCGCTCTGTCAGGGCAGGATCAGAAGTGGTCCCAGCGAAGGAAGGAAAGCTAACTGTACCAGGGGGCACAGCCATTTGGATTCCTGAAGATAGCAGGTCATGAGGTCACAGGAACCAAGAGGTTGTAAAGGGGCAGAGAAGGAGTAGTAGGCATGGTCCATAGCAGAATGGAGATCCAGGGCTGGGCGAGAAGCCAGGGTGCAGAGGTTCTGAGGAGTCCCTCACTTTGGCACCACATGTCATGGTTTGCCACCCCTTCCATGCACACATTCTCCCCCAGGTCCCAGCATAGGGCCTGGCCCTGACCTACATAACTATTTGATAAATGAAAGAATGAATGAATCTCCTAGAAGATCTGAGAGAGGCTATTAGTGAGAAATCAGACCTTTGGCTCAAACTTCAAATTTGAGCCCAATTCTCTGTTCCCACACAGGCCCAGCTTCTGAGACTAAGATTCTGCGTGGACTCAGTAGTCTGCTTTAGATGAGCACCTGGCAAGGCCAAGGACATCCATCCAGACAGGTGTTTAGAGGGGACAGAGTGTAGGAAGGTGTCCTAGAGGTCCCTCACAACCCTTCCCATTAGGGTTTCTTGGAGACTCTGGGATGCTGGAAGTGTTTAATGAAACCAGGTGCCTGACTAAGGGCGTCAGACCCACAGAGCTGGAAGTCTTTGAGCCAGGCAGCAGCCCAGCCAGTCAGAGGAAGACCCCTCTCCAATGCTGTCAGCACCAGCCACCCTGGACAAGCTACACCTCACTAGCTCCCAGATAGCACAGACCTGCACGCCCCTAACCTTCTCAGAGCCTGTTGGCCACATGACTTACCCAGGAACTCTCTCCAAACCCCAGGAAACCTGGCCTCTGCATGGAGGAGCCCTTCAGCAGTGAGCTCACCCCTCCCCACCCCGTCCCCTCCCCTCCACTTCCCTCCTCTCTTCCCCTCCCCTCTCCTGACCAGCCATTTCCTTACTCTCTCATGTACACTTAGAACTTACAGGACTTTTCAAACCCCATCCTGCCTAACCACAAACCTCACACTATGGGGCTACATCTCAGGATGTCTGTACCGGTAAAGATGGCATAGCGCACACTTCCACAACTCACACAGGAAGCTGTTCATGATCCCATATGAGTAACGTTTGCCTTCACTGGCATTCTTTCGCCAGCACATGAGACAGCTGAGCAGCTCCAAGCTGCTGGAGGTCTGGCCCACAATCCACTTGCAATGAGCATCTAAGGAGGATGTTGATGTTCGGAACTCCGAGTCTCAACCAAAGTGATGAAATCAACACCTCCAGAAACAGAGCCGGGGAACACACATTTAAATACAGGCTCTGTTGCACCCTATTCTGATTCACACTCAAGTTTGGGAACCAACAGAGTCAATGGTCTCTAAGCCCCCCGCCCCATATCAATTGTTTGGTTCCCTTCCTGTGTCTTTTAGAGATACTGTGAGATCCGCCTCCAGCTTGGCATTTGTCCATCCATCCCTGTGGCATCTCAAGCAGCGAGGCACCTTGCTATTGTGCACCTGGGGATAAGCCTAGGTTTCTGCAGGAACTAAATATGGGGAGGGGTTCAAACTACTGCCATTCCTCTCAGGAAACTTGCAGAGGTTGGGTGGAGAGGCCAGAGGCAGGAGAATTACAGGGAAATCCTACCCAGAGATGCTTTTAGTTCTGTGAGTTTCCAGTAGAGGGATTTACCAGGTTTGAAGCAATTTTGTGTGAATCTTTGTCAGGGAAGTGTATGTACAAACAAACAGGGAGGAGTTTTTTTAGTAAAAAGTTAATCGGCTTAAAGTGTGCAACTAAATCAGCAAAGCTTACATTAAAGTAACCCACAGAGAAAGGACCCCATGGAAGGAAAAGCTCCAGGAATACAATATGGCCTCTATGTTCTTTTGTAGTTCCCAGCTATAAATATTCATGGGACAGTGTTAATGGGGTCCACAGCTCTATGCAACCACAATAGTTTTTTTGTTTATTCTCAGGACCATGAACTTTGAAACCATGACCCTAAATTTCAGGATTCTGCATTCAAGCGCACTCTGTAGCAAGTGGGTGGGGAGAGATTTGGCTTTCGAGGCCAGGGAGGAAGCAGGCAAGAGTGAATCGTGCCTCCTGGATCTTTGGGTGCAGATTAAAGGGCAGGATCTGTTTAGTATGGGAAGCCTCCTGTCTGCAGAGTCCACAGCTGCTCCTGGAGAAATAGCCTTCTTGAGGGCTGGATGGCTAAGCTATGTGAGCATACGGCAGAGAGGAGTAGGAAACAGCAAATACTTTAATTGGGCAAAATAGATTCATTGTGAGTTTTATATTGAAGTCTTAAGGGGAGAAAAACACAAGTTTGGATCCAGGAACTTCTAACATGGCAAAAATGTAAAAGCCATCTAAACAATGGACTTATTCCTCACTGGAGGAATCCAGGGAGGCAAAGCATTGTATTCCCATCATTCTCTTCTTCATATGAGGGATGACAAGTAGCAGACACACCTGGACCTCTTCTGATTTGCTCTCATCCAGGACAAATGTCCCTCATTGATCTCAACCCTCCTATCCATTGAACCTGAACATGACCTCTTAATCCATCTTGGCACAGAGCCACCTAGGCCCACTGATGCCTGAGAAATAGCATCCCAGTAGACACTAGTCCTCTCCACCCTCCACTGTACCAGGGCCCATTACCTGCTTGTTCCAGTTAAGGATGATGTAGCCACTACCCCCTAAAGTCTGACTCAGGGGTCTGAGTGCACACATCAGAGACCCTGTAGGATCCAAGTGTCCATAGGACTCCTGGGTCGGTCAGGACCTGGGAGAGCGCCTTACACAGCCGGGTCCTATAGAACAACTCCAAGCTGTTGGCATCTCAGAGCAGATGGGCCAAGAGCGTCTGGCTGGAGCCTGTGCTGGTGACTGCATTGCTGGAGGTAGCTATTATGTTCTGCCTTGACTCCTCACCTATAGAGCAGAGTACAGTCACACATACTTCGGTGGCTATGCTACAGCTTGACTCACTGAAATAAAAAAAAAAAAAAAAAACACTAGTCAGCAAACTGAAACTATATAAAATGTACTCAGCAGATTGATGTGGACAGGCTTGTCATAAGCTGCAAGGGTACCTATACTTTAAAGCTCCAGATAGACTTCGTCTTGTGAGCCTTTCCCACGCAACTGGTGACTCCTTAGACACACTGCAAAGAGCTAAATCAGTTAGCAGTGTCTGTCACCAGCCCTGGGGCACTGCACTTTTCCACTCACGGGTTGCTAATGTGTTAAACCTATCGTGATCCCTATAAATGAATAGCAGAAAGATGAGCTTTCTGCTCCGTCCTTTGCCCAGTAGGCCTGCTCCTGTACCTGCCTCCCCCAGTTCCCTTGTCCTCTTTTACTGTGGTTGCTTTAAACCAAGGGTGGTGGTGGGGAACAAAAACACTGCAGACAGTGCCAGGGGTGGGGTTGGGTGGGAGGTCTGGGTATTTCTTCTCTGTTGTGGTGCTCCAGGCCTGGCCTTGGTATCTCATGGGGCTACGCCCCCTCCTATGTGTTCTGACGCCAGTAACATTGTTTCCTCGCTGATTCTTCACCTCAGGGAGAGCTTGCTTGCTTCACTCCTTAAACTCTGTGTCCCTCGCTAGCTCCTTCATTAATATGAAACATGCGCGCTGACCCTGTTTCCCACAGGACATCCTCTGTCACGTAGCTGTTGTGAGAAAGCCTTTTGGTCATTTTTGCAGCTAAGAAAGAAGGGAGCTGAGCAACCCTTTGACCTGGACAACACTCCTCATTACTAGATTCCAGCACGATACGATTTTCTGCCATCTCACCCCCACCACCTCTCACAGTAGAAGCCCGTACGGACTCTGCTCAATAACAGCGGGGAAGATGCAGTTTACATCCTGAAAGCCAGGAGCGTCTCGGATTTTAATGGTGCATCATGTGTGTTTGACTATGGGACCAGGCGCATTTCATAAGTCCTAATCTCTCCACTGTGGAATGATCTTTCATAGAGCCATAAATTACAGGAGCAATTGTGCGTGACTCATTCTGAAGCTGAAGGCCACTGGAGACATAAGCAGTGAGCAGAGCGGAAAGATATACTAGGTGGAGAGAAGAAAAGGCCTGGGGCCTCGCTCCAGCCCCCACTATGACTCCTGATAAGATACTATTCCTCTCCTCCACACCACAGGGTTCTCACTGGGAAAATGAGACATTTAGAATAGACACCCCCAAGGGTTTCTCCCAGCTCCAACATTCCATCAGTCTTGGCCAAACTGCTGGTTAACCTACAGCAATGCCTGTGGCCTGTTATCTTAACTGAACCATCTGCTTAAAAGCTCAGCACATTTGGCTGCCTGTGTCGAAGGCTTTTTTTTTTTTTTTTTTGCTTCTACCAATTTCTTTTTCTGCTTCTACAAGAAAAGAACCTTGGATTTGAGCTCAAGTGCTCTTGACAATAAAACCTCCAGATTCCCAGGTATCTGTGGCCATGTGACTATGTTCCAGCCAATGAGATGGTGCATACATGGCAAATGGGAAACCTCTTCCCAAGGTCTTTATGCCACTTCTCCCTGCCTCTCAAGGCCAGACTGCCAGTGGTGGTCTGGACTCTGGCTGCCATCTTGGACTATGAAGAGAAGGACCTCTCTCAGGGAAAGATGGAGAGGCTTGGCTCCAAGATGGAACTTCCATGAGCCTGGATGGCAGACTCCAAAATCTGATGTGACAAAGAAACAGATGTCCAGCTTTTTCCAGCTGTGGTAACACATTACCTGTCAGCTCCACTCCTCTCCGTTCTCTCGTGTTCTGCTGTTCTGGAGCTGGGAGCTGTAAAATACCCCCTCTCCCATTTGTCACATGGGGAGAGAGGCCTGGATGCCACTGCATAATGGAGGGAGAACCTTTGCACGATGGTAATAAATAAAATCGTACACTGGGATATCCTGTCCTGTTTGTCGCATGACTCTTTATCACATACATGCTGTACACACTACCTGCCCATTAGTCATTTAGTGGGTCATCTCAGTCATCAGATCCACCAGCACGGTATGTCACAGTATCTGTGTTCCAATTATCTGTATCTTCCTTGACCATAGTCAAGGGACAAGCTCAAACATGGTAAGAAAGATGCTCTGAAAGGCATGAAGCCTGAGGCAGATTAGCTTTGGCTCTGTGGGAAACACAAGTACAGACAATATTCTTTCAGTGGCTCTAGTCATTCGTTGGAGGTCTTGAAGCATAAGCCCCAACAATAACAGAGCCAGGTTATCTCCATGAACGTCAACCTCCACAGGCCATAGCCATGCCCTCTCCCAAGAAGTTTGGATTTCAGCCTGTGAGATGCTAGTGGGGAGCCCATGCCTTTCCTAGTATTCCCTTCATGCACCCAGCATCTCTGCTCTCTTCTGAGTTCTCTCTACCTGTTCGTGTCTCCTTTTTCAGATTAACAATGCCTGCTGTGGTTGGAGTCTCTCACCTGAACTATGATAAACAGGTAGACTAACTTGGGTTAGTAACTAGGCACTTAATCTTGACTGATACAGTCATGGGTGGTGGGGGCCAAAGCGGTTTAATAGTATGAAGTGCCTTTTCTGCTTTCTAAGTAAATAAATAATCTCTCCAGAAATGACCTGTGGCAAATATGACAGAGAACAGTTACTTACTCTTTACAAGAACCCACTTAATGTTAAAGGCATTTCTGAGTATTCAAAATCATTTGGGAAAGAAACACAAATCAAATTGTAACTGCAAGTTATATAAAAACAAAAACAAAATGTTTTGCTCAAGCCAGCACTGATCTTCAAAAGCTAGGATACACAGTATCATTCCTATGGGAATGCACGGAAGGGAAGAAGTGTGGCTGTTTGATTCATTTCGCTTTGGCTCTGCTGGGAACTGCACCAGGGCCTTGGGTGTCTGGGCATGTGCTGTACCACTAAGCTATGTCCACAGCCCAGACACCAAGAGCATCCTTACTTCTACCAACTCTATTTATAGGAATTTAGTATAAAGATCTAATTAGCTTAGTGTTGGTTTACACATAGTCCTATCTATTTGGGGAGGAGAGGCAGAAGGATCACAAGTTCAAGACCAGTTTGGGCTACCTAGCGAATTTTGAGGCCTACATAGGCAGCTCGGTGAGACCTTGTCTCAAAATAACAAAATAAGCTGTGGGCAAAGTGTTTCTGTAACATGCCCAAGGCCCTGCCCAAGTTCACTCTCTAGCATGCAGTAAATAAACACCCAGGCACAAGGATGACTCTAGCATCATTGCTTACAAAGGATAAAGAAAACAACTGGGAGCAGGAGTCTGTGTCTCTTACAAAGGAGACTTGTTAAGCAAATGACAATGTATCTATGCAACCAGGAACACAACTTAAATTGATGCTATCTATACAAGTCTGCTTGTTACATAAGCATCTTCGCTGCCACAGACAGAGGTCCATGACACTGAGGAAGTGGAGTAGAAGGTTTGGAGCTACATAGTATATTCAGGAAAGTGGAGCCCCTGTTACAAGCATAGAAAGAGGGTCTGGAAGCAAAGGTGTCCTGCTAGGGGCAGTCTTGTTTAGGATGAAAGATGATGGAACATTTTCAGCCCTTCCTATATGTAATTTCTAAGCCGTCCACCATGATGTGTAACCCAGGAAAAAAGCACTATCTCTCCTTTCCATCTCAAAGATGTCCCAGTGCTTGCTGAACATGTCTCAATAGCCTCATTCTGTTGCTGTGAGGGCCTTTCTGCACATGGAAGCTCAGGACCCTCACAGCAGAGAGCACGATCTTGTCCCTTCCTCTCTCCCTTCCCGATCCCAGGATAATAATGGTCTTCCTCCCCCAGGGTTAGCCTTCCTGGCCAGGTACTTCTTGTTTCTGTAGATCCTAAGCAGGCAGTGTGTGTATCTTCCCTGAAATAATCCGCCACTCAAAAGCAGTCAGTAGCTCCCCATTTCTGTAAGATATGTTTCAAGTTACTCCACTCCACATCCCCTTTTTCCCAAGATTATTTCAATCTTGTCTCCACTGTTCTTCAAAATAAGCCAGGGTAAACCCCCAGCTCCAGCACATCCCAAGCACCCCAAGGCTTCCCCTTGACTTGCATTATTCTCTCCGGAATTCTGCCTGCATCCCAGCTTCTCCAAATCCCACCCATCCTTCCAGTCTAAGCTGGGGGCTTACCACACCCTTCCCAGTAATCCTTTTTTAATTATCCCATGGCGAGTCCCACCTTTTGGATCCCTATGGTATCCTTTTACTAGGTTCTCATTTGACAAATACTACTGACACTATCCAGGCGCTGACACTGTACTGGTGACAGGAAACTGAGGGAGCCTTGCTTTTTTCCTTAGTAGTTTATTGTCTGGTGCATGGATAGTCGTTGAGCAAGTCATCAACGCCAGTAACTCTAATCAGTTCTATTTAGGAAAAAAAAATGCTATATGGAAAAATAAAGGCACTTTATAAATAATGAGCAATCTACAAAAAAAATCCAATATTATATGGGGCTGGGCAGGCGGCATGGAGAAATGTGTAGGCTGAGTCTTAGAGAAGCTTGGGATGCCTGCATGAAGAGCCCTGAGAGGTTGCCAGAAAGACCCTCCCCCAAGGAAGAGTGGCAGGTGATAGGGAGGCGCCTGCAGGAAAGGGCAGGCAGCCACAGAGGGCTCAGAACTAACAACCTTCTCACTCCAAATGCCTGGGAAGTTCTGAACCGTCCTAAACTGGGTCTGATTCTGTAAACGTAGTCAGATGTGAGTTTTAAAAGACCATGCTGCCTGTGGCATGCAAAACAGATTTGGGGAATGTACAAATCCCCAAAGGAGCTGGGGAGAGGGAGGGGACGGCGACGTCAAGGGTGGGGGTGGGGGAGGGGGCTTAGATCAAGTGGGCAGCAGTAGGGAAGGAATGAGGCAGAAAGGCTCAAAGTTGGACCCAGAGCAGGCAGGACTTGGTTTGGGCTACACAGCAAAGTGCAGAAAGTCAATCAATGGCTTGCAACCAGTTTCCCTGCTAAAGCATCCGGGTGGACTCTTGCACCTGTGACCACTTTTGAGCCCAGGGGGAAAGGCAAAGAACTTGATGGAGGACCACTGGCCCCAGGCCTGGAGAAGAGTTTAAGAGCAGGCAGCTTGGCAATTCCATGTGGGAACAGGCTTCAAGGACTCCCATCAGCATCTACCATTAACCCAGGTGGGAGGAAACGGAAGTGTGGTGGGCAAATTGCAGCATGAGGCGGGGAGCTAAATGGCCCAGCTGGCGAAGCAGGCAAACCCAGGCTGAACACCAACACTTGAGTGATCGTGCGGGCGAGTCTGAGACTATCGATTGGCAATTGGCAGGAGCAGTTAGAGGATGGCATGATTACAGATAGGTCGCTAACCAATCAGCAGGAAAGCTGGGCTCCTGTTGCTAGGCTTGCATCCAGGCAGAAGTAGATTGTGAGCAGGCTGAGTGGGTACAAGAAAAAACCTCTTATGCATATCTGCCACCCTCTCCTCACTTCACGGTTAAGAGCCAACGAGCAGTGGAAGTTAACACTTGTCACTTGCTGTGGATCCCAAGAGAACTCTGCGGCCTTGAGAGGGAGAGAGAAGTACACACAAGAAACTCAGCCTGTCACTCACAGGGAAATTCTTAAGGGGAAAGACAATGCAACTGCATAGAAGAGTTACCAAGGACAGCGCACTAAACTCAACGCAGTGATGGCCACATTTAGTCTCCAAACAAACCGTCATGATAGACTTGAATGCCATTCTTATTTCCCAAGGGAGTAAACTGAGGCTCTGAGAGGTTAAGAAATTTGGTCACATCACACAGGTAGTAAGGTCACCATGGACTGCAAGCCACAGTCTGCGTCACACCAACAACAGTGCCTTCAGTGGGATGTTGGCTCCTCCAAACAAGGGCTTCCCTGGGAAACTGGCTCATTTCCATCCTTTCCTTCTTCAGGGGGAACATGGCTGCATCCTTCTCTCTCACCTGACTTTCCACCCATGTTCTGTCCCGGGGCCTTCTAGAAGAGGGATGTGGGGAAGAGGAGACAGACACATTTCAAGATCTTGCACTTATTAGTTGATCTTTACCAACACCTTGTGACCAAGAATATCTTGGGGTCAGAACTCTCTCTCTCTCTCTCTCTCTCTCTCTCTCTCTCTCTCTCTCTCTCTCTCTCTCTCTCTCTCATCTTTATCAAGATCTGAGCCAAGGGAGAAAAAAATCAGGAAAGACGTGCCTATGGTTTCCTGACCACCTTGAGACTGAGTAGAATAGAGGTGTGTTTGTTGCCCACAGGTAGAGGGAGGATCCTGCAGGGATTTGATGTCCTTGTCCCTATGCTAACCAGTTAAATGTTCCAGCCCAGGTTCTTACCTGGGCAGAACCTAGACCATGGCCTGCAACAGCCTAAAAGCCCAGGTCATACCCCAGGGGCTTCCACAGAATCTCCCAGTCTGTGTAGAAAGCCAGCACATGGTACTTTATAAAACATCAGGTATGGCCCGAGCTCAAAGGCAGACCTGCAATGGAGGGTTAGCGCCCTCACTATTCCACTCAGAGCCATTGTAAGGATGAGAAGCCATAATCTGAGGGCTCATGAGGTGACTATTTGACAAGGTCTCTGAGGGAAGATGCACACCACTTTCAGATGTGCCATGGAAGCTAACCTCACTGGTACCTAGACTCTTGGGAAGGTGGAGGTCACAGGAACACAGTCTTGGAGAAGTCAGGAGGAGCCAGGTCCCACTGTTTACCTCTAGACTTGGGACTGGTTTCTCAGATGGCTTTCTGGCAAGCTCTCAGCTTAACACCTTCTTGGGCTTATGAGATTCTCAGCTGACTGCAGTTTTGAGGTAAATCTCCTTAAACATAGAGGGGCTACACACACCAGCATGGCAGGAAAACACGGGTCTTTTAAAATCTTCAACCACTGGGTTTCCTGCCACTCAGAAAGCTTTCTGGGGTTCCGTGAGTGAAAACAGTACAAGCAATAGCAAATGGTCTTGGAAGTAAAACTCTCCCATGTTCCAAGCATTCTCCTAAGAGCTATGTCTATATGAAATCATGTAATCTACCCAGAGACCTTATGTGGTCTATATTTATATAGTGTTTTATTTGTCCAGAGAGCTAAGACGGGTCTTCTCAGAGGTTTTAACTCCGAACTCAGACATTTCCCAGTACAGGTACTCTTGCTTTGTCCTAGCTGTCTCCGGGTCATGGAGACAGTGATCACACGAACAGATCCAATCTGTACAGCTGGAGACAGGACAGGTCATTAGGAAGCCACAACGTTATACAGCTGTGCACATGTACTGAGTGAGGCTCTGCTAAAGTGTGGGCATGGAACACTGCAGGAGAGGGTCCTGGGGTTAGTGGTCAGCCAGAGGCCCATGGCTGACCTCAGAAGCACTATGGAATGATGTGCCCACTTGGCTTCCATCCAGAGGCATCATCCTTCAGAGCCAATCATGTCCAGCCTGGGTGGCAGTCTTCAAGGGACAGTCTAGCAAGCTCTTAGATCTTTAACACCCATGCCAGGGTGCTGCAGAGCCAAGGTTATTTGCATTATCACTCCCTGACCCCTGTGCTGAGCAGAGGAAAAAAGGATGTCCCCAGGAAAGGGCATGCAAAGCCCATCAGGGTGGGTCCCAGTAATGTAAGACCTGGGAGCCTATCTCTGCTGTTTCACAGTGCAGATTTCTTTCTACTGAATCCATAGAGATAGTGCTGAAAACCAATGGCGTGTCAAAAAGGCCAAGCCTGAAACTCAGTTTCCCCCATGTGCAAAGTAGCAGCCACCATATTGCACGTCTCCTCTGGTGATGAGACTGAGGGGGACAGGATGGTGTTTCTTATTATGCTTGGGCTCCCAGAGCAGACTCATCTTGGGGAGAGGAGTCTGACAGGCTCCCCCATTGTAATCTCCCCCTTTCCCAGACACTGCTTATCCAGCAAAAGTCTTGGCCATTGTTGAGAGCCCTGGATTCCAGTTGGCATTTGATGCTACATGAACAGCATCTGCTTGCCTGAGCAGATGTAAAAGCTAAGCACTGAGCCGATTGGCTGACCCTTACACAGAAGTCAAGCTAGTGGCTCTCCTCCCTAGACATATGTCCTTCTCTTGGTCTTTGTTTACTTTATTTTTATTGAAATATAGTGAATGTGGCATAAAACTTACCCTTCACTAGCTTTCATACTTCTTTAAAATTTAATTGTTTTTATTTTTGTGTGTGTAGGCATTTTGCCTGCATGTACGTCTGTACACTTTTTGTTTGCCTGGTGCCCACAGAAGCTAGAAGAGGCATCAGATGCCCTGAACTGGAGTTTTAGATGGTTGGGAGCCACCATTTTGGTCCTGGAAATCAAACACTAGTCCTGTGGAAGAGCAGCCCTGCTCTTGGCTGCAGAGCCATCTCTCCAGCCCCAACCCCTCTTTACTTTTGAGACACTGTTTAACAATAGTGAATCCCCAACTCTGATTATGCAAATATGAGACCGCTTATTATTGCAAGCATTTCCACAAGTGCAAAGGATTTCTGAGCACCTGCTCCATCCTCTGATGACATAGATGCCAAGCAATGGGTACCCCCTGGTGCTAGAAACAGGGCTCAGAAACTGATGAAATGACTACCACTTAGTCCCTGTGGCAATCCTGAAAGCTGGATGAGTTCTTGGCAACTGAGAAAACAGGGTGAGGGAGGTTCAGTAACTCCTCACACTCGCATAGCCTTGCAAAAGGGCAGACAGGTGGACCAGATGCTGCTCCTGTGTGGAGACTGGCAAGGCATTTAACGTACAAGGCCTTAGAGAAATTTAATTCCATTAAATCAACCATCTGCCCACCAGCAAGGACCTTATAGGACAGGAGAGGATATAAAGGAAGACATAAAAATGCCAGCTGCTCTCACCAAGGTCTGAGTCTTAGGAGACTCATAAGGGACAGAAAGACAAAACTTCCAGGAGAGACCACTTGACCCTACTGTCCCCTGCCTCCTCTCCTGAAAGTCTTAGGTAAGGGCTGCTGCATGACCCAGACTGAGGGAAAACATATAGTTCCTTTAGCCATGAACCCAACCCACCTAAGGCCAGCATCCTTCCTACCTCCCTCATTCAGCAGATACTGACAAACATCACAGTGAGCTGGATGCCACTCCCAGTACCAGGCACAAAGACTGAGGCCCAGAGATCAGAAAGTTGAATGTTCTGACCTTACATGAGGACCTGGAGGGCTGCTGACAGTAGCCAGTAAGGTGACCCAGTAAGGTCTCTGGGTGAACCTTCAAAAAGACCTCATTGGTAAGATGGGTGGTAATGAACACCTTTAATCCCAGCACTCAGGAAGCAGAGGTGATGTGTCTCTGAGTTTGAGGCCAGCCTGGTCTACAGGGTAAGTTCCAGGCCAGTCTGGTCTACAGGGCAAGTTCCAGGACAGCCTGGGCTACATAAGATAACTTGAAGCAAATGAGAGGGTAGGGTGAGGTCTAAACTCTAGACAGAAGTGAGATTTGAAATCGCGGGCGGGGGCCAAGGATAGCCCAAGTTGAGTGATGAGCCATTTGTCACACTGCAGCTCTCCCTTTGGCTCCTGAGCCATCAACAACTCCACACATCACATCTGAATCCAGCACTCACAGCTGTCCTATGCCTTTGGCATTTGCCAAGCCACTAGCTAAATAGTAAGCAGGTGTCAGCAGGCTGGCAGTCAGTTCCTGCGGATTTACACAGGCTGCCCGAGCAGCTCTGCATCAGGAAAGCCTCATGCAGGCCGTTTTGGTGACCTGAGTCCCAAACTCTCCAAATCAACCCTGGGAAGCTGCATGTGTCCACTGCCTGTCCCCAGTTTCCTACTTTAGAACCTCGCCTAAACCTAGAGGACCCAGTTAATGCCCCCAAGAGCATGGCAGGTCAGTTTTGCAAATCTGGTTGCAACACTTCCTCATCTACCTGCTTTTCCAGGTTATTTTTTTTTTTTTTTTACAACTATCCCATTGGTAAAAGGGAGTCATGCTCCAGCTGGGGCAAGAGGCTGGTCATCATGCTGGGTGTGAGGATCGGAAGTGATCAGCAAACCCCCATCCAGTCCTCTTAGATACATCGAGAATCCAGTTGCTGCGCTGGGAGGAAGAACCAACAACAAAGCCACATGGGGAGACGACCATCTCCAACAATCCAATGAAAGGGCAGGCTGTGGGTAGACACAAGAGTCAGTTGGGGAGCCAGCAGGTGGATTGCAATGCCTCATTGTCTGTCATCCTGCAGGTCTTTCTAGCTGACAGACACACACCACCCTACCTGTTCTTAATCCACTAAGGTTCAATTATAATGGTGTGCCAGTCGGGCTGGGCTGTTGTATACTAAATTAGGCGTGAGTGGCAAGCAGGTGTAAACAACAAAGGGCTACAAACTTTGGATTCACTTCAGTCTTCCATTCTCTGGATAGATGATTCTAGGAGGTACTAGGAAGTGACTAAGAGGCCCTGGAGGGTTCAAAGCTCACCACCTAGAACAGCTATCTGAATCTCACTCGCCTCATTGAATTCTTCCTTCCCCGCCTTACACTCCAAGCTTCTCCCCTGCTGTTCCTTGGTTCACCCTCCAAATTCTCAGTATACACGCAGGCAGGTCCTTGTTTGTGGCCCTGCTCCTGGTTACATTATAAGGCAAAAGATGTCTCTACCACCTCCATTTTGCAGATACAGAAAGTGATGTGTAGGTAAACAGTACCATGTGTTACCAGCCAAATAGACAGGAGGGGCAGGGATGGAATGTGGAGCCAGCCCCTGGCTTCACTCAGCCGAGGACGAAAGGATGAGGGCAGGCAGACGGAGAATACAGCCAGCATGGAGATGCAGAAAATGTCTGAGTTCTTGCATAGTGCCTGCCTATGTGGGCAGTATCTAAGGGAAAAGCCAGTAATAGACCTATGGACCAACAAACACTGTGCCCAGAAGCCCATGGCTGGCATGCCAGGAAGGTTCCCACTCCCCCATCATCTGACTTAGTAACCACCCTCTTTGCAGAGTCAACTGTTAGTAAATTTAGAATCGATGGTTTAAAGCGTCATCCAAAGCTTCAGTCATGAAGATGTTCTTTCAACACATCTCTGAAAAATCTGTTTATAATGTACCCAACGATAGACATATTTTTCTTTCTATGGACTCTAATCTGTCATAAATCATTCCTGTCCACAAATGAGGACACAGAGACACAGGGAGAGCAAGGGACTCGCCCCAGGCCATACAGCTTATACATAGGAGAGTAGGTGGGAGTTGTTAATGGTCGTTAATGGCAAAGTGGTAGAAACATTAAACAGAATGTGGTGAGATGGTAAATCTACCACTGGGAAGGGTTGCAGCACATACTGTAGTCTATATCACTTTGATGGTTAGGCTGGAACAAAAGTCACAGAAACACAAAACACCGAACAGGGAGGAGGTAGGGGACTCAGTCTAAGTCCCTACATGGTGTCATGTGGGTTCAGGGTAAGACAGGTGACACATTAAAAGAGGAGTTTCTTGGTTAGCAAGATGTCATCATAGGCAAAGGCACCTGCTGCCAAGCCCTGTCTCCTGAGTTCAATCCCAGGACCACACAGGAGAGAACCAACTTCTGAAAGGCATCCTCTGATCTCCACGTGCATGCTGTGGTGGTACACCAGTGCACCCCACCCAGACATAAAATAAATGAAAAAAATGTAATTTAAAAATGTTTAATAAGTGAGAAGCTCCCCAGACCTGTCAGTTTGGAGTCCAAACAAATTCAATATGTTCATTCTATAGGGGGGGAGAAAACACAGCCTAGAGCAGACAAAACTTGTCCACTGATGGGTAGGGAATAGAGCCAGGATGCTCCCCTCCGCATAGAGGAATGGAGCCCCACACAGGGAAGGGACAGATGGAAAATAGTTTATATGTGATGCTCTGAAGCAGGGGCCAGGAGCTGGCCTTCTGACCAGAGCTTCTAGGGAGTTAGGGGTTCCCTGGGATAAAGGCCCTTTCTGAAGGTAAGCATTAAACATGCTACCAAGAAGTGCAGTTCCCCCTAGTGGGGAAGCTGTCTTTCCACTAAGACTTTGGCAAAGCCCCTCTTGCTTTTTGGCCTTCCTTAAGGGTGCTCCCCACATGACAGAATTCGGAGGAGGACCGGCAGCCTGAGTTGTGCTCTTGCTGCAGGTCTCCTTTGCCATCGATCTCTTCCGACTGCACCAGGTTAGTCCAGGGAGAGGCCCGGGGTGGGAGTTGGGGGCTGCAAGGCTCCAAGGATGGCTGCAGAGGATGCACTAAAAGCAGCTGGACCACACTCATGCTTCTTACTTTCCAGCCCTGCCTGCCCATTCCATCCAGTCTATCAACAGCCAGAACATTCGTGTCTTTGTTCCTGACATTTTCTCTAAAATCACTGGACAGCCAATAGGCGAACTTGCCTCGGGGTTGTCCTTGGAGGCTCAGACCAGGTGAGAACTCGCAGTTAGATCTGCATCTTTCCCTCTGGGTCTGCAACATCTAGACTAGCATTCTACATACATGAGGCACCCAGCCCGTTCCTCAAACCAATCTCCCTCCTGGCCCCACTGGCTCCCTACTCCCTCCCAGAGGTGGCAGGTGGATCCGACAGGTGTGACTCTCGTTCCTGACCGCCTCTAAGTTACTTCAAGCTTCGTTGCTCTCCTTTTAGGACCAGGCCACCATTCTAACGGTGCTCAGACCATCCTGGCTGGATATCACAGTCAAGTCATGGTGCCTTCATTTATCCGGAAATCAACACCCTTTCTATTTCCCACCCAGGGCCTCATATATAGGTGGATTCTTCAAGCATCTTTCCCGTGGTTAAGATCAAGTTCCACACACCCAGCTTGACCTTCAACATACACAGGCCCCTCTGGTCTCAAGAACACCTGAGGCCTTCCTAGGAACCTCATCTTCTCCAGACAATATGCACTGTGAAGTAACTCCAGCCTACATACTAGAGCCACCTCAGTAATGGTAAAAATAAGGACAACACCCTACTTGATTCCAATGGCAAGAAACTCCCACAGGAGCCCTCCTATTTTTCTTCCAATTTAGAGATAGGAATCTGAGGCTGGGAGAGGTCTCTATGAACTGAGAGAATGAAATGCATTGGCCCAGACCTGGTAGGCCACTGTGCCCAGAAGAACCACTCTGACCACCTCAAGTATCCTCAAGGCCTCTCTCTTGCCTCCTACCCCTTATTTTTGTCCACTGGAAGTAAAACAGGTTGGGCAATGAACAAAAGAAAACACTGCTGGCTGGCTCTGGGCCACCAATCCAGGAGCAGCCTCAAGGTGGTCTGAGTCCTGCACCTCCCTGGGTCCCAGCTAGTAACTGCTCCTGACTTCGGATACACTTGGGTCCTTGGGGGATAGACACTTAGGAACCCTTGCTGCGATGCTTCATCACCACCATCTACCTCACACACATCCCAAACAGGGTTGGTAGCTGGAGGGAAGCAGGCCCGGTAGCTGGGCAAAGGTTTGTGCTCAGAGGCTGGTGTGCTCCGTGCTGTCCTGCGGTGCAGCTTCCTGGTGGAATTAGAGCACCTGCTGACTTCCATCTCAACCAGGTGCTGAGGAGACGGCAGGGGGTAGGGATGGAGGTGGGGGGAGGCTGGAGCAATTCAAGTCGTGGGTGTTTGCCCTAGGGGACTCTTCCTTCTGCCTCCCGTGAAGCTTTTCTGTCTGTCTTCTCATCTCTTCCCAAGAGTAACTACAGATCTTGGGAAACTTCGCGGGAAACTTCCAACTGCTGTGAACTCCGATGAAGCCAGCTACTCTGAAGCCAGCTACTCTATCCGAGCCTGGAGCGCCGCGCCCAGCCAGGCTCGACTCCTGCAGTGTGTGGAGGTAGCGGGTGCCTAGAAGCTGACAGGCGACCTGAGCCCACTGTGACCCACACAGGCTTTGCTTGCTACATCCGCCAGGATTCCCTATGGGACCGCTCCTGCGGCCGCCACCCAATGTGCACTGCTAACCTGGGACCAGGATGTCCTGGACTTAGAGGAGTATTAAAGCAGTTTCCCGCAGACATCGTCCTCCCTCTCCCGTGAGAGCCCCGGACATCTCCCAGGAGCGGAGTGGCCTGCCTTGCCCACCACTCATTTGCATTTCAAAGGCAAACTTCTGCCCGACTTGCCCGGAGACTGGGACAGCGGTGGTACCTACCAGCTTTGCAGGGGTCGTGGTAATGCAGCTGCTGCTCCATGCCCTCCTCGCCTTCAAAGGCTCCGTAGTCCAAGGCGACATTCGAGTGGTCCCCAGTCACTTCTGCACCGCGGGGGAGTGGTAGCAGCAACAGTAGCACCAGGGTGCCAAGAACGGCCGCCTGGGCCATAGTGGCAAGGGGTCGGCGGGACCCGAGGGACTTAACGTGCACAGAAAGCTCAGATCCAGCGAGACACCACGTACAGGGTCGGTTGCGGTGGCTGCTGCTTGGCTGCTAGGCACCGTTAGGGTACGGAGCGAGCCCAGTAAGGTGTTCCTGTCCGGCCTGGACACCCGGGAAGCCGCTGCTCAACGCGACTTGCCCAGAGGCCAAGGCTGCGGTGGTTGTGATTGTGTTGGCGGCGGCAGCGGTAGGAATAGTGGCCGCTCCGCCCCTCTCCACCAGGGCTGGACCACACGCCCTCTCCAAGGGCCCCGGACAGCCAATCACTTATGCGCCCAAGGCGAGGCCCCTCCTCTTCACTGCACCTCCGTAACTTCGGAGGAACCCAAGCAAATCGAAGATGCTGACAAGTGCTGCCCCCCCCCCCCCCCGGGCGCGCGCCCACCTCGCTGAATAGAATCTTGTTTTGACTCTGTCATGCTGGCAACACTGCTCCTCAACACTGAGACTAAGCTTCGCGCCCTACCTCATTCTTGTAACTCATTTCACAACTCCCAAATGCACGCGTGGCAGGACGCAGGAGGGCCAGCAGCTTGGTGTGAGCAGTCCTGTACACCTCGCTGTCAACTTCGTGCTTTCGAGACTCGCTACTCTGCTGAATGTAGTGTGTCTTACTTGCCTCACAAAGGAAGGAAAAACTCAAAAAACAAAAAACAAAAACAAAACAAAACAAACAAACAAACAAACAAAAACAAAAAACAAAAAAAAAAAAACGAGGAGCAGGGTTCTCTCCACTCTTTCAACAGCCCCGGTCGTACCAGCACAGGTGCATGCCGCAGCATCCACCAGCCCCTAAGTTGTGAGTGGAAGTCGTAAGGAAGGATAACAATGACCTTACCCTTCAGTAAAACTGTCCCAGTCTGGGATGCTTTTGGTAGTCAAAAACTCACAAATGAATAGCACTATTATTTAAAATTACAGACATACCAAGCAAACCTTGCTGTTAGTTTGATAAAATAAAAACGAGTGATTCTTTAAACCTGGTTATTTTTGTGCCAGTGAAAAACATGCACCCAAATTATTTGGGGGGGGGGGGGAGGATAATCAGACGTTATTTGAAACTCGCTTATGTGATGTACTTTCAATGTAGAAACTGTCAGAAACAATCCACTTTGACACACACTATTACTGTGAGGATTTTCAAGGATCTTTTTATACAGGTAAATTGCCCTAATCAAGCATTATAGAACATCAGTGTGCTGTGAAGATTTGTGAGCGTATCACATCCAGATTTTTTTTTTAAATTTAACTGCAAGAAGATGAACTACATTTCTCTTTGAGGCTTGTTACCACATGGTTTCATAGCTGCTAAATGACAAAGCAGTTAACGGGTCCAAAGCTGGGCTTTACACCAGGCTCCAAGTGTCTCACACTATCATCATCTGCCTCATCTGTTAAGTAGAAAAACAAATCTTTCAAACAGGGACAGGTAATGATTACCCAAAGGAAGAATGCTACATGAAGTATTTTATTTGGTTCTGAATCTCACCTAAAAATGGAGGACTGATCTTGTCTGAGGCTGTCATCAAATGAACACAGAAGTCATAGCCAGGTTGGGCAAGATCTGCTAGAGTTGGCAGGTGAGAGGAGGGGACTTAAGGGGAAGAGCTGGCACCAAATGGCAAGGAAGGCCAAGTGGCCACTAAAATAGACCCTA
The DNA here is from genome assembly GCF_011762505.2 of Arvicanthis niloticus. Taxonomy (NCBI): domain Eukaryota; kingdom Metazoa; phylum Chordata; class Mammalia; order Rodentia; family Muridae; genus Arvicanthis; species Arvicanthis niloticus. The sequence continues at coordinate 147,700,438 of NC_047658.1, forward strand.
GGTGTAGGAGCTTGAATGGCATTTCTGCCTGACATCTGGAAGGAGTCAAACTCAACGCCAGAGTTCACTATATGCACCCCAGTGAAGGTCACCACCTGTCAGTAGATAAGTCCACAAAATCGACATCTAAAGGGCTAACAAACTTCTGTGACACTTCCAGGCTTCCAGATGGCCCTATGAAAGCAGCCAGTTGGCTTCCTCATTAACAGAGAATTCTGGAAAACAGACATTAGAGACTGGTCTTTGGCATGCACAGAAGCTGGAGTTTTTATTGCCCCTAATCACCACCTGGTGGGTTAGCTGCCAGTCTTTTCATCAATTCCCTTCATCCAAATATTTTGAAGACCCATGCTTGTAGATAAGCAAGCTGCTCAGCTTTGTGCCAGGCTTGTTTGATGTCTCTCTGGCTGCTGACCAATAGGTTAAGCAGCAAATGCTGGGACTGTCAGGAAGTTCAGATGGGAATGACCGACCAGGATGTCCAATACCTGGATCACTTCTACGGCTCCATTAAACCATTATACACACTAGTCTCATAGCAAGCTAGTATGGGTTTAAATTTTTTCCCCTTTTTTGAGACAGGATTTCTATGTAGTTCTGGCTGTCCTGAAACATGCTATGTATACCAGCTCGCTGGCTTCAGATTCAGAGATCCTCCTGCCTCTGCTTCCCAACTGCTGGGAGTAAAGGCACACACCACCACACTTGCTTTCCACTTTTGAGACAGGCTCTTGCCAAGTTGAGCTCAAACTTGTGGTAATCCTCCTGTCTCAGCTTCTAAGTGATGGGATTATAGGCCTGTATCCTTCTGTTCTGCGCAACTAAACTAAAAAGTGTATTTCAAATCTAAATCCAGGGTTGATTGGAGAGATGGCTCATCAGTCAAGAGCGCTGATGGCTCTTCCAGAGGACTTTGGTTTAATGCCCAGCTCCACCACCATCTGGAACTCCTTGGGCACCAGGCACACACACAAGTAGTAGAGGCATACGTGTAGGCAAAACACTTTTACATAAAAAAAAAAATCTAAATCTCATGGGAAAAGTGGAGGTCAATTTGGAACAGGCTTTACGACCTCAAACTCTTGAACTTAGTACTACTTTCTATGCTTGTATGTGTTACCTCTTCAGCGTTGTTGGCCCCATGGAAAACCTCTAAGTGGTCTTTTAAAGTCTGTGTCCTGTCCAGCTGTGTTATCTTCATTCCTTTGCCCGAATGCATCAGATTTTGCAGCTGCTCAGACTCCTGCAGATTTACATTTAGTCTCCTTTACTGTCCTACCTAGGCCAATTTCCCACTCCCAACCTTACCTTCAGAACAGGCAATGAACCTTGGAATAATGTTAGGTACTCTGCTGGCTCCTTCCTTCCTTTACCACTGAGGTGATGCGCTGAGTTCTCTGAAGAAGGTATTTAATTACTGTTAGAACTATGTCTCTAAGACCATCTTAGCTCAAGGTGGCATCCTAGGCCCTCCATCACCTCAAAGCTTCTTCCTTTAGCCTTCATGTATCCTGGACTCTTAAAGGCTCAAGTCCTACGCTTGCTGCCTTCAACATCTGCAATCATCCTGACAGGGTCTTGCCTCTTCCCACCCACTCTTCCGAGAACACTTGGGTGGGTGGCCCACACGTCTGCAGCCTCGTTACACAGCCACATCTACGGAGCTGAAGCTCTTTGGGTCTCCCCTACTAAAGCTAACTTCAGTTGCCCTGACTAAACCAAGCCAACCAGAATCAACTTTATCTCCTTAGACTCTACTTTCCCAGAACTTCATGGTTAGTCCTGTAGGAATAATGAGTTGCACTGAGCCACTGTGAGCTAACAAAAATCAGCCAGTTACAATGACCCCACAAGTCTTTTTTTAAAAAAAAGAAAAAAAAAAAACTTGAAAAACCCTGTTCATAGCAAACTTTGAAAGTGAAAATCATTTAAAACAAGTAGTTCAAGTAATATACAGACCCTGCTTGGCTGAATTAGGCCTGTTTGTTATAAATTAAGCTAAGTAGTTCACTTTACTCTGAAATCAAGAAGCTAGGTATGTAAAAGCAGGCTTCCTTCTATGGCATAGAATCTATGCCTAGTTTTCCAATCAGACAAGATCTGAAGTCAGCCAAGTCTACACTAAGCAACCTAAATGGCTGACAGTGGTTCAAAGCTTATGTATAAAGAGAAGTCAGAAGAGTCGGGGAAAGAACAGTGTTTAAAAAGAAATCTTATTCACGACATTCTTCTTTCACTTTCCTGTACATTGTTTTTTGAAAATACAAAAAGAGACAGATAAGGAAATTAACTCTGAAATATTAAACTCTGCATTTCAGGAGTCAGCAACCTTTGTTCTGCTGGCCACTTCTATGGAGGATCACAACAGGGCATGCCCTAGAGTTCTGTTGCATTGCTCTGTAATACCTGAGTTTTCACAGACCGTATGAGTCTTCAACATAAACTTAAGTCTTATTTGACCCCTGACAACTGCTGAGTCACGGATGCCATCAGTCACATCTTGACAGGCAGGCTGATGATGACAAGTTATCTTACCCCTCACGCCTCAGTTTACCTATTTCACAAAGGAAAGAAAGCAAGCATCCAAGGGAAGTACATTTAATTTTTTATTACTTTTTTAAAAAAATGCAACTTGAGATAAATTAACAGACTAGATTAGAACCTCAATTGTATGTGATACATTAGATGAGGGATTTCTATTACTAAAAAGCCAACTGGAATATGGCCTGCACAAACCCAGAGTGTATACAGAATGGAAGTGATATGGGCAAAGGCCATGTCTTCCTCCTGCTGACTGTCCATGGGTTTGTAGGTTCAAGGCGAACACAGATGAGAAGCCCAAATGAGACTGTTTTTACAGGAGAACTCTGCTGTTCTTCAGAGAACCTGTATCCTCCTGACATTTAGCTCCTACTTACAGCACTTACAAACTTCCAAACAACCTAAGCTGATGAGGGATAATCACAAACCAGGCCTCGCCTCGTCCATCAGAACCTCACCACCAGCCTCTTTTATTGCAACTGTGAAATCACTTTTTACCTTTGCACACTGTACACACGACTCCAGTAGGAATGTTAAATGAGGAAACCTTCAGGCGTGTTCATCTGGACGGTAAGGCGTGCAGAACATCTGTGGGTGTGTGCCCCTCTTCTGTTCTACCCTTTCTGCACATCTAGTCTAGTCTTCAGTACACTTCTAAACCATCTGCTGATCACTCTAACACCCTCACTGTTAATATACAGCTTGACCACAGAGTTTATATGAGAGAAAACATGAACACCTGTGCTTCTGAACGTCACTACTCTATCACATGTTCAATAAGTGAAAGAGAAAAACACTAAAAAATGTTCACATCTGCACTTAAAACCCAGATGGAATGCAGTGTGCAGGTTTCTACAAAAGGCTTTTGTCCCTAGAATTCATGTGTAGAAGCCCTTCGGTATATAGCTATTCCTAAACAAATTACACTGATATACTTTTTCCTTTTTATATTTGTAAAAATTCAGTAAGTTTAAAAATAACATCTGCAAGACATTTGGCATAAAGTGATTAGTAAACATTTAAGAAACAAATGCTGTATCAAAATGAGCACAACTTGTGGATAAACCCTCAAATCAAGGGACTTTTGGAAGAACTGGAACTTGCAGTTGGAAAGAGGGCCGCCCACTGTCGGTGGAGACACGCAAGTACACCAGCTGTGAGGTACAGACAGCAAACACAATGATTCTAAGGGCGGGGTTTCTGCACAGACCACACTGCACACACTAGCATCTCTCTGGCCAGCTCCTTACTGCTTTTCCTACTTTTGTGCTTGGGAGACCAGTGTAAGGATGTCAATTTCTAATGTAGTTAATTTTCAGGGAGCTTAAAGATACAAACTATGTTCTTAGATTTCAATAGTATTCAAACTATCAGCTCACAGACAGAGCAGATATTAGTAAACTAAATACAGAATCAATGGAGTATAAAAGCGCCTTCTAATTAACATAAGTAATATTGTTTGAACTATTCTACTGAGAACTAGTGAGAGCTAAGCCACCTGTGTGACCTGTATCTTTTTCAAGGTATATATTTATGTCACCCCTGTGTGGTTGGTTATAAGCCAATCAATAAAAGTCATTTTATAAATGCTCTTTCAAGATAATTTATATCCATTTTAATGTTCTTAATACATTTAAAAATTATTTTTCATTGCAGACTTCAAAGAATTCCAGAGCTCAACCTAAACCTAGCAGAAAAAAATAAGTGCACCTGAAACCACCATGTTCTCTGAAAACCCTACACCTTACCTGCACAATTATGAAAAATATTTTATTAAGACAAAAATTTGCTGTCCAATTTATATATACTCTATTAAACAGAAAAAGTGTTGCTTCATTTTTCGAGATAGAATGCCATAAGCACAGGATGGTCCTGACACTATGTAGCTGAGGGTAACTTTGCACTTCTGATCTTCCGGCCTCTACCTGTTGAATGCTAGGATTGCAAACATGCTCCATCACGTCCAGCTTATACAGTGTGGAGGACTGAACCTGGGCTCTATGTAAGCTAGGCAAGCACGGAGCCACACCCCCAGCATAGACTAAGTGTTCTTGTATCAGAAATACTTTACATGTTTAAACGTTACATGAAATAAACAGTGCTCTTTAGTTTAAGATCATAAGGGCAGGCGAGAAAGAGAAATAAGGATTAGTAGGTGACATTGAATCCAAGATGATGAGTTAAAGATGACTAACCATAGCTCTATTCACATTGCTTACAGCTCACTTAAGGTTAAGAATCCAAACCCTACACCCTAAAGATGTCACACACCTCAGTTTAAGACACGGAGTCCATTGATTTATAAAAATAACGCATGTAGCCCTGAATGCATGAGTTTCACATTAAGGTTTAACACAGATGACCTGAGTCTTTCTAAAACCACCAATACACAGTATAGTTTTGGAATCTGCAGAGCAAACTACTAAATCAGAAACTCAATGGTTCTAGGAAAACTTCACAATATGGGCAGATCCTGAAAATATATGTGCAAATTAAAATAATTTCTTTCAGATCACTGTAGCCTTCCTTCCTTCATCACACACTAAATAAGCTGACATTGCAGTCCCTTCTACTTTACATGGGACAGCAATCCAATGCATGTTTAGGCTTGTATGTCACAATTTCATATAAAGGAAATACTTATATTTTATAACTATATGAAGACAAACATTCAGACTTTGTTCTTTTTTTTTTTTTTTTTTTTTTTTTTTTTTTCTTGAAACAGGGTCTCCCAGAGTAACACAGAACTCACAGAGTGAGCAATTACTCTCTAGCCCACTTCTCAAATTCCTTACAACCTTCCGTCTTAGCTTCCCTGGTGCTAGGATCATAGGCATAAACTATCATACCTGGCTCTGAGTTTGAGAATTTTAATGAGTGTCCTTTGTATTTGAAAAGTATGCTTTATAAATATGTATTTTAAAGTGGCCTTTTGAGCAGGTATCTTCAAATTATAAACACATCTACTGTCGCAAAACAATTTGGTCAGGAAATTTTATTTGAACATTCTAAAGCAATAATGCTTTAGATGTTACTTAAATGTCCCAGACAGGATTAACAAAATTAAATGTTTCTAAATTACAAATTTAGCTCCAGTAGGAGTTTCATAAAAGAAGAAAACAACCCCCTCCCAAAAGAAGTATGACACACACATTTTGAAGAAACCCCAATGTTTCATGCAATGGTAGGCAAGATGTAAAAGGCCACCCAAACCCATACGTTTCTACACCAATCATCATCCCAAAAAAGACCTCCAGTCAGTCTGTACATCCAAATGCATCCAGGAACCTACACCTACATGACATTATTAATGTTATATACATTTATTGCCCCCCCTTGTTTTTTTTTAATAATTTCTTATGTAAAGCCTTCATTGAAACCCAAAAAAAAAAAAAAAAAAAAAAAAGATGTAAGACTAACTTGAGGGGAGGGAGGGGAAGATAATCACTTTAGACATTCAGTTAAAATGTAAATTATCTAAATCTCCAAATGTTTAATAAAAACAAGCATCTTCTCCCTTTAACACTTTGCTTGCTAAGTGTACAGTAAATTGTATTATAGAGAGTACATCTCTATTTTCATACTGTATCTTCTTTGGATGGAATTGAGAAAAGCTGGTTAATTTTAAGATAAATAAATGAGGTTGATCCAACTAAGATTAAGATGACAGCAGATATATTCCATGCAGAATTTAATAGTTTTTAATTTTGTTTGTTTTTTTTTTTTTTAAAAAAAAAAAAAAAAAGATGCAGTTGAATGGAGGGACAACCAAACAGGTCAAAAAGAACCCAGGTTCAATATATAAAAATGTCCCACGACACATCAATAATGGCAGTAAAAATAAGAGAAAAAGTAATCTTTCTGGAACATCATTTTTCAATAACAGAAACACCAAGTGCCAGGAAGATTTCTACTTATGGAATTTTAGCATCCAAGTTTCCCTCTAGTTATTTTATTGGAACAAATGCTTTAAATAAACTATTTGTCCTCTTCACTGAAGAGAGCTGGTCTATTTCATCTTTAATGAGCTAGTTTGGGGAAGATTAGCCATGTACTGTAGTAATGCCTACTGCATAAAATCCAAGCATCTGCTGTGGACAGTTGGAGAAAGCAGTCAGTAAGAACATAGGATCAATGGAAATAGATGTTACTTGAAGCCATCCACAAAAGAGACCCACAAAGTACCCAGTGTTTAAGCCCACATCTCTTCTTGCGATTATTCTTCTTCTCTGTGCAAGTTCCACCCTCATGAAAGAGAAACTGATCCGAAGTTCCAGGTTGTCTCAGGTGTCTAGTCAATTTTCACATTAGTATAGATTTTTCGAACAAAGGCACTTGTTCCCATGTAACCAATTGCTCCTGCAAAAAAAAATAAAATAATAAAATAAAAATAAATAAATAAATAAATAACATATTTTGAAACAAATACAATGGAACCAAGGTCTGCCATTTACAAATACTAAAATGTTCTCTGTTCTAGAGAGTTCTATTCTTTTTTCAAGGTAATGTCTTTATGTTGGTATCCCAGAGTATTGTCTCTCTGAATTTCTTAAATGGTATCATTTGCTTTAAAAGCATCTGTTCTAGTCAAACCTACCCTATTATTTAGAATCAAATCACAATTACTATTAGTATGGTCAGTAACTGGATTAATACAGCTCACAAAAGAAAGAGTGACTTGATAATGACAAATGCAGTCCATTAAAGCAATACTACTTTTTTTTTTTTTTTTTTTTTTTGAAACAGTCTCATTATGCAACCCCGACTGTCCTTGAATTCTGAACCTTCTGCCTTATCCTTGTAGGTGCTGGTATTCGAAGTGTGAACAACCATGCATGGCCCTAACAATATATACTTCTAAAAGTACACAGAGCTGTAAGAGGGAAGCTTTGGGGATTGAGAGAAGCAAGACCCAGTAGTGTTGAAGCTCTAGAGAAAGTACTTTCTCACGTCTCCTTTTTACATGTAAGTTATAAAAGCTGTACAAAGAATTATATATCTTCAGGGAAGAGACAAAAGAGATAGGTAAGTGGGTCAGGAGTTTTAAACTGCTGGTTTCAAACAATGAATCTTAAACAGGATTCAAAATTTCAGAAAGCATTTTGTAAATGAAATACTTTCCTTCTGTGTCTAAAAGCTTATGGCACATGAAAGTTACTTAATTATTATTTGTTGAATAAGTGAATAAATGGCAGATGAATGAATGAACAAATCAAGTAATCTTTTTAGACAAACACTTGGGGGTACTTTGTTTTGCTTTTTAAACTCAGGACTCGCCAGGCGGTGGTGGCTCACGTCTTTAATCCCAGCACTTGGGAGGCAGAGGCAGGCGGATTTCTGAGTTCGAGGCCAGCCTGGTCTACAGAGTGAGTTCCAGGACAGCCAGGGTTACACAGAGAAACCGTGTCTCGAAAAACCAAAAAAAAAAAATAATAATAATAATAATAATAAACTCAGGACTCTTTGGATAGGTGATCAACGACCACTCTTCACTGGATTTATTCCTTAAATTAATTTTCTATGAATTAATTGATAGTACACATACACAAGATCTAACTAGTCACTCTTTTAACAGTCCTAGGATTGAATCCAAGGGTTTTGCATGTTAGACAGGCACTCTGAGCTACACCTACAACCGTGAACTATTTGTATTCACCAAAATGGCAAATCTCAAGGTAACAAAACAGATAAGGAAAGGCTTTTATAAAGGAATCGCTGCTAATAAACAGAAAAGGAGTAAGAGTTACAATATTATAGCCACCAGTGAATAGTCACCAATGAATGAGGTAGGCAGTAACTATCAATGGCTTCCAACTTCACATACATCTCATGCCTTCAATAAAAATCTACAAACATCTGTTGTAGCATTCTTGGATAAGCATTGAGTATAATAGGTTTTGGTTTTTAGCTTGAACTACTATTTTATAGAAAGTGTGCAATGAAGACTTACATGGCAAACTACCTCAGGGATACAATCAGGCAAATTCACTGTGGAAAACTACACAGGTGCGTTGCATCCACTGCCAGGAGCTGTGCTGCCTCCTAGATGCTGTATTTTTAGCAACAGAAGCAACAGAAACTTCTAAACAGAAATCATTCAGGTAACACCTGACACCTGCTAACATTACAATCCTTTCCAATGACCACATGCTTTAAAATACAAATGTTAAACTGTAATGTGTGCCACACACGTGAAATCCCAGCTCCTCGGGAGGCTGAGGCAATAGAATCAGCTGTGTCCTGAAGTTTAAGACTAGCCTAAGCAACACAGAAAAACACAGTATCAAAACAAGATAATTCCCAGTATAAATGAGAAACTGTTCATGATAATTCTGTGCTATGCAGCATCATTAGAATGGTGACAAAAAATTGAAATTAATCAGCCAGCAGACCAGATTTTAAGGGAGTCAAAAAGTATGAAGTCAAACTGCTGAATTCATTTTGGTGTTCCTGATAAAGCAAAAGAACAGAATTCCTTAGTTTTTATTTAATTATTATTGGGTGAGCCATGTATGCCACAGCACATGAATTCCAGTTTTATACTGGGTTCCAGTGAGCAAACTCTGGTTTGTCAGGCTTAAGCAGGAAATACTTACCACACATTATCCCCAAGGCTGTGCTAAATACCGCCATATATCCAAAGTAAAATGATGTTTGAAATAAGCCATACATCCTGCAATACAATAAAATAATATTCAACACAAAGATTTTTCTTTCAATCTGGATTTTACACGTTTTTAAAGGATAAGTGTAGTTTCCTGGGTAAGACATAAGAGAAAAACTCAACTTACTTTGTTTTGAAAAAATAGTAGTAAAAGGAATACATGTAAACATAGATTGCAGTCGACGCAGCAGAGAGAAAACTAGTCCATTGCCTGGAATAAAAATCGAAATTAAAACCAATTATGCTTTTGGAATGAATGACACTCAAAATTATAAGGCAAAGGATTTTACAAAAATATCCTTTGTAATTCTGCATATTTAAAAACAAATACTTTGTACCTGATGCTTAAATATTAAGTCTAGGAACTAGGAATTCCTGAGTCTGGTCAGATTCTGAGTGACTTTAAATACTCCAATCCCCTTTTTAGACTGAAGTTTAAAACAGAAAGATGCTTCCTCTAAGCTCAATGTAGAACACTTTGTAAAAATATCTCAAACAGGACAAACAGTTTTGACTAACACTATTTTCCCATAAACTTTTCATCGTATTTACAACTAGAGAAAAAAACATCCCTCTACTATCCTTTTTATGCTTCCATCTTAGTTACCTCCCCAGGGCTAGGATTCCAAGCGTGCACTGCCATGCCCAGCTCCTCTATTCTCTCCAGCAACACAATTCTGTGAAGTCCTCCCCTCAGCTTGACAAGTTTCAGAGGCAAACTTACTTTAAGATATTAGCATAGTGGCTGGGTGTGGTAATATACACCGTTAATCTCAGAATCTGGGAGGAAGAGGCAGGCAGATAGCTTAGACTTTGAGGACAGCCTGGTGTATATAGCAAGTTCCAGGACAGCTAGAGTTACATAAAGAGATCCTGTCTCAAAGACAAAAAAAAAAAAAAAAAAAAAAAAAAAGAAAGAAAGAAAAAAAGAAAGAAAGAAAGAAAGAAAGAAAGAAAGAAAGAAAAAAATCCCGAGAGGTTCCACCCACAAGCACTTACCACCTATAATCCTCTGCATTTAGCAGGAAGTACGTGCAAACGATGGTCACACAGACAGTCACAATGCACAGGATGACCAGCACCAGCATCATGAAGCCATAGACATAGTAGATCTTATATGCCCAGAAGGATGTGAAGATGAAGTACCTGACAAGAGACAATGAGGACATCCTTGACTCTCACCTGCCCTTGCCGTGACTTGTCTTAGTTCTCACTTTCATGTCACTTAAAACTCATTAACATCCTTCTAGTAATTCCCAACAGTTTCTCTTAACTCTCATTTATTAAATATTAAATATATTTTTGTGATTTTTTTAAAGAGCAAACTTTTTAAAAAGGCATTTATCTCTGAGCAAAATGACCAAATTAGCAGCTTAAAGAAGTTAAAATGTGGAAAAGAACAAATCAGAACTGCCCCAATCTACAGTTGTCAAATAAAGTCAATTCCTTCATTCTTCCATTTTTTAAGACACACACTACTCAAGTAACACATTTTATGTTTTATAAAACATTTTATTAAATAGAAAAACAAGTGATAAACTAAGAATATACAGAATTAGAAAAGAAAACAAATGAACCAGAAAGCCAAAGTCTGACAGAGACTGTCTTCAGAGGACAGTGAGATAAAGAGCAGTAATGTTTTCATTAAGATGAAAACCTCTTTAAAATCCATTGCCCAAACATCCTTAAATCAGAACAGGGTCCTTTAGTTCTTTTTAAAAAAATTCTCTCCTGTTTTACAATCCATTTATTCAATCACATATCCTTTAAAAAAACTATTTACAGACCCCTTGCTACAGAATAAGGGGTGACATGGAAAAGTTTGGAGAAAAGAAGGGAAGAGGGAAAAGTAATTATATACAATCTCAAAAAGGAAAATAAAAAGGCATTTATTTTATTTACACTTTGAAAGCAAGCAAGCAGTAAAGATCAGCATTGTAAGGGAAATATCACTACTATCTAGGAGATTACTCCTTGGTGGAAAGCCCCAGTAACAAGCCAACTCTGGCCTCTCTGATGTGCACTTCCGGGTACCACCAAAGCTTGTAGTATACTCACAGCTGACAGGCAACAAAAGACACCTATTTACTTATGTATTTATACTTACAGTTGTGTGGTTATGTTCTTTGTCAACTTGACACAAGCTAGAATAATCTGGGGAGAAGACCCTCAATTGGGAGAATGCCTCCATCAGACTGGCTTGTAGGCAAGCCTTTGGGGCATTTTTCTGGCTGATGTGAGAAGGCCAAGACCACTGCAGGCAGTGCTACCCCTGGGCAGGTGGGATTGGGTTGTACACGACAGCAGGCTGAGCAAGCCACGGGAGCAAGCCAGTTAGCAGGACTCAGTTTCTGCCTCTAGGTTCCTACCCTGATTTTCACTGTGGATTGTGATTGAGGTGTGTATGCCAAATAAATTCATCCCCCCCCCCCCAGCTGATACTTTATCAGCAAAAGAAAGCAAACCGAAGGCATAAACTGGTATCAGGAATGAGCACACTGCTGTAACAGACCTATGTAATTATGGGAGAATTCTGAAAGGAGTCTCGAACTTTGGGGCTGAAAGGTGAGTAGTGTTCAGGGCTTTAATGGGTTGTTGTGGGAACTTGAAAATAATGCTGAGAAAAGTGCAGATGACTGAGACCTAGCTTAGGAAGTTTCAGAGGAAGTTTTGAGGATCCCTCAAATACTCTACTGGACCTTTTCTGTGGATACTTTGAATTAAGAATCTGTGCTTTCTGGTCAGCTGGTGCTTAAGAATCAGCTGTGATTAACAAGACATGCACCACTGAAGTGAAACCTCTGCTTTACTGAACAATTGATGCTGTTTAATTAAGAAGGGACCAGCATTACTAAAGTGAAGTCATCTGGGAATATTTCCTTGTTGTCAGCACAAATGGTTGTGGTTCAGAGAGGCCAGAACTGCATCTTGCTGGATCTCTAGCTCACAGATGAACTTGGGAACTCGTGAGTCTCCAGGACAGTACTCATTCTGGTGGCATGAAAGCTCAGGATTGGAGAGATCATGGAGAGAAGTGGAGGCCTGGCAGTGAGAGGCCGGAGGAGGCCTTAGCATAAGCACTACTGTACAGCACTTTGGAGCCTACACTGTGCTCTGTGGGCGGCAGAGCCAGAGGTGTGGGACTACCCAAGCATCCTGGAGCCCAGAAGGTTGTGAGTGAACAGCAGATGCTGGACACTGAGCGGTTTGTACTGCTAAGAGTCTGGTTTGGGTTTCAATTGATTGTGACTGTGCCCTTGTTCTTCTCTCTTAGAGTAAGAAAGTAACTTACTCTAAGAAAGTAACTTGATTTTAGAAGAGTATACAATTGACATTTTGGACTTTAAAAGAATTCTTAGATGTGTTGAAAATTTTAAATACTATAGGACTTTTAATGTTAAGTTTTATATTGGGTGATTAATATGAGATCTTGGGGATAAACAAAAAAGGAAAATTATGGTTGAATAGTGATATATTTGTGTGTCAAACTGATAAAGGGTCAATTGTGCTGGTTAGATTTTTGTTTCTTAGTTTTTTTGTTTTTGTCAGCTTGACACTAGATAGAATAATCTGGGGAGACTGAGAAAATGCCTTTATCAGATTGGCTTGTAAGCAAGCCTTTGAGGCCTTTTCTAGTATAATAATTGATTTAAAAAGGCTGAGACCACTGCCTAGGTAGGTGGGGTTGGACTGTACAGGAGAACAGGCTGAGCAAGACACAGGGGGTGGGAGGTGGGGCAAGCCAGTAAGCAAGATTCTTCTGTGATCTGTTTCAGCTCCTGCTTCCAGGCTCCTTTATAATGTACTGTGACTTACACTCTCTAACGCTGTGAGTTAAATAAAATAATTTCTTTATAAAAGTTGGCAACCTCAGTATTCTACTATAGCAGTGAAAGACTGACTTCAGAGAGACCACCTTATCTGATGATTCCATACCAATCTAACATACTCTAATTCTTAAATTCTTGTTATAACTAAATCTTTCAAAACACAAAAACATTGCCAAAACTTACATTTCAATAAAGATCGAGCCAAAAGGTAAAATTCCTCCCAGGCAAACAATAACTGCAGGCTCCATAAACCTGGAAAATATTAAAATTAACAGTACATTTCTAGCATGGTTTTTATTATGTACAAATCCTAATTAATAGGTGATATTTAATACTTTAAAAATCATGTCAATGGATAAAGATAAACCAATAAAAAGAAAAACCAAAATCCAAACAGGCATAAGAATGTGAGTGAGACTTCAAATTAGTCATCAACTATATCTAAACGTAAGCCCGAGTAAAGTATTTGAGGAAGACACACTGTTTCTACTGGCAGAACAAGAAACACATTAACTATTTATTTCCAGTTTCCCAGCTTTAGTAACTTCTGAGAACTCTGTAAGTATTTACTTACAGAAATTCAAAGGGGGGAGGGGGAAAAAAATAAAAGAAAAAGTCCCGAGGCCCCGGTGTGAAACAAGTATTCATAAATGGCCTTGCCAGTTCTTTATCTGCTTTCTTCTTGGCTCTAATTCCTTTCCAACAAATTAAACGATGAACGTATTGTCAATTCTGATTTATGAGGACAAAGAAAGACTAAGAAATGAAATTTAAACTTCATCCCCTCTAGTTAACATTCCTGAGGGAAAAATCATCAACTCTCTCTACCTGGGATGCTTTAACTTCATGTCCTCCTTCCAGCAAGCATGGGCAGTTCTCAAAGCCTTCCCTTTGCATTCCAGGAAGACTCTACTCCTTCCCCCATCAGGATGACTCCTGAACATCCCTCCACTGCAGAACTTACTATACTGTATTGTACCCCTCTACTGACTTACATCAGATGCCATTAACTAGACTGCTGGCCAGCAGATGCTATTTGTCTAGGTATTCCCAAGACCTAGAACAGCATCTGGACAAGCAAAGATACCAAACTGTTAACTCTGGGGTGACCAACTTAAAAAGCAAAACAATAACACAATCTCAAAACGAGAAGAGACAGAAAGGAAAAACAAACAGTAATAATAAGATGACTACTTATTATCATCCTTTTTGTTGTTATAGAAAGCCAAGGTCCTGAGGTTTAAACTGACCTATCCCTAGGTATCCAATAAAAAGGACTCAGATTTTGGTTCCCATGTGGTTAAAAAGAAAATGAAGCAACAGTCAAGCCTTCCTACACCTAAAAGAGGCCTATCTCTGGGAAGTGAGGGCACATGCTGCTTAGCCTCTCTCTGGTATCCTTCCCAAAGACCTCTTGTGCTATCTGACTAGGCTTCTGCTTTTCCCCTTTCTTCCCAGCAGTAAGTTGAGCACAAGGATATTAATGGGACCTAGTAATCTAATACTGACTTAGGGGGAAAGTAGTTTAAAAAAAAAGTAGATTCAAAACTCTTCAATTCAAAGTTTCTTATAGGCACCAATATAACAAAGACAAGCACACAGTAATTCCTAAAATTGGAATAGCTTTTAGACTATGGGTCATAAAACTGAATGTGTACATTGTAAAAATCAGCAAGAGTAAAAGGTTTGTGACCATTCAATGACCAAAAATTAATTCAAAATCAAACAAATGTGAACCCAAGGTGTTTCTGGCAGTGCTCACCCATACTGCACCATGGGACTTCATTAACCCTTGGTCCTGAATCCTTAAATGTGTATACTTGATGCCATGCAATACTGACCAATGCTATCTGAAACACAGCTCAGATTCAAGTCTACCGTGTAACAGACTGCAATGTTTACTATTCCTACAAAGTTTTCTGCTTACAGAAACATAAAGGTTTAATTATAGAAAACAAAGACTTTTAATGTTTTCCCTATTATTTTTTAGCATAGAAGCATCAAATTAGTATATCTTTGGATTATTTTGTGTTCAAATATCTAATTACAACTGATCTCTAACTTAATTCATCTCTCAATTGTTAAACTTATTTGGGAATAAATAGATCAATGTTTAGAATAAAATATCTGGAAGGAAAAGGAGGTTATAAACTAGTAGTTGGCAGATTTTTCAGCAATTGAGAGTGTTTCAGATTTTGTTGGTGATATGGCCTCTGTTATAACTACTACTCTGTCAACTCTGATGCTGGAGAATAAAAGAAGTCATAGGTAGTATGTGAAGACTGGGTATGGCTGTGTTCCAATAAAACTTTATTTACAAAAACTGGGAATGGCCACATGTGACCTGAAGGCTTAAAGAACTGTTGAAGCTTTGCTTCCCACCCGCCTCTACACACTAGCATATTTATCAAAATTTTGGTATGTGAATCGCACCAATATTCAGAAGGCAAAATCAGGGCATAGCCTATTATACTCTTTACAATGAGGATGGATGGGAAAATGAACAAATTCTTAAAACTTATGCAGTCATCTGCATAAACACAAGCCGCTTCTAATGTTATATGAACACAACAGCCTTAAGAAGTCATAGACTGTGACACAGTCAAGAAATCTTTAGCATCTCTTTACCATTTTTTCTCCGGGATGGGACGAGGCACGGCATTGACACGACAAGGGAAGTTGGGCTGACCTGACAGATTGCGGCCCAGTATTGTACCAACCAGGTTTAGAGGAAGGATAACAAAGAAACAGATGCAACACACAGCCACCTGTAAATTAAATAAAAATGTGTGTGGTTATTCAGAGAACAAAACCACTAATAAAAACAAGTAAGAGAGACACCTGGAAACTCAAATACCCTTTGAACAGAGAAAATGTTAACTTCTAGTAAGGGCTCAAACAACACAAGGAACTCACTACTGGAAACAGAAGAAAATACTCCTGCAGAATCAAACACAAGCTGAACTCCTTCGTTTCCACCTTCAGCTCCCACTGTGCCTACACTTCTGGGCTGCCCCTGACAGTACCGTTTCGATCTCTCCCTGTCAAATGTCATGTTTTTGACATGTCTCCTCCTCATCATTCATTATTATAACCAAGTTACTTGATTAGACTTACTGAGCTCCTAATATGCACAAGGAGTTCCCCAAATGCTAGTCCTCTAGGTATAAGGTGAAGAACATTGAGAGGTGAGGCTAACTTTCCATGAGCACACAGCTCGTACATGCCAGCCCAAAATTTAAACTCAGATTTGCTGGGTTAGGGGTACTTTTCTCTCCTACAATACCTTAGAACACTGACAGAAACATGTGCATGTGTGATTACTATAATAAAATAATCCAAATATTCCTCTGCCCATTCAAAGTCTAAAATTATAGAAAAGGCCATAATTATCAAAATGTTTATTTTGTGGTGTTTAGAGGACACAGACAGCCGTTCTTCTGGAGAGTATCTGGTTACGACATCTCCACTACGGAAAAGTAGAACAGACCTGATCATCTTTACGATCTCAATTCTACAGTTGGAATGTATAGGAACGCTGAGTAAAAACTGAACAAACTGATGAAGCAGAAGACAGAACAGAGATGGCAATCTCTTGAAAACATCAGATTGAAGAACTTACTTTACATGTCTCAGTTAAGACATGAATTCATGCTTAACAAAGACATGTGAAATGTGAGAAATAAGCAAGCATTTTAGGATTTCTGAATATTATACTATGAGTTAAGTGTAGCATAGAGATGAGGGTGGCAAACTCAGGCCGTTTGCTGTTGAGTCCCTTCTTAGTTACTGTCAGATCACATACCTTAGCACAGTGGTTTCCAACCTGTGGGTCACGACCATCAGAAAACAGGTATTTCTGATAATCTTGGGAACTGAGTCACCACTCAGTAGCAAAATTACAGTTATGGAAGTAGCAACAAAAATAATTTTATGGTTGCGGGGTCACAACATGAGGAACTGTCTGAAAGGGTCATGGCGTTAGGAAGGTTGAGGACTACTGCTTAACATCATAATAGAGAGCTCTGTATCTTCCTTTACCATAACAATAATTTCAAATAATACAAAGAAATTGAAGGGAATGTTCCTATGTGGGATCCATGGCCAAGAAGAATGTTAACAAACCCATCAACAGAACCTTACTGATGGAGGTACAGGACCTCTGTAGGCATTTGATTTGGAACTCTTTTGAAAAGAGTGGGTTAGTCTCTCTCCCTCTCCTTTTCCTTCTCCCTCCCACCTTCCCCTTGGTTCCTCCTCTCCCTGCTCACCCCACTCTCTGAGGCAGTCTCATGTATCCCAGGATAGCTTTAAACTTGCTATGTAGCCAAAAATGACTCTGGACCTTTGGCTCTCCTGTCAAGTCCTCCCAGGTGCTGGAGTTAATCCCATGTATATGGTACTTGGGTGGGGACAGAACCAGAACTTTGTGCATAGGCCAACACGCCATAAACTCAGCTACCTCCTCAGCCATGAAAACAGTTGGCTTTTTACATGTCCCTAAGCTAATAATATAGATTCAAACACATTCTACAGAAAATATTAACAAAACAGAGATCTTAGCCAGAATGACTCGTTTCCATGCAAATGTCAGAATCAAGTTTCTCTCTCAATCTTTTTTGTGTCTATATTTGGACTTCTGGCAAGAGTCACACAGTAAGGAGAGTTTGAAATGCTATACTGGTCTATGGGTCTACAGCTCTCCTCATTCAAGCATGCACACATTTGTCCACTAAAACACACACAAGCAAAGTAATCCCTGTGTGTTCCATGCAGTTAACCACAGGTGCACACAGCACCACAGCACTGTGTCCATGACACAGCTCAGTAAGATATTCTATAAACACTTGGTCAAAGACTTACCAACTGTTTAGCACTGTTTAAATGTTTTCCCATCAGATCGTTTTTTTATATACATGACAAAGAAGTTTGGGCAGCTCGTTAGAAATTGTACTGATCAGACTAAAACCAATTCCTAACTTTGACATTCAGATTCTAGATGAGTTCACTTAGAGAATACAGAGAATGCAAGGCAAACTGTTAAGAAAATATGACAAGGAATCGGTGCATGGGTCAAGTCCAAGTTTTTCTCAGTAACAGTATTAAACACTGGTGCTATGTATTAAGTTGATTCCTGAGGATATTACTACCTCTCATTCATAACCCTTGACTTGATATTTGCATTCATCAAACCTTATTTCTCTCCTTTTAAATTTAGTTACTTAAAGTAGGATCCCGGTTATTATATCTTGTTCCTCTACTAGGCTTTCACCTAAGGTATCATTTTAAAATGAAACTTAGCAGCCAAGAATTCAAGAACCACTTGTCTACTACATGAATGAAAACCAACACAAGGTCCTCATCCTGAGAAAAGCAGAAGGGTGGGACAGAATTACTTCCCAGAGGGAGATCTGTGTCCACACAAGAACAAGTTAAAGTAAGCACTGCCTTTTAGTACTTAATATGCATAAACATGTACTAGCTGATCAATTACACCCAGAAACCAAAGATCTATATATATATAATATCTACATTTACTTAGAGACTGCCTTTTGGAAAAATCTATAATGTGTATGGGTTACAAGAGCAAATGTAACCAGGACAGGCAATTTGGGGTATGCTAAGAGAAACTGTTAAAGGAAATACATTCTAAGTAGACTTAACTGCATATAGCTATTTTGATTCTTAGGAACTCTCTCTCTCTGTCTCAGTCTCAGTCTCTCTCTCTCTCTCTCTCTCTCTCTCTCTCTTTCTCTCTCTCTCTCTCTCTCTCTGTGTGTGTGTGTGTGTGTGGTGGTCACCACCTAAGAGGTGCACACTGCCGGCCATTACTGTGTGCCAGTATTTCTCTGGCCCCTGCTCACAGCAGATGACTTCTATAACCACATTTCCAACTCATATTTTATGACTTTATTAAAAATCAGAAGTCTCAAACCACAAATTCCAACACATGAATCCCACAATCAGGGCACTACTAACTCAAAGATCTAAGAAACCTATATACTGTCCACAGAGTTTCAACACGCTGGTGGCTCTTAACCCTTCATTCTGTTTCTTGAGTTACTTCAGTTCTATAAAAAGATAGTAGACGTGAAATGAAAAATGTGCTGCAGAAAGCGAACGTTATTAGAAAGACATTATGAGAAAACTGCAGACGTATTTCTCACATAGACACAAAGCCAAATCTAGGAGGAGCCTTATTAAAGAAATACAGGATTAACTTAAGACTCTGTCTCCAAAAATGCAGGAAAAAATGCAAAAAGCAGCTGCAAAACCCAACATTCATTTCCAACAGAAACTCCCAATTAAGCAGGAACAGCAGGACTCTACTACCTGATGAAGGGCAAAGACAAACAAAGGTTTCCTTAAAGGCACAGAGCTGAATGCCCTCCCAGCTTGGCAACAATCTGCACTTGTCATGTCTACTCAATATCGTACCAGAGGTTTGGTCAGTATAATGAGAAAGTGACAGAAGAAAGGAGGAAGGGAAGGATAGAAAAAAGTGAAATCTTTATTCATAGGCAACTTAAAAAATATATAGGGGAAAATAAAAGAAAGCAACTAAGACATGTGTGGTGGTAGATATCTCTAATCTTAGCACTTGGTTGGTGGAGTCAAGAGATTGGAAGTTCAAGGCCAGCAGTGACTATGTATGAAGAGAGAACCTGTCTCTAAATAAACAATTAATTAAATTTAATAATTCAAAAAAAGGGCCAGTAAAATGGCTCAAAAGGTAAGGTACCTGCCACCAAGAGTTCTGGCCCAGGACCCACATGGCAAGAGAGAACCAATGCCTGCAGTTGTATTCTAACCACAGTGCGTTGGTTACTGTAACTTTTATACATTTTGGAATGACTCTTCTTCCAAAGGCTTCTCAATAATCTTTGCATCATATTGATTTCTAAAGGACTTTCTAACTGGGTCTGCACTGAATCTATCTGTACCTTTACTTGGGGAAGAGCTGACATCTAAACAAGATGGACTAGAAACACGATGACTCTTTATTTTATTATAATTTTTCTCAGCACCATTTGATTCAGACGTCAGCATTCAGGTTTTGTACATCTTTTGTTAAACTTAGCCCTAACTATTTCAGTTTTTAGTGCAGTTTGTACACTGTATTATTCTATAAGGCAATTCAGTTAAGGGGATAACAGAAAGTCCATGTCCACCTTGTTTCCATCTATACCCATGGCTGTGCAGCTGGCAGCAGGAAATCCAGAAGTGCTGCAGGCAAGGACAGCCTTTCCAACAGAGGGTGCTAGATACAAAGAAAACCCTCTCAAATTTATCTCAGGATTTCAGAGCTATAGGATTTTTAAAAGACAACATACAAAGAAACCTTGCTGCTGTTTAGTTTGGCAAAAGACTCCTGAAACAGGACAATTATAAGGTCAAACTAGAAAAGGGAAAAAAATCTATCAATTCAAATTTAGTGATTTTGCCCTTAAATAGAAACTCTTGAGAAAATTAAAAGGCAAGACATAAAACAGAAGAGTATTACTAAGAATATTACCGAGACTACTGCTGCAAAATACTTTTAAGACAAAGGACTTCTATCTCCAATGTATAAAACACTCCTCTCATCTAACAAGGCATACCCACTAAAATAATAAGGGAAAGTGGTTCAGTGGGTATAAGGTGCCTGCTGACAAACCTGACAACCTGCATCTGATTCCTGGAGCCCGCATGGTGAAGGAGAGAACAGACTTCTCTTCTCCCCACAACTTGTCCTCTTCAGGACACCTACACTTTAGCACAATCATGTTCCCCTCTCCACCACATGAATGTCAGTGTGTGCGTGCACACAAAAATGTAAAAAGTAAAGTAAGGCCAGGTGTGGTGTTACGCACCTTTAATCCCAGCACTTGGGAAGCAGGTGGATTTCTGTGAGTTCAAGGGCAGCCTAGTCTACATTTTGAGTTCTACCCAGACCATCTCAGGAAAGAAAATGGGGGGAAAGATAAAATAGAAGCACAAAAGACTACAAAATATGCTGCACCCATCAGAGCTAATCTCTTTAATCAGTCCAATGAGGTCTCCTTAGATGGATTCAGCATTCTGTAGCAACCCATTTCTCAGATTCTACTTAAAGCACAGTATGTACTGCACTGTAACATCCCAACGCTCCACTCTGCTGCTCAGAGCCTCTTTACTATGGCTCTGGCCACAGTTCTTAATCTTGTCCAATAGGATGCCACTGTTTACTGCACGCTGCTGCGTTCCTCTAGGCTTCCAACACTAACTCCAACAGGGACGGGATGGAGCTCTAGCCATTCTGCTTTAATAAATTTGAACTAGCTCATAAAGCTCATCGCTTCTCTATCCTTCAAAAAAAGTAATACCAACTCTAAAATCTTGTGCCTCATCAATATAAATAAATCCACTTCATCCTGTAAAGTGGAATCTACTTTCTTCCTTTTCCCCTAGAAAAGGAAATCTGGGTCCAGTTTTATGAACTTCTCTCCTGCCATATAATATGCGCTGTAAGAAAACATGCACACGAGCCTAGACACTTCAGACAGCAGTGGGCACTCCCACAGTCAAGTACACGGCCTGGCTTACACTTAACTTCCTTCTCAGCAGAGTGCTCCCGGTTCCTGTTCTTGTGTGAAAGTTATCTGATGAAAGAGAAGTGGAAGAAAGAACTACCTTATCTGTTCCAGTCCTGAGCCGGTGTTCTGCAGCTTTCTTATGAGTCTCTTTATAAAATGCATCATTTACCTGGTTGTTGCCCACAGTCAGCTAGCATGTTTTCAAACACAGTTCTTCACTACAGGGCATATATTGCTACTTGGGCATTCTGTATTCTGACTACTTCTGAGATGCAGCTTTATAGTCCTTAAATTATAAGGTGTCATTAATTTGGTCTCTATCTCCTCACTGTGGTAATTTCTGATTATGCATCATGAATTTCCCATATTAAGAATTTGAGTCCTCAAACAATTTTTTCCAGTTATCGTTCAAGTAACCAAGGAAGGACATCTTCCTATGTTTGTGAAATCTGATTTCTAAAGCTTATGAATATTTCTGACTATGTTCAAGATTCCCCGCCTCAGCTAACACAGGCCTCAAAATGACAACACAAACCGCCCATTACTCTTACCAACTGTTCTATTGCCTTGGAGACAAAACCAGGAGAACTCAGGGTTTATGGGTACATGCTGAAGTGAACACTGTTTAGGGTTGAAAGCTGATGAGGTCCCATGATACCCTGCAACTCTTAAACTACAACTGTGTCTCTTTGAAAACCTGTAACACCAAACTCAGCATCTGAGGCTTGACAGGTCACACAAGACTTCATATCCACAATCCTTCCTCAAACACCCTGGAAAACCTGTCCGTCCCCATTCTCAAGTGAGATGAGACAGTCACTCCCAAAAGGGCTCTTGTGGTTGGAATGTGGTTGGTTCCTAGCTAGTAGAGCTAAATAATGACATATAATCTAGTCACCTTGATCATGAGGGCTCTGGTCTAATCAATGTATCAATCCACAAACAGACTACTAATCTGCTAGTAAATAACGCTGTGGAAATGCCAGGTCGGAAGGGGTCACCAAGGGAGATTGAGGCTTAACACCATGTGGCAGGGCTGAAGTCCCTAAAAGGTCGCACCAGCCACTAGTGAAGGTACAGCTTCAGTATTCAGCATGCTGGAGACATCCAAAGAAGAAAGCAATCAGCAAGTATGGAACAGAGCCTGTTGAATCCCTAAGACAAGCCGTGTGTGCTGTGACAGAAGAGCTTTCCAGCTTGGAGCTGCCTAATCTCTTAGAGCCCAGATCAGTCCCACACTCTGGACACTAAGCTACAATACTTGATTTATACTGTTAGATTGGGGGGAGGGGTATTTTAATCTGGTTGTTCCTATGCCCTGGATATCTCTTTTTTGGAAAGTATATAACATGATTTTGTTTTATGGCCACCTACAGTTAAAGAGACACAATTTTAAAAGAGACATTGGGCTTTTAAAGTGCTAAAATTTTTAAAGAGGGTACTTTTAAAGGTATGCTGAATTTTATATTTTAATAATAGTAAATCTTGAAGAACAAGAAAGGAAAAGTTATGATTTAAAGTGATATGTCCGTGTGTCAAAGAGAGGTAGAACATCACTGTTAGCTTCAGTTGTTCACTTAACACACTTGAGAAGAATCCCAATTGAAGAACGGTAACCGTCAGACTGGCCTGTAGGCATATCTGTGGGACACTGATGCTGCAGTGCCCAACCCACTGTAGGCAGTAAGTCTTGGGCTGTGTAAGAAAGATAGTTGAACGTGAGCCCAGAAATAAGCCAATAAGCAGCATTCCTCCAAGGTTGCTGCCTCAGACTACTTGAGACCCTGCCTGCCCTAGCTTTCCTAATGATGGGTTATAAACTTTAAGACAAACTCTTTTCTTGGTTTTGGTCAGTATTTTATCAAAAACAAAAAAGCAACTCAGAACACTGACCGCTATAATAAAACATGCTTCTTGGTGTTTTTTTTTTTTTTTTTTTTCCCCCTCTAAAATATACTCAATCACTAGTTCTGATAAAAGCTATGAAATCAACTTTTCTTTTTCTTTTCCTTCCTTCTTTCTTTTTCTTTGTTTTGTGACAGGGTTTCTCAGTGTAGCCCACACTGTCCTGGAATTCACTTTGTAGACCAGACTGGTCTCAAACTCAGAGATCCACTGCCTCTGTTTCCCAAGTGCTAAGATTAAAGGTGTGCACCACCACCGGGCTTAAAATTTTTTTACTTCACAGAATCAAGAAAATGTAGGGAACCTTAGGCTTAAATGTAACCAATAGTTTTTGGAACCTAGCAAAAACTGAGACTCAACAGGAACTAGTTGAAACTTCAGAACAACCCAATAGAAGACGACTCTGGAAGGGCAGCACACCTTGTATGAGAATGGTTGCAAGCATTGTTTAAAATTAAAATTCAAGTAACGTACCATTGTTCCAAAAGGAATGGCTCTAGAGGCATGGTAATAAATGGCTATAAAGTTGATGAAGAATGCAGTGCCACACACCATAGCTGGGATAAGGAATGCCCCAATAAACATCTGCTTTATCCATCTCCTTCCTGAAAGAAAAGACAAGCTATAAAAAAGTCAAGCTACACAAACACATATTAATGTTTAAAATATATTATGTAGTTCTGAATTATAAACTCAAAAATTCAGTACAAACGTTGTTAAACTTGACATACAAATAATTATTTCAAATCAATTATCTAATAAAGCCCAGTCTAGTTCTTCGGTTTATACAGTGGCTGCACTGCAATGAAGAGCAATGGCCTGTCATACAGTACTCTGATGGCACTGTTTTGATTCTGTCACTGAATGGTCCTGACTTTTTATATGTCATTTGTTATGGTTTAGATATAAAGCTAACTTTTTCTAATTCAAATTTTGTCACAGATTTTTTATTTTTGGTGGTGGAGTTACATTCCTCCAACAAAACTCAAATTCTGAACTTTCTCTTCTAGGTCATTTTTACAGAAGTTCTTTTTTACAGAAGTCTCATGACTCCTTCCTTTCCAAGGGTCAGCAATTAAAAAAATTAATTATAGAGGTGACATCTAAAGTGAAACATTTGTTCAACTTTTAAAATTCCAGTCCATTCTAATCCCTAACAATCCTTTCTGTGCACTGCTTTACCCTGTCAGGTGTAGACACAGACAAATGAAACTCCATATCTGCCGTAGGTCCCTCCTCCCCACATGTCTCACTCACTGCAATCAGTGCTCAGATATCTGTGCTGGGCTTCCTACTGCTCCTCACACCTGGGAGGCTCCAGGCTATCCCCAGACTCAGACTGGATCTAGAACACTATTCTGCACACTGGGGTCACTGAACAGATCTGAAGCCACACTATAATGTAGACCTGAAATATTCTCAACTCTGAGCTGACTTCTTTATTCACCTGAATTATTAGGGATTGTTCAGACAAAACTATCAGAACACAGTCTCAATCAGAACATGATCTTTAAATTACACTTCGCAAGATCTGATATTCCTAGACCTGAGCTTGTCAACATTTAAGAACAGGTATAGTACACAGTATGACGAACTGTTCTTAGCTTACAATTTAGACAAAAAGCAGACTCATATACAGACATAAATACATTTCCTATTTTAAACAAAGGAATCTTCTGCTGTGGAGACTTCAGAGTCATAAGGAAAACAGTCTGGCCTAACTAGTTTCCAGTAGGACAAGTTACATTACATTAAGCACCCTTATTTCCTTAGGATGTTATCCTATATGGCAGCACTTATTCCTATATCTGATGAAAGGGTTAAGAGTTTGAACATCTAAATAAAATAGTCAGGAATAGATAATGATATGTCTATAGGCCATCGAAAGAATCGCCTAAACCAAAGGCACTTGAACACATTATATCTAGTAAAACCTACAAAATAGGCAATGGTAAGTAAGCATGGCCATCCAGGAGGATTTTAGATGATCCTACGCTCTCATTTCCTACTGCCTATAAAAATTTCCCGGTTTCTATAGCCTAGGCTAGTCTTGAATTTGTGGCAATCCTGCTGATTCAGCCTCAAAAGTACTGGGATTACAGATATGTGCCACTGTGCCCAGACCTACCCTGCTTTTAGTAGACTGCTAAATATATACAGACAGACAGACAGACAGACAGACAGACAACAAATATAATCCAAGGCAAGGTCTCCTAATGCTGACCATGTTTAGATAGGCTGTGAAAAAATCAGCCTAGATAAGGTCTTTCAAAAACCTTTCATTCATAAGTGAAAATATGCAAATTTATCAATGCAAGTACCTTTCTGACCCTAGAGGAAAGGAACTTTCACCTGAGAAACTGACATAAAATAACAAGTCTTCATGAGGAGTCCTTTGATGAATCCTGTTTTCTAATCTCCTACCACTGTCTACAAGCTGTGCCCACAGCCTTTAAACATACTTTCATACTCACCCATGAAAAGTAACTAAGGATGAATACAAGACAGGCTCACCTGGAGCCCATTCAGGGAGCTAGGTACCTCAAAGAACCATAGCATCAACAATTTAGAAGTACTCTTGTATATGTTCCTTGAGGCTAACTTCACAATGGAGAAACTCTGTTAATTATTCATAATTTCAGGAAATAAAACACAAAGTTTCCATAAAAGTAATCTAGAAAACATAACAGATTTGATAGAGGTTATACACATGGTATAACAAGGGCCTTTACTATGTGTATAACCTATGCTGCCCATTTAAAATCTCAAATACTTCACAGCAGAAGAACACCAATGATTAAAGGTGCAAGCGTGCTGATTCCTAAGTTACCTCCTTGTCTAGCATACAGACTTCCTCCAAAGTACCCATTCACTGGAGATGTAGCAGCATAGACAAATATGGCCGTGCTGAGCATTGATCCCCTCCTGCAAAGGCATAAGATTATGTATTATAAATTGAAACCAGGAAAAAAAATGGAGTCTGTCCCCTCAGAATTACTTTAATATCATAGATCTACTTAACACAAACAGAAAAACATCCCATCCTGGATTGCAGAAAACTATAAAAGAATTCCCAGCCAAAGGTGAACTGAAACCAGACCAGGTTGGGTTTGCTTTTGTCTCGTCTATGTAACACAGTCTAAACAAACACCTTTTGTTTCTTTGGCACCAATGGCAAGTTGGAACTAAAATCCTATTTATAACTCTGCAAAGCAGTTCCATCATGTGAAATAGGATATTCTGTTTAAAAAAAAAAAAAAAAAAAAAAAAAACCAGAATATTCCTTTTGTATAACTGGCTCAACACTAAGATTTTTTGCCTGCTTTCTAGAAATAAAATTCAAGTAGGTTAGTTTGTATTAAATGCTACTATTTTAAATGGCACAACATGCTAAGACTTACTTTTTTTCTGTAAAAATGATTTTTAAAAGTATCTACTTGTCCACAAGGCAACCTTATGTCAGCCTGACAATCTCTAACCTCCTCCCAGTAATGACATCTAAAAAATTAAAACAACCTTCATGCTGAGTAAAGCAATAAAAAAATAATTTAAAGATGCCCAGTTGAAAAGAAAAATATTAAAGCAAATGACAGTATAATTTGTTGTAAAATAGAAATATTTACTACTTATTAACACCCTACATGCTTCCGCCTACTAGTTTTGCACTATGTCACATCTGTTCACACACCTGTGTTGACTTTCGTACGCAAAGGTAACTGAGTAAATGTAGAGCAAGAGCACACCTCACCAGAGAAGATAAAGCACTGCAGGATTTTATTTCTATCCATCTCCAACTAAGTCCAAGTGTAAACATTTGTCATCCTCAAATTAAAAGAATCACAGATCTCAAAATTAATCAGTTTAAAAAAACAAATCTATTTTTCCAAGAACCCAAACATCGTTAAGTGCTAATTTATTCCTTCTACACAAAGACTAACAAATATGACCTATTCTCTTTATAAACGTGCTTGTTAAAGGCAGATAGAAATCTGAGTACTAAGAAAATACAAAGGGCTAGTTTTAGTGTGAAATGAGCCTAAGGACAGGCAGAAGTTCTTACTATCAACAGAAAGCTCAAAAAGGCTGGCCTGGAGTCCGAATGACTTCCGGGTTAAGTCTGCCGTCCCCACGCAGGACGGTCTGAACATTCAAATCTATCTTCTGTTTCTTTGCTCAAAAATACTCTACAGACATTTAGCCCCTCTCCAAATGAGCCATTTCATTTACACAGGAAAGTCCACCCCACAGCCGTTCTCAGAGTGGAGCCAAGGCTAAAGAGGCCTCAGCACTTCCACTGCGAGCACGGGTGGCGGGGTTCGGGATCCACAGGCCCTCTCAAATGCTAGCACCACAATTACCCGGCACTACAGTGGCACTGTCCTACCTACACCTTCCCAATGCTTTTCCTCTGACTGTCACAGTGATCACAGAGGCAAAGCATTTGCACCTATTAACGTTAGCGACTCTTTATCCTTAAGTCATTACATCACTGGAGTGATCACCCCAACCTCACACTCAAATGTTTCAGTTTCTCACTATTTCACATTGCTTCATCACTATTTTCATTTCTGTAGCACTGCAAATTAAAAACTCTGAAACACAATCACCTACATTTAAAACCAATCTATCACCCTTTAGCAGCAAAGTGTAACTTAGTCACATTACTTCACCTCTCTGAGCTTTCCCTTGTCTGTCTATAGGATAGAAATACAACAGTCCTCATACAGGATCAACGTGCACATTAATAGTTCAAATGTGCACAACAGAAAACCATGGGACCCAGATGTCATCAGTCACTTCTCCACCATACCAACACTGACAGCTTCACCACTTCAAAGTAACTGCACACACATTACATAAACACAACACCTACTTACTGCAGTAACTGTCAGAACACCACATAACCTGGCCCTAACACTACCCATGTAGCTTCTTACACCTAAAATTGAAGGGCTGGGGCTGGAGATTAAGAGTCCTGGCTGCTCCCAGCAACCATATGGTGGCTCACAACCATCTACAATGAAATCTGGTGCCCTCTTCTGCGCTGCAGGCACACCTGCAGGCAGAATGCTGTGTACATAAATACATCTTAAAACAACAAAACTGAAGCGCTTTAAATTACAACAAAGTATGCAATACTAAGAGTTGCCAAGTTCTAACATCATTTTGAAAAGCAAATCAAAGCAAACACTAGGACGCTAGAAAAAGTGACTCAAAGAGTCACACCCCTGAATAAATGGGGCTGACCTCAAGGCCAGCATGATGAATTAGAGTCAGCACTTAACGTAAAGCAAGGCTGCTTCGCACATTTGAAAAGCTTTCTTCCTGTTCAGGATTCACTTTACCTTAAAATATATTATACCCTAAAATGTGAACACTTACATCACAGCTCTGCAGTTCACATGTCGTTTAACTACTTTAAAATGTGGAAGTGAACGGAAACACAGAGGTTAGACTACAGGAACATCCCAGATGGTTTTTGAAAACTAGCTGTTTTGGTTAGCACATACTCCCATTAGTCATTCAACAGTAACTCTTTACTTTAGATGGGTAGTCTAAGCATTCAGGAAGGTAAGATCTAGTCCTTTTCTCAAGGAACTATCCAGCAGAGGAACAGCAATTTAGTATATGGTAAATTAGTTTAGAAAGTATTTATTATTTTTATGTGTGTATGATCTGTGCCCTGTGTGGATATGCATACTGCAACACACACATGACTTTCTGAACTCAGTCTTCTCCATCCCCAGTGGACCAAACTTGGTCTTCAGGGTTGAGGGGAAACTGATTATTTTTTTAACTTGCTAAGCCATCTTGCTTGCCGCATAGTTAAATATTTTACAAGTAAAAAGCAATTCTTTCATCAGTACAATTTATTATTTGTTCCTGAAATTCTATCCATATATAAGAATGTACTATGAGTTGAAATGCACCTGGAGTTATCCTGACAGAGGACAGCATAGGTGCTGTCTGATGCCTGAAGTAGAGCGAATCCACCCAACACCACAGTACATTTGTTTGTAACATACTGCAGGTCTCTACAAACAAGCTGACAATGAGACATGACAGAGCCCCGAGCTTTGTTACTGACTCAAATCAACAACTTTGGGCAAACTGGACTAGCAAAATCGTTCATCAGATAAAGGTACTGGTGCCAAGCCTGACAGTCTGGGTTTAACGCTGGAGACACATGGAGGAAGCAGAGAACACCTCATGATGGCTGTCCTCGGACTGCCGCACGAGTGCTGTGGCACACATGCACCCAAACACACACAGATAAGTAACATAATTCAATAAAGTTTGGCAAATAGGTTTGGTTGCTAATAAAAAGCATAGCCAAAACTATACAAAGGTAGATACTGACTTAGGACTTGAAAAAACAATACCATAAAATACTTTGTTTTACTCCTGTAACAGTCACAGTCTAAGCATAAATATGACATATTAATTTGGTAACTGAAATTATAAAGATCTAGTTGAATTTAAAAAACTGCAGGTTTCTTTTTTCAAAGCTTTATATTGGAAGTAGCCCCTGCCTCTCTAAATGACATATCCACTGTAACTGGAATGTCCAGCCATGCTGGCAAGTTTAAGCATGTACAGGGCACACAACTGAAAACAGTTAAAATTAAAGATTAAGATCTTTCTGTAATAATGGCACAGGTAGTATTAAAATAATAAAATTACTGAAATAAGCAAATATTTGATAATAACTGACTTAATAGATTACAATGACTAAAGAAACTATTTATACCAATAAAAAGATGATAAAGTACCAGCACTTACTCTGTATATAAATCCTCTATCATGGCAACAATAATAACAATGAGAGACACAGCAAATATCTGACATCCAGAGCCAATGAGGGAGGAGAATATCAGGGGGTGACTTGACGGTCTGAACACATCCCCATGGACCTGCTTCCAGCCATACTCATCTCCTAGGTCTCTGTCCTGTAGACGACACATGCAAGTATGTATAGACAAAATTAGCCCATTCAGAATCAAAGTGAAATGATACACAGGTAAGAAACTGCAGTTGTAAACTCTGTCTTTCCACACATTTTTAACAATTCAAAATACTGAGGACAGACATTTCAAAGTTAAAGTAATTCCTGTCCTAACAACTCAGCCTGTTATGTGTTCTCTGTTGAGATTCATTAAAGTAAAAAGTGGGTAGAGAAAAAGGCTGAGGAGGAAAGAAACCACTTGGAAGAAGGTCTCTCTTAATGTGACATTGTATCACTCTCGGGCCCTACCCTGCCACACACACGGGCTGGTGAGGCTCACTACCATCACTGGCCAAAGACACAAAAGAGAAATATATTTAGACCAGTACTTGCCCTAACAACAGAGAAATGCCCTTTATAGCCCAAGGTAAATATTTGGATATGGATATTTGGTCATCTAAAGTTTTTTTTTTTTAATCCATACTTAAGTTTAGCTTGAATAACCCAATTATCCTTAATTTCTGAAACATTTTCTTAAGGAAATGTTTATTAAGAAGGAAGTTTTTTTTTTTTTTTTTTACAATCACCACAATATATTTAGCATGTTAAAATTTGACATTTTAAATTGCTTCTCAAGCCTGATGATGAAGTCCATCTAGGTACTATTATTCTATGGGACACACTTTTATGCTGTAATTTAATAAAAATTTAAGAATAAATCTCTTGAACCAGTAAACTAAATGTATACTAATTCTTCTAACCACCCCTTAAATTTAACTCAACACTTAACAATATTTTAAAAATATATCAAAACTAGCCTATGTTTCCTTTAAAAAAAAAAAAGTGATTCTGAAATCAAAAGCTCTGCAAACTAAATTTTGTTTCTTAAGTATGATGTGTCCTGATCTGGTGACAAAACTTGGCTGGAGATCACAAGTTTCTTTATCTTGCTTAAGAGAACATTTAAGTTATGTTAGAAAAAATATATATATATATTTAAGTAGAACATGATCCTAGATCCCACAGCTAGTATTACAATCATTTTTAAACTCTGATGCTGGGGATTAAACCCAACACTGAGGAGAACTTACCCACTGAGCTACATCCCTAGAAAAGGAAGGCTCATCTCCAACTCCAGGCACGCACATGCACACATGGACACGCAATTAAAGTCATAAAATGTAGTATCTGGGATAGCTAGTGTTCATTAAATATAGACTAGTGTTTACTCACCATGTCATCCATTTCTTCTTCTTTACTGTATCGGGCATAGTCTTTTCTTAAAGTTCTCATCAAAATCATTGAAACTAATCCCACTAAGAAGATCACCATCATGAAGGAATTAAAAATTGAAAACCAGTGAATCTAAATTAACAGAAAATAAAGAGAGTTAACAATGTGAAATACCAATTATAAAATTCATGTTTCATGATACCAACTGTAGGTTAACAAGCGAAAACTACCGTTTTTCATCTTTTATATAAAAATCTAAACTTCAAATACACGGGATAAATAGTCAAAATGAAGGGCTGGCCTTCTTTACAACCAACTTTCATGAAAGCATGCTAGCGTCTATACAGATTTTTCAAGTCAGATTTACTAACCAACTATTATTTAGCCATAAGGCATACACAATTCAACTTTTCATGGGAAGCACGTGGGCAGCGGAATCAAAAGGACTTAGGTTCTAATGTAAGGTCTGCAAATGTCTATGTGACTTCAGTGTGCTCTGTGAGGTGGAGTGATAGTGGATGCCAGGACATGGCACTGTCTGACCACAACATGGAAACCTTCAACAACACTGCTAACAGCCCCACCATCACAGCAGACCGCTCTGGATGCAGGCTTTCTTCCTGAAGACATTCCTCTTCTTCAGTTAGCCATGCCTTATCACCCTCATTCTCAGGTTCTTTCCCAAAGAGTCACCCCCAGTGGCCACCAGAACAATGAAGTATTCCTAACTCCTCAGTGTTCTCAAGGCTCCTGCCTTTGACTTCACCTGTCCAGACCCTGGCCTATAGTTACAAGGCACTACTTCATCTCCAAGGACAACTTAGAACTCAGTATTATCTGACTTGAACTAAGTCTGTGATTTTGCACACTTACCCTATCATTTATATTTTAACCTCCCAAAGGTCCTTGAGGGTATTTCTAAAGTTTCTCTCCTCTTCAAGTTCCCAAGGCCCTGCTTTCTCCAGTCTTCTACCATCCAGTACAACATAATTTCTGACATGTATCTTCCTAGCATATATACACTGCACTTTTTTTTTTTAACCTCAAGTCAATCTTCCTACTGGGCAACAGATCCCATTCTGACTGAGTGCTTCCTCTTTTATTCTGTACCCCTGCCCCTAATCGACACACATCACCACCCAACACACACACCACCACCCAACACACACACCACCACCCAACACACACAGCACCACCACCCAACACACACACACCACTACCCAACACACACACACCACCACCCAACACACACAGCACCACCACCCAACACACACACAACACTACCCAACACACACACACCACCACCCAACACACACAGCACCACCATCCAACACACACACACCACTACCCAACACACACACACCACCACCCAACACACACAGCACCACCACCCAACACACACACACTACCCAACACACACAGCACCACCACCCAACACACACACACCACTACCCAACACACACACCACCACCACCCAACACACACAGCACCACCACCCAACACACACAGCACCACCACCCAACAGACACACACACCACTGTCTTTCTCCAGCATCCGCAATTTTCCTGTACAGTGAGAACTGACTAACTTGGGCTAGTGTGCTAAGGATGTGCACTAAGGCAAACAGTAGTCCTGGCTCCGGGACCCTGCCTGAAGTCTGGGGACAGGACAAATTCTGTGGCCATGGCTCTTTCTGAAGAGCAGATCACCAACTGCCTCTGCCTCACATAAGAAACTAACCAACCTACCTACCTACCTACCTTCCTTCCTTCCTTCTTTCCTTCCTTCCTTCCTTCCTTCCTTCCTTCCTTCCTTCCTTCCTTCCTTCCTTCCTCCTTCTTCCCTTTCTCACTAACTTACCTATTGAGTACCTGCTAAAATTATAAACAATAAATGCACATTTTGAAAACTTTGAAAAAAGAGGCAAATATTAAGTTTATCATAAAAGTACCACTAAAATTTTGTACAAACAGCAGTCTGCAATAACAGATCTTCCCAATGGGTTCATTTGCTTCTATTTACACTTGTACTTCTTAGGATCAACACAAGATCTGAAAAGTAACAGGAAAACCAAGAGTAGAGTGTGCGGCACATCTCTATGCCATGACTACTCACATCGCTAACTATGTGTGACTACTCACTATGTGTGACTACTCACTATGTGTGACTACTCACATTGCTAACTATGTGTGACTACTCACTATGTGTGACTACTCACATCGCTAACTATGTGTGACTAGTCACTATGTGTGACTACTCACATTGCTAACTATGTGTGACTACTCACATCTTTAACGGTTCCTACTCCATTTTTTTCCCTATCAAAACTCAACCAAACTTTTCAAACAAGAGTACATTTCTTCCCTCACTTCTTCATAATGTCGATCTCAATTCTGACCCTGCAATGAATTTTTGTAGGTTTTTTTTTTTAACATTTATTAATTTTTGAGTATATGTGTATGTGTGTGCAGGTCAAAGGACAATTTGTGGGAGTCAGTTGTCACCTTCCATGTAGGCTCTAGGGACTGAGCTAAAGTCATGAGGCTTAGGAGCAAGAAGCTTTCCCACTGCCCTAGCTCACTGGCCCCTGCCCTGAACTCTAAATTGATTCAGCAGTTAGGTGATCTGCTCCCCTCCTTGTCTCTGCCAGATTTTAACCTTTGCTGACACTCGGCCATCCCAAGTCACTGACTGCTGCTTCGGTTTCATCTTTCTTTCCTCTGTTCACCCTTGGCCAACTTTTCACTTTTCCTAAAGCTCCAGTCTTGGTATTCAACCACGACTTCTGGGCTCAAGAACTGTTAACCAGCTTTCCAGTGATGGTGCTGGAAATACCGTCAGCCCTTACTTGCTCAAATTCCTGGACTCATACAGCATCCTCTTTCAGACTTTCACTACCTACCATAACTTCCACTTAAACGCCTCCATGGAATCTCAGTTGGGACCACCCTCAGTAAATGGATCATCTCCCCTCACATGTTCCACTCATTTCTTACTCTCTAGCTTCTATTACTAGAACCAGTATTTGGCTTTGAAAATTTAGAATTATCTCTGGTCCTTCCTTCTCCTTAATTCTTAATTATAGTTATTAAACCCAGAAAAGGGCTTCAGTTTTATTTGTATATAATTGGCAGTATATGGGTACACACATACATGTGTGGGTGCCTATGGAAGGCAGAAGAGGGATTCCCCCGGAACTAGAGTTACAGGCAATTGTGAACTGTCAGACATGGATGCTGGGAACTGAACTCATGTTCTCTGCCAAAACAGTAAGTGTTCTTAGCCTCTGAGCATTCTCCTCAGCCCTAATTATTAAACTTTGTTTTCCTTCCATATTTATTCCTTCCTCTGCATCTCCATGGTATAATCTCATACCTCAACAAGTCTGATTTTCTCTTAATCGGTCTCTTGCTACTGTCTGAGCTCTCTCCTTCTTTTCAATGTAGCTGCACAAAGTCACCCAGGAAATCTTCCACAATGTAATGCTCATTATCACTACTCTGTTCTAAAACATACAGAGCCCAGTTTCTCCATAGCCAACCTAACAATATCCCAGGATTCTGTCCATGCTGGAACGAGGTCTTCCACATCCATTGACTTTTCCCTCCCTCCATTACACCCTATACTCCCATCAGTTCACTGACCAAGGAGAGCACATTCACTTCCCTCTTCTCATTTTTCATGTACTCTCTTCTCACATGTGATTTATATTCCTTGGTAAATTCTCCCTAGTCTTTCAATTCCAAGTCAAATAGTACCATCCCTGCTCTAAGCCTCTCACTTGCACATTGCAGTTCTTCACAGAAATTCTGCTCTGAGCTATGAGAAAACAACCCAGGGTGTAGTGCTCGTACAGTGAGGGCAGGCAGACTCTCACTTGCACTAATGTGCTATGGAAGTGCATGAATGGGAGGGCAGTTCTGCCTCTGCTACTCATCCTGGGGCTTCAGGGAGAAGACATAAGCTAGTCCTTTCCTGAAGACAGCCGTCTGTCTCTGCCTTACACAAGATCAATCCTTCCTTCCTCCAACAATTTATTTATTGCATGGTATCATAAATTGAATAATGAATGAATCACACTTTTTAAAAGGCTATGTCAATTTATCATAAAAGTGTCACCAAACAATTTAAAAAGCAGTTTAAGATGAAATGGCAGCTGTCTTCTAAGATGAGGTTTTTGTTTCCACTTGGGAAATTAATAACTCAGAAATTAATAACCCATATTATATACATACATATAGATGTATATAATTTTTAATATATAGTCATATATATGTATGTATATAAATGCATATATATATATATATATATATATGACTCTAATCTTTAGTCAACTGCTCAAGATTTTAAAGAGAAAAATTTTACATATTCTTAGTAATAGGAAATGTATGCCTTAAAATGCTCAGACTTCCCACATGGAAAGAGCTAAAAATTATTACATAAAATAAAGCCAAGAAAACAAGCACCCTATTATCTCACTTGTATGTGTTTACATAAGCTGCTCTCAGAGAAGCTGATGGAAGAACAACAGGTATCCAGAGGCCGAAGAGAACAGGAAAGAGGAAAGGCTGGGTAAGTTATCCAAGAGTACAAGGTTATAGGTAGGCAAGAATGCATGTCCTGGTGTATCACCACACACAGGGTGCTTTTCTTCTGTAGGTATCTATGTGAAATTATGTCAAAGGTTTCTTTTATAAATATCTTCTTTTGTAGATAATGATAATATACAATACATTTCAAAAAGTGAATTCTGAATGTTCCTTTAGAAAACTTTTATTACACTTATTTCCAGTGGGTATACAGGTATCAGACAACATTTGGGAGTCAGTTCTCTCCCTCTACCATGTGGGCCCCAGGAATTGAACTCAGGTCACTAGTCCTGGCAGCAAGCACTTTCACCTGCTAAGCCATCTCACCAACCCCTTATGTTTCCAACATAAAAAAATGTTAAAATATTTGACTTTGAGAGAATATGTTTAGCTGAGCTGAAATAGTGGATAGTGTATATATGTACTGGAGCATCAGATGTTACCACATAAATATATATAACGTGTTTTATGTATCAGTTTAAGATATAAATTTAAAAATATTAAATTTCCGAATAAAGTTCCCTGCTATTTCCTAATCTAATATGCAATCTAAGGTATAAACTTTAAACCAATACCTACAATAATGTACTGTCAATAATCTAAAACTTCTAACATTCCTTTGGCAATACCCTAAAAACTATACGATATAGTATAACCCTAAACTTTTTACACCAAGAAAATACTTATTAAAAATAATGATGCATCACTGCTCAGCTTTTTGGCTAAGATTAAGTATAAAACCAATAAAGCAAACAGCAAAGATTACTGAACCTACCAACTGCACTCCACTGCCCCCTAGCGTTACTAATCCTAAGTGTCACCCTCTGCTTATTGTGAATTTTTAAAACAAATGAAAATGAACAAGGAACATCACCCACCAACAATGCTGCCTTGAACTAAGCACGAGTTCCCAGCCAAACCCTGACCTAGACACTTCATTCAACCTCCATGTGTTGGTGAGGAATGAGGACTACAGAAACATTTATTCCCTTTCTAGAAGCTCTGAATGGAAGGATTTCCACTGGCAAAACCTCCACTGTTCTCTCATCTCCTTTCCAAGAGATGCATCCTCTCTGCTGCTGTTTCTTCACAATTACTAGGGCAGGTGCCCATGGAGAGAAGCCTGCCAATAGTTCATCATCAACATAAGGCCGCTCTAATTCTGAGTTTCAGGATTAAGAAGCCCATCTGACCATAGATATGAACCAATATGACTATCATTTGCAATTAAAGTGCTATTTTTGGCTTCCATGCATTGTGCTTTTTCCTATATAACTCTTAATTGGTTTACACTACACTATGAAACAAGCTAGTTTTATTATTCCTTTAAAATTCCCTATCATTCTTATGACTTTAAGTTTATAACTGAAGTCACCATTAGTAATATCTTGAAATGCATAGTCCTTTAGCACAAGGTCCCACACAGACATCTTAAAGATATGTAAAGATGTTCAACATGAAACTGATTTGCACATATATGCTGTATCTTAAAGAGAAACAACACTTACCCTATGTTGAAAAAAGGATGGATCAAGATATTTATCAAATCGATCTTCAAATTTTACATCTGATTTTTTCCATTTTACCTGAAAAAAAAAAAATCCCCGCTTGAAAATTAAGGCCTATAAGTGATTAATAATCTGATGGCAAAACTCATATAAAAATCAGAAATACTGATATACTTAAAATTATATGGTAAGAAGATACTGAAAGAACCAGAGGTTTAGATTTTAATTTTACTATTTTATGTGCGTGTGTGTGTGTGTACACCACACATGTGCCGTACCATCAGAGGCCTGAAGAAGATTCGAAGTTAAGATCTTGTGAGCTGCTATGTAAGTGCTGGGAATTGAACCTGGCTTCTCTAGTTAATCACTGAGCCATCTCTTCAGCCCCAGTCTGAGAGGTTGTATAATATTACAGCTTTCCTCAGATGGGTCATGTCAGCTTTCAAGGACTAATCACTACTGCTGACTGACGTACTGACTTGATACATGTGTTAGGATTAATACCAACTCATGTTGCAAGTATTTAAACCAATTAAAATAAGAATACATACATTTTTATCTTTAATTTATGGTTTTATGACAACTATTAAAATTCTTTGTACAATTATATAATGGCTATTTATATTGGATATACATGGACACAAAGAATTTTTGGGATTGCCTATAAGCAAGAGGATTCTTCTCAATTACCAGGAAAATAACTGGCAAAGAGAAAAGTGTCCCTATATTGGACTTCCTCTCTTTCTTCCACCATTTTTGAGCAAAAAGAATAAAATGACCTTTACAGCTGAGAATGGACTGACAAGCTCTTACTGTGCAAAAGTCTTCTCATCAAATAAAGCAAACCACAGCAACCGACACCTGCTCAACAACTTTTATACCACCTCTATTTGCAACAGCAAATGAGAAAAAACATGAACTTCTCCAACCTAAAAACACCATCAAGATACATGGCTGAGTTGTCACCTACAGCAATGGTCATCAGGTCAATGTGCTGCATCCCATATCACAGAGCTAAGGTACTTCCTCTTCCTTTAGGAGACTTAATATAGATACACTGAGGAATTTTCTTGCATCTAATTTTAAGATAAATTTTTATTTTCTAAAGCTTACAAACAACCATTTCTTCCTTTAAACAATTATTTTAAAACCTACCGAATATGACATCTGTATTTTAGTATTTGGAACCAGTTTGACCTTTCCTTCACTAGTTAGATTAACATCAACAATTCGATTTCCATTAAAGCCTATTTCAAGTTTTTTGTAGGTCCAAAGATAGTAATCTTCCCCATTTTCATCAGCTTCACCAACAATACCTATAAAAGAAAAAACACTTTATACAAGGTGATACTACCTAGTATCAAAACACCCAGAAGTTAAAAATTCACCAAATGTCTTTTACATAAAGAGGGAATTCTATCTTCATGGTTAGTTAGCACAAGGCAAATGTGTAGGCTGTCCTTCTTAAGCAAACATGTGCTGTGGTCACACTAGCACAAAATGATGAAGACATGTTTAGCATAAATGGTCACAAATTTGACACTCAGAATGCACACTCTGTCCTCCCCAGCACCTCTGCTGCTGCACACACTGCTGAAGGGTCTCACTATGTAGTGCTGGCTGGCCTGGGACTTGTTATATAGACCAGGATGGCCTTGAATTCAGAGATCCTCTTTGCCTTTCCCTCCCAGAGATTAACTTTCTTATAAATCAATCTCCTCAGCACATCTAATGTGCTCAGTCAGTTGTGCTGCAGATGAACATAGTGATCAGCTAACAATTTTAAGATTAAAAGATAATTACTTACACATAGAACATACGTCTAGAGACAAGAAAAATATTTGTGATCAACATGTTGTCTATGGTAACTGCCTATTCCTTGCATTTAAAATAATTTAATTAAGTTATTTTTAGATTATGCCTACATTTGTATTAATCATATTACGTCTCTTCCCCCAATAGAATGGACATGCAGGAGCTAGACAAGAATATTTCTTCAATATTGAATGTTTTGATAAATAATAAAGGAACTGATAAGTAAAACATTCAAGGAATTATCATATCCCTAAAAACATACTACTACAGTGTCACATAAAGAGATGAATTTCAAGAGTCCTATTCAGTCCCTCTAACTACATTTAAGAGAAAATGAGCTGTGAAGGAGTCAGGGAAGAAGAAAATTTCAGATTATTTCAAATGCTTTTGAATTCCTTGAGTCTGAAAAGTTACAATGTATTAAACTTTTTATTCTGAGTTTCCTATAAGGTCTGGCAGTATCAAAAATGCCTCCAGTAGGAAAAAGCCGTAAAATCAGCATTAAAGACTATTCTGGGGCAAACACTAGAAACACATGTCCATCATGACCTGGAACAGTCACCTTTACACATTGCTTACTGGAAACCCTACTTTGTAACAGAGGAAACTTACCCCATATTGGTAAGTCATCTATGTACATCTGATACCAGTAGTGATTCTTGATAGCATACACAAATGCATCTCTCTTCTCTTTATCTAAGTCAATTTCACAGTAAGTACCTGGCATCACATCATCTGCAAAGTAGAATTTACAAATTAACCCACTGACTTGCAAAGTAGTTACAGGAAATACAGCACAAAAAGAAAAGTCAGCATTTACTCAAGTTAACTCTATTCCCAGCAGTTCAATCTGGGGATAAGCATACAGGAGCTCAGTATCCCCCAGCATTTTTATATTTTCCATTACCTTATAATAAAAGATTTTGACCATCTTTATTTTCAAAGATTGCCTTACATGAGAAACTTTTCATGTAAAGAAAATAATCCAAGAACAATAGGAAAATCACTTTAAAATAAATAAACTGATATAAAAACAAACAACACAGACACTTATGGCACACAGGGAAATGTTCACTTGCTGTATGGAAAAGCTTAAGGACAGGAGCCTAGGCAGAGATGCCAGCGTAGCTGACGGTTCCTCGGATAAACATTCACAGGAACCCCAGGTCACCAGTGGCCACAGAGGCGCTTCCTAATCATTAAGATCACAAGGCTAGCTTCCATCTAGGAGGCATCTCTGCTTATAAATCACTCAAAAATACCCTAAAGATGAGTCCTTTCCACTCTTGATTGCTTGCAAAAACAGTGTTCTCATAGTTGTATTCAGATGGTCTTTTATTTCTAATGTTTCAAACTCTATCCACATTTTATATAACTGAAAGCTAACTAAAAAATCTCTCACCATAAATCACTGGTTGAAACTGGCAACAGAATATTCCTCCCTCAAGTGAAACACAAACCTACAAATTCTGAAGAAAATGCAACTAAGATTTTAGCAATGCCAAAAATCTTGAGGAGGATAAAAGCAAAGCCACACACTAGTGTGTATGTCCGCACACACTTCTCACAGAGGTCACCCGCTGAGTAGATCCAAGCAAAGTCACACACTAGTGTATGTCCGTACACACTTCTCACAGAGGTCACCCGCTGAGTAGATCCAAGCAAAGCCACACACTAGTGTATATCCGTACACACTTCTCAGAGATCCCCACACTGAGTAGGTCCAGAACCTAACTGCCAGTGTATGCCCAATAACCACCCAGAAAATGACCGCTAGCACGGCACACACTGTGTTCTCAGAGAATGTACCACACCACCTTATTTACACTTTCTCTTTTGATGGAATTACTAATATGGAAAAGCACTCTCTTACTTCAAATTCCAAAGCACAGCAAAGTTATCCTGAAATCACCATATATGTACATAGAGACACGGCAAAGTCTTGAGTTCCGGTTTGAGTTCCACTATTTACTACCTACCTGAACAAAAAGCAAATGGTTTAACCTCTCTGTGAGCCTCACACAGTTCCTCAACTGTGAAACTGGAAACTGTGCTGGCTCCTTCCCAGAACTGTCTGAAGGCTGGACTGTGATGTAGTCACACTGTTCTTAAGTATTTTTGCCCTTACACTCTTGAGAATCTCATGAATGTTACTTCTCCTGCCACAACTCACCCCCACCTCACCCTGAAAATGTAGAATCACACAAAATTAAGTACCCAGTTTCACAGTACCCAAGTATGAACCCTTGATGCCAGAGGTCTGGTTAAACTCTCTAACATTCACAGCCTATTGCAGTTTGGAATGCAATTACATACTCAATAACTGCCAAACAGATTTTAAAAACATGAACTGAAAATACTGGTATATGCACAGTTAATTTTAAAAACTATTAAGGTACAAATTAACTATGCAACCTGACTGGCAATGTAGCTGAGGGGAACGAGCCTGGAATCCTAGCTACTTAGAAACTAATACAGAAGGATTAGTAGCAAGCTCAGAGTCAGCCTGGGCTACGGAGGAAACCAACGCTAGGCCATGTAACTTAGCAAGACTGTGTCTCAAAACAAAAAGTTAACAAAAAAAAATGGGTGGGGGGCTGGAAATGTAGCTCAGTGGGAAAACATTTGCTTAACATCTATGAGGTCCTTTTTTCAGCTGTCCCTAATACTAAAAATAAAAAAAAAAAAAAAAAGAAAAAAAAAGAGAGAGAAAGGAAAGGAGTAAATCACCTTGTAACTAGCGTGGGGAAAATCACATATCC
Organism: Arvicanthis niloticus; assembly: GCF_011762505.2. Classification (NCBI taxonomy): domain Eukaryota; kingdom Metazoa; phylum Chordata; class Mammalia; order Rodentia; family Muridae; genus Arvicanthis; species Arvicanthis niloticus. The sequence continues at coordinate 147,742,786 of NC_047658.1, forward strand.
TAATTACACAGTACTATTTACCTATATTTGAAGAGTAACAATATAAGAATAAACTCACAAAAAGTTACAAGGAAAAAAGTATAAAAATAATTACATATAATTTTAGTTAGAAATGCTCAAATTACTGGCATATGGTCAGCACTACATAAGGGTTGAGCTTTTAAAAAATTAACATAGATAACATGAATTCAATTTTTACTTTTTCTTGTGACAGGATCTCACCATGGACCTCAAGTTGACTGGGAATTCCCAATCCTTCCATTTCACCATGCTCAGTTTAATTTGATATATTTTTTAAGCAATTTGGATAAACAGAAATTTCAATTTCTCTCTAGATTCTAAATTTTATGTATTGAAACTATATTACTGCTAAAAATCAGAAGAAGAAAATGAAACCACACATACACCTTTTCTTTGGGGGGGGGGTGATGAAGAATAATTTCAGTGATACAAAAAAACAAGAATTAGAAGCTATTATCAAATCTAGAGTCAGCATAAGGTACTAAAAAAAAAAAAACAAGGAACTGACAAGTTTCAGATTCTAATTGTTTGGTCTGGTTAATGCATTAATTGAAACCAATGGGAAAAAAAAATCTAGCAGCAAACTCCCATATCTCCAGTTATCAAGACAAGTTTAAACTCAGGTAATTTGTTTTCTTCTCCCTCCTAAAACCCCTCAAACGTCAATAGAAAAGGATATGAGTCCATCAAACCAAAAACAGTAGCTATGGCAAAGCACCGTGACCAAGGCAAAAAGAACGAAAGAATTATTTGGCTTACAGTTACAGTACCAGAGGGAAAGAGTTCACCATAGCAAGCACGCATGGAGCAGAAGCTGAGGGCTCACATCTTGAGTCACAAGGTGGGTGGAAAAGGAAGAGCAAACTGAAATGGCTTTGAAATCTCAAAGCTCACCCCCAGTGACATACTTCCTCCAGTAAGGCTGTACCTCCTAAACTCATCCAAACATGATCACCAACTGATGACCAAGTATTCAAACATGTGACCTACTAAGACATTATCATCCATATCATGACAAATGAAGAAAGCTAAATAGACTTTTGGAAAAGGAAAAGCAGAGAATGTGATTAGTGACATATAACACAGGGGACAAGAGAGCAAAAAAGCTTCCTGGGACAATGGGGACTGACATCATAGCCTGTCTAAAATATATACCACAAACCTTGAAATGTACACGATAGAGAAGTGTTGAATACAGAGTAATTACATGCAAATATTTACATTCAGTGGTCAAGATGGTTCCATCTTTGATCCCAGGACTTAGAATGTAAAAGACAGAAGGACCACAGATTTGAGGTAAATCTGAGGTCTAAAAAAAAAAATCAAGAGCTGAGGATGAAACTCAGTTTGGTTCTTAGGATGAAGTTCATAAGGATGACAATGATGAGAGGATGATAAAAACAACCACAGAGAAGAAGAAGAAACTAAAAACAACATGAGGTTAGATGCTCATGTTCTCTCCCCTACCTACCATACAGCTGGATGAATACCTAAAACTTATCTCCTACTGCAGGAGACCAGAGGCACACTTCCCTCTGGAGAATTTCTGGAGGATTCAGAAGTAGTCACACTGGAAACAGTAGAAACTTAGGACTGTCAACAGTGTGGGATTGCCTTCAATAAAAATTCTCCAGCTGAGAGAGAGAGCCTGCTACTCCAAGTTCTTTCCCATCCTTTGGCAGTCAGAGCTATTCCACTCAGGCAGATAGCACACTGGAAATGTTGCCTTTGGGAACGAGAGCAGCCAAGATGGAGAATTACTTAACTTTAAGTACATAAGGATCTAAACAGCACTGGCATTTCTCCATATCTGCAAAACTCTAAATTTACCAATTCACTCAAGGTAAGAGGAAATACAAAATGCCATCTGTGTATTAGGTTAGGATATTCAAAGAAGAAATAATTTTTTAAAAAGAATATAATAAGTGAAAAGGAATAATCCCCAGAAGTCATTATTTTTCAACTATTAATGCCCTCTATTATAGTGTAGGATTCTCAAATAACAGGGAAAGACACTGGGCAGTGACTTCCTCTGGTTAGAAATATTATCCCAGCTGGGTCTGGTGGCTACCTGTGATCTCAGCACTTAAAAGACTGGGGCAGAGAATTGTAAGTTCTAACCGGATCTCAGCAAAGTCCAGCAAGGGATATATAGTAAGTTCTAGGCTTAAGCTAGCCTGGCCAGTATGGTAATACCTTTTACACATGCACGCACGCACACACACACACATACACACAGCCAACAACAAAATATTAGAATTACAATCTCAGATCATCTAATAATCAAAAGGAACTAACTGTCATAAAAATAAGTAGGTACAGACTGTATAATTTATTAAGAGCCTTTTCAGTCTTAACAGCTAGGGTATGTACTAATCTAATGAAACCAGCAGAAAGAATACAGTAATTTGGGAATACACTAACTTGACATTTCAGAAGTGCTAATACATAAACAAGTACAATTACAGATCTATACTATATATATGAGTAGGCACAACTATTCAAAAAGATAAATCATATACCAAGTACTTTTAAAAGTACATTATCGAATCTCACAGAACCCAGAGGAAGCGGGGCTCCCAGGAGATCTAACCTGGACAGTATCTTAGGTAAAGAGTCAGAAACACCTGGAGTAACTGGGACTAACTGGGACCCACTGGGACCCAGGAAGTCACTCCTGGCCTGGACCACAGGTTCCTTCCGGTCTGCCCCCGAGCACTGAGCAGACCTTGGACCTCAGCTCTAACCCCAGTAGCAACACCCACCCCACACAGTTCTGATACAACCAAGATAAGAGGAAAGACAGGCTCCAGAGAAAGGGCAGGTAGCACTAAGGAGATACAGATGGCAAAAGGCAAGCACAAGAACATAAGCATCAGCAACCCAGGGCACTTGGCATCATTAGAACCTGGTTCTCCCACACTAGAAAGTCCTGAATTCCCCCTATCACCAAGAAAGCAAGATTCAGACTTAAAATCTAATGATGATGATAGAAGACTTTAAGAAGGACATAAATAACATTCTCAGAGAAATTGAGAACACAGGTAAACAGGTAGAAGTCCTTAAAGAGTAAACACAAAAATCCCTAAAGAATTACAAGAGAACACAACCAAACAGGTGAAGGAATTGAATAAAACCATCCAGGACATAAAAATGGAAGTAGAAACAATAAAGAAATCACAAAGGGAGACTACCCTAGAGATAGAAAACCTAGGAAAGAAATCAGGAGTCATAGACACAAGCATCACTAACAGAATACAAGAGACAGAAGAGAGAATCACAGGTGCAGAAGATACTATAGAAAATATTGACACAACCGTCAAAGAAAACGCAAAATGCAAAAAGTTCTTAACACAAAATATCCAGGAAATCCAGGACACAATGTGAAGACCAAACCTAAGGATAATTGGTATAGATGAGAGTGAAGATTCCCAACTTAAAGGGCCAATAAATATCTTCAAAAAAATTATAGAAAAAAACTTCCCTAAGGAACAAGATGCCCATAAACATACAAGAAACCTACAGAACGCCAAATAGACTAGACCAGAAAAGAAATAACTCCCGTCACATAATAATAAAAACACCAAATGCAAAGAAAGAATATTAAATGCAGTAAGGAAAAAAGGCCAAGTAACATATAAAGGCAGACCTATCAGAATTACACCAGACTCCTCACCAGATACTATAAAAGCGAGAAGATCCTGGATAGATGTCATACAGACCCTAAGAGAACACAAATGCCAGCCCAGGCTACTATACCCAGCAAAACTCTCAACTACCATAGATGGAGAAACCAAGATATTCCACGACAAAACCAAATTTACACAATATCTTTCTATAAACCCAGCACTACAAAGGATAATAGCGGGAAAGCTCCAATACAAGAAGGGAAATTATACCCCAGAAAGAGCAAGAAAGTAATCCTCTTCCAATAAATCCAAAAGAAGATAGCCACACAAACAATGCCACTGCTAATAACAAAAGTAACAGGAAGCAGCAATCTCCTCTCCTTAATGTCTTTAACATCAATAGACTCAATTTCCCAATAAAAAGACATAGGCTAATGGACTGGATACGTAAACAGGACCCAGAATTTTGCTGCATACAGGAAATGTACCTCAGTGACAGAGACAGACCCTATCTTAGAGTAAAAGGCTGGAAAACAATTTTTCAAGCAAATGGTCCTAAGAAACAAGCTGGAGTAGTCATTCTAAAACCTCCAGCCTGAGAACACAAAGGGAGGGACTCATGGCTCTACCTGTAGAGGTAGTTGAGAGTGGCCTTGTCAGGCATTAGTGGATGTGGAGGGCCTTGGTACCTCAAAGTTTGGATTCCCTGGTGTTGGGGAATTCAAGAGAAGGGAGGCGGGAATGGGAGAATGGTGGGAGCACACCCTCATAAAAATAGGAGGAGGGGAGATGAGATAAGGGGTTTTGGGGGGGAATGGGAGAGGAGATAACATTGAAAGATAAATAAATAAAATATCCAATTTAAAAAAACAGATAATGGGTCGGGCAATTGTAGTTGAGCAGTTGAGACTTTTGTCAACAATTTATTACAGGGATTTTGTATAATCCTCAAGGACAAGGTATTGTGGAAGAGGCCCATGGAACTTTAAAAAGACTGGTGAGACATACTGTTGCTGAGACAAAGAATGATGCCTACCTGTGAGCTTGCTGAGTGCCCTGACAAGGGTGACTGGGGAGCTGTATTGGACATGTTTCTGACCCACCTTTGCTTGACTATATCCCAGATGGGACAAGCTGCCTTGCCTCAAGTTCTTAGACCTTGTGGGATAGAGAATCAAAAAGAGAAATTATGTCTCTTATATTCTTCTTAAAGGTGCCCAGCTATTAGAACTCAATCATGTACCAGTCTAGAAATCAATCCAATATGGGAAATAACAGTCTACTTTTGGAAGACTGAATCTGGACTTTGTCAGAGATGTATTTGGAAGCTAGCTGTAGCTTGCTATAATGTTAGAATAGCAAGAGATAATGTTGAGACAGGATCTAGATTTCAAATAAGGGTTAGTGCATGTTTTAAGGCTCTTTTAATTGTCAAGCTAAAATTGGTTTTGTCTCTTCTACAGGATTTATTGTAAGTTGCACTGACTATATAATTTCCAATTACGTTAGTGTGTTGAAACCTGGCAATGTCTGTTATGGGAGTCTATCAACCAGCTTTCGTCTCACTGCCCTGAGTATTAGAAAACCTTGATTCTCTGAAAAAATCTTGAAAGTGCTGGAAGAAGTGATTTAGGCTTTAAGCAGAAGCAAGAGGGTAGCAGGCTTGATTACTGCTGGTATAACAGCTTTAATTCCATTAATTGCTAGCACCACTGCTTCTGCAATAGCATTGATACAAGAGTTAAGACAACTATTTTTGTTAACCATCTAGCAAAACCAAAAAAGGTTACTAATGTATTGTGTATACAAAAGGATTTATAGAGGTATCTGGAACAACAAATGATGCTCTATAATCCATTCAAATTATCTGAAGGAGGTTCAGGGTTCAAGAGTTAGAAGCCATCCAAAGTGTCATGACAAATATCATTGGAGTAGTGTTACTTTTGAAATTCACAATGATTGTCATTATAATTAGAAAAAAGTTTAAAGACACTTGTAGGATATTTGGCATAATTGTAACACCTCTCTGGGTGTGTTAACTTTGCATAGTGAGATTATGAATTTAAAGAATGCTGCTCTGTTGACCTTTGATGCTACAGATAATGCCAATAAAATTATCCATGGCCTGGGCTCAGTATTTCCACTTTGGACAAACCTCAGGAATAGCATATATAGCTTGATCAGGCTAGTCTTTCTTGTCCTGGGAATACATTTATTCCTGCCCATCCTGTTAAAGGTTCTCTTTAACAACATCAACATGTTGGCAGCCAAAGTACATGACTCAAACCTGAAAACGGACCCCCCCAGACAGAGTTATTAAATTAACAGGCTGGTAAGCCAAGGACAGGTAAGATTCTGACAGAGCCTTACCAACCTAAGACAGAAATGCATTGCCTTTGATAATGCATATTTCATGATGGGTAAGGCAAGCATTCTTGTCAGAATGACCTAAGACAGGCTCAGTCTTGTTAACAAAATAAAAAAGGGGGAGAAGTGGAGGGCCTTTGGGGCTGCTTGGCAAGAAGCTGACATGGGCCAAGGACAAGGAAAGAGGCTGCTTGGCCAGAATATGACATTGGCCAAGGACAAGGAAGTAGGCTTCAAGCAGGAATCTGACATTAGACTAGAACAAAGAAGTAATTTCAGGTAGGAGTCTAAATTGTTAGCTAAAACAAAGAAGTAATCTCAGGCAGGAATCTAAATATTAGACCAGAACAAAAAAGTAATTTCAGACAGGAATCTAAATTTTAGGTTAGAACAAGGAAGTAGGCTTCAGACATGAAAATGACCTTGGACTAGGATAGGGAAATAGGCTCAGATACTTTGGTCATCCTGATAAGCCTTTAGAAACAGTGATCATGGGAGTGTTCACGTAACTGGATTTAATGCCTTGCTTCATCTTTGACTATTTGTGTTTATTGTATTGCTTGTTCCTTGACTATTTGCATCTATTGTATTGCTAGATCCTCAACCTAGAACTGACCTTAATACATGCATGTAATCAAGATGGTATAAGAGCATAAGAAAAGGAGGAGTATAATATAGGGGGTTCTAGGGAGGGGAAATGGTGAAAGGGGATGACATCTGTATTGTAAATAAATAAAATATCCAATAAAAAAAGTACATTATCTCATTTAAAGATAACAATGATTCTATCAGATATATTATTTCCCATTATTCCTAGACAAGAGCTACAAAGATTGAATATTCTTTCTATAACCACACAGAAGGCAGTAGCTATTCCATGTCTCATTCTAAAACATAAGGTTTTCTATTCGGTAACAGCAATGTTCTAAGAGATAGTATCCATAATTAGAAAGTAATAAAACCAGGCCTGGTTCAAGGATGCCTAATATATATCTGTCCTTGAATATTTAATGTATTTTCTCTAAATGGTCTCGATTAGCATTTTTGTCTAGCACCAGCATATAACAAAAAGAGAATGCTGTGCAGAAAATCTGAAGTGAGAGGCATCCAACACAACTCAGAAGTAAAATAGCCTTCAGACCATGAATATGGACCAAGAATATGATTAGTTCCTTAAAATAATCTCTCTAGTAACCTTCACACTACAAAATGGTACCAATCCCATTAGCCTGATAGAATCTGCTAAGTTTAAATAAATTAATTAATAATACGTTTCTGTATGTATGTATACAAATGTATGTGTGCATGTGCATATGTGTTTTAAATTTTTTACTGCATATGAACACACCTTCAGAAGAATGGAAAAGTCAACTGCTTGAGATGAAAGACTAAAAACAAATATTAGTTGGATACAATGCTGTATGTCCGTAATCCCAGCACTCAGGAGGTGAAGAGAATGAGAAACTCAAGAACAGCCTAAGATACATAGCAGATTTGAGGCCAGCCTGAGCTTTAAAAGTCTCTACTTTAAAACACCTTAAAATAACAGTCGGATGGATAGACAGACAGACAGATCAGCATTTCACACTGAGACAATGTTCTGCTTTCTATATCATTATTAGTATGTATAAAATACCATGAATAAATTAAATTGCTCCACATCTAGGCCTCCAAAGGTACATTCTATCCAAAAGTTTATTTAAAATAACAATGAGTAACAATCAGGAACAATTTTTCAAAGCATGATTATCTTTATTTATGAACCAGAGAAACAAAAGCCTACTGTAGCAGTGAACGAAATCCAATCTCCACTGGCTACTTCATCTAGACTACCTAGATTAGCAGTTGTTTTGGCAGTGTATCCATCAGAAGGTGTAGAGCTGGCCTAGGCTCAGGGAGTAACAATGGCAATTCTTCCATCCCTCAAGTATTAGCTCAGTCTGGAAAGACAACAAACCTCACTTTTAAGTCCATGAAAACGGCCTCTGACTACTTATCTCCATCTCCGTCTCAGGAATTTGTAGGAGGCTAAGACTGCTGTGTAAATGTTTCTTCAGACAAGTAAGGCATAAAGATTTGAAATCTGATGACATCACTGCACCAAAGCAGAACTTGTGGGTTTATAATCTCTCTCTCTCTCTCTCTCCCTCTCCCTCTCCCTCTCCTTCCTTCCCTCCCTCCCTTTTTCTCTCCCTCTCCCCCCCCACTCCTCTCTATTAAATGAGACATGTCTACCAAATATAGAAAAGGAGAAGCTAAGTGGATAAATTCAGTACTGAAGTTTCCAAAGATCACACATTCCCATTTAGTTTCTTCAAATTTATGATTAAATATTTCAATTACCTTATGAAATTAAAACATAAGCCTTAGGGTATATTTCTAACACTTAAAAAAATTATAGGCCACATGACTACGGTTTAAATTTACAACTCAATTTTATAATTAAGTCCCAAGGGACATTATGGGGAAGGTATGAATATATGCATCCATTTTCAAAACATAAAAAGAAATCTGATAAATAAGAATACAAATTAACAAATCAAAGTAATATTATCTTTGTATCTCATACTGTAGCCTCCTCCCAATGTACTAAAAATATCAGAAGGCAGTTACTATCTATATTACATATCCATAGACATAATCAAGTCAAAATTAGAGCAAACGATTTCACTAAAATCAATGAAGTAAAAGAAATAAAGCTAAAAGCAACGCTTCTGAGTACAAAGCCTGTGTTCTATTTAAAAAAAAAAATCAAAACTTCCAGATCAAAAATTCAGCAAGATTTCAACTTCCCAGAGATGCTTTAGCTGTGGCTCTACAAATGTCTGTGCAGAGAGTGCTCTGAGACCTCACAGAGGAAAGTACTAAGTATACACACACACATTCTCATTGGCAGTGCCAACAAAGAGACTTGCCCTTAAACCTAAGCTTTTGACTTAAATTTTAAATATTCTACAGGTGTTAAGGATGAATTAATATAGTAATACCTAGAATAAAATGTCATAAGAAGAAAAAATAAAAAATAAATAATATAGCAATACCAAATTCATTCTGAGTATACTGTACAAGTTAGATTTGAGGTTTTACACAAGTTTTTCAGAAACCACATATCCCTTTAGAGTCCCACACCTCCAAAAATCACTTTATTATGAGATCTACAAAGGCCTTCCCAGGCCATATATATATCTAATAAGTTTACTAAAAATACTTTTTAGAAAAAACTCTATTTGGGAAACACTCGATTAACTTTGCTAAACATCCGATAATGAACATGACAATAGCATAGAAAAAAATTCCCTGGCTCCAATGTCAATAAGGACTACTAATGCTGGCTTACCTTTAAATTTAATATCCAGGCCACTAAATTCTAATTCAACTCCTTGAAGTGCTTCTCCCAAAGTTTCATGGTAATGACTGATACTTTTTTTTGACCCCACACAAAATGGAAGTGAAAAGTATTTATATGTTTCTTGGCGATTGTGGTAGGGCCCAACAGTATTCATCCATAAAACAACTTCTTCTTTATCTTGATACTGTAACAAGAAAAACAAGACATGTACTTGTAAAATATCTATTTCAATTAAGTAAACTGTCTACATTCAAGATGCTAAAAAGGTGAAACCATAGAAATTTAATCTGACTACCAATGCACACACTTTCAAAATCAAGGGTCACGACTCTTCAAATTTTATCCTTATTGTGGTCTTAGAATCCATTTTCCCCAAATTTTGTTTTACAAAAGACAATTTTTTAAAAAAAAAGTCAAGAGCTTGCTTAAGTAGGTTTATAACTATTAAACAATGGTAAGCACAAACCAACATTTTTGACAGGGAAACCTGCACAAGGAAAGAGGAATAAAAATTAACAGCTTCTTGACATAAGACTCCCTCCCCAGAGAAACTCATGTCAGCACAAAACAATGAGGTCTTCCCTTAGTCTTCCTCACAGCTGCTGTACTAGACAAGAGACAAGTAACTAACAAAAGAAAAGCAACACTACCACCAACACAAGGCCATTCAAAGCTACATTCCACCTACCATGAAAGACTCATCTTGCATCTCTATTTCTTTGAATTATACCTCTAACTATAGTGAATATAGTCATATATAGGTCTGGGGCAGGCAACTTTACCTTTTTGTGACCCAGCAGTAAGACCTACCAAGGATTTTTTTAAAATCTCTATAAATTTAAAATTCATAGTAGTATTAACCAGACACTATGAGATTTATTTTTAAATGATGTGTATGTGTTTGTGTGTATCTGCCCCTGGAGGCCAGAGGCATCAGGTCTGCCTGGAGCTGAAGGTACAGGGAGTTGTGAGGTATATGGTGCAAGGAATCAAACTCTGGTCTTCTACAAGAGCAGTAGGTGTTCGGGTACTTTCAAGTCAACTAACAGTACAAAAGCTGGTGCAATGGATAGTATTTATGAAGTGCCTAGCATATGCCAACAACTGTGTTGATCACTGAGGATTCTGCTTTCCAGAGAATGTGTTCCCTACTCTACTAATCTCTTAAAGGGAATCATTTACCAGCTATGCACCTAGCAGCTATATAATTTCTATCTCCACTTCTCCCATTGAAAACTGATCGATAAACTTTCAACAAAAATCTAACATGTTCACAACCAAATTAACCTTACTCAAATCTACTGTTTCAACTGTTTTTCTAATGATACTAGAAAGACTCCAACTTAAAGCTCTTCTCTATCTTCCAGAGAACCCCAAACCACTAGCTTATCTACTCTTACTCCAAAAAGCTGCTTCTTCCTTTCTGCTCATATCAACTACCACCACCTCCCTAAAACATACTAACTGCCTTGTTGTTCATAGAAGACATCATTCAGATAATCAAGGAAATAAAAACTATCTTACTGTTCAGACACACAGACAGCATATAGCAAGCCCTGTTAGATATTAAGAATATACAGACAATACACACAGACTGTGCCTGGCACAGTGGCATTTGGATGGTGATACATTAATCCCAGCATTTGGGAGGCAGAGAAAGGTACTTCTGACTTCCAGGTTAGCCTGGTCTATGTAGTATGTTCCAGACAGAGCTACATGGTCAGACTCTGTCTCAAAAATAAACCATTTTTTAATATTTAATAAAGAATAAGTTCTCTCCTTCAAGTTCATAACCCACGTAGAGCCATACTTGTAAATGATTAATGGGGGAAGGCTGTGGTTGGAGTAACAAAGAGCTCTTGTAGCAACAATAAAGGAGTAACTAACTCTGCTCTATCAGAGAAAGGGCAGGGTGAGTAATATGGAAAACTAGAAGCTGCTGCAAGTACATTCAGAAAACCAACTACAGATAATCTCCATACATGATGTAAATAATAAAGGGTCTGAGTACTAATGTCTACATACACCTCCATCCGTAACTATTCCTTTTACTTGGGCTCTGACTGACAAACCTGTGTGATAGGTCTCCTATCCAATGCACAATCACAGAGCATAATCAGAGTGCTCCTTTCTAGTTGCACATCCTCAGAATTCTCCAAAGTGAGATCTCCAACAACCGCCTCTCTGACCAAAGTTCCAAGAATTAAAAACTTACTCACCAAGCCAAAATGTTACAATGTACAAAGTATTTGATACAACTGGTAAACACTGAAGAAATAGTGTCATGTCAAGTTCATTAGCAATTTAGTCAGAGTATGTGCTGACTACAACAGTATTCACTCAAAAAGAAAAGAAAAGAGAGGCTGGAACATTGTACAGAAGTACCCTTTAATGAGAGCCTAGCCATGTATCCTGAGTCTGTAGAAATGTTATATGTAACTCTAGAAAGTACCTTTGAGATAAACCTCAATATATATAATTCTTTAGAAATAAAAAATCTGAACATAATTACTTCTTAAAAGTAAGATATTCATTTACTTTTTGCACAGTCAAACAGTTTAAGGGTAACAATGTATACTAAACCCATATTCTGAAATGATATTAGTTAGTTTAAACATGTGTGAAACTTAACAGGCTGGCGGAAGTTGTGACAGTTGAGCCAAAAACTAGAACAAAATTGTACACATTGTGTAGTTTAAGGTTCTCTCCAGAAGAAAGTAGCAGTCAGAAACACAAAGTTGCAGGTGAACATTACGAACTGTAACAACAATGTGCCCGATTCTGCAGTCTAAGACTGGGACGGGGCTCAAGTTGTAATGAGAAACACTTGGAGCTGCAGGTGAGGACTGGGGCCCAGACAATGGTTTACTTCTTTAACAGGCTCCTTTTTTACTGTCAAATACAATGAACTTCAAATGCTTACTACTTCATCCAGACTTCATTCACCCCTGAAAGTAAGGGCTCCCAAGCCAAGGTCAAGAGCTCAGATTCACTGAGCACAGCGGCACAAACTAAGCACAAGCTCAGAAAGCTGTGGCAGGAAGATTATGAGTTTGATGCTAATCTAGGCTACACGGTCTCCATCTTAAGAGTTCCACCTTAAGAGAAAAAAAAAATGTTTAAAGATATCTTGAAGCTCAAAGAACCAAAAGGAAGATTTCATAGAATTTTATAAGGAGGTAGGGAAGCTTTTTCTGCCCTTAAGCTGAGGACAAACTCCCTGAGCTCCCTGGGTCTGTGGAAGGTTTTTCCTCTACTACTCTACCTCTTAGAAACATGTGGTAAAGACTAGTTTAATTCCCTCCCAAAAGTATCCCAAGAAGCCTGAGCAAAAAAATTTAAAATACTTTGTTTAGAAAAACTGCACTGGGCAATGACACTGAGGAACAGGGTGTTCTAATTCCCTTGTACAATGTATCTTGGGAAGAGCACTGTCAAGGAAGCACAGCAGAGGTCCCTAGCAGTAATTCCATCCAGCTGAAGCCTCTGGGGGAAGCAGCCCCAAGAAAGGAGAAGCCAGCTTCCTGCATTCTTCAGCAAGTTATTCCAAGCCTTCAGAATTTCACTGAAACACTAGTCCTGCACTGTCCATTCCAGTCAGAACACTGTAGCACTCTCTTCCTTTCCAAATGTACTTTACCTTTTTTCTTCTCTTACTCTGAAATCTACAATGCCCTTCTTTACTGCAATTAGTCAAATTCTACTTGCCCTTCAGAAATGCTGAATGTTCCTTTCTTAACTCCTCAGGTAAAGCTTTAACTGACCATCCCTCGAACTGTCTGACCTCATCGGCTTCTGTAATAGCCTGACACTAGCTGCAACTTTAAAACTACATTCCAGGAGGTAGGCATAAAAGTCTTTATGGAAACATGGGATCTTCTGGAAGCTGGTAGAGAAGCTGTACTATTTCATTCCCTTTACAGATTCAAAATAAAAGTGAGATGTTAAGTAATTTGTTCAAGTCGGGCATGGTGGAACACATGTGTAAATCATAGCCTTTGGAAGGCTGATGTGGAGGCCGGCTAAGTCAGAGCCAGCTCAGCTCCATATCAAGTTCTAGGTCATCCTTGGCTACCTAGCAAGACCTAATCTTGTAAATAAATACATTGTTTGGACTTTGCTTTTGTTGACTTCCAGATAAGACTTTTTAACCAAAGAGAAAAAAAGAAAAAACATAGCTGTACAAAAACAACATAAGTGTACAGCACTCAATGCCGAACAACCTTTTCATTTGAGACTTTAACCTGCTCTAAAGGAAAAAAACCTGATAGTATTTGCACTCTAATCTCAAAAGTCCAGACCTTCTTCTCAAGCAGTGCAGTGTTGGGTTCCGCTCATTCTGTTTATGTTTGAGGTGAAGACAGCAAAACTTTACTCCCTGATAGACATAATTCCCCTCACCCCCTGGGAAGAACACTGAAAAAGTGTTGCTGACCTCTTTGTAAAATCTGACTGAAGAACTCAGAAATAAATTATTCTGCCCACCCAGGATTAGAAGCTCAAAATGAGGGCTCAAGCGCTGCCTTCCATTTTTACAGGAAAGGAACATGCTGACTTTAAAATGTTCTTATTAGAGAAAGCAAAATCCATTTCTGCAAGTATTTCAGAAATTAGTTTCAAAAGCCTTTCAATTATTTTAAACTACACTTAAGAATATTAATACAAATAAATTAGTCTTTTCTGATTTTTGTTTTCAACGGTGTGTTGACATAATGATTCTTTCTTAAAATACCTTTGTACTTAAACTTTTCGTTTATCATTTAAGTACAGCCCAAAACAGGACCAGGTATGACATTTTGTACAAACTAAATCTGCATGCTCAAGTCATTTGTAGGACATGCCTTATTCTCATGATATATCTTCAAGGAAGTTTCTAAAGTTCCTATACTTTTAACATAGACTAAGACAAAAGCTGCCAACCAAACAAATCCTTCTGTAGGAGACTAGAGAGCTGGCTCAGTGGTTAAAAAGCACTTGCTGCTCTTGCAGAGGACTCCGGTTCAGTTTCTAGGACATTTGTGGCAGCCCACAACCCATGCAACTCCAGTTCTAGGAGATCTGATGCCCTCTTCAGGTCTCCATGGGTGCTGTATGCACACAGTATCTTTATATACACACATACAAGCCAGACACTTAATAAACAGAAAGTAAGTCAGTCTTAAAACCTTTTTCCAAATTATTCAGTGGTACAATATCAAAAGTTTCCAAGAGGCAAAGTAAGCCATCTTAGGCACAGGTAGGGCCATCCCACATCAGAAGTTCTGAAACCACAACTGCAAAGACTGAAAAGAAACAGGGTTCAGATAGGACACCTATGCCTAAGACTGTGACCACAGGTGAGGAATGGGCTGCTTCTGTTCACTGTGCTGTAAGCTAGTCTCACACCGGCAGCACTACAGAACTTTGCCCCTAGTAGTTACCTAATTACTCAAGTCATTCAACACATGCTATGTACTCCTAAGACTAAGCACAGTGCTATGGGTGTGTGTGTGTGTGTGTGTGTGTGTGTGTGTGTGTGTGTTTGTAACAGATGTGAGGAAAGGGGAGGAACACAGATGACAAGACACAATCTTGTGATCATGTTGAGTAACAGAACCCACAAAAGTACCAAGTGCTTTTCACCCACTGAGCTATCGTCTTCATCCTCTTCACTTACTTTAAAGCTTCCCCTGACCCCCATAAGGTCTCATTATGTAGCCCTGGCTGGCTGGCCTGGAACTCACAAGAGATCCACCTGCCTCTGTCTCCCAATCCTGGGATTAAAGGTGTGTACTACTATGTCTGGCTTTAAAGGGACCTTTTTAGGACCCTTTAGTCATATAATAAGAGACTGTCTTCGATAAATGAAAGTATTAGTTAATTTTAATTTCAAACAGTATGTCCTATAATCTACACAGTCCAACCTTTAAAACCTGTTAGCAGATTCTCCAGAAGTCAACAGCACATTTCCTTCTCATCAGTTTTCTAAGAATATGAAAGAACTTTGGATAGATAAGCACATAAAAAAAAATACAGGGAGGTGGGAGAATGGTGTCAACAAGATGGCCAGCTCAGTGGATAAAGGTATCCACTGCTAAGCCTGACAAACTGAATTTCAGTCCCAAGTCTACATGGCAGAAGAAAAGAACCATCTCCCACAAGCTGTCCTCAGGCCTCCACATGCCCACTGCAGCACATACACTCACTTACCCAAACCATAGAATAAAATAAATACATGTAAAACCAAAAAAGCTTAAAGAACACTATGGGTCTAATGTTAGCCAAACCCTAGTTAAATAGGTACAGAAAAAAAGGGAGTGTGAGGGCTATAGGGGATAACAGGACAGTCATTCCTTCTTGGGACCCATTATAAAATAAAACTAACTAGGAATAATGATGCACTCAAATATCCCCAGCTACTCAGAAAGCCAAGGCAGGAGCATCACTTGAGTCCAGACAAGAATTCATGACCAATTTAGCCAATATTGAGATTCCATTCTCCAAAAAGCAACAGTAAAACGGCTGGAGAGATGTCTCACCAGTAAGAGTGCTAGTTGCTCTTCCTAAGGACCACATAGTTTGGCTCCCAGCGCCCACACTGGGTGGCTCACCACTATCTGTAACTCTAGTTCCAGGGGATCCAACACCCTCCTATGGCCTCCAAGAGCAAATGCACACATGTGTATAAATAATAAATTTTTACAAATAAAAAAAATATTTTAAAAGTAGCAAACAAGAAAAGGATGAAATCCTTTGTTCATAAATAATTTCAAGATGGTGGTTAAGCAGGCATTGAAACAAGGAAGTACATACAGTCCTGCATGACTGCTCAGCCACCTGCCCACAGTGCCTGAGCCCTATGCCTTCTTAATGCTTCTACAAACTTCTCAGTAATACAGTGTGGACCTGGACTCACCCAAACATTTCCTCATCAACTTAAAAGTTCCATCCAGGGTTTTATCGTCCTGCTCTTAAGAAAACAAGCTAAGCTGACTAAAGACACTGTGGGCCTAGAAAGATGTCTCAGTTGGTAAAGCTCTCCAACATCCACGTAAGAAACCAGAGGAGGCGGTACACACCTGTATCCCAGCACCTGGGAGGAAGAGACAAGAGGAACCCTGGGGCTTACTGGCTAGCCAGCCTAGCCTACTGAGTGAGCTTCAGGACCAGTAAAATGGCCTCATGAAAAAGGTGTAGAGCAAGTGAGGACAAACTTACAAACCTCTGACCTCCATCTGCACACGTACAGAGACACCAAACCCATATATTAAAACATCACAAAATTTGTTTTCTTCCAAAGACTTATTAACTAGAAGAAGGTTTGGAGTCAAATTCCACCTCTATTCATACTGGGTGCAACTTCACACATGACTACCTCTCCAGGTTGTTTCCTAGTCTATTAGGGTGCATCTTCCTCCTGGAAGATTTATTTTAGGGTGCTATGATTTAAAACCAGGGCCTTGCACATGTTAAGAAAGTATACCACCACCAAGCTTCTCTGGCCCTCACTGTTGCCAACACACTCTTAATGTGAGTTAATATATGGAAAAGACAACAGGCCCTAGCACATACTATTTCAAGTCATGTGAATATCCCTTCAGCAATGTCTTTGCAGAAAATGGTCTAAAAGGCAAGCTTTTGAAGTTGTTCTTTAATTAATAAGTCAATGCCACAAGTGTTTAAACATCACTCAGCATTCTTTCCTTGACAACTTGTCTCTTCCTTCTATATCATTCTCCCTTCACTAGCTACTTCTGCCTTCTTGGAAGAAAAGAAAGAAAGAAAAAAATCACTTGATTAGAGCCCTATTATCTGGCCAAGGTGAAGACCTAGGTTTCAAGAAATATTTCCAAGAAACTTAGAAGTCACGGATCTGTTCAAGGTACACGTGCAATGACTGCCCACTCTCCCGCCTCAGTGCAGCAACCATCGCATGCACATGTGCCATACCTTCACAGAGCATCCTTTTGGGATAAGAGTGGAGTGCAGAGACACAACCCTGCATAGCATGTGCAAAGCCATGGACTCTGTGTCTAGTGTGTATGCGGGGGGGGGGGGGGAAATATTGTTTTATCAAATATTTTATGTGCATAAAAATTAAAACATTCCAGGTGTAGCCAGATGTGGTAGGGCACACTTTCAATCCCAGCACTCAGGAGACAGAGGCAGGTGGATCTCTGAATTTGAGGCCAGCCTGGTCTACAAAGCAAGTTCCAGGACAGCCAGGGATATACAGAGGAAACCCTGTTTCAAAAAAAGAAGCATTCCATTCAGTGGTGGAATATGTACATATCAAACCGAAGGGCCTGAGTTCAATCCCCAGAACTGAGTGAATGAATGAACGAATAAATGAATGAATGAAGTAAATAAATATGGCATCCCTAACAATAAAATTTCATTGAATTGGGGGCTGGAGAGATGTTCAAGCAGTTAAGACCCAGCTTTGGTGCCTCTGGTGCCTCCTATTCACACTGGGTAGCTTACCCATCTGTCCCTCTAGTTCCAGGGAATCTGGCACCCTCTTCTAGCCTCTAAGACACTCAGAGTATACATGATACACATACTACATTCATGCTGGCAAAACTGTCACGTAAAATAAAAATAAGCTTTAAAATCATTGAAACTGCCATGCACAAACTTGTGAATTATGCTACAGTTTTGTACACTTCAACTAATTAAACTATACGCTAAGTCTTTCCCCTTCGTAACAGTATAAAATACAAAATTTAAAAAGTAGAATATAAATTCCTGTCTACATGGTCGAACTGTAACCAACAAGTTCCAGATTTTACATGAAAACTGAAGTGTTAAGAAGTTGGCAAATACTATTTAAACTACTATACTTGCTGAAATTTAAAAGAAACCAAAATTAACTTAAAGTGAAAAATCAGACATGTGGGGGGGGGGATAATATGTTAATGATTCAATGTTTCTCTGCATGTTAACGATTCAATGTTTCTCTGAAAAAAACTTGCATACACATGTAATTAGATTCTGGCAGTGACTGAAGGTACAATAGCCAAGTTTAGAGTTTATTATTGGCTAATCCAGGCCATAGAAGAAAGTTTTGTTCACGACAAACAAAATCTAAAGTTCTCCCTTTAAAGCACAGTGCTCTCATTTTGTCACCAATCAGCTATATCCAAACGTTATCCACATATTTCAAATTTAGTAAATACACAACTAGTCGGGCAAAAACCATACTAATAAAAATAAAAAACATAAAAACAATCATTTGCCAAGCAATCTTCTAGGTTTATCTGACTTTCCTCGCTTCCCCGCGTCTGCCAATCTGAATTTAAAAAAAAAAATTTTTTTTTTTTTTAAATCCACAGCGGTACAGCTCTAGGTGAAAGTCACTCCAAGAGTCATTAATAGGCAAGCTTTGATGTGAAGACACAATTAAATAAACCACCAATCAACTTCAAGCCAAAAGCAAAAGTGAGTGGGGGTGTGGCCTGAGGGCTGAGTGACTCAAGGGCCCACAGGGTCAGAGCTGCCCCAGTTAGGGGCCGACCACCAGGGACTCCCGGGGCGCGGAGAAAGTTACAAGGGAGTCCTGGGGACCCAGTGCGTGCAGGGTGCGGACGTGTCCGCGTGTAAACCGTCCACATCTCCGCTTCCCTAAAGCTGTCCCCGCCCCACGGTTTAAATCCGGTTCGGGCTAGAGAGAGAAAAGGCCGGAGCCCGCCGAGAAGTGATGGGTATTTCCTAGTTGGCAAGCGCCTAGATCACCGCGCATTCATCTTCCGCCGTGTTGTGTCCCACAGCGTCCAGTTTCCCCCGGTCCAGAACCCCCGACGGTCCGACCCCAGGGCACCAGCCCCGAGAGGCGGAGCCGGGGAGCAAGGCCCAGGCAGCCCGGAGTGCTCGGAAATGCCTCCTCCCAGCTCCCGGGGATCCGGCCCCGCCATGCCCGACCGGAAGGAGCGCTCGGGCGGCCGAGGGGCTGCACCGGGCCCCCCGGGCCTTCAGACCACGCCGGGCCTGGCGGGGCGGCAGGCGGGGGAGCGGGATGGAGGCGGCCGCGCGGCTCGCTTCGCCTCACCGTGTGTTCGTGCTCGTCAGACCGAGCCCGGGGCAGCAGCAGCAGCAACAACGCGGCGGCCGCCGCCACGCCAGGAGCGCCCGGCAGCGGCCTCATCCTCCGCGCTCCCACAGGCCGGGCGCCGGCCCACCGACTCCTCCGCCGCCGCCGCCGATTCACATCCACCAGGCGCGGACAGACGCACGGGGCCCGGGCCCAGCCGCTGCCTCCGCCGCCGTCACCGCCCGCTCCGCGCCGCCCCCGCCCCCCGGCCTCCGAGCCTCTTCCTCTGACTCAGCCACGTCATCCGGCCACCCCGGCACACGCCGGAAGTCCTCCCAACGCGGGGCCGCAACCGTCGCCGGCCGTGGGGCGCCGGCGCGCGCAGTCCGCGGGGTTGAAGGGTTCCGCGCTCGCTGCCGAGCTCCTCGCTCAGCCTCGGCCTGGGCCCTCGCGTGCCGGAGCCGAAGCCTCCAGCTGCCGGCGGGCTGGCGTGACATCAGCTCAGGCGCCTAGCTCGCCGGGGCTGCGCGGCGGGGCGTCTTACTGGGGACCTGGGGCTCAGCGCGAACCCCTTTCCATCTAATCCGGGGAATGAGCCACGGCCTCCCCAAGCTTCTTTATGAACAATGATTATTAATTAAACTTAGACGGGGTGGGTTGGGTGTTTAAACATTACCGAGTACTGATCAGACTTATGTACAATCAAGAGATTTGGGCTAAGTTGATATTCTTGGTCATTCATTTGCCTACGTATTGTTTATCTCATCCTCAGTCATAAATGTGTCCTGGAATGGAAGCTCCTCAGAGCTCCAATAACTTGATCATATCATATATTCTGTACCTAAGCCGGTAGTAGTAAAGAGCTAAGTTTGGTCTTTTTACTCTTGTAACCTCCAGCACTCGGGAAGCTGGACTGATTGTTGCATATTGCATACTTGCTTGAGTTAGAGTGTAAGACAAAATAACAAAAGAAGAAAACAACAGCCAGGCAGTGGTGTCGCACGCCAGCACTCGGGAGGCAGAGGCAGGTGGATTTCTGAGTTCGAGGCCAGCCTGGTCTACAGAGTGAGTTCCAGGACAGCCAGGACCCTGTCTCGAAAAAGAAAAAAAAAAGGAAGGAAGGAAGGAAAGAAGAGGGAGAAAAAAAAAAAGAAGAAAACAACAAAACGAAAGAAATAGTGCAGGCGTGTAATCCCAGCACCTGGACTGCAGAGGCAGAATTGCAGAAAGATTGGAGCCAATCTTATTTATAGGCCCAGAACCAGGCCAGCCAGGCTACCTAGCAAGGCCCCAGCTCAAACCGAAACAGAAATACTGTCAAATGATCAGAAGAACAGTCCTGTAAATGTGAGACTTTGAGAAAGACTGTCTCCTCCATCAATATCAGGCAGATTTTAGACAGATTTTGGTATTTGGTCATGCAGTATCTCACAGCCAATATTCCTTACCACCATACTGTGCAGAAGTCTGAAGAAGACCCCACTACCAATCTTCCTTCCCTGTTCATTCCCAAGGAGTGCCAACATGATTTCCTACAAAGAAATCAAATTATATCGTTTTATTCAAAACATACCTTGAATAGTTAGAACTCATACAGTGGAATCATCAGTGATGATTTCATCTGCCAGACACTCTTTGGTACTCACACAGACCCTATGTGACAGGTACCTTTAGTGTGTTCACATTACAGAAAAGTAACAGAAGCACGGGTCGGCTGACTTGTTGAAAGACAAGACCCAGTTTGCCTCTTTAGCTTTTTAACTGCTAATGTATTAACCGCTCTTTAAAATGTGCTCTCATTGGCATGAAATAATATCCAAGAAGTACTTACAAATGGAAAAGTTTGCTTCCATCTTAAATGGTAACATGCTAATTTACCTGTAGAAAACAATCTTAAGTGATTAATACTCAAACAATTATTAGAGTGATTGGCTTCAAAATTTGTATACACCTTTTGGAAGTTTGTGTGTGTGTGTGTGTGTGTGTGTGTGTGTGTGTGTTGCATTGAGGTCAGATGTTGACACACAGATGTCTTCCCCAATCATTGTCCATATATTTTTTGAGACAATGCCTCTCACTGAAGCTAAAGCCCAAGTATTCTGCTAGACAGGCTAGCCAGCAAGACCTGAGAATCCTCCTGTCTCTACTTCCCACTTTATGTGGGTTCTTAGGATCTGAACCCGAATCCTCATACAAGCAATTTACTGAGTCATTACATGTGTAATACATGTGTACTACATGTGTAATGAGGTCAGAGACTGATGCCTTTGATAATACAGTCCAACTTCCTTAGTCTGTCACTTAGTTACTGTTCTACTACTGTGAAGACAGACACCATGACCAAGGTGACTCTTATAAAACAAAGCCTTTAACTGGGGTTAGAAGGGCTGGCTTACAGTTTCAGGGAGTCAGTCCTTTATCATCCACAGCAGGGGGCATTGCAGTAAGCGTGGCACTGGATCAGTAGCCGAGAGCTACATACGATCTTCAAGCAGAGAAAGTGAGACTGGGTCTGGCAGAGACTTTTGAAACCTCAGACCTCACACCCAGAGACATACTTTCCCCAACAAAGCCCTATCTCCTAACTCTTGTAATCCTTTCAAACAGCTTCACTCCCTGGTGACCAAATATTTAAATATATGAGGCTGTGGGGGCCATTCTTATTCAAACCACTACAATGACTGTGCACCTGCACAGTGAGACCCAACTTTACTGTGCAAGTTAAAGTTTGTTGTTTTGTTTTGTTTTTGTTTGGGGGGTATTTGTTTTTGTTTGTTTGGCAACTTGACTGGGACTAATTGCCTCTAAGAGATTGGCCTTTGGGCATGTGTTTGTAGAGGATTTTTTTCCCTCTGATTCCCGTTGTTGTAGGAGGACCCAGCCCATAGTGGAAGTACTATCCAGGGTCCGGGTTGTATTAAAAAGTGGGTGGAGCAAGCCATAGTGAACAAGCCAGCACTCACCTCCGCGCTCCTGCTTGACTTGTCCTGACTTCCCTCCATGGTGGACTGACACTTGGAAATGTAAACGCAAGTAAACTCATTCCTCTCAAAGTTGTTCATGGTGTTTAACACAGCAGCAGAAAGCAAACTAGAACCTGTGTTCTGCCTTCATTCATACGTGTCAAATATACATCATGTTGCTTGCACCTCTGTGACCTATGCAGTGCTGGGAATGGATCCCACAGCCATCTCTGTGTTAAGCAAGCACTCTGCCGAATGGCCACGTCAGCATTAAGCCTTTGCTTATGGTATTATGTACAACGCCGTGCTTCACCTCCTCACTTTAATTCTGTCCTTCCAAGGCCGTGCATGTTCAGTGAGAACTTGCTTCACGCCCTTAGGCAATTGAGCATCCCTTCTTTGGGATTCCCATAGCATTTGGTTCGTTAGGTCCCACTTGCTACCTAATCCAAGTTCCTCGTTTGTATTGCAGTCTGACCTTTCTTGATGGCAGGAACTATCATTTGCTTATTATTTGTCTCTGCTGCCAAGTTGGTACTTGTCCCATAGGCACTCGACAACTATTTGCTGGATAAAGACATTAACAAGGGAAGAGGCAAATTTCTGCTGGTATAAGAGACATCTCAAGGCAGTACATAATGAATTGCATATGGATCCTACATTAGTAACTGCTACAAAACTCAGAAGAGGAGATCTGATTCACCTGTGTACATCCTTCAGAGCAACTAGCATGGTGACTGGCTCAAAGTGGAGGCTCAGCAAGTGCTCCTTGAGTGAATAATCACTGCCTTCCAATGGAGTGATGATGGGCAGTTGAAGAGCAAGCAGCACGAGTACCACATTGAGAAGGATGAGTAGTTTCTTAACTATCCATCATCACCAGCCTCCACAGATTTGAGGTATACAAGCTTGCTGGGGTTTGTGGGGAGCACTAGGCTGGCAAATGCTCAGAAGTGGAAAGGACACAGAAAAAAAAGTATTCATTTGAGGAGGGTAAATTTAAAATTAGGAACCCTTATCCCAAAAGCTGTTGCTTGTGCACGGAATATGGTCTTCTAGCGGGGCTGCCTTGTCTACCATCAGTGGGATAGGAAGCTTCTAGCCTTGCAGAGACTTGAAGTGCCAGGGTAGGAAAATGTAGGGAGGGGGTGCACCCGCTCAGAGGAGAAGGGGATAGGGAGATGAGGGAAGGTTTGTGGAAGGGGGTGACCAGGAGGTGGGCAGTGAGCATCACTGTAATCTAATGTGAATAGCTAAAAAAAAAATTTTTTTTAATAAAATAAAATTAGGAACCCTTACATTAAATAATAGGTAGAACATATTAAAACAAACAAAACAGAAAATGCACAGTGTGACTGATCATTTAAATGTTCCCCAGGCAGAAACAGGAATTGGCAGTAAGAGAAGGAGACACCCCATCTCAGTGGACAACTGGGGAACGTTTTGCGGAGGGAAGGACATATGAGCTCCTCAATTCAGCAACTGTATTGAGCATTTCTCTGGTATGGCACCAGTCAATAGAACTGTGGTAATGACTGGAGTAGACAGGACTGGGAGATGGAGGGACTGATTAGAGAAAAACAGTTGTGGCTTCAAGTTCCTTGAAATTTGATAATCTCCAGACTGAACCAAAGCTCGGGGGCACCATCAAAATTAGGTTTAGAGCTAGGATGTGGTAGAGCAATTACCCAGCATGCACAAAGCTCTGGGTTTCATCCCAGCACCCCAAGAAAAGAAATAATAATTATAATTATAAGGAAGAGGAGGAGGAGGAAGAAGAGGAGGAAGAGGAGGAGAAAGAGACAGAGGAGGATGTTTTGCTAAACCAGGGAGTAAGAATCATGACTGTCTTATAAATATGTTATTTTATCATTTTCTTCTAGATTAACTTCATTCCCTGACAGGGGGAGGGCAGAAGTGCAGGTGAGGAAAGTCCACCTCTCCTTGACAGTGCAGCCTCTTTCTATAACAGTTTTGCTAGGATCCAATTATGTTTAAAGAACTGAAGACCCATAAAACAAGTAAGAAAAACCCACAAATTCTGACTTTTATTCCTTCTCAATAAATGATCACATCAAAGTCTTAGGTTACAAATGACAATGTGTCTTCTGGTCTCCATTCTCTGTTACATTTTTCTTGGGAAGACATTATCTTTTCAAGGCAGTTTGCTGGCACAGGCTTGTCTACCAGCATCCAGAGATGAGCCACTACTATGAACGCAGAACGAGTTCCAGGGTAGCTATGGCTACATAGTGAAACTCTGTCCCAAAACACCAATTCATTCAATCGTATACATATACATTTACATCATATACATATACACAACATATGTATGTGTATGTATATCTTTGGTGGTGTTGGAGTTGAACAGACTTGAACATGCTAGGCAACTGCTCTATCACTGATCTATATGATCAGTCTTTGATGATTGGGGTGTTTGTTACTTGTCTTACAATATAACGTAGACTGGCCTGGAAATTCTGGGACTTGCAGGCACATTGCCTCCTGGCTCTTTGAAATTCTGTTTCCTGTTGTTGTTGTTGTTATTATTATTATTATTATTATTATTATTATTATTATTTGTCTTGACAGTCACTTCAGGAAGATGAGAAGAGAGTACCTGCCTCTCTCCAGCACTACTTTTCCTGTTCTAGCTGAACTGTTCTAGAAATTTACTATTGCTTTGAGTTCTTTCTTTAGGAAGCTATCAGTCAAAACATTCAGTTATTTGGGCAGGCAAGACGGCTTAGAATGCCAAGGTGCCTTTATCCTTGTAACCTGAGTTTGGTCTCTGGGAACCACATGGCAGAAGGAAGGAACCCCCTCCTACAAATTGTCCTCTGACCTCCACAACTGTGCTGTGGGACAGATCTCTGCACACCCCCTCCACCTCCCATGACACACAAATAAAGAAAACCTTTAGTTTGGGGACTTCAGAATAATCAAGGTCATTGATTTCTTTGTGTGGTACATATTTCATTGTATCTGACTCAGTTTCACTTGGTTTTTGTTGTCTGCTTTTGTTTTAAAGTTTGAGTTCTTCAAGATAGAATCTCAGTGTAATTCAGGCTAATCTTGAGATCACTATGTAACCCAGGCTGGTCTCAAATTCATAATCTTTCTGCCTCTGCTTGGATTGTAGAGACTCAGCACCACACTCTGCCTTCACCCAGTTGTTTTTTTTCCCTTTTAATTAATTAATTAATTAATTACAATGATTAAAGGCAAGGAACAGCAGCTGTCACATAATATGAAGCTCTGGGGCTGGAGGTCGTGCAATTGTAGAGCACTTGCTCAACATGAGGAAGGTAAGGCCTTGGGTTCGATCCCATCTCCTCGCCCTCTCCTCCTCACCCATCCCACCCACACACAAAGATCCTAGCTACATAGGTGGTGATGACTCCAATAGGCTGCCTCCACGCTCCTTCAGATGGGGTTCCCTGCCGTGGCCTTTCAGATTTGGAGCCGCCTGGAGCATTACCAAGTGCACAGCTGTGTGTTTCAGAGGTGATGAGGCAGGCAGCCGTGACATCATGATGTGAACCCATGCAGCGGGCAGCTGACTGAAATGAAAGCAGAGCTTCCTGCGTGCCAAAGAAAGATCCTTGTCCTAACAGCACACTGACTCTTCTGGTATAGAAAAATAAAACTGTCTTCCACTCTGTGGATGAGACGAGCTTTGGCAGGCTAGCCTGGGAACCTTTCTTTCTCTATGAGAAAATGAATTCCAAGTTGTGTCTGAGAATTCTAAATCTGTCTTTTACCCTCCCACTCACCTTCTCACTCCCCTGGGAAGCCTCGTGTCTGGCCAGCAGGAATGAAAGAAAGCTATTTCATATTCTTAATAACTTGTTTGGAAACCAAAAGACAATTTACAAATGTACCCAAAGCAAATATTTAATAGTCAGATTCCTCCAGTTTTAGATTTAATCACTCACCTTTCTCAGAAACAGATCTATTACTAGTATTTTCTCCACCAAGCAGGTGGAACTCACACACTGTTCCCTGAAGGAGGAGCATAGAATATCCACTTGCTTCCTTGGAGTATGTGGGAAAAGAATCTAAAGACCCAAGCTATAGAGGTGTTATTGGACTGGCTAGGCTACCCTTTGCTTTTGTTTGTTTTTAATAGCAAAGGATCGGGAGAATAACTGTCTGCTTGATTTGTAAGATCAGTCATTAGAGTGGTCTAGATGCGTATTCATTGTGTGGCTACAGCAAAGCATGAAGAGTCCTTAGAATCCGTTAAATATGCCAATTTAAATTATTTGCTTGGGACATCAGTTTCTCATTCATATTTAGCCTCTCAGTCTGTGTGCCTCGTTACTTATGCAGTTGGTCATCTGTGCCTAGAAGTGAACAGAAGATGAAGGAGAAGTGCAGGCTGACTGTGTTCATGGAGGCTGCAGGGAATGTGACTATTGCTTTTTTCCTGTTGAGCTCCCTGGTAAAATCTGGAGGAAGGAAGGTGGTGGGAAAGCCATTGTCAATGAGCCAGAGAAGATCTGGGGACTATCTTTACCTATCTGCTTATTTTAGCTTCTGGTCCTCATTGTATTTAAAAAAATCCATGTTTTTATTTTATATAACGCATTCCTAAATGTGTGGGTAAATTGTTGTGTATGTAAAGGATGAATAACTGTGTGCTTTGAGTGAGGTTCTCTTTCTAGGTAATTAGAATTCACCATTGAGAACAAACTTTGATAACACCAGCCAGGTGACGGTGACTCCTCTTCCTCCTCCTCCTCTTCTTCTTCCTCCCCCTCCTCCTCCTCATTCTTTACACACAACTAACCAGTTCGCTGGAGCAGGAGTTATGGCTACACCACTTTGGCTCCCAGAGGATCGCACGTGCCCACCCCAGGATAGTCCCCCCCAGGAACTATCTTTGGATCCTCAAATGAAAGACACACACACACACACATTAGCTTATTTTTAAACGCCTTGGCTACCTCAAAGACTGGCACTCCTAAACCTTCCCCTGCTACCCTAGGTCCAATCAGGGAGGTGGCCAGTGGCCAGTGGCCACTTCCCTGAAATCTCACATGCCTGCCTGGCTTTATTTCCTGCTGCTACTGTGTTCCATTCTTCTTCCCCGAGTCATCGTGAATCTCTCCTCCATTGTTCCTCCCTCATCCTAGACCTCACAACTCTTGAGTGTTGGATGTTGGCATCTTTATTGATTGATCAAAAACCAGTTGGGGACAAGGACCTTTAGCGTTTGGGCATGCAGATTCCCCATGGAATCAAAGCATTAGAACCAATCTCCAACAGCTTTCTGGTTCAGGGAATGTCTCCTCGGGACTTAAGACTGGCTACGTCTGACTCTGGTAAGTTCTACGTACCTCCTAAGAGCGTCGTGTTCACCAGACCCAGGCTCCTCAAAAAGCACTTTCAATTTTGTTTTCTATTTATTTTAATACAAGAATAAAATGCAATAATATATCCAAACATTGCACAAACAGCGATGTTGTTATCAAATTTGTTCACCAGAGTATGTACACTAGCCTTTGGTATCCAAAGGGGGCTTAAGATAATGAGATAATATATTTTATCAAAATCCTCGAGATGGGGGATGATAAAAAACAGGACAACCACACTGATGTCATCTTTGTTATTCTATGTGATATTCTCTTACTTCTCCCAAATAAGTGACAGAAGGGTTGAGGGACACTTGCAGAATGGCTACCATGTTCCAGGTTCTCCGTGAGACACTTTGTGAAAATACTCTCCCATGGTGGACATGATCAACAGTGTGTTTTACACAACAACTCAAGAGTCCCCCCAGAAGTTAAACTCAGGAAGTGTTGGGCCATGAAAAGAGATTGAAGAAGAACCTTTAATTATGAGGAAAGGATCCAGTAAGAACACACTTGAACAGATCAATAATAATATATATATATATCTATATGGGATTGGACAAAGGTTTCGTGAGAAACAACCATATTACTTGTATTTTAAAAGGACCCCTTCTGATAACTTTGCTGTATACATAGGTAAAATTAAGGATCTGTGGTTTGAAGGTAGATTTATATAACAGAAACTCCAAATTCATAACATGGTTACAGTGCTGTTCTCTCTGTGCAGATTTACCAGGCTTGATTGTAACAGTGTAGTAACAGTAGCATTGCTACTGGGAGAAAATATTTTAGTTTCTTTCTTCTACCACTTCAGGCTCCTCAGGATGGAAAAAAATCAAGGGTCCTTCTCCTTCTTTATGGCCAGAACTAAGACATATAAAAGCCATATTATATTCTGGTTCCAATCATTTTCAATGGTTTCCTATAACACAGCTAGTTGGACAGCATACTGAGGAACAAAAGCCCAAACTGAAGGTGGTAGCTGGTAGTCCCATGCCTGGGTGATACAAAAAAGGGAAATGTCTAGAAGGCAGACAGTGAGGTACAGCTATATTTCTACATTTGGAGATTTCTTCTGAGAGGGAGAGAGGTGGGAACGCTGGACTTCTAAGAGACACAAAGTGTGCTGACAGGGGCTGGGGAGATGGATCAGTAGATAAAGTGCTTGCTGGCTAAGCATGAGGACCAGTACTCAGATGCCCAGCATCCCACAGATGTCAAGGGGGCGTGGCAACCTGCCTGTAATTTCAGCACTGGGAGAGTGGAGCCAGGAGATCCCCAGAGCAAGCTAGACTAATTATATAAGTAAACTCTGAGTTCAGTTGAGAGGCTTGCTCTGCCTCAGTGAATAGAGGGAGAGTGACAGAGACTTCCAACATTGCTTATAGTCTCCACACAGAGGTACATACATATGCACACAGACATACATCTGCACATGCACACCACACGCATACACACTCAAGAGAAAGAGATTGATGACAGAACCACCTGTTCCACACTTCTGGGGGACCACAAATACCGCAGCAGAACAGGAGTCTGACTTAACCTCTTTCTAAGACAGTTTTCAGCTTGTTGTATGTGACCAGCCCCAGGACAAACATAGAAATATGGAAGAACTACTTCAAAGTTAGGTCCCTTCTTACCTCTGCTGGAAGGGCTATAATCACTTCCAGAAATTAGGCTGCACTATGCATGGGCTGATGGGTGATTACTACAGTGTGCTCACTTGTTAAGCACATGCCCATCAATCCTGGTAGGCTCCTGCTCTAGGATACAAGAGGTAAGTATCTTCATCCTTTTGGCAAACAAGAATGTGAACCAATATATTTGGCACCGTTGAACAAAGTCACCTTCGTCTCAGGTTTCATTATGCCTTAATAATGTCTTCAAGGATCACCCAAACCAGCCGGGCTACACCATCACCAGTGACAGTTGGTCTCAAGGTCCATAGCCATGCAGAAAACTCAATATGAAGACTTCATTAACAGGCTGAGAATTGCTAATCTTACAAGTCCTGAAGTAGGCTGCATCTAGGAGGGGGAGTCAGCGACCTCTGGGTGGAACTGGTGGAGGAGGATGGAAGGTCTCCCGGGTTAGAGGCCTGCAACGAAAAATAAAGCCACTCTATAAAAACCTAACCAAACCAAAGAGTTCTTGAGTATCCACAACCTGTGGCTAATTGGAAGTGATGTGTAAAAGACACTGTCCTTGGTCAAGGAGTCAAGACACATTACAAATGTCTCATGACGTAGATGCCCTGGCTTCTGATCCCTGAACATAAGGGATCATCAGTGGAGGTAGTACAAACCCCAATGCCCAAGCCCCACCCCTGTGGTGGTTTGAATATGCTTAGCCCAGGGAGTGGCACTATTAGGAGCTGTGTCCTTGTTGGAGGAAGTGTGGCACTGTGGGGGTGGGCAATGAGACACTCCTTCTGGCCACACGGGAGCCAATTTGCTCCTGACTTCCATTGGATGAAGATGTAGAACTCTCACCTCCTCCAGCGCCATGCCTGCCTGGACACAGCTGTGTTTCTTGCCTTGATGATAATGGACTGAACCTCTGAACCTGTATAGCCAACCCCAATTAAATGTCCTTTATAAGAGTTGCCTTGGTCATGGTGTCTGTTCACAGCAGAACAACTCAATCTGCTCATCACGCTCTTGAGCTCAGTATAAGACCTTTCTACAGTATTCCTGTCGCAAAGCCCTTGCATTAACTATGCCTTTCCTTTTCTGTTGCTTTGTCACCCTTAGGTCTTGGTGATCCTGGAGGGACTGCATTTCTCAGTTAGCTAAAGCCTCGATTGCCTCCTTGTGACCACTATCAATTCGCCCTTCTCAGCCCAGGGTCAGGCAGCAGACAAACAGAGTTAGTCCTACTGCCTCAGCACCTACTGTAGTCATCCAAACTACTGACCCTAGGTCATTTGACCCCTGCCCTACTCACTGTTTCTCATGGGAAACACAATAAAAAACCCATGCCCATTTCTGACCTTTGCCCTCTCTGCCCCCTGACCCGCATGCACACATCCCAGTGTGAACCCTTGCTGTGTAGTGCATCCTTTCCCTTGCTCTGGAGAACCATGAACCAGCACACTATCTTCTCAATAGCAGCTGTCTCCTGTTCTGTTGACCTTGTTATACCTAAATAACAATAGAGTCTAGATGTTAAATGCCAGCAGTTTCAATAGGCAGCCAGGGTAGACTCACTATCACAGTGAGTTGGGCAGAAAGAGGGACAGAGAATTCCAGTGCCTGCTTCTCGATTCCTCATGGATCCCTGCCATCCCAACTGTGTGCAGCCCACCTAAAAGTCCTTCTTCATGCTCTTCTGAGTGGATTTTTGTAAAGTCCTAAGTGACACTCCAGGTAGACACGGGTGGGTCTATTTACAGATAGGCCCAATGATTACAGATAGTATTTCCATGTGTGTGCTGTAAAACCAATATTTAGTCTCCAGGAAGCAAATCAATAACATTCAGAAAGAGAGCTCTGTTGGTTGCCACAATTGAACTGTGTAACCCTGGAGCTGCATAGACCAGGATTGAATTAATCGGTGAGTAAATATTTGCTAAATGCCTCCCCCACAGTGCTTTTGAACAGGTCAAGGAAATGACAAGAGTTGGGAAGGAAGAGGCTGTCTCCTGGGAACAAGAGAGGGGGTCAGACATAGCAAAGAATAACCACAGATGTCCACAGGAGGGGAGGCCTTTATGTATTGGTCACTGAATTGCTGGGCTCTTCCCAGTGAAAACAAAGGACCAGTGTCCTTCCATAGCTCTTCCAGTCTCCTGCCCGATGAACTATGGGTCAGGTCACACCTCTTAAGCAAGTTTAGGCCATTCCTTCCTTTCTGCAAACATTTGTCCACAATTCACACTCCTGTGTGAGGCAGGTAGAAGGTAATAGGAGCAAGGATGTAGCCCTCAAGATACTGTGTGCGTGTGCACAGGACAGAATGTGCAAAATAGGGAGACTGCCCTGTTTGACAGGCAAAGCTCAGACCTTAAGGCACATCTAACATTAAGCACAGCTAGCTCTCTCTCTCTCTCTCTCTCTTTCTCTCTTCCCTCTGTCCCTCCCTCCCTCTGTCTCCCATCTCTCTCTGTATCTGTTTGTCTCTCTCCTCTCTCTGTCTCTATCTCCTTTCTTTTCTCTCTCTCCTCTTCCTCTGTCTCTCTTTCCTCTCCTCTCAGCTCTCTGCCTCTCTCTGTCTCTCTATCTCTCTGTCTGTGTCTCTGTGTGTGTCTCTCTGTCTCTCTGTCTCTCTGTCTCTCTCTCTCTCTCTCTCTTTCTGTGTGTGTGTGTGTGTATACTCAACTTTGATGACCAGGTTTTCTTATCTGTCCTATCAAGGTATGCCGGTGCTTAGAGATGACGTGGAAATTAGTTAGCAGCACTACACCTGGCCTAGAGTAGGCACTCAAAAAGGGAAACTAGAATCTCCCTCTGAGGATGAACAGTCTAGCCTGAGACCTTTCCTCATGAACCTTGCAACCCGACTTCTTCTATGAGACAGTCCCTGCACTCTCTGGTCCCCTCTCTCATTCTGCTGTCACACTGACACACCTGCAAGGACATCAATTTAGTTTCACTCTGATGGTCAGCTCCAACAAAAGATCAGAAGCCCCATCTCAGGGAGATGGGTTTATGGCAACAGGTATAACAGAACCAGGGAAGCTAAAGAATATTAGGTCCAAATTGGGAGTGATCTGTGCAGAGACTGCCTTCTCGGATGCTGAGAGGCTGAAGACACATGCACACTGGCTGCTCTTAATCCAGTGAGTTTTCACTCATAATAAGTATGGTTCAAGAACCCAGCAACTCTAATATTGACAGTGTTCTTTGAAAGTGGGGTTTTAGCTAGTATGCCTTCATGTAAACACCATTTAATGTAATACTCTAGTTCCCTAGAAGCTAAGTGCTTTGTTTTGAAACAGCCTCTTATGGTATAGACCTGGCTGGCCTCAAAATCTTGGCAATCCTCCTGCCTCAGCCTCTAGAGTACTGGGATTTAAAAAGCCCACATCTGGCTTGATGGCTAACTCTGCAAGTGCTTAGAAAGTCCAACCCAAGCATAACCACTCTGTTTTCATAATTAGTATTTGTTGGATTCTCAATTTTTGTCTGTTACTATACCAGACATGGGGAAAAATTTTTTTAAAAATCATTCAAAAGTAATTTCTAGGTTTGGGAGACAGCCTATTTGATTTAGCATTTGTCATGCAAGCGCAAGGATCTGGGTTGAATCTCATATAAAGCCTGGACACATCACGATGGGGTGCTGGCAATCAAAACACCGGGGAGACAGAGACAGAAGGACCTCTGTGGCTTGCTGGCCAGTCACCCTAGCCTACTCTGCAAGCACCAGGGCAAAGAAATACTTGAGTAAAAATAAAAAGGAACAAAACCAAAACAAAGACCCCTGAAATTATCCTCACACACACTCACACAGTTTCTGCTCTCTCAGCCTTCAATGTCCACTTGAGCAGAGGAATAGAAACAGTGTTTATAATTCGGGATGTAACAGACTAGAAAAACCTGAAACAAAGTGTCACACTCAGTGTGGCTCTCAGGAAAGGCTTCCTAGAGGAAGGATGCTTGGACTAAATCTGAAGGATGTACACACAATGGAAAAGAGTAGAAAGAGAACCCTCCAGGGAATGGGAGAGATTGTACTACAGAAATAATACATTTCTGAGAATGTCTAAGCCGTGTAACACAGGTGAGCATAGGACAATGATGTAGCTTGTGGTTGGACAGGGCCAGGGCACACTAAAATACACAGAATCCAATTCTGAGATTCTTACAGGAAATGACACCACCGTGGCTGCTTCTGTTCTAGGAAGTGCTCTTGACTACCGTGTGGAGGAGAGACCCACTGGGGACAGGGAGATAAGTGGGGGGCCTCAAAGCTGAAGAAGACACTAGCAGGTGGGAAAATGATCGCTGACAGGGCCAATGCATAATGCCTGAAGAGACACTGGACGTGGGAGCTGTGAGGGAAGGGTATCTCAGCCCCAGCCTTGGGAACTCATGAGGAAATGGCTTGGGGGAGACAGGGAAGGTGGCCAGCTTGGTAAGCTCAGGGCTTTACAGGCTGTGTCGGAGATACCATGGGCTGTGTGAGTCCAGGTTCCCAGCCAACAGCAGGAAGTAGATGGAAGAGATGGAGATGAGGCACCAGTCCATCTGCTGGCAGCAGCTGTGGCCCTGTGAACAGCATGTGGAACCAGGAGCGGAATGGGCCAAAGCTTGGGTCATGAGGGACAAGAGGTTGCACCAGAAAGAGGAGAAAGTTGAGGAGAACATGGGATTATAGGTTCCCAGAGGGGAGAGAGCTGGGGACATGTAGCCAACCAGCCTCCCTTGTGTCTATCAGCTGATCAGACATTCAAGACGGTCAGAGAGGACCTTATTCTCTGCTCGAAAACTGCTTCCTTTATCCCCAAACCTGCACACAGCCTTACAATGCAAGCTCATACTTGCAGATTCTTTGCAAACCAAAATGCATACGAGCCTCAAGTTCTGTTAATTACAGGACTCCACAAATACCATTTTTTTTTAAAGCAACGTGCTTCAGTTCTTTGTTCTCCCCATCTTTATCACAACATGCTCCCCAGGTCCCCCAAACAATACGTCTCCGTCTCTTCTCACACAGTTAAAGCCATACAAAATCCAGGGCACAGCAACATGTCTGTAATCCCAGCAGGGGAGACAAACAGAAGGACCCTGGGTGCTTGCTGGACAGCCAACATAGCCAATTGCTAAGCTAAGTTCAGTGAAAAAGATATTCACACTGCTCAATGTGTCCCAGTTTCTAATCGTTTAATCTCAGTTGTTTTCCTGATTCCTCTTCTTTCATTTTCATTGACAATGACAGTGACATCAATAGCATTAACAAAATCTTTCATGAGCCTATGGCTACATTTTCAAGATTGCCATCTCCTATCTTGGTATGATTAAGACAGGTGGCTCCAGAGTCCTCAATAAAGTTCAGGAATAAAGTCTTAGATCTTGGATCTCCTCCTCTCTGATACCTAGACTTTCTTGGCCATGTGTAACATAATGTCTAGAAGACCAAATCTGTCAATCAGAGTATCTCTCCACCCATTTCCTAGCCTCAGCCTCCACACTTGCAAGAGGTGATAATTATAAGTAGGCTTTGGAGAGAATTAACTAAGTCTTGCACTGACTGTGTTTGACATGAACACTGCCACATGGTACAAAGTCATTAAGTAACAGCATTTGTTACTGTAATCGCTCCTGCAAAGCCCCACCCACACTGAGTACATAGTAACCTTCAAGCCACATGATACAAACTCAGGGCATAGGCTTGGGTTATCACAGGCATTCCCCTGGGAGTGAGAATACCCTCTCGTGCATCCCCTAGGCTGCACCAGGGAAACCTGCCTGTGATTGTTGCATGGCTTGGGGCTGTCAGATGTTCCGGCAGCAGGTGTCAGTATAGGAATGTCGCTAGAAGCAGCTGGAAAGCAGTAAATAGCCAAAATGGAGAGAAGTGGAAAGGCAGAGCCCCACCAGTGGGCTTGAGCCATGTTTTCTTTTACTCCACAGACTATAAAAAATGTTACTTCAGAGGCCCCTGTACCCACTGAACACAGATGGAAGTAAGGACCCAGCAAGTGAGTCACATTATCTGGGCTCATCTTCAAAACCCCAGGTGTCTATTCCTCTTCTGTACAAATATATCCTCAATATTCTTCATCTCCCGCCACAGTCATTACTACTCCATGAGGAAGTTCAGATAGTAACCCATTTTATAAGCAAGAATACTGAGGCACGAAAATGTTAAATACCTCATCCAAGCTCATGAGTGATAGCAGGACACTTAACCCCATGAAACACTCAACCCCAGGACCACTCCAGAGCCTCACTCATCCCCAAGACCAGGATGGTTTTTTTGCCTTCTCTTTTAATTTTATCTCCCGTTTCCAAGAAGCCCGGAACCCACCACACAACCAAGGGAATCCAATGCTGTGAGCACAACTCTAACCAGACAGATACAAATTATGAAGGAGACTGGAGAGATGGCTCATTTGTTAAAATGCTTACAATGCAAGCATTAGGACCTGAGTTTGGACCCCCAAGCACCCATATAAAATTCCAGGGCATGGCAACTTGAGTCTGTAATCCCAGCAAGAGCGGCAAACAGAAAGCTCCTGGGTGCTTGCTGGCCAGCCAGTATAGCCAATTGCTAAAGTCTCAGTTCAGTGACAAAGACATTCACGCACACATATGAATAAAAAGTTAACATTTGTTTTAGGAGCTGAAGAGATGGCTAGGCAGTTAAAAGCACTTGCTCTTCTGTCAGAGGACCCAGATTTGGTTCTAAGCACTCACACTGAGTGGCTCACAACGGCCTGTAAGTCCAGTTGCAGGAGAGCAATGTCCTCTTCTGGCTTCTACAGGCACCTGAACACATGTGGTGCTGCAGACACACAGACATGTGCGCGCGCGCGCGCGCACACACACACACACACACACACACACACACACGGGAAAATTAAAACCGATCTAAAAATTATTTAAAATGCTGATAGTCATATAAAGGTCCTTCACTTACAAACTTAAATGCTATTTAAAGTGTGAGCAGCTAAACTGGGCATGGTGGTTCATGCCTGTAATTCTAACTTTCAAGAGACTTAGGCAGGAGGATTGAGAGTTAGAAGCCAGCTTGAAAGATATAGTGAGAAGCTATCTTTAAAAAAAAAAAAAAATCAAGAGCTAGGGGCTGGAGAGATAGTTCAGCTGGTAAGAACAGCTGCTGCTCTTCCAACATATCTGTGTTTTGTCCCCAGCACCCACATCAAATGGTGCACAACTATCTGTAACCAGTTCCGGGAGATCCAAGGTCTCTGGCTTCTGCAGACAGGTAGACTCACATGCATGCAGATACACATACCTACACGTAATCTTAAAAAATATCAATAAATATTGTTTTAAATCAAGGGCAAAACAAAGCAAACAAAAAGTCATGATGTATTGGTATTTGCAATGGAATAAAGTATCGTTTTCTACTGAAGAGATTACGCTGAAGTATGTCACCTACAGGTATTCCCATTGGCTGTGTCCTTGCTCTTTGGTCAGTTTAGATGTTCCCAAATCCTCCTTTTCCTTACAGTTAAGAGTGTGTGAAGAAGATGTCACACGGACT
The DNA here is from genome assembly GCF_011762505.2 of Arvicanthis niloticus. NCBI lineage: Eukaryota > Metazoa > Chordata > Mammalia > Rodentia > Muridae > Arvicanthis > Arvicanthis niloticus. Next base: position 147,779,664 of record NC_047658.1, read on the forward strand.
TCCATGTTACCTCTGTGAAGCGGCTCGAGGAGGCACCCTTGGGGGCCTCTCAAGGGTCCCGATTGGTGTTCCGGTCACAACTGGAGCTCCATCCACCTGGGTAGGACCTGGGCCACGACTCCGAGTAATTTCGGGGACTTCATTGTCCTAGAGTGTGCAAGATGAAAAATGAAGGAGACTGTTGCACAAAGCACATTGACACACACAGCTTAACACCGTGGGACATCACCCCCACCCCACCACCACCATTGTCAGGCTTTGGCTGTTCCCAAACCAAGGGTCAATCTGATGCCAATGGCAGTTTTCCACATCTTTCTGATGTTGCCAAGGAACATAACTTTACCAAGATTATCACAAATTTCCAGAACTCAAAAAATCCTGGCTTCTCCCAAGTATGGCCTGCTGTCTGCTAACACCAGTATTGCCTGAAAGTTTGTGAGAGTGCTCTCCCTATGGCCCATTTTCCTGAGTCTTCAGAGTTCTTGGTGACTGACATGATCCCTTGGGCTCAAAGCAACCGCTGGTCACCAGGTCAGGACAGACATTGACACAAACGGTCCAACTTGGAATGGGGCCACACCCTAGGTCAGCTGAACCTCTCAGCTCAGAAGACTCTAGGCTGGAAAGCATGTCACTCCCCCGGCAGAAATTCAGGGAAGGCCAATGTACAAAGAGGGATGAAGTCGGAGACCATATACCCTGGTCCTTGGGACATACAGGACAATCCCATGACTCCATATAGCAAGACACAGGCTCCTGTTCTAGGCCCAGCATGATGCTGCTCCTGGAATCCCCAGCTCTCACACAGGTCCTTCCTGCAAACACTCACCTCTGACTTGAGTAATCTGAATGGATTTGTCTATCCCTGGCTATGCTGCCCTCTCTTCTCTCCTTTCCTTCCTTTATACTGGTGCAAAATTCAGATATCGTAAGGTCAACCATTACAAAGTAAAATGGCATCGGTCCATTCACAGTTTTATGCAACCTCCACCTCTATCTAATCTCAAAACATTTTCCTCGCCTGCAAAGAAAACCCCAGACCCATTAACAGGTCTCCATTCCCTCCACCCTCCAGCCCCGCCAGCCACCAACCCTCATTCTGTCTCTCTAGATTTGCCCATTCTGTGGTATTTCATACAAATGGCTTCCCATAACATGTGACCTTTTGTGTGTGGCTTCCTTCCCCCCTGGATTCCTTTCCCTTAAAATAAATATAAATAAAATGACCTCTGAGACCAGACGGACAGAGCAGAAGTCCCGCCTCTCACCTCGTTGTCGCCCTCCATTCCACTGCTCACGCTGAGGAGGCTCCGTGTGCTCGATCGGTTACTCGTGCTACCTAAAGGACAGAAACATCAGCTGGACTGTGGGTTCTCTCAGGAGAGAGCGAGCTGTGGAACTCCAGCCCTAATGTATTTATAGCAACAGAGACAGTACATAAACCTGAGAGTCTTCGGAGTGTAGCCACCTTAAGCCATTTCATTAGAGTTCAGCTATTCTGTTGGCATCGTACAAAATGGTGTGCGTTCTGATGACCACTTTGGGCTTAATAGCTACCATTTACCCAGGGCTTACCTCACGTGGAGTGCTTTCGAAAGCATGATTGCCATTTAATCCCTTTGAAAACCCTATTTGATATGAGAGCTTTGATTTGACAGGCATGGAAGCTGAGATGCTCAGGGTTCAGTTGCTCTAAATCTTTTTTTTTTTTTTTTTGGTTTTGTTTTTAGTTTGTTTTGAACAAGTGTCTTGCTGCTTAATTAGGAATTACAGGTCGCGGATGTATGTATGACATAGATGAGCCTTCTAATAAAAAGTTACACGCCAAAGCCAAACAATAGACAGGGCTGTGGGTGTGGCTCAGTGGTAAAGCCTTTGCTAGCGTGTACAAGGCCCTGGGTCCGATCCCCAGAACCACAAAAACAGAAATACACAGTACAAGTTCAAAAGTATAATTTATGCTCATAGTGGGAATTCCGTGTGAAGAGCCTTTTCAGTTAGGAATTTATTACCTTTGTCGTTAAAATCCGCATTAGCCCGTAGAGCTTTCTGGAAATGTGTATTACTCAATACGGTAGCTTGTGTGAAATACAGGTAGGTAGAACTAAGAAAATGAACTGTGAACTTGAAGCTTGTGCTTTGAGGTTGAGTTTCATCTCATTACCTAGCTGTGGCTGGCCTGGATCTTGCTATGTAGAACATGTCCCCCATGTTCAGAATAAATGCTGTCAAAAACTCTCTAGATGCCCCAACTATAAACAATCTCTGAGCCCTGGGTCTTCACGCCTGTGCCTGAGCCTCCATGTATCGTCTGTTACTGTCCCTCACAGTCTCCAATGTGAACCCCACTGTGTTCTGAAGTTTATGCATCTGCAGGAAGTAGAGCTAATCACAGGCGCTGGCTGGCTCCAGGACTGGAAATTCACACCCATCAACTCCTTTGGCATATCCCTAAACCTATAACCACAATGCTTGGCACTAATCCTTGGCCCCCTGGTGTTGTCTTCCCTCTAGGATCATGACTGACCCACAGCTCCCTTGGCTGCTATTGGTAAGCAATCTCCAGTCCTGACCACCCCCCCCCCCACCTGCTCTTATGTCGGGGGACGGGGTCAGTACCACATCATCAGGGAAGAAGGCTCAGCATCTAACTCATGCTATTTTTGTGCTTCCCTCCATCACAAGCCCCTAAAGACACAGTCTTTCCATCTTTCTGCCTCCAGCGAGTGAATAAGTGAGAGGGAAAAGTGGCCAGTTATAATATAACCCTTGGGCCACGTCGCTCATTACTGGAGCTTAATTACTTAGTTAGAACGCGTTTAACTTGCAACTGTTGTTCTGCAGGTCCCAAGAGATGACAGCTGTGCCATAATAAAAATAGTGGTGCTCACAGGGTGTGACTCCAAGGTAAAGGGCAGCTGGTGGCTCAGAGTCTGGCTTCCCCCACCCTCCCTCCCTGCCAAGGAACTGGTTCTATTTGGAAAGTGGAGCTTCCCTGGGTAATAGCATGGTCAGATCTGAATGTGACTCCCAGATCCTCTGCTCACTTGCCAGAAAACTCAAGACCTGTTTTCTAACCACTAATTGTTATCTAGGAGATACAAGCTTTACTGTCTTAGATGAACTGGGTCATAATTGTCATGGGGCAGGCAAAGAGCAACTGTCTGATTCAGCCATCTCTGTCATCTTTAATTTAGAGGGAGCACATTGCCCTTCAGTGACCCCCTTCCCCACAGTGAACTTCACCCCATCAGTGTCTAAGGCTATGTGTGCCCTCCATTCACTCCAGACTCAGACCTGCTGTAGCCAATAGAACATCAGCAAGTGTGGCAAAGCCAAAACTGGACAGGTTCTTGCACGATGGGCTTGCCCCTTCTTCTAGATTCTAGATTCTGTTTCCATGCAAGAGGTTTGTGCTGTTGAGTTAACGGCCACACGGAGTGAGGCCCTGGAGGATGCCAGGCCATCCATCCTAAAGGCCCCAGCTGAATGCAGCCAGCCAAGTGACTCCTGCTCACTGAACATGGAGGAGACACAAGCCATCCCTTCTGAGTTGTGCCCAGGCTGTGGGATCACGTGTATGTAAATGGTTAGATTTCAAGCAATTAGGTTTTGCCATGGTTTGTAACATAGCAGAAATGAGAGCGAGAACAACTCTGTCTGTAGCCACAATGCAGAGTATAAACCCTTGGTCTGGCATTAAACAGCATTTCCTACTCCCATAAGCTAGCCATTCCTGGGCAACAACTTATTTGGTCCACCCTGTCCTCAACGTAGGCTGCCCCAATGTAAAGCGCACATAGAGAAACAGCTTTGCAATTGCAGCACTTCACACACACACACACACACACACACACACACACAAGCACGTACACACACATGCACACACACACACTCTCACACACACGTGCACACTTGCACACACACATTCACACGCACACACTCTCTCACACACACATGCACATTTGCGCATACACACATGCACACACATATGCACACGCGCGCACACACGCACACAGAGCACTTCTGCAGTTGTGGCTCCCTTTGCCAGTGAAGGCTCTGGCACTTCCCCTTCTCGTTCATTCATGCCTCTTTTCTCTCCTGCAGGCTGTGATTTGCCCATGTAACTCTCTCCTGCTCCTAATATCAAAATCCTCGAATTGCCTTTGGCAGAGGCAGTCTTTGGGTACACGTCATTGCCCTCATTATTTGGGAGGAGGCTTTCTTCCTGTCCAGTCTACATTCCCATGTAGCCACACGATGGCCTTTGGGATCTGTTGCCACAGTCAAGGTGTGAGGAATATTAACTAAAGAGAACAAACTGTCGCCTTTGCTAGTCTCTGGCTGTTTAATCTTTAGCAAAATGCTTTCTCTCTCTGGGTCACAAATGACCCACCTATACAGTAGAGTCCTGACCTGTGTGCTTGGGAGAGCAAAATTGTACATGTGTTCATATGGGTGTTTGGGGGTATTGCGTGGGTGTGATTTGTGTGTGGAGGGTACGGTACAGGCAGGTAGGTTTTTCTGAGAAACAGATCCAGAACACACAGGAAATTCTCAAGAAAGCTGTAATGTAAGAGATCAGTACTGACTTGGAGCACCGAGCCTTTAACCTACATTCATTTGTGGACTCCGCCTCACTTCTAGGGAGACCCGAGTCCTGAAGCGTGTATATTTTTCTCTGCCTCTTTCAATGCCTTTTCAGTTGTTTTGAAAACCATGAAGTATAGGACAAACAAGAAATTCAGCATATGCTGCTAGTGAGGCCATCACATCAGCAGATGCAGCCCTGGATACAGAGAGAGAGAGTGCTGTCCCTAAAGCCTGCTGTCAGGCAGCGTCTGCACAATCAGACTCCCATTCACACTTCACCCAAAAAACAAAGATGTGTCCTAATTCGATCCTGAACTGCCTGCATAGACATTGTAATTCTCAAATTTGAGTCTATTGTTGTCTACAGTTCTGATGAGGGGCCCTTGGCTCCTCTTTAGCACAGCTGGAGAAGAAACCCGACCAGGGGGGTGAAGAGTCCTGGCTTGGCTCTAGATTGAGTTCAAATCCCAGCCCAGCCCAGCACAGCACAGCACAGCACAGCCCAATTAGATAGTCCTCCTGGGACAAGGTGCTAAGCTCCTCAGCAAACAGAGGTCATGAATCTACCTTGTAGAGGTTTTGTGGCCTTTAAACAATCGATGAAGACAATTCACTTTCGGTGAACCCTATCAACACGAAGAATTATTATAAAGCAGGCCAGGTGGTGGTGGCACATACTTTTAATCCCAGCACTCAGGAGGCAGAGGCAGGTGGATCTCTGTGAGTTTGAGGCCACTCTGGTCTACAGAGTGACTGTCTATTCAGCCAGGATGACACAGAGAAACCCTGTCTCAAAAAACAAAACAAAACAAAAACAAAAACAAAACAAAAGCATTATTATAAAGCAAAGCTGTGCCGCATCTTCCCATCTCTGCTGATAATCATTAGGTTCTGCTATTTATCAATTATCAGACAACTGGGAAAATGTCCCAGACCAATGAGCCACATACTCTACACCTCTCAAAACCAGATCCCAGTTGGGCTCCTGGGCTCCTGAGAGTGTTGGCAAGGCCAGCAGGTGCCAGCTGGAGTGCAGGAGGGAGGTCACCCCTGGCTTGCAGCAGGAGGGAGGGCGCCCCTGGCTTGCTGCTTACTTGCTGTGCTGGATGTGCTGTCTGTTTTCCAGTCTCCACGCCTCAGCTCTGTCCTGACAGGGAAGACGCTCTTCCTGGGGCCGCTCTCATACACACCAAACTCCACTTTCCCAGGCAGGTGCTGTGAATGTCGGATTGGAACTGTGATCTCCAGGTCTGGAATCAGAAGAAAGGAGGAGATTCAGGCTGGCTGGCATTGCCAAAATGTCTCCCGTACTCATTGTCCATCTGTCTCCTGGGCCTGGACCCAGAGGGGAGAGAGACCCCTGGAGTCTTGTCCTGCTTCAGCAGTGAAAAGCCACAGAATCCGCAATAGTCTGGCTGAGTAGGGACAACAGAAACATGAGAAATGGGCGGAAGAGGTCTTCCATCTCAGAGAGTGGGAAGAAGATACACCTAGACGAAGCGTGGGCTCCTAGACCCACCACTTAGCAGCTCTGCAGTTAACCTCTCTGAATTAGCCCTCTGTCTAAGGAAGGGGTCCTGAACACCCCCCCCCCCCATGGTAATAAACCATCCTGCGCACCAAGATCATTTTAACAGCTCCTGAGTCCTTCATGGAATGGAGTGCTATTCATGTCCCAGGCTCTTTGGTTACCTGGCTGGGAAGCCCTTGCAGTGCTCACTGCCCTGGGCACAGATCATGGCTACGGATGCTCTCACAGGTGAACATGAAGTCTCAGAGCCCATGTGGATATACCATTCTTTTCTTTCCTTCTCAGTCTTATCTTTTTTTTTAAAGCATCACTTTATGATCTTTTAAAGGTTTCCAGTCTGATTAATAATTTCACAGTGGCTAATTTCCCACCAGTTCTATGAAGAAGAAAAATAAAAAAACACACAGGAAGGAAAGGACCAGAGGGTCAAAGGTTCAAAAACTCGACGACAGGCTAAATGTTTCTAAAACACTGTCACGCTTTGCCTCGAGGCACGGTGTCAGGAATAATTTCCCTGTGTGTATTGATCGCTTTCCTGGAGTGTATTCATCTGTGTTATTACTTCCCTTTGTGTTTGGGGACGTTCCTATTCCACAGGTGATTCTAATCCTATGAGGGAGATAAGTTGCACCCTGAGTAAAGGAATGGTCCTAGAAGTAGAAATGATTCAGCCGATAAGTCAAGGAGCAGACCCAGGTTTCCTGGGCCTCAGCCGCCTCTGCCTCCCAGGACACACCTGGAACACAAATATTGGCTGTCTTCCCTGTGGGGCCACAGCATCAACAAGCTCCACCGTCCAGCTGATTTTCTGTGCCGTCAACTCCAAACACTACAAAGAGCAAAGCCACTCCCTAGGGCTGAAGACCATGAATGGAGAATCCAGATGTTTCAACCCAAATTAAAGAAAAAAAAATAGTAATGGGTGTTATTTTCTATGGCAACTGGAGCTTCCAAATTTGAGTCAGTCTGGGGTTAGAATGAGTTCCATTTCTTAGAAAATGTCGCACAGATTGAGGTGCCACTTATCAGCCCCAAGGTTCTTACTGGTCAATGAGATGTGTGCCAATGGTTTTCAGTGGTTTGGGTGCAACAGAATTCTCTCTGCTAGTGGCCCATACATATACACATAGAGGTCCTGAGGCCCACACAGAGTGCATTGTGGAGACCCACAGAACAGAGCATTGCAAGCCAGTATGTAAACTTAGAATTAAAGTTTACAGCTTAATAAGCCTTATCTACCCAACCGTAAATGATGCCTTCTCTTTGGCAGGTGCTCTGATACCTCCAGCCTCACCCCAAAGGACAGAGTCCAACTTCCCAATACCCAGTGTTCCTGGCCAGAACAGGGCACCAGCTCTCCTAGAACCGGAGTTATAAATAATTGTAAACTATCATGTAGGTGCTGGGTCCTGTGTAAGAACAGCAAGTGCTCTTAACCATGAGCCATCTCTCAAAGTGGTGCTATTGGGAGGTGGTGGAAGCTTTGAGAGGTGGGGCCAAGGAGAGGCCTTTAGGCTACTGGAGGCTGCCCTTGAAAGAGACCTTTCTGTCTTTCCACCTTTCTGTCTCCTTTCCAGCTGTGAGGGAATTTTGTTTCTCTATGCTCTCTGTACAGCCTCTGATGTACAGCCTCTGATGTACATACAGTCTTATCCCAGGCCAATCATAGACTCAAATCTACAAAACTGTAAGCCAACATTCACCCGTTTTTCTTTTCTTTAAAAAAGTGCATTTTGTTTAGGGGGGAGAGAGTAGATGTGTGTGTCATGGTAAATCAGTGGAGTTCAGAAGACAACCTGAGAGAGTTGATTCTCTCCTCCCGTCATGTGGGCCCTGAGAATCAAACTTGTGTCACCAGACTTAGCAGCAAGGGCCTTTCATCCATTGAGTCATCTTGATGGCCCCAAGCCTTTTTTATTTATAAGTTGATTATCTCAGTTATTTGTTACAATAATGGAAAGTTAACTGGCAGTAACCAAATATACATAGTTTAGTCTTTTAACAGGCATGGCACTAATTATAGTCACTGACATAAAAATAGTAAAAACAATTACCCCTCTCTAAAGCAAAATCCCATGTCAGAGGATCTGGAAAGAGGGGAGGGAAGTTGGCCGTGCTTCTTTGGAGACCTTTACACATTGATCATTCTGATTTAAGCTATAGATACAGGTGGAGGGAAGTCATTATTCAGAGCCTGATTAGCCTTGGGTGAACTTTGTGGAGTCCCACAATGTAGCCCAGGACGGTCCAGAACTTGTGGTCCTCCTGATTTAACCTTCCAAGTCTTGGGATATAGGTGTCTGCCACAGTGCTCAGACTGTTCTCCCACATGTCAGATGGAGCCCAGGGGAAGATAGCTATAATAAGACCCAGAAGTCTCAGCTCGCAAGCCAGACTACTGGCCCCTAAGTGTATGTGAGTCTACTTTCCTGGCCTTTCACACACTGGGGTTATCAGCCAAGATATGACCTATGCTTAAAAGCTTGACACAGTTCCTTTCACGGAGGCTTCTGTCTTTGCGTGCATATGCTCTACTTTTAAAAAGCGCTTCAGTCCTTTCCCACTGAGAGCCCTACTTTCTGAGCCCAGGTGACTACAGATCATGGGCCTGACTTTCTCCCATGTCAGCTCTCTCCACCTCTCTACCAGGTAGGCAGAGAGCCCCCACCCCCACCCCAGGGAGAGGGTTATATATTTAAAATCTAGACACTTAAAAAAGAAGTGCTAGGACGAGCTCCCTAAGCCCTGTTCCTCCGCTACTCAATATCATTAATAGTCTCTGAGCCAACTACTTTCGGAAAAAACACTGCACTAGGGAAAACCACACCCACACGAGCAAAAGCACAACTCAGAAACTAGCAGCTCACACACACACACACAGGAGCCTGGGCTTCTTTTCGAGCTGGGTGCTGATACTCCGTGACTGTGTGGAATGATTGCTGTCAGCAGACAGTTAACTTCAACAGAGACTTCCTGAGTGACATCAGCACTGTACTGCAGACTGGGGAGTCAGCGGGGTGGAAAACATGCACGTTCCCACCATCTTGGAACTTATGGCAGGAGGGAGGGAGGATTCTGGAGCATGACTAGAACAGAAGACGAAGGAAATCCTGGTCCATGCTACAGAGAGCAGGAAGCAAGGGCTCATCTAAAGACTGGCAGAGAATCCTCTTTGGTGGAAGACAAGGAGCCAGTAGGCTGAGTTGTAGGGAAAGCAGCAAGTGCAAAGGCCCTAAGGAGAGACCTGTGCTTGTTTGTTGGAGTGAGATGAGGGATTTATCAATGCTCAGGCCCCAGCAGAAATTGAGTACAGAGGTCACACAATGTGGGGCCTTGGGGGCCACAGCGTTGAGTCTGCTTTTCCTCTGAGTGGGACAAGAACCCCTTGAGTACTCCTAGGAGAGTGTGGCATACTCCAATATTTAATTTTTAGCCAGGCAGTGGTGGCATACACCTTTAATCCCAGCACTTGGGAGGCAGAGGCAGGCAGATTTCTGAGTTCGAGGCCAGCCTGGTCTACAGAGTGAGTTCCAGGACAGCCAGGGCTACACAGAGAACCCCTATCTCAAAAAAAAAGATATATATATATATTTAATATTACTACTGTTATTTTTTAATTATGTGTCTGTGGGTGAGGGTAATGTGTACATAAGTGCAATTCCCCACACTGGCCAAAAGAGGGCAGAGGACCCTTTGAAGTTGGAGTTAAACGTGGCAAGAATGGCCCAATATGACTGCTGGAAACCAAACTCAGGTCTTCTAAAAGAGCAATACAAACTTTTAGCTACTGAGTCATTTTTCTAGCCCCTAGTGTTTATCATCATCATCATCATCATCAATTAAGTTTTGTGATAAGGCCACATTGTGTAGACAAGCTGGCCTCAAACTTGCAGATAATTGTCTGTCTCTGCTTCATAAGTAATTTTCCATTACACCCAGCCATATGACACTTTATTTATAAAAGGACACGAGCTGTAGATTGGAGGATAAACTGCAGAGGGGTGAGGGTACACAAGGGTGGAGCTGAGTCCGGAAGCTACTGTACTAGTTCTACCAAGAGATGGCGGTGGTTTGGTTATAGCCATGGCACAGAAGAAAGAGCCACACTTAGCCTGCACATTGGAGTGGGAGTCCTGGGAATGAGGGAATGAAGTAACAGCGATTAGAGCAGAAAGAGACATGACTGGGGAAACAAGCAGGCCCTCCAGGTGTCCTGACATAGACAGAATACAGAAGCCTCCAATGGCCCAGAGTCTTCTCAGAAAAGGGGCTGCTGGACTGACCCACAGCCCGGTTATAAGAATGAAGGTGTGAAGTAAGAGCCTGAGCAAGAGGCCTGTGGGAACGTTCAGGCTCAGAAGTCACCTGTCAACAGCTGAACACACAAGAAGGCCTGAATTTTGCTTAGTTCTCTACGTAAGGGGCTCATCTTGCCGAAGTTGAGCACAGGGGCCCAACCTGCTGAAGGCTCTTTGTCCTTGCTTAGGAAGTCTGGTGTCATATGGCTGGTGTCATGAGAGATTTGGAGGGGAGAAGACAGAAGATCCCATTCATAGTGTATATAACAGTCACTTGTGGCCTTACTGTCACATAATGGGTCCCTAGATACTCAGAATAAAAATGGCCCACTCTCAGGAGAGTGGGGCTTTCTCTCCTCTGTTTGGTGCCCTAAGTGCCAAGATGGAGCCAAGAGAGATTATGGAAGCATCCTCTTTGGGTGGGTGGGGGCTCTGTCCATTCATTCTCTCATGGGAGGGGACATACCTTTCCCAGTACTAAGCATTTATAGAAGGGACAAGACAAAACCATCATTTCAAAGGATCTCTCAGTCTAATGAAGAACCTGGATCTGCAAACAGGCAAGCAGTCTGTCCACTCAGGCCACAGCAGAAGGGAGAGCCAGGGATGGCAGCAAGGACAACCCCTAGTGATGTGACATCCCCTTGTGATGGATGGAGTACATTGAGAAGCCACCTACCTGCATGCTTTCCGGACTTCTGCTTCTCTCTCTGTCTTCGGGTGATGCTGTCTCTTAGTCTTTTGAGATTTTCCTAGAAAATAATTTATTTGTTGTTTAAGTATCCAACAGAATGACACCTTTTGGACATTGGAACTCCATTCTTACTTAATGCTCTCTATAGGCGCTAGCACGCTACTGTCACATCTTTCAAGATGGTCCCCAGAGAGACTCAAGTCTGATATATTGTGCCTGAAATGTGCCATATTTTTCTACAGTAGAGTCTGCTTTCAAATGCCCAGTCATATCTCAGTGTTAAAGCCCACTGCCTTCCTCCACACTTACCTCATAACCAACCCACCCTTGAATTCATTCCTGTGTCTGGGTGTGCTCTCTCCACAGTCCTCTGACTTCAAGGGACCCTAATTGCTATAAATCTGTCCCAGACCTGGGTCAAGGCTACCTTCCTGAAGCCTTACCCAGATGACCCCAGGCCTTAGTCCTGTCCATGCCAACCACCTGGGTTACACTGCCTTGCATACAGTGTATGTATGTGTACACATATGTACCCTGCCTCTTCAAGGACTCCATGGACTTTCCAAAGACCAGATTTATAGACCTCGCTATAATTTAATTGTTTGTTCCACTATAGTCATTCAATAAATGTTGACTGGATACATGAAGGTCAACATTAGTTTCTAACTTAAGTCAGTGCACACAGCAGCATCCCAGGGAAGGTTAGCATCTGAGTATCCAGTACCCCGGGGGAAATGTCTAAACAGTATGGTTGGAGTAGCAAGTGGTTATGAGAGACACAGGAAGCCAGACTGGAAGGGCTGGTTAGTCTGTAGCTGTGGGCTAAAGACCAAGGAACAAGAAACATCATAAGATGGTCATCATAATGACCTGGGAGTGGAAGAGACAGACAAAAAGACCTGTCTAGTGGCCAAGTAGTTGGCCCGATGCAGGTAACCAGACAACAATGAGGCAAGGCTAAAGAACAGAAAGACACAAAGGAAAACCAGAAGTAGGCAAGTTTTCCAAGCTACTCTCTATGAGTGGGAGAACCCCGAAGTCTGTCTGGGGCCTTGAGAGATAAACAGAAAGGAGGCTACTTGGCCGGACAAGCCCCTCAGGAGAACATGACTAGCTAAAGGCCACAACTTTAGAACTGGACAAGAGTTATCTGTACAAAGAAAGAGCTAAAGAGAGGCTAGTGGCAGTGCCCACTCTCAAGGGACAGGGATGAAAGAGACAGAGGAACAGACAGAAGCAGAGGAAAAAGAAAGTGGGTACCCCAGGATGAGCTAGCATATTAGTCCTGGACAGGGGAGGGTGTCAGGGTATAGATGTAAGTGTACTTCCGTTGGCTGGGGGTTTCTACTATGAACATGGACCCCAGCATGTGTCCGGGAACTCTGAGCAAGTTAGCATGCAGGAGAGAAGCTACTTGAGTCTAGATTTGGGGAGAAAGCTGACGATTCCTCTGCACTCTAACTACGAGCTTTTCCTCCTGAGCCGCAGTTCCCGAAATAACGACTCTGAAACTTAGTATTTATGAATAACTCCCTAGGCCACAAGCTTTGGCTCGCTCCCACTAGCTCAGAAGTCAATTCTACTATTTAAACTAGTCTAAGTTCTCCTCAGTTTCATGTATCTGTCTCCTCAGTGTTGGAGACACTCTGTTCCCAACCAGGACTCTACCCCAGAGTTCCTCTCCCACCTCCTATTTCCTGACTCAGCTAATAGGCCATGAGCTTTTTACTGACCGGTGATGCTTCCCTACGGTATGCAAGAGATTCTCTAACACTGCCCCAGGCATGAGAAATGCTTTTCCTGGCTCACACTCTCTTGCCCTTCCCTTCACATGTCAGAGATGGACAAATGAAGGCACAGCAGGCCCACTCCATCCAGCTGTAAGAGGCAGAGGGGGAGGGGCGAAGGGGTTGGGGGAAAGAGGCAGGAGGGATGGGGGGAGAGGTGAGGGTGAGGGGGAGGGGGAGGGGGAGGGTGAGGGTGAGGGGAGGGGGGCCCATGGAAACAACTCCAAGGTTGCACAGCAGGCTACCTGCTGGAAGCGAAAGGACTCAGATCTTTTCTTCTGATTGAGTTGCCACTCCTTGAAGTGCAGCACTGCCTCATCCACATTGACAATGCCCAGCTTCACCTGCTCCTGCAGGGTAATAAGCTGCCGCTGGCCTGGCGTCTTCATCCCAGCAAACGGGTCGTAGATGCTCGATGGGGGCCTGTCCCTCCATGGCTTCACAAGTGGCTCTGCAAAGAATGGCAGATTAAAATGGTGGGCACAGACTTCTGCCACATCCAGAAGAAACAGTGACCTATGGAACAAAGAGAGGGTGGGGGACAGGGAACCAGGGTAGGAAAGTCGCTGATAATTTCAAAACCTATTGCATTCAAGCAGATAAAGCCACAGGCCGGATGGGAGGGGCAATGTCTGCTGAACACACAGAATGTTGACTGTGAAGGCATCTAAGGCAGTGTTTCTTCACCTGGAGACTGATGATGTTTGTTCTGTGCATCAGGAATAATGAGCAGTATCTCTGGTCACCACCTATTGGATGACTTTTCTTGGATTCAACAACCCAAAATGTCCCCAATTATTGCTAAGTGCCCTCTGGGGAGGAAGAGCAAAACACTCCCTTTAATTGAGAATCAATGTTTTAGACATAAATTCCCTCATAGAACAGAAAAGTCCTCAGGAAGAGTCCAGCCGGGAAGCTTCTCCCAGCCCTGTCTCTGAACTGATGGGCACAAAATACCAATGAGAGTGCTTGCTGCCTTGGTCCAGTGGCACTGGTATAAACTAGGTGCTTAGTGCCAGCAGGTTGTCCTTGGGCTGTTCTGTACCAACCTCTATTTCGTCATGATTAAAGGACAGCTTTCTATGTCAGAGGTAGGAGGCCAGCTTGCCAGTCTCCTGTCTGCAACCTGAATTACTTGCAGAAGTGATTGGGCCATTGGGACATGTGAGGACAACTTACCATCATATATCTCAGTTCTTGTAGTATGTTCCAGATTTCCCGTGACCAGTCTTTGAGGAATCTCTTCGCATGCTTACACCCCAATGGGGCTGCTTTTTCAAGCTGTCTCAAGTGGGGTAATGCTGACTGCCTAGGCTTGATCATCAGGAAGCTAGTCGACTTTTCCCTGCAGTACTTAGTGCCTTTCTACTTTCCTTAAAAGGTCTTTGGGAAAACCGGATATCCCAGTTGTTACAAGAAGGTAACTCTGATCAAAGCTGACACAAAACAAGGTGGGGCCGGGAAAGACAAGGGCAGCAAGTAGTTCAAGAGGACTGTGCCGCGCACAGGTGAAGACAGAGCTGGGCCCACTGCCATGCCCTTGGCATCAGCCTCACCCCCTGTTCTATATGGATGCCTGTCTAGTAGCACTCTCTGTGGGGGCAGTTTGTACAATAATCTAGGGTACCACTTTCCTTCACCTTCTGTAAGGGATTCTGAGGCATTGCCCCTTAGATCTCTCTCAGTGAATGCCATGTGCTGCTGCCATGCTTGGCCACCCTTCTTACAGGAATCCTCCTGGAAGTTCCACTTGTATGCAGAAAGTCGTGGGCCCGCTCTGGCTTACCTTTTCTGATGCTCTCTGAAGAAACATAGAAATTCCCAAGCCGCTCCTGACTTTTTTCTGCAAAAACTGTGAAAGAAAGATTATTATGAGTGGAGGCAAGACATCTTTCTCGGAGACACTGTCACACGTTTACAAAAAAAATTAATCTTGTGCAAAAAAAATAGTAATAAACATGAAGTCATGACCTCTGTACAGAAATTTCTGGAAGAAAACAGTGAGAGCAGAGAATATCAAATAAAGACGTCTGCAGAGTGAGTTTCAGGACAGCTAGGGCCACATAGTGAGACCCTATTTTGAAAAACCAAGAGAAAAAAAAAAAAAAAAGAAAAGGGTTATAGAGGCTGGAGAAATGGCTGAATTGGTGAAACACTTGCTGTGCAGACATGAGATCCCAGCACCCACATGCATGCTGGGTATGGTGGCCCACATCTATAATCCCAGTCAGAGTTGGAGACAAGCTGAGTCCTGGAGCTTGCTGAATTGGTGAGCTCAAATTAAATGAGAGAGATTCTCTCTCTTTCTGTCTCAAATAATAAAGGTGGAGCAATTGAAGACTGTTCCCAGCATCAAGCTTTAGCTCCAAGTGCATCCAAACAAACACACACTTCACACAAGGAAGGGAAGGGGGCGTTGAGGAGAGAGAGAGAAAGAACTACGGGAAGAAGGAAGTGTGTCAGGATCCCCAAACAGAAGCGTCTGTGAAGACCCTGCAGCTAGAGAACACGAGGAAGCTCCCAGTAGCCCAATCTGAACTCTAAGAATTCTACCCGGTACAATGGGTCAAACATTCCCCTCCGGAGGCACCAAGATGAAGCCGCTGGTGGGAAACAGGCATAGGACAACAGAGGAGATTGGAATGTGAACCGTTCTGCAGGTGGTAGCTCCCTGGGCTCTGAAGTGGACTCCCTCAGTTCAAATCCCAGCCCGGTCACTCATGTGTCATATGATCTTGGACAAAAAGCTTGACTTTCTCCGTGCTCCTGTTTCTTGTGTAGAATGAAGACTATAAACATTGGGTTGTCATGGGAATTAAGGGCTAGTGTGTAGCAAGGTGCTTGAAACACAGTCTGGTGCGTGTAAACGTGCCCCATTAGCTTTTATTATCATTATTCGTTTCTAAGCTCTGAGGTGGATGCCAGTTGGGTAGTGATGTCATGCTACAGCCCAGTGTAGGGTTGCCGGACTGGGTAAAACCAAAGAAGCTAACTACGTGGAACATGGGTGCATTCAAATGTATTTGCTGCTTATCTGAAACTCAGAGTCAAGTGGACATCCTGTATTTTATTTGGTAGCCCCAACCTGAGGCTCCAGCTGGGCGCTCCCTGCCCTGGCACACCTTCCACCGTGCATGCTGTCCAAAACAGATGACAGTGGGTGGTGGTGGTGTGTGTCTATAATCCCAGCACTTGGGAGGCAGAAGCAGAAGAATCTCTGTGAGTTCCTGGCCAGCCTGGTCTACAAAGCAAGTTTCAAGATAGCCAGGGCTACATGGGGAAATCCTGTCTCAAACAAAACCAGGATTTTGGTCAGGAGTGAGTTCGGAGCTGGTAATTTTGCTCATACTGAGCACAAAACCATACTAATAAAATCAAGTCCTGAAGCGTAATTACAGTGCCTTCAATCTTTAACTGGCATCCCAGAAAAAATAATGAAGTCAAACTAAATTCTTGCCAGCTTTTATTAACATGGGTAAGCAGATAGCCTGATTTAATGGCTAAAACATCGGCTGCAGAGTCAGGGTCGCTGGCACTGCTGTGTTGTGACTGACCTTTTGATCTTCCATTTCCCATCCATAAAATGGGGATCGTGGCCCTTACCCGAGAGGCTATTGTAAAAAATTAAGTGTGAAGAATATTCCTGGTAGATGTCAACAAGTGCCAACCATTAAAATGATGAACAGTGATGACAGGACAAATCATGAGATAGAAATGTGCTAGGTTCTCATTTACTTCCGTCCTTACCATTGTACATGAGTGCTTCCAGGACGGCAGCACTGAATCTAACCGTTGTCCCTGGTCTAGCTGCAGAGTTCGTGCTGACCTATGACCTATGACCTATCACCCTGGCTGGAGACCATCCAAGAGAAGACAATCTGAGCAGCCCTTCAGAAAGCCAGGGAACTGGGACATCCCTGCTGAATGACAGAAGTCCTCACTGAGCAGCATCCCTGGCCACACTTACCTTTAGAAATGTATGGCTCGTTGTCAGGCAGTGGGTGAGGGCCAGGAGCACTGGCCTCTGGCCTGGGCACGGGGACAGGGGGCCTGTTGGCCAGGTCCACAGAGAAGGTCTCATCTTCATCCACAGTGTGATAAAGTTCTTCTCCACAGGGATGGTGCTGCCTTCTCTCCAAACTGGCTGGTTTCACGCTGTTACCTAAAACACAGAGAAAGGTGACTGAGTACAGAACAGTGGTTCAGGAAATTGCCTGCCTGCAGGTCACAAGACCAAGTGAATATTCTCTGTGGCTAAAGGCTTCCCTTGAGACATCTCCTGTACCATTTGCTCAGAACCCATGAAAGCAACCACAAGAAGAACACCAAGGTCTTCTTCACCGTCCACCTGCCCAGCCCAGGATGGGAGCCACAGGTTCAGTTGCCTCGATCTTATAACTAGAATTCTGTTATCATCTCAGTTAAGGGAGAGGAGGAGTCCTTACCCCAAAGCCTGAGGATGCCCAGAACCACTTCCTGGTGTCTGAGCAGCATTGAAATGATGCCCTGCATCCCCGTCACCTACTCCAGCATCTCCTTGTCCTCCCCACAGTGGCTACAGGGTATGGCTCCTCTTTGCTGAGCACAGTTCTAGGCTCATTTTTCTGCATGTTCTTGCATCTGGTTTTTAATAAACATCTTGAGTTGTTATTACCGGTAACCTCAGTTTCCACATTAAAAAAAAAAAAAATGAAGCTTTGAGGATTTAAATAATGTGTCCAAAGACTGACAGCCAGGCTGGTACCCAGAAAAGCTAACTCTACAGCTATCCTTCTCAACTATCTACTGTTTCCCACACCCTCACACTGCTCCCCCATTAAACAAAAACACTAAGGAGAGAAGCTTGCCTCCCTCTTCTGCCTACCAGCACCCCATAACCCCTGTGATCTACAGTGATCTGCTTCTTTGGTCAACACCATTCAGTCAAAAAAAATCTGCTTCCGATGTCTGTCTGAGGTATAGGAATAGGGCTTGGGTCTCCTTCCTGCAGAGGTCACTACTCAGAGATTAATTAAGTCAGCCTGCCTCCCCTCCCAGTAGTTTTCTGACCTGGGCAAACTTTGGGGAACCCCAGGGAAAGCTTGGAGCTACTACAGTGTCAGGACAAGCAGCAATCTCTTCTTCTACAGAAGGAGAAAGTTTCCTGGCTTCAGAGGCCGTGAGAGGGGCAGACTCGTGGAGAAGAGATATGCCTAGGATCCACTTCTTAGCAACATCAATTACAGGCAGGGCATTTGTAAGAAAGACTCTTTTTGGAAAGCTGTGTATTATTAGGGGTCTTGTGGTACCCTCCTCAATTCTGTCAGCACCCACAGATAATCAGAACCATTCCCTTGGCTCCTGCTGCCCAAACAAGAATAATTTTCAGGAAAAATAACCAGTCCTGTTCAAGCTGCCAGGTTCCCTAAAACAAAATACACTAGAAAAGCAAAATGGAGCCAAATGACAGGAAACAAGTTACCTATGGCCAAAGGTCACCACAGAAGAACTCAGTCTGAGCTGCTGAACTCCAACAGGATGGATTCTGACCCCTTTCTCAGCCTCTCCCATCATGATCCAATTATGCCATTTAAAGTCAGTAACTAATGATTTAAACAAATAGTTTGTATCTGCCAGGTACTGCTCGGTGCCCGGCTCCACATTTCATGAGGAGCAGAAAGTTAATCCTGCCTAGAATTCTTTATAATGTTACTGGTGACTGACTGTCTAAAGGCCACATAAGTGGATGAGGGCCAGCACAGCTGGGCCCAGGTCACCTGTCTTAGCCTTATATATCCACACCTCCTTCTCTCAGTCACAGACAGCAGATCTGTAGTCCAGCCCCGCCCCCTCCCCAAAGGCTTCAGAGCTGCAGAATGTCAAGAGATGCTTCTAGAATCATACGAGATAGAAATAGAGGCTGAGTAGAGCGACTGAGAATGATTCCAGTTTTATCCGTGGTGTAGGTAAAGCCTCTGTGGGATATTTTGCATGAAAAGTGTTCTAGATCTATTTGTAACTTCTGGTAGAAACTCCGTGAGCTCAGACAATTGAGCAACATGACGCTATCAAAGTCACAAGACACACTTCCTGAAACCCAGCAATTCTGGCCTGGTGTTTTTGTAGCATATATGTTCTCAAATATGTAAAAAGACATTACATACAACAAAGGGTATTCCCTGCACTGAGGCTTGCCCAGCACAAAGCAGAAGACTGGCTAACATAAGAAAATGTCTAAGCAGCTGTGGAAAAGAGTGTTGGTGCTGATACTACCTGTGAATAAACACAAAAGAAGACACATGTACACAATGTTAATATATCCAGAAAAAAAACCCTGGAGGCTCTAGGGAGGGAGAGACAGAGACTTTTCTCATTGTTTTAACTTTTAGGGCCAGATATGATGGCTCACACTTGTAATTTCTGCAGCGGGGAGGCAGAGGCAGGAAAACTACCATGAGCTTCAGGCTAGCCTGGGTTACACAGTGAAGACCAGACCAGATAGGTCTATATAGCTCTGTCTTATTCGTGTGTGAGTGTGTGTGTGTGTGTGTGTGTGTGTGTGTGTGTGTGTACATGCATGTGTGTGGATGCTTTCTGCATCACTTGAATTTTTATTATTCTTATGTATTACTTTCATAATAGTTAACAACTATAACACAGCAACAGGTGGGCATAGCAGGGGATGAAAGGAGGCTCCATTGCTAAAGATAAAAAAACAGAGATCAGATTTATAAGCAAGGCTCTCACAGTGACCTCCTGTCACGCTGCCTGACAGTGACCAGTCATAGCAGTGACAGGACTCCAGCAGTAGCTGAGTCACACAGAACTTGAAAGGAAGAAAACTCCTGGGTCATACTCAGGCCTGCTGAATCTCACCCTGGTGAGCCTGTGCCTGCGAGAGGACTCCAGGTGGGTGTGAGGCACACTGAAGTCTGAGAAGCACAGGCACAGGGAAAGTCTGGCAAGCTCAGCTCCACCGTCATACATCGAAGACCCGTGTTTCAGGAATCAAGAGACAATTTCCCATTCCCGTAGACTGAAGTCTTGAGGAGGGGTACAGTGAGCAGCCCAATATTAGGCTAAGTTTACCCTAATCTGGCATGGACCAGCCTGCCATGTAGACTCTTTTGATCCCCTTATATAACACATCACTCCCCGGCATTCCCATGGCGCCCTGCACACGTGTATTTGCATCGAACGATGTTTTTTGTACTAAAGGAGAACTCACCTGGAGTGTGTGTCTAACTCCTCTGAGGGCAGGACTGAGTCTCACCCCTCCTTCAACACCAGGGATTTGCAGACTCTAGGCCTGGTGAAGGATCACTGGGAGCTGAGCGTCAGATGAGGTCGGGGTGACAGGAGGCTGCCATCTTGTCCCTATCCCACAAACTGCTCCTTTCATACACAACAGTGCAACCGTGGTCAAAGGAGACACCCTAAGCCAGGCTCAGGGGCCAAGAAGAGCTTGAATTCTGGCTCCTATAGCCTGCTTATAGCCTCAGACCTTGGAAGCTTACCCCCTCTGCACCTCTGGTGCCTCTCCCGCTGAATGAAAGCAGTGGTACCCAGCGTATAAAACCTTAGGTAAATTTACCCTAATCTGGCAAGGACCAGCCTGTCATGTAGAGTCTTTTAACACAGCACTCCCCTGCATTCCCCCAGCACCCAGCCTTATATATTAGGCACTACCACTTATACAAGAAGCACGGGGGTGACATGCATGAAGCCCTTATACTCGCATTGCTGAAGACAGCAGGGCAAGCCTGAGGCTAAACAATGAAGTTGTCCAGCAGAACCCATCTTCGCTCTCATCCTCTTGGTGCCAGGTACTAGCTGAGGAACTTACCAAATAGCTGCCCAGACCTCTGTCCTCAGGTAAAGGTTTTAGAGCAGGAGCCAGCAGACATGTTTTAGGGCTCTAGATAGCGTATCAGGCTCTGCAGGGCAAGAGTTTATTGCAACCACTCAAGCCTGCACCAGAAATTCGCAAGCAGCCATATAAATCATGAATGGGCATGGTGAATTCTGATAAAACTTTATTGCAGGTCAGGCTGCGGTTGGCCTGCACTGCTCTAGAGATTTTCTTCCTCCTCACTGCCCAAACCATTTGACCCCCAAGTCTCCTGCCCTCAGAACTCTGCTTCTACGGCTACGTGACTGACATACCTGGCATAATGGTAAATGACTGGGCAGAGTGAAGCAATTACTCACACGGTGTAACAACCTTGTATGTTTGAAAGTATCTATAATAGTAACAACAGCCATGATTACAACCCTCTGTCAACCGTGCCTGGTCCTGGGTGAAGCTTAGTGTCACTGCGACTTGCTTGACTCTTACTGGGACCTGCTTCCTTAGAGCATCAGGCGGAACTCAGTCTCCTGATGCTCGGACCACATCTATCTCATTTTACGGCTGAGGAGACTGAGGAGCTGAACACCTTGTCTGAGGCCCTCCGGGTAGCCCAAGAAGTCAGGGATCACAGACTGGGGACCATGCTCTTAACCACTGCAATACTGCTTCTGTTTGGCAAAGAGGGTGTATATCCTCATCCTTTAGCATAAAGCCAAGGCTCCTATGGGGTCACACCTTAGTTTTCTTTAGGTTGCCAGTCCCAATATCCAGAACAGTGCTTTCTGCACATGGTAGGTACTTAGTTTTTGTCAAATAAAAACAGGCATGTAATTTAAATGAAGTCTTGTTAGGAACAACTGACTTAGTGTAATGAATGTCCCATTGTGGGAACTCTGGCCTGTCTCTAACTGGCTGATGGGGAAGATCAGGGCAGGTGTGGAGGGAGGTAGAGAGCCTTTAGTCATCATATGCCATGTTTGTGGCAACCTGTTCCTTGAGCACCAGAGTTTCTGCTTCCCCAATCAATGACAACTCACCTTCTAGAAACTTGCGGATCATCGAGTCCTTGGTGGGCCGAGAGAAACTTTCTCCAGAGACTGGGTTACCTGCACTGGCCTGAAGCATTTCAACGTCTGGAAGGAAAATGAGACAGAGTTGCTGTGCTGTTCTTCCACGAAGGCAAGCTGATTCGCAGAAGGAATTGGAAGGTTTGGTAGCGTTAACAGATTCACTCATTTACCCTTCCTCCCTTCCCTCTCCCCCTCCCTTCCTTCCTCCCATCCATCCTTCCCTCCACCCACCCATCTAATAAGTGTTGAGCATTAAGAAAAGTGATATCCACAACACCACAACCCTGTTCTTGGATCACAGGCCTCCAAAGACACAGATATGTTCCCTTTGTGTTTGAAATAAAAGGTTTAAAATATATAGTTCAAAATGACACACTGCAGTACTGCTTACTACATCAAAAAATGAGTACAGAAACAATAGATGGCATACAAATTATGATCTGTTCAAGCAATGAAAGATTATGTAGCAATTAAAAAGAATGCCCTGGGGTACATCTACCGGCAAACTTAGAGTTCCTACACATAGTAAGTGGTGGAGTTAGATACAAGTGAATACATACAGTAATAGCCACACAGACTTGGAGACCTATAGCACAGTGCTACAAGCTGTCTGTGAATTCATAAATATGCAGCCAGCACAAAAGTGCTAGAATTCCTGATAGTGGTTACCTCTGAGGAAGGAGCAAGGATGACTGGCTCCACACAGCCAGCAGAGGACTGTACCCAGGATCACAATACTTAACCTGTTAACTCGCGAGTGTGTGTGTGTGTGTGTGTGTGTGTGTGTGTGTGTGTGTGTTACTGAAGATCCTGATATATCCAATGAATCAAAGACCTTAATCTCAGCACAGGCAGGCAGAGCTCTGTGAGTTCAAGCCTGGTCTATGTAATGAGTGTCAGGCCAGCCAAAGCTATATAGAGAGACCCTGTCTCAAAACAACAAACAAAAAAGAATCCAAATATTCAATATTCACAATGATATTTTCATTACTATGCTACCTTATGAAGACAAAGGGAAGGTTTACTTTACTTTTATATTGAACACACACACACACACACACACACACACACACACACTGTTGCAAGGAGATATAAGCAACTAAGATTCAGTAGCTTTCTAGGATAAGCAGTGGAGAGTTACCCCACTGATCCCTTTTTATAGTTTAAGGACTTCTGATTATTTTTTTTAAAAAAATAAATGAATGTTATGATGCTGTCTGTGTTACCATACTATCTCTCAAATAATAATAATTTCACAAGCCCAGTCCAATCATAGGAAACAGTGGCACATCCAAATTGAGAGTTTACAAAGTTATCAACAAGCAAAGGTCTTTAAGAGTGTTGGGACTGAGAAAGCCCCAAAACCGACCCAAACTGAAAGGGACAGAGAAACACTCTGTGAGTCACAACAGCTGATGGGTCTGTGAAAGAGGAGAGGATGGGTGGTGAGAAACCTGAACAAGATGCTAATGTTAGACAATGTGGGGAGAGAAATACAGGAACTTTGGTATTCTGCAGTTTTTCTCTTAAAAAAAAAAATAGTGCAAGGTCATTTTCTTTCCAGTGCCAACCAAGCAGCAAGCCCAAGGGCTTGTATATCATAACAGAGTGTTTACCACTAAGCTGGGTGCTCACCATTTAGCTGGGTGCTCATCACTAAGCTGGGTGCTCACCACTAAGCTGGGTGCTCACCACTAAGCTGGGTGCTCACCACTAAGCTGGGTGCTCACCACTAAGCTGGGTGCTCACCACTAAGTTGGGTGCTCACCACTAAGCTGGGTGCTCACTGCTAATCTAGAACACCAGCTCCAAAATAAAATTCTTTGTAAGGAGAGGAACAAATGAGTAGAGGGGTGACTTCGGCAGCAAAAGCAAGCAAGCATGACACACCGAGAGGTCCCTTGCTGAGCCCTGCTCTGTCCCCCTTGGCCATCAAAACAAGCACCTTCCAATGACTTGCAGAGAAGGCATATGTGGGTAGAATGATGAAGGTAGGACTAAACAAAATCAAATTTGTTTTACTTTATAGTCCTTATATTCGTGCTTTCACTGATCCTTAAGAGTCTGACATTGGAAGCAGAAAAACTAGGCTTTGTAAACTCTCAATTTGATTGTGCCCTGACAGTTGAGCAGGGCAGCTGGAAGCTTGAGTATCAGATCACAATGCACATACCTGTCTTGTTTCTTCCACTCCTTCCTTCTTTTGCTTGTATTGACATCATACCGGCAACCCAACACCAACTAGCCTTTTACGGGCTAGTACACTATTTCTCAACCTGTGGGTCTCGACCCCTTTGAGGCTTTTGCATAGTAGACGTTCTGCACGTCAGATATTTACATTGTGATTTGCAAACATAGCAAAATTACACTTATAAAGTAGCAACAAAATAGTTTTATGGTTGGGGGTCAGCACAACATGAGGAACAAATTGTATTAACGAGCTGCAGCGTTAGAAAGGTTGAGAACCGCTGCTCTCGTAGACCCTGATGCACAGGTCAGCACCACAGAGGCAGGAAAGCATGTCTGAACTATGAGAACTACAGCAGGCAGAAGCAGGAACTACCCCGGGGAAAGGCTGTACCCACAAAAACACACACTTCTCCAGAGGTGCAGCTTCCAGGGTCCCCACAACCTACACGCCAGAGTCATCACCCCCGACAGAGACTCAGAACGCAGGTCCTTAGCGGGTATTCACAGCTGCGTACAGCTCCTCCCACATCCAGAAATGTGACCAATCAGGGGTCATTCTCATCCTAGGTAATGTTGCCTAGAAACAAGGTTGACATTTGGCTCTTACCGGGTTACCAGGGTAACAAAGCTAGGAAGTCAAACAAAGGTCAAATTCTCATGCAGAAAGGGAAATGAAAAGTGTTTCTATTAACTTTGCCCATCGTTATCCCGGGTCCACTCATTTCAATCCATTCCATTTCTCTTTTCCTGTCTGTAAAATGGTGATGGCGACTGCAGAGCTCAGTAGATGTGTCATGCGTGTCACCTGAGAAGCCTTCCAAGAGCACGGCACAGTGCCTATGAGTATGAAGGGCCAGATGAACGCTTTCTATTATTTTTGTTGTTATTAAATCCTATACCCAGACTAAGGCCCTAAGCAAAGAAAAATTCAAAATAGAAGATTCTATTTACATGTTAAGAATTTCTAAGGTTTGATATGCAGCTCACTAGCTAATTGCCTAATGTGCATAAAACTGATTTTTTTTAAATTTCCAGTACTGCAAAAATCATTTTTTTCATGGCATTAAGGATAGAAGTTAGGAAAACAATGACACTACAGTTTATATATTTTTATGAGGTATATAGAGATAATTTTTTAAGACTTATTTTGATTGTCTTGGTTGTGAGTCTTAGCCTTAACAGCTGAGCCACCTCTCGTATTTTTATTTATTAAGGTTTATTTTTAAGTTTAGCTTTATTTATTATTGCTATTAGTGCTGCTATTATTATTAGCAGCAGTAGTAGTATTGGTGTGCATGAGTGTGTGTGTGTGTGTGTGTGTGTGTGTGTGTGTGTGTGTGTGTGTGTGATGGGGGGATGAGTGCCACAGAGGCCAGAAGAGGGCTTCAGATCTCCTGGAGCTGGAGTTACAGGTAGTTGTGAGCTTCCTGACATGGATACTAAGAACAGAACTCAGAACCTTTGAAAGAGCAACAAGGGCGCTTAACAGTCGAGGCATCTTGCCTCTTGTTTGGTGGTTGTTGTTTTAGGTTTCATGTAGCCTGGGCTGACCTTGAACTTACTATGTAGCAGATAACCTTGAATATCTGGCCCTCCAGCCCCCATCTCCCAAGGGCCGGAATTATACCTCTCTCAGATAATACAATGATAAATTGATATGTGTTTACTGTGAAAATCAGGTAAATTAACAATTCCATCTCTTCAAGCAGTTATCATGTCTTTGCTTGAGGATCTCTGAGCTTCTTTTAGTTCTTTATAAAATATACAATATACGTTTATGAACTGTAGTCACCTTACTGACCAGAGCGGCAGAATTTGTGTCCCTTGTAACTGTATGTCAGTGCTTATTATCTTTTTATTGTTTGTTTATTTCATTTAGTATAGCATCCTTCGTTCCCCACCACATGGATGCAAATGGCAAGATTCCTTTTTATGGGTGAACACTCTACTATGTGTGTGTACCCCACTTTTTTTTTATCTGCTCTTGCAGTAAGGAACACCTCACTCCATTCTAGACCTGATAACAGTCAACAGAGACACAATAAACATGAGAATGCAGATATCTCTGCCCACAGTCTGACTTAATTTCCATTGGTGGTCTCTATCCAGAAGTGAGGGTGTTGGGTCATGTCTATTTTTTGAGAAATTTCCACTCTAGTCCCCACAATGGCTCTTCTAACAGTGTCTGAAAGTTCCCCTTTCTCTGGACATTTTTTGTTGATTTTTTAAAATTTTATCAGAGCCACTCCAACTGGACTGAAATGCTACCCCATTGTGGTTTCAATTTGCATTTTCCTGGTGAGTCACGTTGAACATTTTCATATATTTGCTGGTAATCTGCGTATTTTTAAAAAGAAAAGTTTCAAGTTTTTTTTTTTTTTCAGCTGAGTTATCTCAGTTGTTCATATATTTTGAACACCATTTTTTTTTAATACAGGGTCTCTCCATGTCTGTCCTGGAGCTCACTATGCAGACTAGATTGGCCCTGAACTCACAGATATCCACCTGCCTCTGTCTCCCAAATGCCGAGATTAGAGGTTTGCAATGTCACACCTAGATCTAATGTTCTCAAAGATTTTATTATTGTTTGTGTGTGTGTGTGTGTGTGTGTGTGTGTCTTGGGGAGTGTACATGTATGCAAGTGCCAGAAGAGGCCACTGGATTCCCCCAGAGCAGGAATCACAGATGGTTGTGAGCCACCTGTGGGCGTTGACAACCAACTGAGGTCCTCTGAAGGATCACAGTGTTCTTACTCACTGAGCATTTCTCAGGCCCCGGAAACTAAACTTCTATCAGAAGTTCACCCCCATTCTGTGGATTTTCTCTCTAATCTTGTTTTTCTTTGCTCTATAGAAACTCCTCAGTTTGATCTAATCCCAGTTGTCTATTCTTGCCTCTTGCCTCTTTTTATTGAAATGCTGGCACATGAACTTAGGGTCTCACACATGCCGGGCAGGCATTCTACCACTGAGCTATTTCCTACCCTATATTTGTCTTTTCTTTTTAAAAAATAAGTTCGTTTTCATGTATGTCTTCTGCCTTCAACATGAGTTTGAAAATGTGTCGCTCACGATATTTGAATTCTCGTCCATGATCTCAAACATCATATTTTAAAGTTCCTTGTTGAGACACACAGCTTTCTTATAGGTAAGTATACTTAAGGCACGAGTATGGTCTAAATAAAACATGCCGATCCTTACAACAGGATCACACGTGGAAATCTTGACTTGGTTCGCCGAGCATTTTCTTTGTTAAGGTCCCAGAACACCCAAATGTCCTATTTCTCTCATAATAGCAGCAGGCTGGATAGCACCCGCTAGGTGGCGCTATGTAGCCCATGCTGGCCCCATCCTGTGCATTTAGGAGCCTTGGTAGAGGCTGTCCTTAAGAACAAAGCCTACAGTCAGAGGATATGAGGAGTGACTAGAGAACAAGATGAAGCAAGGGTTTAGGGAAGAGATGAAGGAAGTGTCAGTCCCAGAACAAGGCAGTAAAGGGCCATGAGACTGCATTTAGCCAAATACTCTGCATTTAGGGGACAAGGCTAAGTCAGAGAAAGGCAGCAGCTGAGAAATCCAGCGAGCAACGGAAGCTTGGAAGACTGTCTACTGGGCATCAAGACAGAGGCATTGTGAACAAACTCTGGTATCTTGAAGACTTATGTTTAAATCCTGCCCCTGACTCTTACTAGTTCTAAGTCCTTGAGCAGGTTCCTTGAAATAATAGGTAACCTTCAGTGTTCCATCTGCAAAGTGGGGACAAACCACAGGGCCTGCCTCAGAGGACAGCTGTGAGACATGACTAAGACAATGCTTATGAATGCATAGAACCAGTGTGAGAAATCGCTTCTCAGCCTTTTGGCTAAGGTCAAGTGTAGAACCAGTGTGAGATTCCAAATTCCTAGTTGTCATGATTATTCTGAGGCAACTTAGTTCTGAGGCTTCTGTGGTTCAGAAGTCAAAATCAAGGTTTTATCTGGGCCACATTTCTCTATGGAAGCTCTAGCACAGAATTCGTTTCTTTTCTCTCTCCAGGATCTGGGGTTGTCTACATGTCTGGTGACCAGGCTCTCTCTCTCTCTCTCTCTCTCTCTCTCTCTCTCTCTCTCTCTCTCTCTCTGTTTTCAAAGCCAGCAATGCCAGACAGAAAGCTTGGCTTTCTCAAGCCATTCTCACTGTGCCATCTATCTCTTCTGTTCTCTGGTTCTCTTTTTTACTCTTAAGGACACACAGAGAAGCCAGGCTAGTCTTGTTATCACAAGGGCAGCTGGCTAGCAAGCTCAAGCCTGCCTATAAGCCTGATTCCTCTCTGCACATGTCAATAAAACATGACCACACACTGGGAGCATTACTCTGCTTCCCAGACTGCTGTGAATTTCTTCCCATGTAGGGCTGGTGAGGGGGGTAGGATTGCACCTCACTGAAGGAAGTCTGTTGTGGTTGCATAGAGTGGGCAACCTTCTCTTACATGGACGTTGGCTTTTGCGGTGTCTGGATGTGTATACCCCTTAAGTGAAGTTCCGGGAAAAAATGTTCTGTCCTTTTCCATTCAAAACAAGGAGGTTCTCCTTGGACTTAATTGAACACATCAATTTCAATTTGACCATGAATGTCAGATGTATACATAGGCCTCTAGGCCCTATTCTGTATTCGTGGCAGATCTCATTAATCACAGCATTCTCTTTGTCCTCAAACCCTCTCAACACCGTACCCAGGCACCCGAGAGTGGCCAGCTGACACTGGCATACATTATTTTAAAAACATGACTTGCCATAACAATATTAGGCACTAAGCCGGGGCAGGCAACAGGTACTGCATTTGTAATAGTAAAAGGTGCCAACTTTTTGGCAGTCACAAGTAGTAAGACACCAGGTTGTAAATCTGAAAACCTGTTGTATCCTGAAGACAGATGGACAGTAAGTAGCGCCGAAGTACTACCAAAAATGCAGGAAATTCTGTGGGTAATGGGATTTGGCAAAGCAGACACAGGGGACTGGGTAAAGCATAAGAACCATACATTCTTGCATTCCAGGATGTTCAAGGTTTGTAATTCAGACTACAAACACTTAACCTTCACCACTTGTCAGCTAAAAATAAACTGAAATGTGTCAGAAACGTGCAAAGTTCTTTCATTTCAGCAGAAGAAAAACAACAACAAGAAGAAAGCAACACAGGCCACAGTCTCCTGGAAGAGCCACTGCAGGCTCACAACAGATGCTGGGGAGTTGATCTTGGAGCACCCACTTCTGGAATGCAAGAAGCTTGCATTCAAGATGGCAAAGCATCCCGGCTGGCGCTTAATTAAGGAAAAAATCAATGATGTCACAAATTACCAAAAAAAAAAACCCTGTGCAATTCGCCTCTTGGGACAGAATGTTGGTCTCGATGACTTAGCTGGATGGGACACTCACTCCATCCAGATGACATACCAATGAAACATAAAGCCAGGAAGGAAAACACCAGTGACTAAAAGACTGGTCCAGAAAATCTCTCCATTCCTAAAAGCCAACAAGACCCCTCTTCTACCCTGTAGGAAGTATCTTTTGTGGCCAAACAAGCAGTCGTGGTGCAGAAAGCACATGGTAGGACCTAAAATAACCTGGAGCCTCGCTGGTCCCATATCTGTACCTGAGTAGGATAGGGTGACTGATGACATCAACATAAAAGCCCAAGTTTTCACATACAGATGGAGAAGTGGTGGGAAGAAGAGAAGGAAGGAAAGACGATGAACAGATACACAGGAGAGAACAGCAATCTGAAATAAGAGGGATGGAGAAGTGATGTCTGGTGTTAGCAACGAGGAAAACTGGGCACAAATGTCCAGGTGAAAAGATGGGACAAGTCCAGCCTGTGACTTTACACATGACAGGCAAAGCAGCCCTGTCATGCAGGAGCAGATCTATGGAATGTGGGGTCCGTGGAACGTAGAGTGTGGGAGGCAGGGATCATGACAATTTATTCACTGGCTGTTTATCACCCGGCACCATGTCCCTTACACACAGGACAGATTTGATAAGGATTTATTGAATGAGTGAGTAGGTAAAAACAACTTACAAAGAATAAGCATGCACTGTGGTGAAGTTTGGGCTTTGAGAAGAAGTCTAGGCATTGCTCAGGCAGAGAAAAAGAGACAGGCAACTTAGGCAGAAGAACTAGCATAATGTATGTTGACATGAAATAAAAGGCAGCCTGGAGCAGCCAGGAAGTTATGACCCCCATGGGGTCCTGCACTCAGCAGTACCTAATCAATATCTCACTACACCTGTCAAAAAAAAAAAAAAAACAACAACAACAACAACCCAAGAGTATTGCATTGCATTAGAGGGAGGGCAAGCTAATCTGCACTTGAACTTCCACAAAGTCTGGATTACATCTGATTTTCTAAAGCCTTTATTGGCTGAACACATCATAGGCACAGTACCGAGCTGGTGCTGGGGAACGACACGAAGCTGTAAGTCATTCTTCTTATAAAAGCCAGGGGCTCATAATCAGAGAGACATATAATTAATGACAGCCCAAGGGGATCTATGCACAGTGCCGAAAGAGGAACATGGTTGGTAAGCTGTGTGGGTCCAAAGGGGACCCCTAGATGGTACATATCTGACCTTGTACCCAGAACTAATGCCTCTGTCATAGTTCTAGGCTCTATTCAACAGAACCTTCTCAAGCAGGTCACCAAGGGATGACAGAGCTTCTGCAGCTGCAGGAAGGGGAGATTATAGTATCGATGGGACATGGGACATGTCTCCAAAGCCCACCATAACTTGGCAACTTTGCTTTGAGTGAGACCTGCAGGCCTGGCTGTAAGGTCCATCATAGCATCCAGCTGTGCCCCCAGCTCAGACGGAATCTGGCTCTTAGTAGGGACTGGAAAATCAGAGAGCTCATGCAAAAAGAAACCACAAGGTAGAAGTGATCTGTCACAAGACCATAGTTACTACTAGGGAGTTGCTGAGGAAAGCCAGTAAGATGGCTGTGGTCAAGGCAGTGTGCACTGCCATATGCAAACCTCAGCTGGGGCAGATTCCGGAAAGGTCAGGGGTCAAAAGAAAAGTTTTATTCTAGACAACAGAAAGCTGCCCTAGGATTGTGGTGACACCTGTGAGTCAGACGTTCCTAGCAGCATGATGCACCTTATGCCATGTGGAGAAAGGGGAGCCTCTGAGATATGTAAATAAGCCAAGCTATATAAGTGGGTTACCCTGGAAACAGTCTGGACAAGGGCTTCCAGGCACTAGCACCCCAGGTTTCCAGAGCAAAAGCATTGGGTGAAGCTGACAAAGGACTCCCATCAAAGGACGTGAGGACTGCAATCCACCCTCAAAGGCAAGGATGGAGGCACAACAACTGAGCGAGTTAGGGGCCTGTGAAAACTGATAGCAAGCGAGTGCCTTGATTTTATCCAGTGATTGCACTGTTTAAATCTTAAACAAAGACAGTTCTTACACAGCGAGGTGTGGAAATGAACGGTTTAAAACCCCAGGTTAGAAGAAGCAAAAACAGAAGGCCTAGTGGCAGAGACACACAGTCACCGCCTGGTGGCAGCATATCTAAACTAAAGACTGAGTGTGCGAGAGGGTGTGTGTGTGTTTGTGTGCGCTAAGGGTGTGTGACAACACGTTGGTGGAGGTGAAGGCTGATGTTCAGGGAAGTGTGAGGGAGTAGAACAGAGCCATAATCCCCAGGTCAGACCCCCAGCACTTCCTCTTAGCTCCCCCTTATTAAACACCTGGATCTCCCCTATGACCTTTCTACACAGTGGATGTTTGGAGTTTCCTTTGGTGAAGAAGTTCTCATTTTCCCCAAACCTAAACAATAAAAGGGTAGATTTGTCCCAACAATAGTTATGGTCTTATACTAAAGCCTTACACCCTAAAGTACTGATCCTGTGAACCAAGTGGCAACTGAATTTCCCTAAAACACTTAGGAATGTCACTAACAGCAGAGAAGAGATCATTCCCAGGGTCAAACCCAGCAACCACAGAACCAAACCAAATGAATCTCTGCTTTACAGGGAGTAAATTACGGGGTCCAAGAGTTAGTGACATTCCTAAGTCCAAGAAGAGAAAACTAGTTCAGGAATCTGAATCTTCGGGTCCCAGAGGAAAGTAACAGAACTGCCATTTCACCTGGGCAGTCACTGTCGGTGAAATGAGTGATTCTTCCCAGACACCAGTTGCTGGATCTTCTGAGCCAGCAAGGAAGAGATCAAGGGAAGAGATTGTTCCAGGTTAGACCTAATAACCACAGACACAGAAACAAACTAAATCATCTCTATGGTCAGAAACTTCAGAGATTATATGATCTGGCAAATTAAAACTATTATCAGTTCAATCTCCACCCAGATAGTAGCTGTGTCCTACAACCTATAGCCTGCCTCTTTCCGGGTAGCCTCCTTGGGTCTTGTGACATCCAGACCCTCCCAACCCTGAGGGACTTTACAAGTGGCCATCCAGCCATAACGAGGCTAGCCCCATAGCATCCCTTGAAGCACTGGTGAGCATGGGAGCCTTAGTATTCCCTTCAGGAGTCCTGCAATATGATGGGAGCATGGAGGAGGGAGAATGGCACCCATGAAGACCGTCAACAGTCTCTGTCAGTAAGCAAGCTCATTTCTCAACAGCCCCAAGGCAGGTCGGCTTTCTGGATTCCTAAAGGGTCCTGCGGCCGTTTTGTGAATGAGTTCCTGTGCTAACGTGGAAAAAGACAGGTCTTGGTCTACTGTGACTCCAACAGCAGGGGGAGAATCAAGAAGCTGCAACAGAAATGTCCCTGGAAATACATGGTAGCTGTGAAGGGAGATGAGCAGATGTGTTTGCGTGTGGAGGGATGGGTGTCAGCAGCTGGGTTTCTTTGTTTGTATGTGGAACTTGTTGAGGATTTGAGACAAGGTCTGCCTGTAATGCAGGCTGGTCTTGATCCTCCTGCCTCAGCCTGAGTGTTAGAATTATAGGAATGAGTAGCCTTGGGCTGTTTTGTTAGCTAGTTCCAGGAACTGCACACAGGGGAAACAGCCTCAGAGGCCAAAAGACTTGCTGGAGGCGACCGGAACTACTACATCTCACGTCTGAGACGGATTTGGCCTGGGTTAAAAGGTATGAAATTTGTGCTCTAAAGGTTGTTGTCTGTGGCCATTTGGAAAAGTGAACCTCTGTTTAACAGCAGGCAGCAGCAGCAGCATCCAGAGGGCTGAGGATTCAGTGATGGTGTGGATCACGCCTTCTTCCTCACAGCCCCAGAACGCTCCCCGGCACACTCATTTGTGAAGAGCTTCCAAGTGTTCTTTGTCCTCTCCCCAAAGGTGCTGGCAAGGGACTCCCCATCAGCCTGCACCTCCTACTCTATGGACTCCTCATGGTGCTGGCTTTTCCTTAAGCTCACGCACAGGAAAACCAGGCTCCCTTCCCTGGCGGGCCCTGAAAGGGTGGCAGTACTCAGCTTAGCCATCCTGGAAATCCCTCATCTATAAAATGGACGGGTTGGTGGATATTTATATTATCTTTCCTGAGTCTATTAAGTGGACCCAGAGGGAAGGAGCGCTAAGTCCTGGGCAGCATTTCAGAATGCTTAGCAATTCACAGTACATGACAGGAACACATCACTAAGCCTTGTGTGGGGGTGCAGTGGGGGTACAGATCTGCCCATCTGCCTCCCAGTAGCCTGTGCACCTCAATCCAATCTCATTTAGATCAACTTCTCTGAAGGGTGGTGTCCTGCCCCCCAAAAGGGTGCTCGGAAGATCTATGAGGGTGTTTTGGATTGCCACTACCATGGAGGAACATGGATTCCAACGAACTCTAACTCCTCAAGCTGAGGAGATGGCTCAGTTGGTAAAGCACCTACCATGAAAGCATAAGGAGCTGAGTTTCAAATCTCTAGAGCCCACATAAAAGCTGGATGTGGTCTCCTACATCTGTGGCTCTATGAAAAGGAGGCAGAGACAGATCCCCAGAGCTTGCTGGTCAGACTCTACCATTCAATGAGACCACTGAGTTCAAAGTAAGACCCTGTCTCAAAAGATGATGACCCCTGACCTCCACAGGCACATGTACACATACAGACATTACACATATGCCCCCCCCATACATACACGCACATACACACACTGTCAGAGAAAAAGAGGGAGGGAAGGAGGGAGGGAAGGAGGAAGGAAGAAAGAGGTCTAGATTGGTTTTTTTAAATACATTTTGTACATTAAATTTTCCAAGAATTCAAAATTATATGAGGTTGTAAAGAAAGGTTTCATCATTTAAGAAACTCCAGGTGCCAAGGCCAACACTGTTCTAGGCAGCTGAGTCACCAAGGCAGCAGATATGTGTCAGTCAACATGTGAGGCTATGACGTTGGTGGTGACTTTGAGTATAGTTGCCTGTACAGGGCTATTTCATATGTCTTCACATGCAGACATGCCTATTCACATGTCTTCACATACAGACATGCCTAGACATGTCTTCTCCACTTATTTTTCTTATACAGCTCAATTAAGACAGCGTAGCGAAGCCAACGGGCTTCATGTGTGTTATACCATACATAAATTGCATGTCAGATAGTAAAGCATTGTAAAGTGCTTGTTATAAAAGGACCCATGGACACTGGTACGGCTGAGAGCTTCTTGACCACAAGGCCATGCTATCAAGACTGGTGGCTTCCAGGCAAGCAGCGGAGGAAGTTGGAAAAAGGTCTCTTTTGTTATGACACATGACTGCAGCCCTGGTGCTGTTGCAACACAGGCTCTTCGCTGGGTGCTTGCAGAGATAATCGGGGCCTTTTTGGGGCCTTTCCCTTTCCCCCTTTTGGACTAGAATGAAGAAAGCCATTTCTCAGCAACAGGATGAAAGCAGAACCAGGCTGAGCTACTCACAAAGGTCTTCTGTGGCTGCCGGGGCGAAGGCAGCCATGGACTCGTAGAGCTCGTCGTCACAGCCAGGGTTCAGGGAGCACTTCATCAGCAGGTCTGTGGACAGGTGGGCCATGGACTCATACACACCGTCAGCCTCCTCGCCCTGCATCAGCTCCTCTTTAATGTGAGTCTTCAGCATGTCCACGGTCTCCTGCAAGAGAAGTCGGGCCCATGGCGCACTGAGGAAACTGCCTAGCTGGGCAGGCACAGGCCCTGAATGGGCTTGAAGTGGCCAAAGGATCAGGGTTACAATGTTTACAGGTATCAGCGGGTATTCCCCACCTGGCACAGAGCTCTAACCTTTGTATCTTCCTCTAATTACAGAGTGAAGCAGTTATACCCTGGTTAAATGTCCAGGAGTCAGGGAACATAAATAAGAACTATGCCCCGTGAGTACCAAGTAAGAATCACGCTCAGCACCAGGCACAAACTGGCACACACCTCCTTCGGAAGGCCCCGCCTCTCCCTCACCTCCTTCGGAAGGTCCTGCCTCTCCCTCACCTCCTTCGGAAGACCCTGCCTCTCTCTCATTTACACGTGGAAAACTAAGCTCAGAAAATCTAGTCCTCCCTGTGGGGCTCACAGTCTCGATTTTGGTCCTTTTAACAGCCCAGTGGGCACTCAAGGAGAAAGAAATGACACAGAGGGCCACACAGATAGATGCACAGCATATGCAAGTGTGCCTGCACTTGTGCAACCAGGCGTCCCCTAGGGATGTCTTCACCCCTGCACCTTCTGGAAGGCTTATCCAAGTGCCTGACATTTTCCAGGGTTTTCTCCTCTAGTTTCAACGTTCTAGATGTCCCCAAAGACAGGGGCCTTATGTAAAGGGCCATTGACATCAAAAAAGCTAGCCCTGTCCCTCTGCCTCCAGATAGTATGAGGCTGAGGGCTGACTTTCTGGCCACCTGTGAACAGCTTTTCCTGGCCTGACAGCGTAGTGTGTGTCACAATCCTTACCTCTGCCTCAAACCACAGACAGCGCCCTTCTTCTCATCAACACCTGACAGAGGTCACCTTTGATTGACTCCGTGTTAGTTTCCTGGTGAGGTCCGAATGAATCGAGTAACTGTTTCTTAGTGTTTGGGATTCCAGGTTTAGCATTTTGCAAATAAATAATAAAAGGTGCACTACTTATAGGCCAGTAGTTCTCAACCTTCCTAGTGCTGTGACCCTCTAACCCTGCTCCTCATGTGCTGACCCCCAACCATAAACTTACTTTCGTTGCTACTTCATAACTGTAATTTCGCTACTGTTATGACTCATAATGTAAATATCTGTATTTTCTAATGGTCTGAGGTGGCCCCTGTGAAAGGATTGTTTGACCCCTGGGGTTGTGAACCACTGTCATAGGCCATAAGCAACATGTAGGGACAACCTTTGCAAGGCTAAAGTTGTGTTGGTGGAAGGTGACTTAGCTAGGAGTCGAGAAGATAAGAGAAGTGTGAGCCAGATTAAAACTCAAGGCACTCTGAAAATAACACTATAACCTCCCCTGCTACGCAGAGCAGTGAACTAGGTTCAAATCCCACCTCCACCTTTACCAATGTGAAGCCCTAGGCACAATCACTTTGGCTTACTATGTCCTTTTCCTTGATTTATAAGACGAAGGTCTTGGTCCCTTCAACTTCAAAGGGGTGTGGTGAAAATGAAATGGAACAGGGCATTGGCTAACCAACAGAGCTCAGGAACTTAGTTACCACTCCGGACACAGAGTAGCCTTACTGCAAATGGCTAACACCAAAATGACATGCTGTGCTTAGCACATTCGTGATTTCAAGCTAAAGCCAAGTAAAACCTCTTGAGAGTATGAGTGCCTCTGTGTGCCCATTTATACCAGTGAGGACCCAAACAAGGGTTTAAACTACTCTGAGTGTTTGAAATATCTATAGGTCCCCCAAAGCATAGGGACCCTCTTCACCCCTTGGCTTCACCGCCTTATGGATTATCTATCACAGAGCAGAGTTAAGTTTCTGAAGACGTGTCAGGCTCACTCCAGTCTGGAGGTAGCAAGCAAGACCAGATCAGTCTGGCTTATACTCAGGGTCACAGCCGGATGAGCTAGTCTCAGGTGGCCTTTGTGAGTTTAAAAAGGAGGAACATCTGAAGGGAGGAGAGTCCAGAGCAGCTTCCTCCAAGACAGTAGAGGCAATCCTGGGCATGTGATGACACAGAGCAGGACTCAGACACCAGTGAGCAAGAACTCATGAAAGCTGGGTATATCCACCTGCCTTATGCTCAGATCCAGGCAGAGGCTCAGGAGGAGACAGAATCCGGCAGGGAGTGATGTCTTGATACCTCTTCTGAGTAGTACCTTATCATGGCCTTAGATAATTAAAGAGCCAATTCTGACACAGTTTCCCCGGGCCCAAAGGTGGGCAAGGCAGCTAGGGACACACTACCAAGGAGCCCTGGAAGTAGCAGAGACAATACATCAACCTTGAGCAGACATACTCTGTGCAAGTTCCTGTCAGTATTTTGGAAATGGCCTCAGTGCTTTGCATATGTTAGTTCCTTTTGGTCTAAAAACAACTCTATGAACGGACCTCTTAGGATTTTTTTTCCTTTTGCATATTAAGAAATGGGAGAAGGAGACTAGAAAGATTACTCAGTGGTTCAGAGCACTTGCTTCTCTTGCAGCGGACCAAGTTTCTATTCCTAGTGTCTATAGGGCATCCCACCACAATCAGGCTCCAGTTCTAGGATATCTGGTGTCCTCTTGTGGGGCCACCAGGCATGCATGTAGTGTACATATACAGGCAAAACACACAGACACACACACACACACACACACACACACACACACACACACACACTAACTTAAAGGGGAGGGGATTTGTAGCCCAAAGTCATATGGCTTCCAAGTAGGTATAGAAATGTGGATTTAGGCCCACAAAAACTGCATACTCCCAGAGAGACACATGAGGACGTGTTAGAGACAAAAGCCAGCAGTGCCTTTGATGAAAAGGCAGGACTGGAGTCACTCAGCACACATGCCCCACCACAGGACCTGTCTCGCCCTGAGCTTACCACATACTCGTCGATGAACTGGCGCAGGTCCCTGAAGCCGTGTTTCTCAGCAATGGTGTTAGGATAGTGACCATGCTTGTTGGCCACGCTGTACGCCTGGAGAGCCCCCGGACAGGTGAGCAGCAAGGCGGTGAGGTTCTTCAATCCGTACTTTGCAGCAAAGTGTAATAGAGTGGGCAGCTCTTCATCCCTCTGATCTAAAAAGGCACCACGGAGCATTTAAGCGGAGGGTAAGAAGGCAGGCACAGGATAGCTGCAGAGCCTTGGCATGCATGCAGTCGGCACTCCATCATTGCTTACTGAGTGACTGACGTAACTGATGGCTTCCTCTGGGCAACCTCTAAGGATCATGCACTCCCATGAGGGAGGAAATGCTATTTTAATTGGTAGATCTAATCATTAGTAGTACATCTTCTGCTTTTAAAAGAGTGGGGAATTCTTAGAAACTATCACCTTTTCTTCTTTTCTGTCTCTAGAGCTAGAGCTCAAACTCAGGACTTGACATGCTGGGTGAGTGCCCTACCACTGAGCTACACTTCCAACCTCACTCCATGCTGATTCTAAAGGCTTAAACAGCAGCCACAACGCAGCTAATGATCATCAGAGGCACTGCTGGATTTTGTCTCTAACGTGTCCTCATGTGTTAGAGACACACTCTGGAAGGGGCGGTTTCAAGTCCAAGTTTCTACAACACTCAACACTGGTCTGACACTATTTTGTGCTGATTAAGGGATCAAAGATCCAGGCTGAAGAGATGGCTCAGAAGTTAAGAGCACTGATTTGATTCCTAGCGCCTACATGGTAGCTCCTAACTTACCTCTAACTCCAATCCCAGGGATCCAGCACCCTACTCTGGCCTCTGAGAACACTCTACACACATGGTGCACAGACAGATGCAGGCCAACATCCATACACATAAAATAAAAATAGTGATCAAATAGACAGAAGTCCATCCACTTATGTCTTATTACCAATTTTGTAAACATGCCAAGAAAACAAATAGGCTCATGTTGGCGACTTAGGGAATAAATCTTTTTATTTCCTTTTCATAAAAGTTGATTTCTAGGCTCTGTCACTTTATGTGTTATTTTCTCTTCTTTTCATATACATGTGTGAAGTATAGTACATGTGTATACGTGTACTTGCAAGTACATAGGTGTAGGTACTGTGTTTGTGTGCACTGTACAAATGTCATCTTGGTGTTAGTCAAATGCTGATTCCTCTGTCCTCACATCTTGTTTCAATCTGGACACAGCACTGCAATGCTTAGGTCAAGAATCTCCTGTCTCAAGTTTGTGTAAACAATTTCACCATTTATTCTCTGCCGTGTCGATAAATGCTGATCACCCAATGGCTGGACAGAAGAGAGAACAGGGCAGAACTCCTACCAGCCAGGGAAAGGGAGAGAGAAGGGGAGTTGGAGTTTTAGCGTTAGGAAAAGGCAGGGGAGATGGAGATTAGAGTTGGAAGGAGAGCCAAGGTGAGGGTCCGAGAAGACACCATGGGGGGGGGGGGGTCTGCAGCAGAGAAAGCTAGAACAACATTAAACTGCAAGTATCATGGGAGATAGCCAAATTGGTTTAGGGGGTTAATGTAGATCAATACTGCCCAGATGATACGGTCAAAGCTTGTAAATAAACCTTGATCTTTCTTTGTCGCTACTGGGGACTAGCAAAGATAGGGAAATCAAGGGACAGATTAATTTACCGCATGCACTTATATTAGAAATATTTCATTTCACCTGTAAGCATGTATGAGGAGGGTGCAGGTGAATGTGCATGTGTGGGGAAGCCCAGGAAGATAGCAAGAATTTAATCTATCATTCCTCCATCTTATTCTTTCAGGCGGGGTCTCTCACTCAAACCCAGCACAAACAAAGCTAGCCTGCTTGTTGCAAATCATCTGTTTCTGCCTCCTGAGACTGGGCTTACAAATGGGATCATCAGGCCCGATTGACATTTAAGAGATTCTAAAGATCTGAACTGCCTGTGTGGACAGTGATTTAACCACTGAGTCATCGCTCCAGACCCAGCTGTCATTAAAAAAAAAAAAAAAGATAAATCCAACTTCCTGTTCACCAGGACATGATCTTTGGGCTGAAAGGTCTGAAATGTCCCTAGGACCCCATGTTGTCAGGCTATGAGATACTCTCTCCTGAGCCTCTGGTTTAAGAATAAGAAAATAGAAACATTTATAGCCCTGAGGCAAGAACATTCCACAGTAGGAGTCAGAGGAGAGGCAGCAGGGAAGCCTTGGAGAAGGCCTGGCCGATTATTCTCTTCCTGTGGTTCCTACACGGCAGACAGATAGAACTCAGTCAGAAGGTAACCAGAGACTTGAGTACCACCGTGTAGTGCCACGATGTTGGGGAGGAACAGGCACCCTGTGCAGCTTACCAGGTGATATCCCCCAGACATCTGGTGTGACTCTCCTGGCTCCTATTGTGTGTGTGTGTACACAGTGCCCACTCTTAACTCAAGTTACAAATATTTGCTTAAAGCTGACAAAGAGCCAACACTTGGAGACCCCCCTCC
Organism: Arvicanthis niloticus; assembly: GCF_011762505.2. Classification (NCBI taxonomy): domain Eukaryota; kingdom Metazoa; phylum Chordata; class Mammalia; order Rodentia; family Muridae; genus Arvicanthis; species Arvicanthis niloticus. Next base: position 147,820,121 of record NC_047658.1, read on the forward strand.
CCCCACTGAGCTGTAAGCCTAGTAAAAAAAAACTGTCAGGCATGGCAGGCAAGCTGCCGGACTGACGGCCCAAGGGAAACTCCATCGGTAGAGGAACAGGCTCCTGGAGGATTGAGGAAGGCCTTCCTTCTAGAGAAAATGCTTCCTGGGTAGATGAAGAGAAGGCCACAGGGAGAGTGACAACCAAGGCTGGGACAGAGGAATGGTGTTTCCATGAGTGGAATGGCAAGACATGGATTTGAGAAGTATACACTATCTGGGAATAGAAAACTACTAAGAGGGGTGCAGAGAGAGCCAATGGCAGAAGCACCCCTTGGGAGTCCTCTGCCTGAGTTTGAACACGATCCAGAAGGTAAATGAGAGCCACATACTTTTTTTTTTTTTTTTTTTTTTTTAAGAAGGAGGTTGAGGGCAGCTGTGTGCCGTGCAATGACATTCCAGGCACAGAAGTCCTATCAGATTAGAATGAAGCAAACCAAGCCCTACATCCTAGTGATGCTGTGGCTATCACAATGTAGCACAGAGCATTCTTCACACGCTGGTGATGCTGCTGGTGTGAATGAACCTACCGGGCTGGCTGCCAGTCATGTAAAAGTCTGACACACACAACCACGTAAGGTACATCATACATGATGATGGTACGTGACTATGTCACTGGCTTCTGGACTTGCTGCACTTTTTATCATTATTTTAGACTATATTACTAAAAAAACAAAACCAAAACCAAATGCTGTATAAGAGCATGCTGAGCAGCACCTCACACACGTTGCTTGGTTTAATTCTGTCTTTCGGTTCACCTCGGTGCTGGCAGACAAAGCTACGCTCTCCCCACATCACACCATCTACGACTGAGTAGCAGAGCACACCATCTACAACTGAAATGACCACTGACTTACTTGTCATCATATCATCTTCTTCCAGTTGGCTGATCCCAAAGAGGTGCAGTCCACTTGCAGGAATGTTGTTCTTCAGGGACTCGGTGAGCAGTTTATCGAGAGTCTCTGTGTTGTAGGGCACGATTTTAAAGGCCTACATAAAACAGTGAAGACGGTCAGGTTTCAAATCCAGCTAGCTCCTGCCAGTGCAGGTTGAAGCTGAAGAACCCCATGTGGAATTCCCATACCTAGAAAGCTCAGGTCTCCTCCTACCAGCCTCACCTGACACATAAACTCCACAGGATTTGCAGCACTGGACAGTAAGTTCCCGATTTCCTCCATGTCTGTGTAGTAGCTGACGGTGGTGTCACAGACCACCAAGTCCCCAGAATAGACCTTCAGAGAAACATTCCCCGATGAGAGGTCTAAACAGAACGAGAGGTACCAGTCAATGCCAGGAAGAGCAAGTGTCCTACAGAAAGGAGTCGGCGCAGATGTGCTACATTTGAATGCTGAAGCAGAGGTCACTGGGGCTGGACGTGTCAGAGGTAAGCAGGGAGGAGATGGACAGGCCAGCATTTATGACTGTACACAGAATAGGAGTCCTCGTGGTGTTGTCAATGGCATATTTAAAGGATTTTCATCTGTTTGCATAATTCATAAGAATGAATACGAATGGGTGCAGATGCCTGCATAGGAAAGAGGCACGGGATCCTCCTGGAGACAGTTCTAGGCAGTTGTGAAGGGTCCAATGTGATATTTGGAACTGAACTCGGTTTTTCTGAAAGAGCAAGATGCATTCTTAACCACTGAGCCAGCTCCCCAACCTGTTTTACTGAATTCCACAGGCCTTGATAAACAAAAATTAATTATATAAAAAATTAAAATAGGGCTTAAGGTGCTTTGTATGAAGGCTAATAGTCACCAAGGGCTAGGATCCCAGTGGTTGGAGGATAACACTTTATTCCTACCACCCTGGGCCAGTGGAATCAGCTGACTTGATCTGTGGCAGTCTATACTACGTGCTTTTCCTGGGGTGGGAGTCTATACCACCGGAAGAGGTTCTGAGGGGAAAAGAAAAGCATTAAAAATACACCAACCACAAAGATTCGATTCACCAGAGAGGAAATGTGACAACTGTGAACGTGGAAAATGACGAAGTCACATTGGTAACCCAGGGCAACTAGAAGGATGCGCTACTCCTTAAAACATCAACTTAATGAGGCCACACTGGTAATCCAGGGCATGCAACTAGAAGGATGCACTGCTTTTAAAATGTCAACTTAGCCATGCTGCGTGACGCTGTCTAATGCTGGAGGGCCTAAGGACAGCAGTGTTTCGGAAGGCAGCTGGGCAAGGCACTCTGGGTCACCATGGGACCACTCACCTGGTGCTTTCACCGAGACCGTGTACTCATTCTCCAGCGTGCCTTCCACCCGGATGGAGGGAGAATCCTCAGGAGAAAACTCTGCTTCGGTTGACACCTTCTCGTCCAGCTTGCATCTCACAATGACATACACAGTGGTTTCTGCCTGGAGTGGGAGACAAGTTCTGTTCTCTCTCCCTCCTGTATCTCTAAGGGTGCTGAGTTAAAGGTTATCCCAGCATCTTGAACCCCAGCCCACTCTTTAAGAGAGGATGGTCCTGGTCTGGGGCGTCTTGATAGACCAGTGCTGGGCAGAGAACCATAGGCTGTTAATCCAGTGAAGGAACTTGTGAAAAACAGACAAAACATTTATAAACCTTTACAGTAATTAGGCGGAAACTTTGTCTATTCATTACTCTCAGAATTTTTTAAATTTGGAGATTACAAATGTTTATTTCATTTCATAACATCTTAAAATTGATATATATGTATATGTGTATATATTAAATATGTAGTTAATTTAGATGGTCTTATCATATAATGGGGAAAACAATGTTCCATGTAGATACCATATGCTATCAAGTAAAAGCCCCAGTGCTAAAAATGAGTTACATCTTTTTAAGTCATTAACCAAAGTGGTCCCACAGATAACCCTTCCCCCCAAAAAAAATTACAAGCTATTGCCAATGCTATTGGTTACCATTCACAACCTGACACTAAGACCCTATTGCGGAAGGCAACATATATGTATGTCATCAAACACTGCGAGATCAAGCTGGTGCACAACTGGAAGCTTCACTCCTATTGACAAGAAACCACAGTGATGGAAGATGGTCCACTCACTACTGGAGGAGACAAGTAATCACCCATCAATGTCATCCAGTTGTGAACGCTGTGATCTGTAACAGTCACCTGCCTGCAAGACATCCTGGTGTGGTAGTGGCATAAATGTTGTAAGTGCAACCAACCACTTAAAAAATGGGCTTTAAGACCCACGCCATGAGACAGAATCCATACCTGTCATTGTTAATGAGGCCAAGAACTGAAGATTACATAAATCGTTGGTAGTAGAGTAAAACTTACTTCTATTACTCTGCTAAATGAACATACCAATAAGATGACTCGTAATGACATTGTTCAACCTTCGTTAGAGAAGCTTCCTTTTGTAGCAGATGATGATTAACACTGAGATGCACAACTGGACAAGCAGAGAGTGAGCAAAGCCTCGAAGCACTCTCCCCTAAATGGGATACCTTTATCACACCTCTCCCCTCAAGGCTTAGGGATCTGTGCAGAAGAAGCGGAATGGTTCTAAGAGCCAGGGGTGGGCCCCTCCAAGGACACAGTGTCTTCTAGACACAACAGGGCTGATGCACATATGCAGTCACAGAGACTAGAACAGCAGTCACAAGACCTGAACAGGTTCAAGCCAGACACCCCAACACAGAGAAGCACAAATCACCAAGAAGTTATTTGCAACTGATGCCTTCTGGGAAGGGGAAAACCAGTTTGTCCAACAGAATGTGACTAGGGAGGTGTATCAGCCTCATGCCAGGGCCAGCCTCATACTCAGGAGTTGGCTAACACAAGATCGACTCTGTGTTTTGTTTTTTTATGTGCTTGTTTGGTTGGTTTGGGTCAATGGGATTTGTTTTTTCTTTTTCTTTTTCTTTTTGGAGAAAGAACACGAAGCTTAGATGAAGAATCTAGGAGGAGTTGGGGGAAGGGAAAGAATATGAACAAAATGTATAAAATGTTTCAAAAATTTTAAACAGAATTTTTTTTTTTTTTACAAAATCTCTATAGCATCAGATAACTGGCTATTTAGTTTATGAGACAATGTCTCATTGTGTAGCCCTGAACTTGCTGGCTTTGCATTCAGGGGCCCAGCTGCCTCTGCCTCCCAAGTGCTGGAATCAAGGCGTATGCCATCACGCCTGGCGGACTTTTATTTATTTTTTTAAGTCCTTCCCTGTTGAGACACTCTGCTCTAGACCAGCTTTGCTATTGCAAGCAAAATCACAAACAGCATCGCCGCCCCTGGAGCAAGTTAGACAGGCAACCCGGGAGGCACCTCCTGCCACTGAATCAGAGTCTGTACTTTTGGAAGCAGGGTCTCATGAAGCCCAGGCTAGCCTCAGGCTTGCTATATATTGATGACCTGATCCCCCATATCCACCTCCCAGGATGACAGGCATGTGCCATGATGCCCAGTTTTTATGTGGTGCTGGGAATCAAACCCAGGGTTTCATGCGCATTAAGCAAGTGCTTTACCACATGAACCCCAGACCCAGAGTCTACATTTTAATAAGATGCCCAGGGGACTGGAAGACATCACATTGAGCCTGCCAAACTATCCCTACGACAAAACTCCGAAACCCAAAATGTTCTGACCCGATACCACAAGTGGAAAGTTCTATACTTTGCATTTAGGTCAAAGACCAAATGCAAGGGAAGCAACGTGTTCTGTAAAATTATTGTCAGGCTGTGTATAACGTGTATATAAGATATAAACACACTCTGTTTTAAAACATATCCCAGCCGGGCGGTGGTGGCACATGCCTTTAATCCCAGCACTTGGGAGGCAGAGGCAGGCAGATTTCTGAGTTCGAGGCCAGCCTGGTCTACAGAGTGAGTTCCAGGACAGCCAGGGCTATACAGAGAAACCCTGTCTCGAACCCCCCCCCCCAAAAAAAAATCCCATTATGCATACAGAAATAATCCAACATTGCCCTAACCCTCAAAATTCAAAATCTGAGACACTTCAGGTCCTCAGCATTTTAGGTAAGGGACACTTAACTTGTCTCTCGTTTTACTGAACTTGGCAATGGTCATCTTAGACAAAAGGGCTGGGCCCTCCCCAAATCCAGAAAGGCAAGGCGAGATCTGTGGCCAGAGCTCATCCTCAGTCATTTATTTCACTACTGTGATACAGTCGTCATAGCAACCCTTTACAAAGGACTGCAGAAGGGTGTGCCAGGTGTGGACTTTGTGACAGGAGAGGGCTGTGGCCCAGGCTGCTGAAGGCTGCTATAACCAAACACACGTCCTGTGGCTGTCTCGTTACTGCCACACTCCTGGTCCTACATCTCATCCCAGTAACATGAGGAGCCCAAAAGACTGTCTGTCAGTTCTGCTGGCAGTCAGGACCCACCCCCAGCCCAGATACCCTGGGGCTCACAGACTTGGTGTAGGCAACTAGGACAATCCTAAATTAGAGGGCAGCAGAAAGCGAGCAGGAAAGAAAGCCTGGGATGGTGGAGAGTGGGATGAAGCACGTGTGGGTGCCAAACACCCTCCCTACTATACCTGGCAGTCCAACCACACACCCATGGGAAGACATTGCACTAGGAGAGAAAGCCGGAAATGTCCACATAGGCTCAGATGTGACTGCAAAGAGTACAACAGGCTGGGATTAAAAAAACAGGAAGTGGCCAGGTGTGGTGGTACACACCTGTGACCCCCAACTGTGGGGAGGGTGAGAAAAGAGGTTCACCAGTTCAAGGCCAACCTGGGCTATGTAGAAAGACTGTCTCAAAAACCTCAAAAGTAAAAATAAACAATGAAGATCAGAGAATGTTGGGAACCAGGCTACAGAATGCAAGTCCCATGAAAAAACAAAAACCAAAAACAGAAAGCCAAAGCCTAATACCACAGATTCTGACTCACGAGACACCAAGAAACACCAACTTTTTCCTTTTAGAAACACCAATTTTTATGCCTAATTTTTAAAACACTCTGAAATCTAGATCAATCATGTCTACGAGTTGAATCCAGCCTGAAATACAGCTGGCAACTCCAATGCCAGGAGTCCATTCCCAGCATCTTGTGGCCTCAACTGCTGAGGAGAAAGTCAGACCCTTCTCCCCCCCCCCCATACCGCCATTTTTAATGTTCTCAAGCCCTGAGGTTCTGAGACACCACAGTGGCAAGCTTAGCAAAGAGCATGTATTCATGAAGAAAGCATGCTGGTTCTCTAATTTATCCAAAATGCCTCACATGTTAAACCAGGGAAGGAAAGACTATCAAATATTATGATAGGATTTAAATGACTATCATGAAGTCTCACACACAGCTCCCTTATGATTATATGACCACGCTAAAATGCTAGCGCCATATGGCTTAGGTATTTAGACAATCTTTTCAGCAAGCAATATTGTTCAGCAAGTTTCCTTCACCAAATCTTAAAGCCCTCCCTGAGGCCAGGGTGGTGACCAGTTAATGAAGAAGCAGGCTCCCAGAATGTGTCACCTTCTCCTCCCAGGGCTGGGCCAGCTGGAAGATATGCAGGCCTCTCTCTAACTCTGTGGTATCCAACAACGTTCATGTCTGCTGGTGTCCTGTCTGTCCTATGTTACACATTCATGAAACAGAGTTCTTACATGGATGACACACATTCCCAGGTTCAATTCTCTGACTTAAAGGAACTACTCATGTCCAAGGTCGTGGTGATGGGAGTCCCAAGGGAAGGTGGTGGCTATAATAAGATGCATCACGATGCCCTTGCACCCTTTAACTAAAACAAAGGCATCTACCAGAAAAGTCCATGCTCTGATAGGGATGTACCAGGTCCCCAAGATGCCTACCCCACAACGAATGCGGTCCGGCTGTACCACCATCAGGTTCCCAGGCGATTTCTCCGGAGGCAGGTTTGTCTGCTTTGAGAAAGGAAGAGCTCTCTCGTCCTCAGGCTCCGTGTCGGTTACTGAGTCACAGCCAGAATCTATGGGACACAGGACATGACTGAATAGAAGCAGAAAAAGGAGAACTGGTAGACATGCCTCACCTCCCCAAAGCCCCACACGCCACTGTGCAGGAAGCGGCTATAAGTATCACACGAATACAAGCTGAAAAAACTGAATCACTAAAATCACAAAAAAGGACCCAACGGGAAAAAGCCAACCACTTTGTAGGCCACTGAGTGACAGAAAAAGAGCAATGTTGGGGGATGGGTGGGAAGAGACCAAAAAGTTTGAGGTAGGCAAGTCTAGGCTCAACTAACAAGCTTCTGAAAGCTTCACCTGACTGAAGGGTGGCAAGGAAAATGGAATCAGAAAAGGATTGTCTATGTCAGAGTAAGATACTCTGCAGACAGTCACAGGAACTAGGGTTACATCTACCCAATGTCTCTCTGTCAGCAGCAGTAAGAAGCAATCACTTTTAACATGTCTAGAGTCAGAACTCCTGGGTTCCAGATTAGTACCATGGCCATACATGAGCTAGAAAAGCCAGGATGGAGACAAGGATGGGTTTTTAATTGCCAACTTGCCACTACCTAGAAGCCCCTGAGAAGTTAGTTTTGGCTGGAATTATCTAGACTAAGTTGGTCTAGGGACAGATCTGATGGGGAGGTGTCTTGATTACTAATCGGTGTAGGAAGACCAGCCCACTGTGGCAGTGCCATCTGCTAAGCAAAGAGTCTTGATCTATACAGAAAGCCAGAGGAGAGGAAGCAGGAAGCCCGAGTCTAAGTTTCTCTCTGCTCTTGACTGTGGATGGGATGGCATGCAATGTGATGTGATGGACAACTCGAGTTCCTACCTTGGCTTCCCCTTTCCTGATGGTAACTAGAAATCGTAAGCCAGATCATCTCTTCTTCTCTAATCTGCTTTCGGTCTGGGTGTTTAATCACAGCACCAGAAATGAAACTTAAGACGCAGCCTCTGAGCTGCTGGGCAGAGGTGTGAAGGCGAAGACCAAGAACGTGGCAAAGATGGACAGACAACAGTGAGAACCTATAAGACCTCTCCAGCGGGGCTCTTAATCAGCATCTAGTGATCGACAGGCCTCCTGGTGAAGTGATGCCCAACATCATGTATGTGCAGGTGACAAGTCCACATGTGAAAAGATCCACACCTATGCTATCAGAAAAAAAAATGCCAATCAAAGCAACAAAGATATACCATGGCACATCTATTAGAATGGCCAAGATCCAGAACAGAGATGACACCAAATGTCTTCAAGGACATACGACACTAGAAACCCTTTGGGAATGGAACACAGAGGAGCCCCTTCGGAAGGTGCTTTGGCAACATCTTACAAGATCAAACATACTTTAGCACCCAATCCTACAACCATACTCTTTTGCTGTTTTCCCAAAGCTGCTGAAAATGTATGTACACTGAAGAACATGCACACAGATGTTTACAGCAGCTTTCTCCAGAGCTGCCAAGAGTTGGAAGCCAGAGGCATCCTCTAGCAGCTGGACGGATAAACAAACAGCAGCGTAAGCAAGCAATCGTGGAACGAAGCAGTAGGCAGCACTGAGCTCACGGGAGAAACAAAAGGGGTTAGTTTTTGTCCACTGGACACCAGCTAGGGACATCCGGGGAAACGAAACCTCAACTGAGAAAATACCTCCACCAGGTGAGCCGGTGGGCATGCTTGTGGGGCATTTTCTTGATACATGAATTGATGTGGGAAGGTCTAACCCACTACAGGTGGGGCCACCCCAGGGTAACATGGTCCCAGGAGGTGTAGAAGAGCAGGGTGAGCAAGGCATGGAGAGAACACCAATGAGCTTGACTTCCTTATCCCTCTTCAGTGCTTGCCTCCAAGGTTTCTGCTTCTTCATGATGAACTGTGATGAACTAACTGTAAGCTAAAATAAAGTCTTCCTCCCCAGGTTGCTTTGGTGGTGGAGTCCATTACAGTAACAGTACGTAAGGGAGTACGCTGAGTGAAAAGAAGGCATAGACTGTGTGGTTCCATCTTTATGACACTCTGAGAAAGGCAAAACTATAGAGGGGAAAATACATGGTGACTAGGAGAGAGGGAGAAACAGTCAAGCCACAGAGATTTGTTTGTCAGGGCAGCAGGTGTGTTCTACATGATGCTATAAGGTGAATATATGCTATCATACATTTGTCCAAATCCACAGACTAGAAAACACCAAGAGTGCATGACACTGATGGGGTTCTGTGCAGGCTCAGCCATTGTAATCCAGACCCCATCGCAGTATTGGGAGTTGATAGTGTTGGAGGTTGCATGTCTACAGAGCCAGAGGTATAGGAAACCTTTGTACTTTCCACTTAATTTTTGTTGGAAACCTAGAGCTGCTCTTAAAAATCTTTTAAAGATTAAAACAACTACAAAAAATGTAAATCGCCACAAAATAAAGGAACAGCTGATAAGAAGATGACTGACGAGGTAGTCCTAGCGAAACAGTGGGCGACTATGAAAGTTCCTAATCCACAAAACTCCAAGGTAAAATTAAGACAAACTACAGATGGAAATGTGAAATGAAAATAAAGTGAATTTTAAAAATTCAAAAGATGAAAATATGGATGGATGGATGGATGGATGGATGGATGACCATTGATTCAGGAAAATATTTAAGAACTGAATCTGACATTTTTGATAGAAGAGAGAGAGATAAAGAGAGAGAAAGGAAACAAATAAAATGGAGTATATCCATAAGAATGGAATAATTCAGTGACGAGAAGGAGTGGGGCATGCATATGGCCCATACCAGGGATACATCTTGAAGATATCATGTTAATTGAAAGAAGTCAGACAGAAAAGGCCACACATCACATGATCCCAAACACCTATATCCATAATGGACAAACCTACAAAGGCAGAAGAAAGCGGGTTAGCTCTCACTTCATCCTGAAGAGTCTGGGATGACTGCAGAGAAGTAAGGGATGAAAATCTTAAGTATTTATTGAGGCAATTGCACAAATCTGTGAACATACCAAAGACCGTTGAACTGAACTCTTTTAAAAGGGATAGTATGGCATGTGGATTATTTCTCATAACACTGTTATCTAAAAACCCAGTGGGAAATCACAAATTGTGATTAAATTTTCAAAGTACTCATAACAAGGCTGATCACCTATATGAAGAGGATGTAAAAATCTCTTTTAAAATGCCCCATGTTCAGTAAATGACAGGATAGAAATACAAACGACTTCCCCACTTAAAAAGCTTAGCGTCACTCATTCTGACCAGCCATCAGGAAATGCAAGAGAAAAACCTTTGCCCCTGTTTCACTTTCCCAGACTAACCGATTTTGTGTGTGATGTGTTCCCTCACTCTGCAACAGGCCTAGATCTAGCAGAAGAGAAAGGCAGAGAAAGGCGCGCTCGCGCGCGCGCGCGCGCGCGCACACACACACACACACACACACACACACACTTCACATGTTATATATGAGTCCCTATTTTCAGTTCAACAGTCTTTGGTATATTCAATGATCTGTGCCATTGTCTCAATAAATTCTTAAGATTTTCATCACCCCGGAAAGAAATTCTACACCCTTCAGTTATTTCCCTGCAGTCATCCCAGACTCTTCAGGATGAAGCAAGAACTAACTCGCTTTCTTCTGCCTTCGTAGGTTTGTCCATCCTGGACATAAGTGTTTGGAATCATGTCATTCCATCTCCAGTCTTTGTATCAGAAAGGAAAAAAAAAAAACAAACCAGGAAACAATCTGTCTGAGAGAATATTAAAAGCATTCCTTTTGGCTGGGCGTGGTGGTATACACCTTTAATCCGTAACTCAGGGAGGCAGAGACAAGAGCATCTGTGTGAGTTCGAGGCCAGCCTGATCTACATATCAAGCTCCAGGGCTACACAGTGAGACCCTAGTCCCAAAAACAAAAACAAGCAAACAAACAAACAAACAAACCACATTATTTTCAAATACTTTCAAGAGGCACATTAAGAAAGAATATAAAATTATGTGTTTCATAGTACAGGTTTTTCATTTTACTAAATTTATCTTCGAAAGTCAGAAGAAAATCTGTATGAAATTTTCCATCCATCCATCCATCCACCCATCCATCCATCCATCCATCTTTGCTTGTACTTTTACATTTTCCATAGCGAGAAAGCCCCGCTTTGATTCTGGAATGGGGTGATGACTCTCCTGACTCGTTATCCTGCCACGAGGCCAGTGAGACCTAATGAGACTGACCCCTAAGACCAGCCCTGCAGTAGGTTCCCCCAGTGCTGCTTTAGCAAGCAACAGCCACCAGCAGTGTGGATTCGGCAAGTCAGACAGGAAGTCATTCGCTCTATCATGCTGCTGCTGCCAGAGACTGACAAGCGTAGAGACCTCTGTCTCAGTGCACTACAGACAGAGAAGCTGTGTCTCAATGGGGCCGCTTCTACAGATTCAAAGCTTCCGGCCAAAGAAAAGCCAACCTGGCTAACTCAATCACCACCTTCAACCACCCCATCCAGTGCAATGACCCCAAGCTTCCCTGCCTGATCAAGGCGATCCCTCTTCCACCCCTACCTGAAGATACTGTTGCTTCTGCATGAATCAAACGTTAAAGGTCCCGGTAAAGGCAATGGAAGCTCAGCACCCAGGACCAGTGTAGAACAGTACTAAGACACCCAGAGACACTTCACTGTTTAAAATGTAGCGGCTTTCAGGAAGTCTACAGCACATTGGGAAACTATATACACTGTACAGCCAGTTTCCCCAAACCTCATCTGCAGGAGAGTCATGTGATAGCTACTTATATTCAGGAAACAATTGGCCCAAATTTTCTTATTCAACAAGAACAACCAAATGGCGTGTTTCATTTTTCTGCCTAGCTCATGGGAAAACCGACTTGATACTTAAGCGCTTCCACAGTCTTGGGGAGTTCTGGGTTTTTTGTTTTTGTTTTTGTTTTTTGATTTTTCGGTTTTTTGTTTTGTTTTGTTTTCCTGGGATCTTTGTGAAGGCTGGATCTGTCTGACTGTAATCCAAAATGGCTTCAAATTCCCAATCCTCGTGCCTCAGCCTCCTAAATGATAGGATTACAGGCTCGAAGTATTCGAGTGCCTTAACCTCCATCACCTTCTTGTCCAGGTCCCTGAGATCAGCTCTTCCTTGTTTCCACGTTGTGTTAAATTTTGGAGGCTACCTCAAATCCTCTGTGGTGCCAGTCAGTGTGGGAATCAGTTTCGCTAACAAAGCCGTCACCTACATCCCTTCTGTGAGTTTGTGCTTGAGCTGCTTGTTCAGATGAGAATGCCTTTAAAACATGACTGGAGCTGGAAAAGCTGGGAAGCACGCTCACCAGGCTGAAACAGGGTCCGGCCACAGGATGTTGGTACTATGTGGGTATGCAACTGCTCTGTGGCTATGCTGTGTGTTAAGGCAGACACAAGGGTTCTGTGCATATTGCGTACAGTAAAGAAATCAGACGGGAGATCCATGTCCTTTGATGCCACAAATCCCCCCAAAAGCCTCTGCAAGACAGCCCTTGTGCCACACTCACAAAGACCTTACGTACTCAACAAACCACATCACGTTCGACTGAGCAAATCTAATCAACGTAACTTTCATTTTTTTATAACTCGAATTTGTCTCTTGTCCATTTGTTTTGCTTTCAGAATTGAGACAGAACGAGAAGCACCGTATGTCTACGCAGGTCTAGATAGCGGTAACACAACTAATCCTTTCACAAGGAAAATTCACAGTACTTCTTTCCTTCCTGTAGACTTCTGGGGAGGACTATGATTATTTTTTTTGGACATAGACAGCATGGGTAGTCAGACCCACGATTGAACCACACTGAGTAGCTGACCCGAGGCAATAGTGCAGCGGACACGTTCACTACTATTACTAATCGCCATAACAATGAAAGTTACCTTTCACTGAGTGGCAAGGTGACTACTCACTAGTCTCCGTGTCATCCTCCCCACCATCCTGTGAGATGAGAACCAGCATCCTCTTTTCGTTTTAAAGATAAGTATTCTGTGCCTGGAAGGGAGGAAACAGCAGGGCTAAGGTGGAGTGGTGAGCAGGGGCCAGTGGCTCTGCGCTTCCTTCCCTGTGGGTAGAAGTCGGTGTCACGTGGCTTCCTCAGCTGGGCTGTGACTGTGCAGACCATGAGACATGACTTGCACCTCCACTGTCTCAGAGGCCTGGTGGTGCCATGGTGTTGTGGGCACTGCTGTTTGAAGTTCTGTGACCTCCACAGGCAGGGGTTAAGTCAAGAGGCAGTGTAAACCAGCTGGACCAACCAGTGTCCTTCATGTGCACTCGGCCTCTGGCCCACAGCTCTACTCTCTCTTTCTCATTAAGTTTTCCCACACAGCACGGATGGCCTCTTTCATGAACCCCTGGCGCCTCTCAGTCTGTACACTAGAGCACAGGGCAAAGAAGAATGGTACCTACTGATCTCTCAGACTACACAAGCTATGTTCTAATGTGATGGGATGCTGTCCCTTGGGGAAGTATAAGCAAATATTGCTCTCAAAAACAACTACAAATGCCACTGTTGTGCATTCATGCTATGCCCAGAACCACACAAAATGTAATCTAGATTATTCCATTTTAGCATATCTGGGAGATGGGCGTGGTTATGCCCATTTCACAGATTAAACTAAGTAAGTTGTCCAAGTCACACAGTGAATGCTATTTGGAAATGTAACCTCAGCTCCACACTCCATCCCTCTATCCATCTTCGGGGCTCATCGCACTGCAAGCGTTGCACTCTGATAGAGTAGCTGTGACTCTAAAGCATACAGCCATTGCTTTAGACATTAACCTAGATGGCGTGATGCTACACTGGTGACCCGAGTTCAATCCCCAGGCCCTTTGTGATGAAAGGAGAGAACTGAGTCCCACAAGTTATCTCTGCCTCTCTCTCTCTTTCTTTCTCTCTCTCTCTCTCTCCCTCTTTCCCTCTCTTTCACTCTCACACACATTATTAATATAATACAAAATTGTAAATAACATTCAGTTTCGTGCCTTTCGATTCTCCTATGCCAAGAAGAAAGCCTTGGGGCTGGAGCAATGGGTCATCAGGTAAGGCACTGGTTGATCTTCCAAAGGACCTGAGTTCAATTCCCAGCACCCACATGACAGCTCACAATTGTGACTCCAGTTCCGGGGATGGGGGGAGTGTGGTTCAATGCCCTCTTCTGGCTTCCTAAGGCTCTGCATGCACATAGTACACAGACATACATTCAGGTAAAATTAAAATAATATAAGTAAATAAAATCTAAAGTAGAACAAAGGGGGAAGCTGTTTCTTAATTTTGGTAAGACGACAATGTCACACTCCTCTGACGCGCTTGGCTCCCTCTGCACCAGGAGGGAACCAGTTCGTAAGCTCACAACCTCCCCTAGGCATCCAGATGAAGAGTTTAGTACTGACATTTGGTTTTATTATCTCATTATTTTATGCATCTCTCTACATTTAAAAAAAAACAGTAGTTTTTCTTTCATTTACAGTAGCAAGGTTTACTTTAAGCCTACCTGGATTATAAACGTGAATTGTTTTAAGAAACCATGAAGTATAATAAACACATTCAAGGCAAGAATAGTTGGGATAGTTCACACAAGCTTGTGAACATACTCAAGGCCACTGAATTCTATGCTCAAAATTGATTTAAATGACAAGAACTATGACACATATGACACATACATTCAGGCAAAACAATATAAGTAAATAAAATCTAAAGTAGAACAAAGGGTATATTAACCACTGAATTGCACACTTTAAAGGGTTCCCTGGATGTTCTGTGTATTAAAGCTCAATAAAACTTGTTCTTGAAAACACTAGGACTGAGACATAAAAATAAGGCAAAAATCCCATCATTGATTCACAGATCAATGGGGCAGGGGTCAAGGGAAGCTGCGTATGATATAATTCTCCCATTTTGCTAACATTTATTACTTGGAGTTTTGCTATGCCTTGTGAGCCAGGTTGGCCTCAAATTCAAAATCCCTCCTGCTCCAGCCTCCCGGGTGCTGTGATAACATCCAGCACCGTGCCCAGCTATTTGTAAAAACCTGAAATAAGATAAAGTCAAGATGTGAAGGCAGGAAGAAGGCTCCGTGTGGAGAGATGGCTCAGTGGTTTAGGAAGAAGGCTCCGAGCAGAGAGGTGGCTCAGTGGTTTAGGAAGAAGGCTTAGAGCAAGAGCTCGTTAAATTATCCTGAGTGTTGGACGATGGAGAAAAAGAAAGTTACCAGAAAAGGAAGCCAAAATGATGACCTTCAACAGAACTAGAGCTTTCTGTCGACCTAGTCAAAACAGGAATGAAGCAGAAAGGGGTTGGGGGCAGACTGAACATATCTGTTTCTGTCTGTGTGCTGGAAAGGGGTCAGGGGACAGGTCCACGATGTTCTAAGGCCGTACCAGGTGTCCAGTGAACTGTCATGGTCTGGCACTGACCTGGACCCCGTGGAGAATGCCAAGGGTGAGGCTTCTGTTGTCTTGGCCCTTAAGGAGCTTAGTTGAGTGGGAAGATAAGGCTCCGTGTAAAAATGGTGAAACCTTTTTGCACAGTAAGACTACAAATATAGCTACATTAGGTGAGTTTAATGTCCCAAACTGCTATGAGACGTATGGACACATTACGAATGGGACCAAAGCTTAAAGAAGCTTAAATAAAATGAAAAGGGCATCAGTGAACAGAGAGACGTCGTGCTTGGTTAGTATAAGTCACAGAGTTGCAGGAGGCCGAGCTCACCCTTCTGAGAAAAGGTGCGGCATTGTTCAATGACGTTAACAATACACGTCATAACACCTTTCATTTTACCAGTGAATACTCACTGCTATCAGTGGTCATTCAAAGCCTATGCAAGGTCCACCAGAACATACAAGGGTAAGAAAATGTGTGTCCTTGCTAGTGATGGACGTCCATGTCTGAGGTCAGGAAGGACTGTGCTGGCCAGTGTGAGGTGTGACTGGAGGCACAAAGGTGTGGCAGGCAGGTGATGTGCAGCTGCTGCAGGAAGCAGTGTGGGGTGCCTTCCATATGGGAGGCTGTGAGGAAAGGAAAGCCAGAGTTCCCAGAAAACCATGTACAAGGGTTTGGTCTCCATATTGAAGAGACCGTATTGAATGTCAAGAGATATTCAAAATACAATTTTATGTTGCTTTAAAAAAAGTTAAAGGTTTTCTTTTGTTTACATGGTTTGTTTTTCTTATTTGTTTGTTTGGTTTTGTTGGTTTCGTTGGTTTTGTTTTGTTTTGTTGGTTTGGTTTGGTTTTCTAAAACAGGGTCTCCCTCTGTAGCTTTGGCTGGCCTAGAACTCAAAGCAATCGGTCGATCCTCTTGCCTCTGCCTCCTGAGTGCTGTCGTCATTGAGTTAAATAACTCAAACGCTCAAGGAGAATGTGCCAGCACTCTTGCAGTCTGGTCAAAACTGAGAAGGGGAGTGGCTGGCCACCTCATCACACCCCTGCAAACTTTGCCTTCAAATGCATGCAACAGCACAAACTGGTGGCCAACGGTGTTACCAAGCCAACATCCTGCCTTATCTGCTTCAGGAACAAATAAGATGCTATAATTAGCCAATGTCTGAGAAACGACCCCACAAGCATGGTCTGAGCTTGCTTAGAAAATAGTTCTTAATCAGGCTATAAACATTCCTCCTTTTCACACTACCTTCATCTTGTGTGTATTTGCTGGTAGCTTAGAAATGTGATGTCCCAGCCATTGTGTCCTTGGAGAGCACAAAAGCCCTCAAGCCTGGCTCTGACCCCAGTTCCTAAATGTACAGACTCAAGTGAAGTTGTTCACCTTAGTTAGCTGAGGCAGGATGAGAGTGGCTGGCATCGGTGACACTCTATAAATACAGAGTTTCAGTCTCCTCCCCATAGCTTCCTGGCAAGCACTGAGTTACCTTGCCATTTTCATTGTCACCCACAGGACTTAGTCTGCTCACCCATCTTGGTTAATGAGTGTTCAATTTCCCATCCAACCAACCCCTTTCACTTATAGAACTCCCCAAAAGAGTAATCACATACACCGCTCGCTAAGTGAGCAGCTACTTCCAGTTGTCAGCAATTTTCACACTTGGTGGGAGGGGCCGGTGGCTGCCAGGCTCTTACCACTAAAAATGGGATTAAAGTTGGGGAAAGGAGGAGGTGAGGTTTATGTATTGGTATTAGAGTAAGTTAACTACGGTGATACCTATCATTCTATTCTTCATCTTCATCACCCACCTCATACCCAAGATGCCAAACTACTGAGTAGAATCCTAAGGACACATTCTCAACTCCAGCTTTAAATAAATTCAGGGTAGCCAATGTACCTCTCTGTCTTCTTCAAGGTACTTAAGGTACAAAATCAAGGGATCAGACAGGAATAGAGGGGACCTCAGGGCTCTGTGGCCTTTACTCCAACCCCACATAATCAGTCTACAAAAACTTGAAAGTGTTAGGTTTGGATTTTTGTTTGTTTGTTTGCTTGCTTTTTCAAGCAAAGTATGACAGTTCTTCTCTTCTCCACCAGCCCTACCTGCTCTTCAGCTTGAACTAAAATAGCACCAGGCTACCATGACAACCAGAGAGTGTGCTCATCCTGTCCACTGATATGCCTACGGCTCTCCCTGCCCTCTGCCCATTGGAGTTGGGGCCAAGGTTCTCCAACCTCCCAAATTCAGCCCCCGAGAAGCATTCCAGAGTAGCAGGGTAGAGTTGCTCCCTCCTCATCTGAGAGCTGAGGGTTATCCAGAGTTCTCTCCCCACGCAGTACCTCTGAACTTTTGTATGTGTTCTTTTCAGTGTTCTCAGGCACCTGCAACAGAGGTGACCATTTTTACTTAGCAGATGGGTCAAGGGACATGCATGCAGGGGCATGCGGGATCAAGCTGGTCCAGAGCTGTTATTGGGAGAGGAGGACCTCATTGGGAAGTCAGGGATTTCAACTTCAGGCCTGGTTGACAGAAAAGCAAGAGGCACAGTGCTCAGAAAGCAGGACCTCAAGAGGTGGAGGGGACTGATGCTGAGCCACAGACGGACGCGTCCTGGTGTAAGCCTGGGACGCGGGAAAGGGAAAGCTGCTTCCCCTTTCTAAGCAGGTTCATAAATGTCCGTTTCTGTCCCAGGCTCGGCATCTCTCTGGTTGCTTTCGTCAGCCACAGACAACCCAAAAGGGCCCAGGAAAACTTCCACTGCCCTTAAGGTCCTTGCCAAGGTCTTGGGAAGAAGCCCCACCAAAGAGGCAAGGACTGGGGGGGGCCATTGGGCCCCTGTTTCATTGTTCAGGAAACCCCAATGTTGCTAACAAAGCGGGAGGCACCACAGGCGCCCCCACCCCCCACCCTAGAGGCTTCCTCTTTCTTCATCTGTTTCCTACACTTATAAATGTGCTTCCTCTCTCTATGTAAATTTGGTTTAAATGGCACAGTAAAGTCTTGTAATGAGGCCATTAATAACTGGTCTTTTAACAGGCTCTTCTTGGCTTCCTGATTCAAGAATCAATTCTAATCTAAACAAACCGTGATGTCTGGATTTACTGGTGGAAGGGCAGACAAATGGGCTTTGTTTGGGGCAGGCTGTGTGGTTTATTTTTACCCAGCCAAGTGAAGGCCAAAGGCAGGCCTTGATAATAAGACCAAGCTTAGAAACTGGAGATTAAAATCCTATTCTTTTTGCACCTCCACAGCCCAATGGAGAAACTTCCAGAAAGGCACAGGCAGCCTTTACTTTTCCATTCTGCTGACCTGACCTTGCTTACCCCCTCCCCCCGCCTCCCCCCCATTCCCAGCCTTCAGGCAGCCAAAGCCAGAGAACTGGTTGGCCGGTTTCACTTTCCGTTTCTCAGGAGGGCCTTTCTGTCCTTCTCTCCTTGGGAGAAATGCTGTCTTGTCTTCTCAGCATGATCAAGGTGAGGTGAAGTGTCATGTTCCTTGGGAAAGTATTGAAGAAACACAGATTGAGATGCCTCAGATTATGATCTAAGGGCTGGTGAGGTACTTGTCTGGTGAAGGTGCTTGCCATCAGCCTGACAGCTGAGTTCAGTCCCTACGACCTACATGGCAGAAACGACTCCTAGAAATTGGACTGAGACACATGCACATGGTGGCATGTGTTCCCACCCCCACTCCTGATCTCTCTCTCTCTCTCTCTCTCTCTCTCTCTCTCTCTCTCTCTCTCTCACACACACACACACACACACACACTACTACCACCAACAACAATAACAAATAAAATTTTTCAAAATTTTAAAGTTAAAAGCTGAACTCCTCTAACCCAAGATCTTTTAGCTGTGTCCTCCCCTCCCCACAATAAAACCTGAGCGAGACCAAGACTCTAAAGACTTACTATTTCCCAGAGCATAAACTCTTACTGAGAAGCTCTGGAAAACAAGTCCCCTCAGGCCACAGAAGCCTGGACTCAAGTCCCATCTGTCATTTGCTAGGTGAGTTTTCCTAAGTTGTAGCTTTTTCTCTTTCGCACGCAGGCTATTTATACCTGCCTGGCCCATCTCAAGCCTTCTATGGGCAGAGTGATAAACTCTGGGAGCCCTGTGAAAACTGAACAGTGCTTGACAGAGTTAAAACAATTAGTGTGCTTTATCTGGTGTCCAAATTGCTCCTCTTTGAGAGTAGATTCCCTGGCATTCATTCATCTCTGTATCCCCCAGAGCCAAGACCATAGTGAGAAATCAATAAATGCTTCTTGCATGAATGGACGAATCAATGAATGAAGTAAGACGAACCATTTGAATTACTAGCAGGGAAAACACCACCTCCACCTCAGGGAGAGTGACTGCAGGGCCTTGGGGCCCTGAGGCTTTCAAGATCGACTATGGAGAGAAACAGGAAACGGTGTGATTCCCCTAATTTATGTCAGCAGGTTGAACCAAGATGCCCTGAAAATTTGGCAAGGTACTGTAGGGTAGTTCAGGTCTTCTGAGAAACAAAGGATGCCGGGAATGGAGGAGGGAGAAGGAGGCAGGGAGAGCCTTGAGCTTGAGTCCAAATGAAGGAGATGGGAAAGGTTGATGTTCGCACTAGACTGTGACACTGAGGAAAGCAATCCTGTCAGGACTAGTCAGACTGGGCACTGGCTATCGGAGATGCCTGTGCTTTCTGAGAAAGGGCATGCTGTAGCATGTACCCCTGATAGGGTAAGTTACTGGACAGAAAAAGCCAGCCTTTGGTCAAATGCCATAACGGATGTGGAATGTGACACTGGGTCCTTAAGCAATTCCACTTTGGGAGGCTGGAGGCCTGCAAGGCACACTCTCAAAGCCACCACTTAAGAGACAGTCCGTTAAAGCATGGGGTTCAGGATCCAGACAAACTGGACTGAATTCTGGTTACAAGCTGATCACCTTGAGTAAGTTACTCAGTTTCTTGGAGCCTTGATTCTAACACTGGAGATTATGATTGCTGAGTCTCGGGACTGCTGTTGTTGAGCATTGTTTCACCATGAACTGGGTGCGCAGTTAAAGGCAGCTGCATCTATCACATCATTTTTGTCATAATCATAGTTAGCAAGGAACTCCTATTAACCAATGAGATCTGAGGACGGCCCTCCTGTTACATCCAGTGTTAGAGTTTTATGGGGCTCCCACAGAGGACTGGATCACAGCCTAAAAAAATCTCTGGCTTGGCAGTATTGTAGTTCAAACAACCAAACCAGTTTGTCGAATAAATGAAAGGTCAGAGGGACTTTCCCGATTTGGCTATTTCCTGGAAGGACACCAGGATGATTGATTTGTACTGCCAGAACCTACCTACAACCACAGTGCCCTCTCTACTTCTGCTTGGTCCAGTAAGTCTGTCTTTACCTTCAGTGAGATACTGTCTGTCTTTGCAAGGAAGTGCTATCAAGAATCCTCTTACGCCGGGCGGTGGTGGCGCACGCCTTTAATCCCGGCACTTGGGAGGCAGAGGCAGACGGATTTCTGAGTTCGAGGCCAGCCTGGTCTACAGAGTGAGTTCCAGGACAGCCAGGGCTACACAGAGAAACCCTGTCTCGAAAAACCAAAAAAAAAAAAAAAAAAGAATCCTCTTACTAGAGTAAGATTGTCCCTAGGCCACACGAGACAAGACTCTGCTCTTCATACCAGAGGCATCTGCTGGGGAACTCTTGCTAACCTGGTGCCAGTGACCCTAACTGTTTTAGGGGTACTGGTTTGGGATTTTTGTCTGTTTTAGTAAGGAGGTTAAAGCAAAGTCTTGCTATGTAACTCTGGGTTCTTGTAACTTACTATGTAGACCAGACTAGACTCCAACTTATAGCAATCCCCCTGCCTCTCCTTCCCGAATGCTGGGATTAAAACAGTGAACAAGTATGCCTGGCTTGGTTTGGAGGGAAGGATTGTTTTATTTCTGATCAACTTTCACTGCCTGGCTACCGCTGATCATTGATTGCTTTGTCTTATTAGGATCATGCAGTGTCTTCTCAGTGAACCGGAAGCAATTACAGGTTTCAAGACCCTGACTGAAGTTCAGGCCTTCCAAACCTTGCCAATTCTCACACCAGAACAACCAGAGAGTGGGGAAATGTCTGAGGGATTTTATTAAAAGAGCCATGAGTGTATTCTGAGGGCAGCAACGACCAAGACCTAACGAGGAAAAGCCCTGTAAAGGGAACACTGTGTACTTGTCTCCTCAATCACAACCTCAGAGGCCTTTGTGTTGATCCAGCAGCCTTTGGTCTCCAAAGGGTCAACAAAGCACACACCAAATCACACACAGTGATTTCTGGGGTTTTTGCCTTCGAAGGGATGACTTTTAGTTTTTCTGACAGAAAAGTCCCAAACTAAACTGAAAAGAACATTGATTTTGTTTAATAATTAACAACAAAGTTGGTCAGGCTCTCTTCCAAAATAACTATTTCCAGTTCAGGGACTTTTCACCACTCTGCCTGCCTTGTCTCTGCCTGGGGTTAGGCAGTTCACTACACAGCACCAAGGATTGGTTGGCTGAAGCCTCACAGTGAACTTCCCACCAGAGGAAAGCAAGGTCACCCTCTGAGCTGAATGGAACCCCTGGGGGCTGCCCACTGGTCTTATGGCCTCCAATAAAAGCACTGACTTTGTCTCTATGCACAGGTACTTCCTCTACATTGGCCCTACAAATGAGAGCTGGAAAAGAGTTAGGGCATCTAACAGCAAACTTAGCCAGCGTTAAGGAGACAGAGTGAAAAATCACCAGGGAGAAACACTTGTTAAGTCATCTTCTGCCACCTTCTGTCCCCTTTACAAACAACTTGTTTGAGGTCAGCAATTAGCCTGGTCACTACTGTCTCCAGTATGTACTGTTCTCTCTCACCAGTGGAAAAGCAACTATATTTGGTTTCTTTGCAAATCCAAATTCTTTAAGAGATGATGTCCTCCTGGCTGGATAATAGTAGCATGGTGCACACCTTTAATCCCAGCACTAGGGAGGCAGAGGCAGGTAGATTTCTGTGAGTTTGAGGTCAGCCTGGTCTACATAGTGAGTCCCAGGATAGAGAGATTTTTGGGAAAGCCTTTCTCAAAAATGAGACTGAGTGGACAATGAAATTCACTTCCTTGGGCCACATTCAGTCCACACAGTGAGTCCACTGGCCTTGCTAACCATATTCTACATGTTCCATATGAACATGAACTCTCCTTTCTGTGAACATTCCACCCAGCCCCAGTTAGGTCCTATGTGGTCCAAGACACAACATGAGAGAGCACATGTCTTGGTTTCTGGTCACAACCATGAAGACAAGAGTTTCAAATGTCATCCTATATATAAAACTCAGGACCCACACTAAGACGAGGATGAGGAAGCATCTACCCTGATAGCTATCTCCTCAAAGAGGAAGGGTGTCTGCAGAGGTCCTACCATAGGGTGAACGACAGTGAAGACATGCAGTACCCAAAGCATTGCCTTCGTCACACTAGAATCTCACATTTAAAAAGAAAAAGGTCTTTTCATGTGAGCTAGGGGAGGGTCTGAGTTAAGGTGGACTTGGCAGAAACTTCTTCTCATGGGATCCCTGACACCTTCAGTCTCTCTGCCAGTCCCCTCCACCTCTGTGCTCAGTGGCCACCACAACTGTGATATTAATATGTCACAATATTAGTATCTTTGATATTACAGTCCTTTGTGCATCATGTCCCACCAGCCCAGCAGTCACAACATCACTTGTTTCCTATGTGGTTAGAGCTGAGCATCTTCCAACAGTGAGGGCATAAGACACAGAGCCATGAATGAGGAAGAAGACAGTAGCCCACACACAAAGCTGGCCTGGACTCCCCCACCTCCACACTCTGCCAATAAAAGCTTTATCTCAGTTATTTCCCTAAAGATAATGCAAATGCTTGGGAAAGGTTCCATTTCGTTCTCTTTCATACCTTAGTAAGAATTATTTTTGAGTCCTAGATCTTTCAAATCATTTAGAATCAAATTATATTCAATAAAGGATTTTTTTTAAAAGTCAGAGTCAGCCTCTATTTGAATATTGTAACAAGAAGTCTACTCAGCTGATGTACGTTTCGAATTACCTGTGATCACATCCTTTATCTATAGTTCATCCCTCTGGACCCTGTGAAGATGGTTCTGCCAGTAAGAGAAATCTCAATGCAAATGTCTTAAATACTGAAGACACACATTCTTCAGAATAGAGTTCAGCAGTTGGGAGACTTGGAGGCTTTAAGAACTCAACACCATCACCAAGGTACCAAGTTCATTCTGGCTTTCTAGTCCATCATCTTCAGCATGAGCCTCATCTTCAGGCTGACAGTGAGACCATCCCCACAATCATGGACTCTTTCCTTTACTCTGCTTCAGCTCCTGTATCACATACACTAACAGTCACAAGAGAATTCCACGCAGCTATCAACTCCATACTCAGAGTGTCTCAGCTATCAACTCCATATTTCCATAGTGGAAGATTGTCAGTGGTGTTTTCAGTGTGCCAGAACTCCACCTCAGACAGAGAACAATGTCACGTTCCTTCCCATAAAGCAGTCCTCACTCCCTGCTTGTCCTTCTCTGAGTATGTTCTAGAGTCAGTCAGTCTCCTCCTAAAATGATGGCACCTAGAATAAAACACCATTATTTTGGTAGTATATTCTAAGATTACAATATTTCAGGATTTGGAAAACATTTTTTTGTTTTTTGTTTTTTTGTTTGTTTGTTTGTTTTTGTTTTGTTTTCGAGACAGGGTTTCTCTGTGTAGTCCTGGCTATCCTGGAACTCACTCGGTAGACCAGGCTGTCCTCGAACTCAGAAATCTGCCTGCCTCTGCCTCCCAAGTGCTGGGATTAAAGGCGTGCGCCACCACCGCCTGGCTTGGAAAACATTTTTATTACATCATGTTCTTCATTTCTTTGTAAAGAAGTACTTAACCTCACAGTCTGTTTCTATAGGCGAGTGCCATGTGAGATCTCAGCCAGGCCTCACTGGCTTAACTGGTTTTATGGACCTGGGAGAAGAGCTTAGGCTCAACTCTATTGAACTAGATCAAGATCACTTAAATAGTACTTCTGTCCTTTGGGGCAGCAACTACACAGTCACTTAACACATTTGAGCTCTCCTTAAATTCACACTAGTTTTTCGGGCTGCCACGGTAAAACCCATAGGTTTGGGTGTTGTAAATGATAGTAATGTAGTCTCTCATGACGCTAAGGGCTGCAAATCCAAAAGCAAGGAGTCAGTGGAGGCTGATGCCCCAGAGTCTCTTCCCTTGGTCTGCAGGCGGCAGCTGCCTCTGTGCCCTTCATATGTACTTATGTCTGTGCCGTAACTCCTTCTTCTTGAAGGGACACTGGTCACAGTGGACAAGGACTTGTCCATGCTACTTCATCATCACATTCTGAAGTTCTGAGGGGTGGGGTTGCCTCCAGCATGTGCATAGAGGGAAAGTGGAGTTACAGATCAGACCATAACAATGTGAGATCTGATATCCAGGTTTGTCTCAGGGTCTGAGTAACCTTGAATACAAGATCTAAGGCCAGAGCCTTCTGAGTCCTTCTAGACTCTCCTTCAGAGATGACAATCCAGTCAATTCCTTACCCAGGCTGTGCTAAGATCAGTCTCTTTAGAGTAGATATATTGACTCTTAGGAGATTATTGATGAGAAACAACATTCTGGAAACTTCTAAGTGCACTCTAAAAGGGATATATTATGGTGTTTCTATGGTCCCACAGTCCAAATGTATGATTCTAGACTCTTGATGGTTGAGTCAGGGGCTCTTGTGAGGATGAGACATAACAGAGAAGTGAGGCCAAGTTTTACTTAGGACACAGCAGCAGCAACTGCTCATGAGATACTAAAAGTCACCCCAAGTCCCTGAATCATGGATGGACCACAGGAGTCTTCACTGACTCGACTCGTTCTGTGACTAGCCTGGTGGGCAGTGATGACTTACTGGTGTTTTCCCCAGGAATCTGAAGACCTAAGTTTCTATTGGTGTGGTGAATGGAAAGCAATTAATATAACATACTTTCTCACCCTGTCCAAGATACGCGCGCGCGCGCACGCACACACACACACTATGCGCACACACATACACGCACACACACACTATGCACATGTTTATATGCAGGTGCACTGTAGAGGAATCACATGTAAACATGTAAGAACTAAGGAGATTGTACTAAAGAGGTTTAAATGAACACCTGTTGAGAATTAGAGAGATTTTTGTCCCTTAACTCCAGTCTTAGATTGAACTAGCCACAGAGGCAGAAGCCTGTTCTCTGCAAGGGTTTAGGATTCCGATGACTGGGCTGTGGTAGGTTGGTGTTACTGAGCCTCTCCCTGGAATTTTCCTATTACGAGTGAGAGAAGGGGTTCAGAGGCTGAAGGCTCTGTCAGGCCACTCTGTCCGTCTCTTCCACCTGATGCTCCAGGCTCCTGTCCCATGCACCAAATCCATTCTGAGAGTCATTGAAACCTGGCACACGGAAGTTCATCTTTACAAGAGCCATCTTCTTCCTAAGCATCTCTTCTTCCCTTTCCCCAATGAAGAGGTTGTGAAGGAAGGAAGGACATGTCTTATTTGTTGGTCTATTTTATGGCTGCCACACATAATGAGTTAGTCTGTGCCGAATTACACAGGCGATGAGGGGGCTCAGTGACCCTTTTGTTCTTTTTTTAAAAAATCTTTTGTTTTCCTACTAATAAGTGTTTTTTTTTTCTTTTAAAGCTATTTCACCAACTGACATCAAGCCTTGCCCCTGGTCTCTAATCAAAACGCACACACTGGTTTTACATACATAAGCTGAAATTTGCATTCAATTGTCACCATAGCAACCATCATACAGAATTAGATACAACGTTCCCCCTCCAATATAATCCTTTTTTTTTTTCTTTTAAAAAAAATCTGTATTCCTTTCTATGACAAATCCGAGCTATTCAAAAGCTAAAATTTTTAAAATTTTATTTGGAAAAGAACACATTTAAATGGATGGAAATGCGGCTCGAAAAACCATACATGACTTCTAGGCCCTCTGCACCACTCACTCATTCCTTGGACTGGAGAAGAAGGTACACTGTGAACATATGGAAGATACAGTCTAGCTGTAGAAATTGCTGAGGTCAAACAAGGCCAGATTCAGAGCGTGACAACCATCCTCCCAAAGGTGCCCCAAGGCAAAGACTCCAAAGTAGGGTAGAAAATTCTGTCATTACAGAGCTATGTTTATCATGTTGAAACAAAAACAAACAAAAAAACAATGAAAGCAAGCAAGCAAGCAAACAAAACCCAGAAGGTTCAGTTTGACTTAGCCAGTGTGTAGTAGGGAAATAAATGCCTTGAAATACCTTATATTCGCGTAATCTCAGAAGAGGGGCCATTCAACTGATAATATGGCACAAGGCTTGGTGGGAACATGCAAGACCACCCAAGAGATCTAACTCTCTCACAAGTGAGTAGAAGACACAGCTATTCATAGATACTAGGAATATATGCTTTATATAAAAAGACGCCTTTCAGAAATAATATCATGACCAATAAAAACATACTTCTACCAATACTAACATCACTAGCAAATGAGTGAGTGTCCACCTATCTCGTCACCTAGCTCCAGGCTGCTGTCCTGAAAATTGAAACAGTGAAACACAGTCATTTCTCCTAAACCAAGTAATTTAATTTTATTTACAAAGCAAAGTAGCATGCAGTGTGTCCAAAGAACTCAGCTGTTCATTCATTCAGTATTTACAGAGAACCGGAGGCCAATAGACCTACATCTAAGAGAAGAAAAGAGACTTCAGTCAAGGGCCCCATCTGTCCTTCTAACTCATCGATCGCATGGCAAGTGTTTTGCACTAAAATGTCACAGAAAATTTAACACATCCTCTCTGAGTAAATTTTTAAGGTTTTCTCCATACATAGGAAGTAATGCCAATTACACCATATCATCCATTTTAATAACCTCAACTTCAACACCAGAACAAACCTAGATGCTAGTTATTAATGTTTTCCTTCATCAAATGTAGTAGACCTCTACAGAAGGCATTTGAGATTTCTGAAAACACACTGGTTTGGTCTCAGTGAACCTTCATCACTTAAGAGAAAATGACCGAATTCCACCCCCAAATGCCTGACAGTCAGAGGTCGTGAATCCAGCACGACAGTTATTAAAGAGTCCCACGTGTTCTTTTCATGCAAGAGCTGACCAACTAGACAAAGTGAGTGAGAAGGATCTTGTTTCCAATTATCTGCCAAAATATCTGTTATGCCTGGAAATGAGAAAGCCTGTTTATTAAATAAAATGGATGCTCTTTCTTCTTTACTATGGACACTATTTACTATTAAGTAGTGGATTCCTAGCACCCAGACTGAGGCCAGAGCCAAGGCTGAGTCCCAGCTCAGTGAGAAAAAATACCTTGATCATTAATAAAATCGGACCTGGGACAAGCAGGATGTTCCATACAGAGTGTCTACCATACAAGATATTCTAGATCATGCTTAGGGGCCAGGGGGAACATATATGGCCAATAAGTGACCAGAAGGAAAATGCCAGTGCATTCAACGAGCCACATGCTGTGTCAGCAGCTGAAAACAGCTGGCAGAATTCAAGACAAAAACAGTCACTTTCTAAATAACCAGGAGAGTTGAGAACCAACCCAAAACATTTTATATTGGGGGAACATGCATTAAGAAGCATAAAAAAAGGAGAAGCTGGATATAGTCATGTGGCTGGGCATATATCACTTAGCTGATAGAGAAGCCAATCCAAGAATAGGGGAAAGTCCTCTTGTAAGAGCTACAGTGTCTGAAGAATGTACACACTGCAGCCTACCCTGGAGACTTCACCTCCACTCTTTGCTTTTCTTTCATCGAGATCTGTAGGAAGATCACAATCTTCTGTCGTAGCCTCCTTGCTCACAGGGATGCGGATGTGTGGCTTTTGTGGTCCAAAGAAGCGAAGAATGTCACACTGAGCATCCTAGAGCTGAGGACTTGGCTGCTTTTGAAAAACACAAATAAATATTTCCACAAAAGCCACAAAAGGCAGCTTGCAACTTACTTACATCTTGATTTTTCTCAAGAGTTTCTTAGATGACCAGTGTCAGATCTAAAGCAACCACCCTCCACCCCCGTGTGGTCTCCAGTTGGTCATTCAGTAAGACAAACTGATATCAGGCTGTGAACTGAGCAGAGACTGCCCTCCTCAGCCCCTCCTCCCAGCTCTGAGGTCTGTGGTCAGGCCCACCCAGGCACACAAGCCACATGATGCCAAGTTGCACTGATGACACTGCTATAGCATTGAAAATGATAGCATCCCCCTTTGTCCCAATCACAGACAGAACTGTCACATGTAGTACACACAACACAAGGCAGGATGTGAGATGTGTACCCAGGGCTGAGCTGGCTACTGGACCACAAATGTGCCCAAATCATAGCTTAGCTCTCAGAAGCCTTTTAAAAACTACTTATTTACTTACTTTTATGAACGTATGTGTGTGTACCTGAGTGCATGTGCCACGTGTGTACAGAAGCCTGCAAAAGTCAGAGGACATGGGATCCCCTGGAACTCGACTTACAGGTTGTTGCAAGCTGCCACGTAGATGCTCGGAACTGAACCCAGGTCCTTCGCAAGAGTGGCTTGCACTCTTACATACTGAGCCATCTCTCTAACCTGGATCTGAAGATTCTTGACGGCAGCCCCTGTGCCATCAAGGACCTGCAATCCCTCCTCAGCACTGAACTGCACGTATCTTCACTAGATTCTCTGCGTGGGTGTTTGATAAATATATATTAACAAGAGGGCAGCAGGATCATGGGAGCACACCTGAAGGGGCTTCTAATTCTTTATTTAGATTGTGAGTGGCCCCAGGGCATCTTTTCTCAGCAAGTCAGGATGTAGGCTACTGGTGCAAATGTGACAGATGATGACTGCAAACCCAAGGAGACAGTAATTTAATCATGCTATTCGAAAGCAGTTTTGACTGAAAGCATCTAGGGTATCTGTGCTCCAATTGAACTGTACTTCCTAAGATCTCCGAGTGCTCACACTAGGTAGGCACACCAGAGAATCCCATGGAATAACATACTGGTCCTGCTCCTCCAGAACATACAGTGTAGCTGGGGAGCCAAACTGGAATCCAGGAAATTCGAGTGTGAGTGGTTGTTCCCTGAGGATACCCATACCCACTGATAAGTTCCATAGGAGTTCAGAAAAAGAAAAACCACAGGTAGTAGAAGCTGGAGCAGGGCTAGGAAGGTGGCTTACCTGAGGAGTGTGCCTAGCATGTGTAAGGCTCTGGGATCAGAGCCACAAATACTGGCAATGGATATACACATACATATACATATACATATACATATATCAGAAGGGTTTAGGCTATATGGTAAGGGGAGAAAAAAATGATACAAGATGCCAAGACTTGTCTATTTTTTTTTTCAGATTCATTTTTTACTTTTGTTTGTTTGGTAATTATGGTGGTGATGGTGGTGGTGGTAGTGGTGGTGGTGGTGGTGGTGGTAGTGGTGGTGGTGGTGGTGTGTGTGTGTGTGTGTGTGTGTGTGTGTATCCTGATGGTGAAGTTACAGGTGGTTGTGAGCTCTACGACATGTGTACTTGGGTATTGGATTCAGATTTTCTGAAAGAGCAGGAAGTGCTCTTAGGTGCTAAGCCATCTCTCCAGCCTCTTAGCAACATGGTACCATTTTTCAATACCTGTAAAAGTATACACAGTTTTCATACTATTCATCTGACCACTCCCTAGCTTGGCTGCCCAACCAGGGCCAGCTGAATGGTCTCACATCCATCTCTTAAATATCAGAGCTAGTTTGTCACAGAGTTCAGCAGACCTCTGATATGGAATAGGCTTCCTGCCTCTTCTGTTCAACATCTAGAATACAAACCCAAGTCAACACAATCCATAAACAGAGATCCTAGATAGGCCACTCTGGCCTGTGAAGTGTACTGTGGGTGTGCCCAGGCCACAGGGTGGAGAGCCAGTGTCATGAATATGTTTCTTCCTTTTGTCATCTTCTATCAGAGGACTCTAAATCCCTTTTTTGATGAGGGAAAACTGAAGCCTTCTTTGATGCTGCATCCCTGGCCCAGAAGCTGGTTCATGATAGATGTTCCATAAATAGCAAATTAAGAGACAAATCTGCCCATGCAGGCTTATCTCCCAAAATCCAGTCCCTGATTGGCAAAGTCTGCTCCACAGTGGCTTCAGGTTGTGCTACCATTGCCACAAGATCAAAGCCTGACTGATCTGAAACTGAATGTCCTTCTGACCCAGAAATTGGCCCCTCAGCAGAGTGTCCCTCTCAGTGACATCTGTGCCCATATCTTGCTTGCCCTAGCTCTTTCCCCACTGAATCTGTTTTTGGATCTGGCACTCATAGCACTTGCTTTACAACTCACAGTCACCTAGACAGGCTAGTCACCATCATGCTTTTCTGAAAAGCAGACCCAGTCATTGTTTGCAGCCACCCTTTCTTAGTTTCTTTAAATGTGTATTACATTCATTTCAAGTGTGTGTTTGTGTGTGTGTGTGTGTGTGTGTGTGTGTGTGTGTGTGTGTACAACTCACAAAAATAAATTCTCTCCTTCTACCATGCGGGTCCCCAGGACCAAACTCAGGTTGTCAGGCTTGGCAGCCAGTGCCTTCCAAGCTGAACCACCTCTCCAGCTCCATCTTCCCTTGCAAACCACACCTTGAATCTACCCATTATCCCCTGCTTCATCCTATCCCTGCTTAATGCTAAAGCCCAGGCCCGGAGAGAGGTATCTTAGTAAGCAATGATTGTAGGTCTAGTGAGAGGTGATTTATCCACAGAGCTATTTGGATAACACATTGTCTGAAAGCAGGAGTGGGTCAAGATAAGGGCTTTGCTGGAGGAAACCTTGTAGATCAAGTACATTATTTTCTCTGTGTTTATATGCCAGGAAGATGCTGCTGGCTGAGGGACACACAACCCACCATTTGACCCCCAAACACCTCAGGGCATTTCCACTGTACAGACAACACTACATGTCAGGGGCTTTTGCTCCTTCTGGCTGGCCCCTTTCCTACCCACACTGGAGATGAGGCCTCCGGTAAACACACCTTCCAAGATCTTCAAGCTACATCAACACTGATCAGAAAGGGGGTTGCTGATAAAAATCAAAGGGCTAGAAGATGTCAGAGGAACTCGGCATCCGATGCTATCTCAATAAAGTGTTCATGAACCCATGGAAAATACTGTAGTACCTCACCAGAAAATCTGATATGGGTTCCATTTATTTTTTAATGGGCAAGCAAAATTTTCCTCTTGTGATCAAACACAGAATGTTGTTATAAAAAAAATTAATCATTCTGGAAGGGCTAGATCAAGTTAAAAACAGATGTACACCTCTCATTTAAGTCGGATGTGTGATCATTTAGCTCTTCCTCCAATTAATATTGAAAGACTCCAGAACAGCATGAGCCAGTCCTCGAGTTGACAGTTTCTCCAAATCCCATCTTAGCCTGTATCTATTGCTTTTGTATGACACCTCAAAATTAATAATAATAACAAACAAAAAATCCCTACAAATGTTTTTCCTTTAATCTCACAGCATTCTGTCTTCAGCACCCTCTGTCTATAACCTCTAACTTACCCTAGGAACCTGGCCCAACACACGGTACCTGCTCTTACACCAGCATCTGCAGATGCTTCAAGGGAATTTCATCTTTTTGCACTCTCCTCTGTGTAGACAGTGAAATGTAGTGGGAAGACTGAGCTCAGGGTAGGAGGCCTGGCTTCTACACAGCTCACTGTCCGCAGGCAAGCCACTCAACAAGGTTGAGTTGTTGAGCTGCTCCTATAATGCAGCCTAATTCTGTGGCAAACAATGCAAGTTCTTTCCTGTTTTCAGGATCCCCCAGTGGCAAATGTCTTCTGCATTGATTAAAAAGAACAGTAGTCCTGTGTGGGAAAACTCCTGGCTCCTCCACATTGACCAAATGCTCTGAATTGAGGCTGAAAAAATTTTAGAAATGTCACACCCCAGACTACCAAAATAGCCAGTGTCCTATAGTCTCAGGGCCACAGATAGTAGCCCACAGACACTGATCCAAGTAGTCCATAAATCCTGAACCAAGTTTTCTCTTCTTATTCTTCCTCTTTAAAAAAAAAAAGTGATGGGTGGTACAATTAATCCCAGCTCTCAGGAGGCAGAGGCAGGCAGATAGCTGTGAGTTCAAAGCCAGCCTGGTCTGCGTAGTAAGTTCCTGGACAGCCAAAGCTACATAAAGAAACCCTGCCTTGAAAAACCAAAAGATGGAGGAAGAAGAGGAGAAGGAATAAGGAGATGGAAGAAGAGGAAGGGAAGAGGGACAGATGGAAGGAAGGAAGGGAGGGAGGGAGGGAGGGAGGGAGGAAGGGAGGAAGGAAGGAAGGAAGGAAGGAAGGAAGGAAGGAAGGAAGGAAGGTAGAATGGGTCTCTTATCATGTTGACAGTTTGACAGTTGACAAGGCTAGTATGGAACTTGCTATATGGCCCAGGCTATTCTGAAACTCTCAGCTCTCCCATCAGCACCAGTACACTAGGATCATGTGGCCCATGCCCAGTCTATTTGAGGTTTTGAACCAGAAAGAATGAGCATTAACCCCTCTTGGGGCTGGAGCTAAAGAAGTAAGGCAGGGAGCTGAGGTGATCCTTGAGTCCTAATTCCTCCTCTCAAGGACAATCCACCAGAGAAAGTGATGATGACATGCCATGGGACAAAAGTCAGAGTAACACGCAGATTTCAAGTCCTCAGGTGCAGATGTTCCAAAACCAGACACACCCCTATCCTTTCTTTAGTTTTGTTAGTTTTTCTTTCAAATCAAGTTAGGAGGTTCAATTACAATTCATGAGACAGTGAGTAGGTAAGCAGACCGTACAGAGGACAGCCCTGGCCTGGACACAACTCCCTGGACCCCTGCATTTAACTCTCCAGTCCTCTCCTCCTGGCCATAGCCACTCTAGATAGATTACAAGAGTCTGTATATAATACTGGAAAGGCTGTCACTTTTAGCATCTGCCCACTGTTCTGAAAACCAAGCGGAGATTGCCTCTTCAGACAGCACACCACATGGCTGAGTAACACTGAGCTTGTGGTCATCCCAAACCTCCAGATCTAATTCATGCAGCCCATGGAAGCCAGCCTTTCCTTTGCCATACCACAGTGGTGCAGTGGGTTTGTTCAGGGGTTTTCAGTGGAGTGTCAGAGGAAGTCTGGAACCTCAACTCTTGGACTGGGAACACTGTTTCAACCTGTTGAGACAGTTTCTACTCAGAACTCCACCATTAGTATCAGAATTATATCCCAAATGGTCTCTCAAGTGGAATGGACTGCCCATGTGCTAGGATGTTCAGTTCCTCAGTTCTTTGCCTGGTGGAATGAAGCTTGGGGCTGAGCCATAGGACACATGGCTACCAACACTTGCAATCTTGCCATTTCCTCAGTATCTTTATTTCAAGATATTATGTCTGGTAGTCAGCATAATATTAGGAAGCTACCTTTTTATTACACAAAATAATTTAATAGCAAAATCAACTTATTTTCAAAATTGGTCCCTCTTTAAATAGCTCTCATTTAACCTTGGCCTGGGCACCACTCCGATGAGCAAGTAAGGAATGGATGAGTAGGAGAAGCAGAAGGATGTGTGTACAATGAAGAGATGCAGAACTGGAGACTCGAGGGTAGTGAGGAACAGCCTGGTGTGAGTAGCTGGTGATGCCACTAAGGCCATGATGAGGTGCTTGCCCATACTGCCATTGAGGGCTGTGTCTCTCTCTGGGGACCTGCAGCAGCAGGGGTCTGTTACCTCCGAAGGCCAGGCCGGCAGACATCCCTAGTCTGGGCTGCTGCCTGGAGCCTTTGATGTCTGAGAGCCACCCCTCGCCTGTGCATTATGGGACAGCTGGCTCAGAAGGTATGGGAGTGGGAGAGCTAGCCCAGTCCCTTGCTAGCTGCAGCACTTGGGAGAGCGGGCCTCATATCTCACCCAAGCTGCACAATAGAGCTTGTCTTTGTTTCAGCAGTTACAGGTGAGCCAGCCGAAGGAGAGTCATGAGAGCTGGAGAACTGTCCCAGCCCCTCACCTCAGAAGAGCAAGCTCCACCTGGGCAGCACAATAGACCTGGCTCTGGTAGCGTGGGCATGGGTGAGCCAGCCCCGAGGGCAGGAGAGCAGGATAGTTGGCCCTGCCCCTTGCCAGCTACATCATTAGGTAAACTAGCTGGGACAGTGTTGGAGAGCTCATCCTGTGATGTGGGTGTGGGTGAGCTGCCAGGCTGAGCAGCCCAGACACCACCCAGGCCCAGACCCAGGGCTCTGAATTGGCCCTCCCTGACATGTACCCCTTCTATTAACTGCTGGAAAATGGAAAGGGGCAGGTCCTGCAGATCCAAAGTGGCAGAATCTCTATGACCCAGCCCAACAATGGGATATCAGGGATACATGAGAAGACTCCTGGTGAGGATCCAGTACTGATAGAGTAGCAGAAGCCAGAGGCCACAAACCAAGTTAATGATTCACTGCAATGAATATTTGCAAGTAAATGTGTGGACAAAGGGTGTGCTGTGGGACACACTGTGACACACTGCAGCTTCCACCAGAAGGTTCTTTTTTTCTTTAGTGGGGGAGGTTGCAGGATAAGAAGATGAGTGGGACTGGAGTGCATGGTTCGAAATTCACAGAAAATCAATAAAAAGGTAAATATAAATAAAAGTAGACATTTTTAAAAATTATCATTCATTTCTTTATTTTGGGAGCGGTGTATGGCACTCATCCCAAGCCATGCATGCAGAGGTCAGAGGTCAACCTACAAGAGTCTGTTCTCTGTTTCTACCAGGCAGGTTCCAGGGGTAAAACACAGGGTGGCAGGCTTGGTGGTGAGTGTCTTTACCCACTGAGCCATCCCCATAGCCTTGGCTGGTTAATTTTTGATGCATTATTTTCAAGCATCAAATAACAGTTTTGGTGCTTGGACTCTGCCAGACTTAGGATTTTTTTTTCCACAAGAAAGTATAAATGCAATGCAACTTGACTTTACAGAGAAATAGAAAAATTCTAAATGTTGCAGAAAACGCAGAGTTGTATAAAGTTGACAAAAGTGATGTTTGAAAACGGCTAGAGCAAGCCAAGAGCAGTGGTGCACGCCTGTCATCCCAGCCCAGAGCATGTGGAGGACCAGAGCTCAGTTACTCTTTCCTGTGTCGTGAATTTGAGGCCAAAATGGACTATGTGAGTCTTTGTTTCAAACATACATACATACATACATACATACATACACATGTGCACACACATATACATACGCATGCGCGCGCGCACACACACACACACACACACACACACATATATGTACGCATGCACATGCGCGCGTGCGCGCATGCACACTTGGGAAAAATATAGAAGATAAACTAGTAGATCCACAATAAAATTGTGTCATTGGAGACAATACCGTCTGGGCAAGCCAGAACTAATAGGAACACATTCTAATAATTAAAAGTTGAAGATAGGAACTGAACGCAGTGGCACCTGTCTTTAATCCCAGCCTTTAGCAAATGAGAAAGAAAGATCAAGAGGTCAGGACCAGCAACGCTGTCTCAGAACAAACAAGCAAAAGACAAAAATACACACAACGATAGAAGCGACGACGTCTCCAAAACCTGTGGAAATTGAATATGCTGTGAATTGTATTTCAACAGTTATTCCAAAAAGTGAATTTGATCTAAGGAAAACCATATTGTTCTTGCATAAAATTGTATCAGAAAAAATTCGGATGTATCCAAGCCCCCTCTGCCTGAGATACAACAAAGAGTTGATTCAGTCTTGGTGTGGCCTTACACAAGACCAGGTTGATCTTGACTTTTTGGGTTACTTCTGATCAAATTTTTTCGCAGTGTGTGTGTGTTTGTGTGTGTGTGTGTGTGTGTGTGTGTGTGTGTGTGTGTACATGCATGTATATCACAATATCACATATGGCCAAATATCAGAGCACAACTTTCAGTGTTTGCCCCCTCCCACCAGCAAGCAAGTAACTTCTTCACCCTCTAAGCCATCTCCCTACCCTCAGCCCAAGTCAAAAATTTTCAAATTCATGATTTTTTGTTTGTTTATTGGCTTTTTTGTGAGGGGGTCTCATATAGCTCAGGCTGGTCTACTACTCACCATAGAGCCCAAGCTGACCTCAATTTCTCAATCCTCCTGCTTCAGCCTTCTAGGTGCTGAGGATTCTGAAGGTATGTGCCACCATGTCCAGCAATCATACTGTAATTTTAACCTTTTTTTTTCTTCTGGTGTTAAAGGTCAAATCAAGGGGCTTATACATATTAGAAAATGTCCCTACCACGGAGCCAAGCCTTTACCATGAAATTTAAACATATCCCTTTTAACACCTCACTCTCTAGGAAAATTTGGCTTCAAAATGAGTTCCCCAAATCCTGTATTATTACCATCACTGCAGCTTTATTAATGCGTCCTGCCCTGTCTCCTGCAGAGACACAGGAAAGGTTCTGCCCTGACTGTTCCTATGACAGGCCTTCAAAACTCTAAAGATAGTTCTCATGGTTCCAATAAGACAACGTTTTCCACAACAAAGTAATATCCTCCAATAAGTTGTCATCTGACAGAATTTGAAACTCCCCACTCATTCCACTCAGTCATACTTCATGGGGGGCTTGCTATGCGGCAAGTACTGTTTTACTTCCTGGAGTTAGTGAGCAACGCCCTGTCCCCTCTGCTCTCCTGAGATTTACTTAATAAATAGCATAGATATTAAAATTTATAAGTAAATGAATAGATGTATGAATGAATGAATGGATGGATGGATGGATAGTTGTATGGATGGATGGTGGGTGGATGGATGGATAGGTGGATGGTTAGATGGATGGTTAGGTGGATGGGTAGATGGATAGGTAGGTGGGTGGGTGCATGGATGGGTAGATGGATGAGTGGGTGAATGGGTGGGTAGATGGATATATAGATGAGTGGATGTCTAGGTGTCTAAATGGGTAGATGAGCAGATAGGTGAATGGGTGGATAGCTAGGTAGTGGGATGGGTGGATACATGGGTAGATGCATGGATAGCTAGGTGGCTGGATGAATAATTGTACACAGTCTTCTTCCTTTATTTCCCACTGAAATGGCAAAGGTTTTCAGGTAATTGAACCAATTCAGGGCAGAAGAGTCTCTTCTCTAATATCAAATTTTCTGCTCATGAGCCTGCATGGGCTTGGTTTTTGTTGTTGTTGTTTGGCTTGGTTTGATTTGTTTTGGGGGGGGATTCTTGTTTTTTGTTTTTTGGGTTTTTTTTTTTTTGGGTTGGGTTGGGTTTTTTGTTGTTGGTTTGGTTTGGTTTTTTGTTTGTTTGTGTGTTTGTTACTTAATTCTCTGAGGTCTTGCTTAGTTTACCTTCAACTAAAACCACTAGGTCCTATAAATACTGCTCTGGAAACAGACTCCTGTCTTCTATATCTAGATAACAGTTCCAGCATTTTTCTTGGGTTTTACAATGACCCTGATCAATTTTCTCTTTTGTCTTTATTAATTTTCTACTTAATCTCTGGTCTACCTTTCCAAACAACACACATGTAGATGAACAGTAATGTGATTTTTTTCAAGTTGTGGGGATATATCCGTACACACGCCAGCAGCACTGTGGTCTAGAAACAAGCGAGATACTAATTTAAAATAGAGTGCATGAGTAACACTACTCTAAATGTTAACACCATCATAATCACTATTCTGAGAAAATGATTACCCTGGGAGCTGGGATTAACTTTGGGTTACCATTAGTGACCTGAATGAACCATCTGCTCTAAGTGTAAGCTGGAGCTACACTCCCCCCCCCCCCCCCCGCCCAGGGATGGATGCTCAGGACACACATTTTTCCCTAAAAAGATGGTGTAAGAAACTACACCAAAAGGGTTCCCAGGAATCTCAGAGCCCCTTTATGAGTCAAAGGAAGCTCCCTGGCTTCTCTCTGATAACTGCTCAAGCTCCTGACTATTGGTGAGTCTGACTGTTAAATACCCTTCTTATAGTATGACACAGGAACTCCATAAAGATAGGATTTGAATCTCACTCTTTGACCAAGTTCCTTTAGTCTTACACAAGGCCTCTCCCATGACAGGCACTCCATAACATCAGTGACTATCTACTGGGTAGAAACATAAGCCGTCTGCTCCTCACTCTCAGAGTAAGGACATTTACCCACTCTGCATCCCACCTTGCTCATTTTTAAACTAAAGGACTGGCCCAGGTGACCCAAAGGTTTTCTTTTCTGTTCTTCATATTTTGTGTTTCCACCTCCATGTCTCAGTTTCCCCCACTAGAAACTCTAAAGTTTGATGGCTTCCAGAGTGTGGGTAAAGTCTAGTTCCCCAAATAATCTTGACCACAGACTTGAGCAAAGCGACTCTTAGAATTTGTATAACCCACAGGATATAGAATTCCAAATGACTGCAAAACAAAAATAAACCCGAGCCGGGCGGTGGTGGCGCACGCCTTTAATCCCAGCACTTGGGAGGCAGAGGCAGGCGGATTTCTGAGTTCGAGGCCAGCCTGGTCTACAGAGTGAGTTCCAGGACAGCCAGGACTATACAGAGAAACCCTGTCTCAAAAAAAAACCAAAAAAAAAAAAAAAAAAAAAAACCCTTAAACTGCCAGATTATTGTACAAAAGTTTCAGTACTGGATGTTTCCCTTAAAAAAAAAAACTCACAAAATTATAATCACATCTCTGGAAACAAGGCAAGCGTTTGAGAAATGTTACTTAGAATGATGGAACATGAAAGGGGCATCTGACCCATGTGACTTGGGTCGGAACAAGTGACAAGGTGGCGAGTTTGGGAAAAATAGATGCCATATCCTAGGCCAGAAATGCTTCCCCACATTTTTACACATTCAAAAAACAAACAAACAAACAAAACTGAGCTGGAAAGATGATGGCTCAGTGGTTAAGAGTACTGGCTGTTCTTCCAGAGGTCCTGAGTTCAATTCCCAGCAACCACATGGTGGCTCAAAACCATCTGTAATGGAATCTGAAAAAAAAATCAGATCAACAGCTAGGTAGTGGTGGCATACGCTTTTAACCCAGCACTTGGGAGGCAGAAACAGGCAGAGTTCAAGGCCAGCCTGGTCTACAGAGTGAGTTCCAGGATAGCCAGGGTACAGAGAAACCCTGTCTTAGAAAACAAACAACAAATCAAACAAACAAAAACCTACATCAACAGCTTTTGCAGACATCGTTAGTTTGATGCGGGTCCTATTTAACTGTAGGTACAGTTTCCATCATCAGGTTCTACATGTAAGTGGAAAGTTATTCTAGTCTAATTTAAAGTAGAACATTTTCATTTCATCCTTGGCCTCCTCCTCTGTTTCCTGTGTTATCAGATGTTTGAGAAAGAGCCCACAAGCTGCTTGTGAAACTAGCACCTTGTTGGACAGAATGTGCAGGCTCTCCCACATTATTTTATGTAAGAGCCTAGTTCTCCTATAACTCTGGGAAAGTGATGGGGGGAAAAAATCACACACATTCAGATGACATGAATTCCAAAAGGCCTTTCCAGAAAAGACTAAGTTAATTCCAAGTTACAGGTATCTTCACTCTCATGATCACTTTTTTGGAGGGAAAATAAAAAAAAACAAAAAAACAATTTAATCTCTGCTCCTGATGGATCTGTACACATCCCAGTGGGCCTCAGACTATTTTCCTCAGTTCTTTTGTGACATAAGTAGCCCTACGTGCTTACGTGTAGACATAGAATGAGATGGATGTACTCTACAGAACGCGTTTGCTTGGGATGAGCTCTTATAAACACCCCAACTGTGTGATCCAAGATAAACCAATGCATAGCAACCGTCCACGGTGCAAAGGATACCTGTTTGACTCTCCTCAGTAGGATGCTCAAGGGGTGTCTTCCTCTCTGTCTGGGATGCTCAAAACAAGACCAGGTGTACATGAATGGCCCCAGACAGGTTTTTACTGCCCATCCAGTCATCCATCCATTCACCACTCATCAGACACTTACACGTATCATCTCTGGATGCTTAATGGTTAATTTTTATTAACCATGAAAAGGTAAAACCAGAAAGTCTCCAGTTGCCTTTCGTCCTCAACACAAAAGAAGCCATCTTCATCAATTACGTACTCCATTCACTTTTCTGTAGCTGTCAACAAGCTGTCTTTTGTTCAAGTCTACATCTTACAAACCGGCTAACATAGTTTTCTGCCCAGAAGTCCATATGACAAGTGGCATCAGTGATTCCTCTTAACAGGAAAATCAAGAGTCATTTGCAGTATTAAAACCATCCTCTTTGGGGGGCCTTTCAAACATCCTCTTGGTCACGTGACTGAGTAGTGGAAACTAAATTGACAAGCTGTGAAAACCTGTAAGGGGGGAAATTAACAGACTTGCTCTGTCATGCTCAGTTGCCTGCATTTCCTCTGGCCCCACTGTCTTCCTCAGAACCCACATGTGTAAACCTTCCTGTAGAGACCATAGCAAAAGCAAATAAAACAACAACAGAAAAAAAAAAACAAAAATCAAACAAACAAACGAAAAAAAACAGGTAAAATGTTGTATGCACACACCCTACCATTCCAGAAGATAAAAGCATGATGCCATAGTCTAAAATTGAAGTCAGCTAATGTCCATAAACTGAAAAAAAAAAACTATTAAGAAGCCAGTCCAGGCATTGCTTAAGTCCTATTGTAAAAGTTAACGTCCTAACTGGAATAAATATAGTATAAATACAATTGGTAGTATTTAGAAAGTTCTCACTCTGAGACACAGCACACGGAAAGTTTACAATCCTATAGCACCAAAATCATGGGACTTCATAGCTATAAGCATCTGAGGGGTCAACTGTCAACTCATATTTCTATGCTGTTCCCACCTAGCGTGTTAAAGAGGGCAGGAACAGACCCAGAATAGCCTAATGACTTGCCTGTTGCAGTTGGTGTCTATCTACAAAATACACACTCATATTCTTTTACTGGTCCCCACAGAGACTGTAGTAACCTATGAGGTCACCAGTACAGATGTGACAAGAGTGGAACTCTTGAGAAGACTCCCTGAGAAGCAGCAGTTCCCTCTTCACAGGCATGGGGCCACACCTGGTAAGTGACAGAGCAGACTTCGCAGCAATGGCGTAAACCAATGCGACGACGTCACTTCCCCTTACCAGAAGATCTGTCTTGGGGGAAAAGGTCAAAGGGGTTTTCACAAGGACTTCAATTTTCAGTTCAACTTGCTTGAAATAGAGGATTTAAAAAAAAAAAAAAAACAAACCAACACATCCCTCTACATTCAGAAAATCCTCAAGATCAGTTTTTCTCTAAACTTCCTAACTGAAAAAAAATCATAAACATAAATAAAATAAAAAGGTTTAAAAAATATCTACAAAGAAAGCACAAAATTACTTCCATCCACCCAAAAGTGCCCTCCACTGACAGTTTTTTTTGTGCATCTTCCTAAAAAAAAGCTAAAAGCATATCAGCACAGACACACACATATTAGCATGAATGGATGTGTTTCTTTTAAATACC
Source organism: Arvicanthis niloticus (assembly GCF_011762505.2). Classification (NCBI taxonomy): domain Eukaryota; kingdom Metazoa; phylum Chordata; class Mammalia; order Rodentia; family Muridae; genus Arvicanthis; species Arvicanthis niloticus. Next base: position 147,862,010 of record NC_047658.1, read on the forward strand.
TAACTAACATTACAGGAGGCGTGCTTATCTCTTGCCTCGTCTTTTTAGTCAGTTTTCCAGACCTTCCATATCAGCATGACAGGAGCTGTCTGGGTCTCTGTGGCGTCTATGACATTCTACTGGACTGACACACCAATAACCTACTGGGCCAGGACCTGACCCCAGGATGTATCCTGAAGGACAGTAGAGCGTTCCAGTCTGACTCAGTCATCACCGAGGCTGTCAGAAGCTCAGCCTCCCCACTTTAGATGGTAAGCTGGTTATTTTGAAGACAGAAACTATTGTTCAGCGAAGATAATTTGTCTTAACAGACCCTGAACTTCTAGATCTTGGAAACACAACTAAGCAGGGGATGAACACAGGAAGTCTGAGCTCGGAGATGGATAAGAGCACCTACAGCTATTCCAAAGGACCCACGTTCAGTCCCAACACCCACCTCTGGCTGCTCACAAACCACTTCCAGCTTCAGGGAATCCAGTGCCCTCTGGCTGGCCCCCTTAGACACAGCACTCATATGCACATATACAGACACACAAGTAAACACATAATTTAAAATATTTTTTAAATACAGAAAGCTTCAAAAACAAGAACAAGAGTGGAAAAAAAACACACACAAAAATAAGAGACTAGTCAGAAAAGAAGAGAGAAGTACACACAATGCCAATGCCTGGCAGGGGCTCGTCAAAAACTCCCCCGTGACTGACTGCATTGATGAATAAACGAGGGAGCTATGATAGATGTGTTTTAAAGCATATGGCATGTGACTCATTCTCCCAGCAGCTTTTATACTTAATGTCTATTAAAATAAAAATAGAGCGAGTTAAATACATCCTAAATTTAATTTCTGCCTATCTTTTTACTGCAATTTTTTCCAGCTGCAACTACTAGAAAATTTCACATTTCCCAAGTAGCATACACTGTGTATATCTAGCATGCGGGGGACGTAGACACAAGACAGTAGTTCTAACCCAATCTCAACGTTGGGCCTTGAGAGTAGCAGGAGCCTAGCTAGCACCATCAGAGGAAAGGTTGGCTCTGGATAAAGAAGTCACCAGACATCAGACTACAGATCAGGAGGCTCTGGTCCTGCTCCTTCCTCAGTGAAAATGCTGAGACTGTGAACAAGGCACGGAGCTTGTGGGGCCTTGCTTCTGTCGTCTTGAAGATGGGAGATAACAGAGGCTTTGCCTTATAGGGAAACCACAGGATGAAGTGATGTCTAGGAAACATCTTCTCAGGATTAAGAGATTGTGGATCCCTCCTGACTTCTAATAATGGTCCCGGGGAAACAAGATGCGGGTGTGGGGGTGGGGGGAACCATACTAAAACAAGTCAGAAATAAATGAGTAAAATGTTAAAGTCTAACTGGATTGTGGCAGTGCAGACTTTAACCCAAGCACTTAGGAAGCAGAGGCAGGCTGATCTCTGTGCATTAGAGGCCAGCCTGGTCTACAGAGTGAATTCTGAACCAACCACCGCTACACAGAGGAACCCTATCTCAAAAGCAAACAAACAAAAAGCCAAAATCCCAGTCTGGTGACACCATTCCCACCTATGTTAATTTACAGACCAGTGGAAGCTTGAATCTTCCCCCAGAGGGGAAGCACTTCATACTGTCTTCCCACAGCACAAAGCAGCCCACCAAATCACTCTCAACCAAAGAATGTGTGCAGACACTCTGAGAGAACATAGCCCGTTCAAGCGAATGGAGAAGTGAAGCCCATTGGTCAGGAAGCTGATGGAGCAGTCGGGGGGTTGGGGGGTAGCTTCAAGTTCACCACCCCTTCTAGTCGCTGGAGCTCATAGTTTTGTGGGGGAATCTGGAATTCCGGTGGGACTTGGTGATTTGGGTGGAAAAAGTCCAGGGCACTTGTCTCTCATTGGGAACTGGTCTTTATTAACTGTCCCAGGTGCATTTGGCAACGAGCCATGCAATTAGGGGAGCCAGCTGTGCCCCTCCTTTCACAGGATGGTCAGGGGGCCTGGCAGGGGAAATCTTAATGACATTTGGACAGGCTGTAGCTTTTCAGTGACACCAGAAAGATTTCACCATGCCTGCCAGGTGCCTCCTTCCCCAAAGCATAGATCATTTCAAAAGGGAAAGTATGAAGAAAGTATCCTGTAGTGGGGGATATGTGAGGACGTGCCAAGGAGCTGGCTGAAAAGCCAACTAAACCATGGCACGGAGAGAGCAAGATTGGAAGTCCACGGCCACACAGGACAGTGGGGATAAAATGAGTCCAGTCCAACAGATCTCAAGCCAGCTCCTTCCCCTTGGTCACTACAAGGGACCCCAAGAGTCATCTGTAACTCACCGTCCACGAGGCCACCACACAGAGCGAGCACAGCAAACTTCCCCTTCTCTGCAAGGATCTGGCTCCTCTAAGTGCCTGTTACCAGCTGCCTCAGAGCCCCTGGAACTACTGTCCTGTGACCTCCCGGAACAGGCCTCAGGTTGCTGCTTCCTCTGACAAGAACAATCAAACCGTGGAACACTAGGCCCAAAACAGAGCCCAGACCTGGCTAGCCAACCTGCTGCTGAGACTTTTTCAAATGCATATTTTCAGGGCTAACCCCAGAGACTGTGTGTGTGGTTCAGTGGCTCAGGGGTGGAGTCCTGTATACAAAGCACCAGGGCAATGCCAAGGCCCTGCCCGGCCTGGGAATCTATGGTCTGGAGAGTTCAAGGAGTCCTCCGTTTCCTCTGCCCCCTTCTCCTGTAAGCTTTTGCTTTATTTCTAGTCCAAACAGAAAATAAAAAAGTGGAGGAAGAAGACAGGAAAATGCAAGGCAAAGTGGGGAACACTAAAGCACAAAGGCCTCTGGTGTCAGTGTGAGCTACTTGATCTTCACATGCACATTGAACCTCCTGAGCCTCAGTTTCCCCATCAATCTGTCCATCTGCACCTGTAAAAATGCATATAAAGTGTCCAACGGATTTTACTGAGTAACCATCAAAAAAAGAAAAAAGAAAAAAAAAAATCACCCAGGCTAGTGATGGCTCAGTGGGTAGAGACCCAGTTGCACAGCCCGAGGGCCCAAGTTAGGATGCCAGCACCCATTCTACAATGCTATGGGAGGGGACAGAGACAGAAGGCAGAACCAACAGCTCAAGGTCCAGTAAGATATCCTATTGTGGATGAATAAGGCAGAAAGCAATAAATCAGGATACCCAATGACCTCCTTTGACCTCTACGAACAAACGAGGGGGGGGGGCACAAGCACCTGCATACACACACACACACACAAACACGAACAAACACGCGCACACACACATGCACAAGCACACATGCATGCACATGCGTACACACACACACATGCATGCACACATTTAACTTATTACTAGCTTTTCAACATATTGAACTGAACCAGCGCACAAAAGGAAATCTTTTTTTAAAAAAATAAAGTACAACAACCAGACCTACAGTAAAGCCATGGACCAAGTCGGTGGGGAGTGCAGGCTCTCCCCTGTGTCTGTGGGAATGCCAGAGATAATATGGATGGGAAGAAACCAACAGAGATTCACAAGACCAGGCATGAAGCATGAGGAGACTCTCATCATTTATTTATAAGAAGGGGGGAATCATAAAGAAACCACAGGGTTTTTTATGTGCTGTGATAAGCATCTATTACTTTCTGTGGAGAAAACGTTCACTTTAATTTGAGAAAATGCATAAAGGAATATTACTAGGCCACAAAACAATAAGAAATCCTGTCACTGACAACACAAATGAACCCAGAAGACATCATAGTGTCATGAGCCAGATGCAGAGATGACCATGTATGTGCTCCCTTACACATGGATCTGAAGAAGTCAGACTTAGAGAAGCAGTGGCATGTGGTAGCCAGGGATGGGAGGGGATGGAGGTTGGGGGATGGCACTCTCATCCAAAGGTTCAAACTGCAGTCTTGAAATGAGTAAATTCTGAACTCTCTTATGCAATACAGAAGTTAGAGTTAATAATACCATAGTGTTTACTTGGAGCTTGCAAAGAGCTCTCAACATACACACATACACACACATGCACACACACATACATACACACACACACACACACACACACACACAAGAAGAAGACAGAGATAGGAGATACGTTAACTAATTTGATTAATTATTTTTACATGATATACGTATTACAAATCCTTATTTTTGCACTTAGAATACACTTAATTTGTATTGGCCAATTATACTTCAATAAAACCAGAAAAGTAAAAATCAATGGAACGGAAACCAAATATAGACACTACCCTCTCAAAGTTGCCTGTGGGAACTGAAGAGGAGATACACTATAATTTTGGGTAACATGAGACTCCTGAAACAAAGAAGGTCTGGTGAGGCAGGGGAAGTGGAGAAAGGATAATGCAGACAAACAAGACAGACAAGGGCTGGGTTCTCAGATGGTACAGTGCCAGATGTGCAAGCCTAAGGACCTGAGTTCAAATCCCAGCATCCACCTAAAAGCTAGGCTTGGTGGAGCTTGCCTGTAGTCTTAGTGCTGGAGTGTGGTGCAGTCAGTCTAGCCAATCTGTAAGCTCTTGGCTCAGTGGGAGAACCTATCTCAAAAACCAAGGTGGAGACTAATAGAGAAAGACACTGGAGGTCAATCTCCAGCCTCTGCACACCTGAAGACACACAGAGAGGGAAAAAATGGATAATTTCAGAGGCAGGTTTACTCACTACTTCAGTGCTAATCAAAAGCTTTAGTGTCTCAGCTTGTGGGCGTACATGCGTATGCACAAATGTGCAAGCACACAGGATAACCACTGAAACGAGCTCACTATCGGCCGGTGAGGTCCTTCCCACATAGCCTCACAGAATCTATTTTTGTATTCCAGTGAGATTTGCAGCAAAGAATAGAGCTTCAGTAAAAAGAGGAAATGATTGCTCTGCTGTACCTTGGGTTTTCTCACTTCCCTATCTGAAAATAATCACCCAACAAATCCAAAAGTGAATCCAGAACAACAGTGCAGCCTCCTGTACACTGCTGTGCAGTGCTGCTGGGAACTGAACGGGGTCCGTTGAAAAGTTAGGGTGATTTGCCATCTTAGCAAATGTATAATGGTATGTTACAGCCCGGGGCGCTGAAGGAAACCTTTCATGTCAGCTGGTCCAACCTCACCATTTTTACAAATGAAGAACTTGGAAGAAAAATTCCAGCAAACACACGGCAGACTCTAATTAAAACATTTCCTCAGTTGTAAGGGCCCTGCCAAACTTAGAGACAACATAAGGCCTCTGAAATAGCTTCTCGTGAGATAAAAATAATTACCAATTATTAAGTAAAGAAAAAGTAGGGATTTCTGTAGCAGAAGTACCCTCCTGTCCCAAAGTCAGGATCATTTCTATCTAGAAAAGCAAAAGATTAAAATCTTCTACTCACTTTGTAAGTAGAAGAGGACTCTGGTTTTCCACACTGAAGACTAATGGTTTTACCATCAAACACTGGTCTAATTTTATACCTAGACCAGTGGGTATCCAGAATTTGCCCTGGTTTCCAGAGAAGTGGAGCTTTGAGAAAATGGCTCACACAAAGTAGAACTGTGACTGTCCTGATGACGATGAACATGGGGCCTCACGGTCAGCAGTATGGGAACTTGTTAGAAATACAGACTCTTGAGTTCCACCAGCTCTCAGGCAGCGTACGTTGCTGATAAGGTCCCCAGGTTCTTCTTTGCACATGAAACTTTGAGAAGCATTTATTCACATTCAAGTCTAAGTGATAATGTGTGACCACCATCAAGCTGTCTATCTCCCACCGTTTTGTTAATTCTGTATGTCCCGGTACCCACTGACTCCCAGCTGCGGATTGCCCGCTAAGCAGCTTCCTTTAATTGCTTGTTAAAATAATCTCTGTCTAATGACAGGCTATTTGTTCTTGGAACAGATATATACTAAGGTGAAACAATTCATCTTTTTGAAACACTGGAAGGTAAAGGCTCACAGCATGCTGTGACAGAGTCTGAAGTAAAATAAAATACCAGAAAAGATCAATGTATGCAGATGTCATGTAGGCAGATGTCATGTATGCAGATGTCATATATACAGATGTCTAATCGCTGGATGCATCTGAATAATATTGCAAATATCCCTTTTTATAAGATTATGTGTGCATATGTGTATCTTTGTGCATATACGTGTGTGGGGGGGGGTATAGGTGTCCCAGAAGGCATAGGATCCCCTTGGCGCTGAAGTTACTGGTAGTTATGAGCCACCTGAAGTGGGTGCTCAGAATCGAACTCAGGTCCTTTGTAAGAGCAGTATAAGTCTTAGCGTCTAGCACCCTGCATCTTGGGACTTAAACCATATGTAGGCCCCCATCTATGTTAGACAAGTGCTTTTTCCATTGGGCTTCTTCTCAACCCTTTAATATTTAAAAAAAATCATCACTACCATACTGCTTTAGAGCATAATTATGATTATATACTGTGTAAGTGACAGTGCCTCCTGGGAGCTCTGAATGATTGGTTGGCAAATCATGGTAGCCTGCAATGAGGTTGCATCAGACCTCTGCAATGAACAACTAGTATGTCAGGGGTCTTTGTAAGCTTCCCATGGCTCACAAAAGGCAATGAAACATGATCACGCACACTTGACCACTGTGCTTTTTCTGTTACAGCAAAGTCAAGCTAAGCAAACTCTAGAAAATTGCTAACCCGGCTCCCAAGCATTTCAGGTGACTCATCTCTTGCATTTACACCAGTTTGTATTAAAAAGTGAGCAAGGCTCTACTACTCTGAGACCTGGCCCGAATCACTGGTTATATCATATCTTATATCACCCAGAAAGAAGAAAACTTCAACAGAAGAATTGCCTCCATCAGACTGACCCATGAGTATGTCTTTGGGCCATCTTCTTGACTCGTGAGTATCTATCTAGGCAGGGCCTACATGTGGGCTGGAGGTCCTGGGTTGTATAAGAGAGCAGGCTGAGCAAGCCATGGGGAGCAAGCCAGTGAGCAGCGCTCCTCCATTGGTTTCTGCGCCTGCCTTAAATCCCTGCCTTAGCTTTCCTTGGTGATAGACTAAAGCATGGAAGCTGGAATAAATTTTTTGATCTGAGTCTTTTATCATAGCAACAGAAAACAAGCCAGAACACAGAATTATTGTTCTTGCTTTAGTACTGGGGACGGAACCTCCAGCCTTGCACATATTAGGAAAGAGGAAGCTTTCCAGAACTCCACTGAATCCTCAGCCCTCTTCTTAACTTCCTCCCACCCCACCCTAAGACAAGCTCTCACTCAGTTACCCATTCCTGGCCTAGAAATCACTGTATATCCCAGGCCAACTTTGAACTTTTGGTCTTCCTGCCACTGTTGCTCAAACAGCTGGAATTTCAAGCATGCACCACCAGGCCCAGCCTAAAGTTGATAAATTCTAGGGACAGGGAATGGATGAGATGCAAGATGCACAGGTGGCCCCTGGGACCACGGAGTGAAATGGGGCTGGGAATTGTCCAGGTTTCTTGGCTGGTGCCAGGTCTATAAGATCTCAGATGGTAAGAAGACAGAAGGCAAACGCATAACCTGCCTACAGCACACAGGAGGGCCAAGAGGGAAGGCCTTAGAGGAAGAAAAGCTATGACCTGCGTCCATCCAAGCGCCCATCTTCTGCTTCTGTTAATCAGACTGTGTGTGTCATGTTTGAACTCATGAGCCCTGCTGAAAAGACTGGAATGTTACCAGTCTAAAGCAGTGCAAAGAGCAGAAGCCGGCCTAGCCAGATAAAAAGAGGGTCATTTCTCCATAAACAAGTTATTCATTGACATCACTTCAACCAAGCTATCAAGGTCACTGCAAAGAAGAAGCAGAAGGAAGACTCAAGCAGGAGGCCTGGCAGATAAACTCTTCACACCTGCAACCACCAAAGACTCTCCCTCCTATCCCTACTCTCCAGTGGGAAACCTCTGCCCTCTTTTAAAGCAAAGAAAATTCTAGAAAGAAGCTTTAACCCATCTCATCTTAGAAATCTGGTTGCTCTAAACCAAAATTATGCCTAAGTCTGGGGATTGAATCCAGGGTCTTGCGCATGCTAGGAAGTACATTTTCCCTGAGCTAGAGCCCTGGTGGGCACGAGATCTTCTCAGAGAGCTTTCTTCATTTTATAGCAAGATGACCAATGTTCAAATAAAAATACCTGGATCTAGAATGTGGCTCTGTAATTCCTCTTGAGCTCGCCTCTCTCTGCCTTGTTAGAACCCTTACCTTCCGAAATGGCCTTCCTCACAGCAGCCAGGTAGGTCTCTGGCTCATCATCACAGGTTAGTTCCTGCCAGTAGTCCCAGTCGGGAAAGAAGGCCTGGAAGTCTTCTTCGCCTGGCTGCACTCCGCACAGCAGGCGCACCACACGCTGCGGCGGGTGGCAGGCACGCTGTAGCATTGGCAGCAGTCCTGGCTGGCTGAAGCATCCCACCAGCCCCGCAGAGAGTAGCACCAGCACGCATCGCGCATCCCTGAAAACCCACAGGTCCTGGGCAGAGAAGGAGGCATCCGGGACCAGCCGGTATGTCTGCATCTTCTGGCTACGGACCTGCCGGCAGGACACGAAAAGATCCTGTAGGTACTGGCACCATTCCTCGGCATCTGGGCTGTAGAAGATGAGGATGTCGCAACCCCGGCCCCACCCTGTAAGAGGGACACAGAAAGAAGCTCATCAATGCCTGCTCTTTCAAGGAGGCTCTCTGAAACACGGAAGATATCCAACGGAACCTGGCACCCACAATTTCCCAGGCCTACCTGTAGCATTTGTCCAGCCATTTTCCCTGCTTATAGCCCATCAATGTGCCAGACATACTACACTCTTCACCCAAACACATCCGACTATCATAGAAGCTACCGTATCACCCACACGCTGCCCAGCCTTTATCCCCCATAGCTGGTCTGCTCTAGCATAACAACAAGCACTTATATAAAGCCTGTGCTATTCACGTCTTCCTCCACACACATTGCTGGTAAATTCATTTCACCCTTACAGCATCCTTGGACCACAGGTACTATTACTAGCCCATTCAAAAGATGGGGAAGGGGAGGTGTCATTGCAGCACATTGAATAACTTAGTCAGGGCTCACAGTGGTAGCCAGTAGCTGAACTGTTTGATGTAACCCTGAAACATGGTTCTATTTCAAATACAGTGGTCAGAAGCATAGGAGTGAGATCAGACTGTGAGGGTTAGACATCTGGCTCTGCCAACTCAATGCACAGCTCTAGGAAAACTACTAAAATCTCCTGTGCCTCAGTTATTCATCTGGAAGTAGAAACAGAATGGCAACTTTTATGTGTATTTCGGGTCAAGCACTCATCACAGAGCTTGAAATATAAAAAGAACCCTCAAGAGCTGGAAGCTGGTATCACGATCCTCACACTGACAATGCATCATGTAAGTGGAAACAGGATGCTCTGAGCTACCCCACACAGATGCCAGAAACAAACAGGGCAGGGGTGAGGTTGCCTGGGCTACTATACCCCTCATTTGCAGAGGAAAGAAACACTTTTTTTTTTGAAGGGGCTCGTCCAAGTTCACACTCAGTAAATTAACAGCAGAGCCAGGACTAACACTCAGGGTGGCTCCCAGCTCAACTCTTCGGCTTAGCTCCCGACACTTCCTCCTAACAGGAAATATGCCAAGAATATTATAGGAGTCAAGTCACATTTTCCAATGATGAAAGCAGGTAGGCTCCTGACATTACTGTGACCACTGTCCCAAGCCTTCACCTCACCGCTGCTCTGACATTCTCTTCTGGAAGGGAAGTGTAGTTGATGGGCACAAAGTGTCCACGCATCCTACAAAAGAAGCAGGGGTTCATCTCCCCCCTTGGAGAAGGACCTGGACTATTTGTGAAACAGGAATCTAAGTTTTAGGTTTTCAATTGAATGTCAGCACTGGAGCTGTTGAGACATCTCAGCGTGTAAATGTGCTTTTGAACACCTTGGCCACCTAAGTACAGCTTCCAGAATGAGGAGTAACAGAATCAATGCCACAAAGTTGTCCTCTGACCTACACACACACACACACACACACACACACACACACACACGATGGTACACATGTACTCACAACACGAATGTACACACAATAAATGTAAATAAGTAAATGTCATCTCTGGTCCATAGGTCACTGAGTGGTTCCAGGTAAGGTCAGAGGCAGGATTAGAGTTAAGTCCCTAAGGCTCTAAGCTCTGGAAAGACCATAGAGGAAATCCTTTTTTTCTGGCCATCTCCCTAGTTAGCCAGTTTGAACCCTCGTCTCCACCTCCCAAGTGCCAGGATTTAGAGGTATGCGCCACCATGCCAAGCCAACTGGTGTCATTTTCAGAAAGAGTAACAAGTGGGCAAAGAAGCGAAGGAGAATAGGGGGATGTCTTGAACATAAGAAGCATCATTGAGAACACAAGACTAGGGGCTGGAGAGACGGCTCCATGGTTAAGAACATGTGTTGCTCTTCCAGAGGATGCAGATACAAATGCTGAGCACCCAGGTCAGGCAGCTCACAATTCCCTGTGACTGTGGCTTAAGAGAATCCAGTGTCTTCTTCTGGCCCCTGCTGGCACAGGCAGACACAGACATGCACACATTCACGCATGAAAAATAATAATTTCTAAAAAACAAATGTTTAATTTATTTTTAAAATTAAATTTTTAAAAATTTAGAAGGGGAAGGAGGAAGTGGCACCAAGGCTAGTAATCCCAGCACCGGACAGCCTGACTGGTAGAGGCAGGAGGGTGAGAAGTTTAAGATGAAGCCAGCCAGATGGCTTAGGTAAAGGCATTTGCACAAGCCTGATGACCTGAGTTAAATTTCTAAATACTCACATTGTAGAAGAAGAGAACTACCTCCCACAAACTGTCCTCTCATCTACATCACCAAAGTTCAAAGCCAACTTTGGAAGCTTCCATATAGAGGTCAATGATGGTCTGAGTTGCATGAAGCCTTCTAAAAAAAAAAAAAAAAAAAAAAAAAAAAAAGTGACGTTGCACGGGTCCTTTGAGGTACTGCCTTAGACAAAGAGAACAGCTGCCCTGAAGACTGTGTCCATGAATGGCTACTCCCGTCTTCTGAGAAAGATTCTTCACCTAGCACTGGCATCACTGAGAGAACTTAGGAGTACACACATAAGCCTGGAGATTCCTCTATAGCTTTGTCTTCTCTGTAACAATTAAATACCAAGTTACCAGGAATGGTTTACGCTGTAATTAATCTTTCTTTCCTGGCCACTGACCTGCCATTTTCCTAAGCACCTCCGTGCACTCCCTCACTCAATTCTCAAGATAAATCCAGGAGCACATCCTCACCTGACAGACAGTACTTAAACTCATTCATCATGAACTGCTTCCAAGAGCAAACCATGAGGACCACACCAGACGCTGACTGCATGGACCCCACTGACTACACAGAAGCCCACATGCTGAATTTCTAAGATGCGCTCTATTTTAAAGGTCAAAAAAAATGCAAAATATAATTCAGAAAATATAACTAAAACACATCTAGTGCCATTGGTTTGAAATACTATTTTCTAATTTAAAAAAAAAAAAAAAAGAGCCAGAGATTCTTAGAGAAATGGTTGGCTCTCCCGGTGTTTCTAGTAATATGCATTTCAGACAGCACGAAGTGTACAATGAGCCTGCAACATCTTGTGTGTCCATAAATAAGGATTTTCAAGCAAAAATAACACAGTGAGGAAATGAGAGGCAGCTGAAGAAGCTCCCACAGCCCAAGCAGGAGCCGTGTGGGAAAGAAAACAGATGATACAACAAGACACTGCAAGCCATAGCATTTAATAAATGCTGGCAATCCACACACAGTAACAGAACTGGGTAAGGAAACTGAAGAGAAGCCGGGTAATGCAGCACAGTGCCATAGCACAAGGTCCTTATTTCAATCTCCAGCGCCAAAAAAAAAAAAAATAGCAAGACAATAATAATTTAAAACTGGAGGGAAATACAGATTATCTTATTCATACAAATCCCAGATAATTTCTGAAGAGGGCCACACCCTCAAAGAAACACAATATGTCTCTTCATAAATGTGTGCTGCCCAATATGGAAAGACAGAGAAAGTCACCTCGCTGTGCACGAACTCAGCAAATACTGCCTCCACTCCATAACCAAGATCACCAGCAACAACCAGGAATAGTGTTAATCACCTATGCTCTTAAAACTAAGAGTGGTACCTCACACGGAGGATCCTCCCAGTCTAATCAATAGAAAAACATCAGATAAATACAACCATGGGACATTCCTCAAAACTTACTAACTCGCGCTTCTCGAGACTTTCAAAGTGGAATATGAGGTTGGGAGGAGAAAGTAGGGGCTCTGGGACAAGTTGTAGAAGATGAATATAAGCAAAACACAGTGTAATGGGTGTTAGCGTTCTGTCTAAACTCCATCCCCACAGTTAGCGGGCAACAGCCAGGTATGCTCCTCCCCACAGTTACCTGCCAACATCCAGGTAGGCCTGGCCCACTATAAAAAGGGCTACTTGCCCCCTCTTTCTCTCTTTTGCGCTCTTTGCAGTCTTGTTCTCTTGATCCCTCTGTCCCCTCACTCCTTCCCCTTTCCCCTCTCCCTCTCTCCACGTGCTCATGACTGGCCTCTACTCCTCTACTTCTCTACTCTCTCTGCCTTTCTCTGCCTCTACTGCACTCTTAACTCCCCTCCTCATGTCCTGAATAAACTCTATTCTATACTATACAGGGGTGTGGCTGGTCCCTCGGGTAAGGGATGCCTCAGCATGGGCCCCGCTGAGACATCCCCTTCCCCCACACCTCTCCACACACCCACAGAACAGACTCTTTATCTCTTTATCTTTTTATAAACACATCAATGGGTATATGAAATTCTCAAAGAGTCAATGAAAATACTGCAGTCTTCAAAGACTGTCAAGAGTTTTGAGAGTTGGCTCAGCACCTAAGAGCACTTGTTGATTTAGAGAGGACCAGGGTTCAGTGCCCAGCATCCACACGATGGCTCACACCTTCTGTAACTCCAGATCTAGGACAACTGATGCCCTCCTCGGGCATCAGGCATGTACATGGTGCGTATACATACACACAGGCAAGACACTGATATACATAAAATCAGTCTTCAAAAAAGAAACGTCAAAAGTGATCAAAATCTAGGATAATACGATAAAATTGCAGCTGAGAGGCACCGAAGAAGGATCACTTGTAAACGAAGTGTAGTGTCTTGAATAGGAACCTGGGACACTGTGTACAAACCGAAGGACTTGAATAAAGAATAGAACTGAAAAATAGCTCACCACCTAAAACATGGGAAGCTGAGACAGGGGAAGCAAGAGTTATAGACTCCAACCTGCAACATACACTGAGATCCAGGCTAGCCTGAGCTATATGATGCCATCCTGTCTTAAAAGGTATCCCCCACCTGAAATAATTATCAATTCTTAATTTCATTAAATGTATTATATTAAGGTAAATTGCCAAGTAAGAAGGAAGGTTTGAAGTATGTGGGTACTCTCTTTATCAGTGGTTCTCTGTCTTCCTAATGCTATGACCCCTTTAATATGGTTTCTCATATTGTGACAACGTCCCCCAACCATACGATTATTTTTGTTGTTACTTCATAACCGTAATTCTGCTGCTGTTACAAATCATAATGTAAATATCTGCGTTTTCCAATGGTCTTAGGTGACCCTTGTGAAAGGGTCATTTGACCCCTAAAGTGGTCATATGTCACACAGGTTGGGAACTGCTGCTCTAATGGTTTTTACCATTCTCTTGAAAATCTAAATCTGTTCTGAAATAAGCTCATTAAAAAACACAATTGAATATAGGAAACAGCCATTTAAAGTGGCTTATTGCTGGGTTCAAAGTTTGAACCCAACTCCCATTAAGCAAGAATACTTGAGAAGGAAGTAGTGCGTCAGTCAACTTAGTATCATGACCTCTTAGTCAGTCTCTCTCTCTCTCTCTCTCTCTCTCTCTCTCTCTCCCCCCTCTCTCTCTCTCTCTCTCTCTCTCTCTCTCTCTCTCTCTCCCCAATCTGTGTGTGTGTGTGTGTGTGTGTGTGTGTGTGTGTGTGGTATGTGGTGTGTGTGTGTGTGTGTGTGTGTGTGGTATATGTGTGTGGTGTATGTGTGGTATGTATGTGTGGTGTGTGTGTGGTATGTGGTATGTGTGTGTGTGTGGTATGTGGTGTGTGTGTGTGTGTGGTGTGTATTTTGTGTGTGTGTGGTGTGGTATGTGTGTGTGTGTGTGTGTGTGTATGTGTGTATGTGCATCTGTATGCTGTGTGTGGTGTATGTGTGTAGTGTATGTGTGTATGTGTGTATGTGTGTGCTGTGTGTGTGGTGTGTGTATTTTGTGTGTGTATGTGTGTGTGTGGTGTATGTGTGTGTGTATTTTGTGTGTGTGTGTAGTATGTGTGTGTGATGTATGTGTGTCGTGTGTGTGGTGTATGTGTGTGTGGTGTATGTGTTTGGTGTGTGTGTGGTGTATGTGTTTGGTGTGTGTGGTATGTGTGTGGTGTGTGTGGCTATGTGTGTGTGTGTGTGTGCTATGTGTGTGTGTGTGTGTGTGTGTGTGTGTGTGTGCTATGTGTGTGTGTGTGTGTGTATGTGTTTGCGTGTGTGGTGTATGTGGTGAGTGTGTGTGTGTGTGTGTGTGTGTGTGTGTGGTGTGTGTGCTATGTGTGTGTGTGTGTGTGTATGTGTTTGCGTGTGTGGTGTATGTGGTGAGTGTGTGTGTGTGTGTGTGTGGTGTGTGTGCTATGTGTGTGTGTGTGTGTGTGTGTTTGCGTGTGTGGTGTATGTGGTGTGCGTGTGGTGTGACTTCGATCATATCATAAATGGAGGAATATCTGCTCTCAGTGTAAATGATGGCAATTAAATTTACCATCCGGAAGATGTCAGGGCCACTGAAACCAAAAGGTGGGGGAGCTGTAAGAAAAAAAAGTCCAAAGTGGAAGTTCAAGTTCCTCCCTGGCCTGCCAGGGAGCGCCATGGTGCTATCTGCTTTGTCAGCAGCTCTCCCTGTGTGGGGCGAATGCCCTTTCTTCCCCAATAATTCCTTCCCTTAGCTCAGAAGTCATTGCTCCCCATTCTAAATCACTTCTCTCTTTCTCCTATTCAGTAAGAGAAACAAGGCATGAGCCAGCAAAGGAGTTCATAAACCCTGGCAAAGGTGAGAAAGGGGCTTTGTTCTTGTGGAGCTCAAAGAACAGGTTTGGCTACAGGAGAGGAGAATGGTTTGGGGACAGGAAGTAGCTGGCTGACCACAGAGGGGAGTCCCAGTTGGGGGAGGGGAGCTAAAAGAGAGATGACACTGAATGATCCAGAAGCCATCTGAGAAGAGAACAGAGAAGTGTCCACAGGTGACCTTGGCACCCTGTCTATTTGAAGTAGTGCCCATGTTTGAACCTGTGCACCATTTTGTTTGTTGTATGTGTGTGTGCATGCTGTGTGTGTTCATGAAGCCACAGCACATGTGTGGAAGTGGAAGTCCAGGAACGACCTAAAGGGTTTGGTTCTTCCTCTCTACCATGTGGGTCCCTGGGATCAAACTCAAGTCATCAAGCTTGGTGACAAGCACCCTTACTAGCTAAGTCATGTTGCTGACCCTGTGATGCTGTGAGACCAGGAATAGTGGAAGAACTTAGAGGTGAGCCTGGAAAGAAGGAGCTGGACAGGGTCTGAGAGCTTTCTTCAGGTTCTTGAGGGCCAAGGCCTGGAAAGTGGGGCTCTAGTGTTCACCAGCTGTAGATTAGGTGCCTTCGGAGAAGTCCCAGGTGCTTTCCTCACTCTCTCTGGTAAATAAGAGAAACTACGCAAGCACAGTGCTTGCTCTCAAGACTAAGGAGCCAAGATTCCCCACAATTTCAACCAGCAAACACATCAGGGAATGGAAGAGGAAGACTGACGCTCCCCCTCTAATGGCAGGAAATTTAAAAAGACCAGGGGATGAGACTACAGTTGAGTGGACCTTGAACACATCATGCAGTGTGAAGGAAGTCAGTCACTAAAACCACAGACTACATAATCCCATTCATGAGCAAGCCCAGGGCAGGGCAATCTAGAGGAAATACTGGAGAGGAGGCGAGAAGAGGAAAGACCTCTCTTTGAGTTGATAATAACATTTTCTCAGATTCACATGTTGGTGAGGACACTAACGGCCACTTACAGCACTCTTTCAGGCACGCCCAGTCAGTAGCCCATGAGCTGAATGTGTCCCAGGATAGCTATGAATGTGACTCAACTCATTTGTAGATAATATCATGCCACAGTATCAAAAAGCTGGACACATTGCATGTTGAGTAAATATGTTATAACATCGTTTTTAAAATAAGGACGCCATCCAGGTCGGTGGCCAGGATGACTCCCTAGCCTATGGCATGGCAGTGGGAAGCATGGCTTTTCCCTACTGTGACCTGCCCTCAGGACTACTTATAACTATAGACAGGAGCCCAGGGAGCCCAGAGGGACCCACCTGGCACACCATCTGGCATGGTGTTTCACCACAGAGGACACTGACAACGAGAGGTGTGGATAGCTTTATTCACTACCCCAGCTTTGGTTGTTGGGTTAGAGTCTTCACCTGAACCTGAGTCCAGCCCCGTCAGCTATACCCCTTGGAGCCAGGCTTCTAGACACCGGACAGGGAAAACAGCAGATTGCTCAAAGGCTCCCCAGTTTGCTGTTCTCTAGTGCACAGCAGCCCAGAGCCTGTTCTATTCAGAAAAGGAGACAGAAGCTTAGCCAGCTATTTTCTCCCCTCCCCAAACCCTCCATCCACCCAGCCACCATTGCTGTTCAAACACATAGTATAGACCCCTTGCCTGAGGCATTCTCCTCCCCAGGGCCCCTGCCTTCCCTCCTTCAGGACTTGCCTAATTCCCCCTGTCTGCTTTCTTGCCACACCTACCATGATTTTTTTTTATTAAGTGAGCTGTTGTCTTTCCTGTCCTCACAATTACACAGCTTTTATCCTCTTGTTTGCTGAACAATACTGAACACTTACTACAGTGCCTGGAAACAGCAAGCACTCAATAAATGTTTGTCCAGTGAATGGATCCTGGCCCTGGCACTGCTGTATCTAACCCATAGAGCCTGGCTAGGGAGCCACAGGCCACTGATGAACCACTCTCCCAACCCTTCAATAAAAATAAGACTGTATCATCAAAGCCTATTCTACCCTCATTCCAAAGTACCATGACCTAAGGCTAGACCTTAGCAGATCTGGAGAGAGTTGGCTGTAGCATCTGCTCCCTTCCTTCCCAAACACTGACTTTCCCCAGCCTGCTACATGATCTTTCTCAAGAGATGCTATCATTGGTTTTTCATTCTATCTCTAAAAGCATCAGACTTGGGCTAGGTAAACACAAGTAAGCCAAACCGAAAACATGGCAACTCTCTCTGCTCATTTAACAATTTCCCACTTAACTGTTTTCTTTCACATCACCAAAATTCTATGGTGAACAGAAACCAGACAGACATGGTTATCACCATGAATTTTACAAGCCTAACATCCACTGAGGTGTATAGGAATTGCTCATTAACTGTTTCTCAACATTATGGTTTGTCCTGGACCTCAGCGAGCTAAGGATTTGCCAAGTATATATGCCCATGAGCTACAAGGGAACCCAAGACCAACCAGAAGAAAGTTCTGGCATCTTCTGATGGGTAGATTTACCCACCAACTTCCAATGACCCTTGGACACCAAAGTTCCATAGAGAACCGAGTAAGAGTAACATTAAAGGAGTATGGTCTCAGTTTTTTCCAAAATTCCAGATAAGAAATACAAACGCGGCAGACAAAGAGGGCTTCTGAAGCTGTCCATGGACCACCTAGGACTGCCTGAGCGCCCCCTATTGGTTGGATAAGACCCTAAGAGAAGCATCTGGCTTCTTATTTAGAGAATCCGCCTTCCACCTCCCATCAACTGTCTTGAGTACTCAAGAGTTACAGCTGAGAAAGCAACTCTTGGCAACTTAGCCAGATCTGAGAGGGAGAAAAGAAGACTTAGAAACTGGGATGGGGCGAGCCCCAGGCAGGAGCTGGAGAGAATCGTGCACAGACCAGTTAGGGGAAACGTGAGAAAGTTCAGAGGGGAAGTTTGCGACAGAGACAGGAGAAAAGACCGGAAAGAACACAAGATCCCCTCATTAAACACTAAAGAAGTGAACGAAAGGTCTCTACGCCTGGAGGGTGGTATCAGAGAGCCTCAGAAACCAGGGGGCGCGAGCCAAGAGCCGTGAGCTGGGGAGCTCTGCGTCTGCTACCCACCTGAGGCTGCCATGCCGTCGCGGGAGCAGCTCGCATCCCCGGCCGGCACGGGAGCACGGTATCCAGTTGTCCACAGCCGCGGTGGGCGACGTCGCTGGTGCAGGGACAGAAACGGAGCCCAGCTGTGCTCAGGACAGTGGCGACTCTGGCGCTTCCTCCTGCCGGGCAGCTGGGACTCGCACGGGGGCGTGTCCATAGGGTCTGCCCCGCCTGCGGGGCTCCGCGTGGCACCTGCACGCGCGGCGGTTGGGGAGGGGAAGTGAGAAGTCCACAGGACTAGCCGCCAGCTCCCGACGCCGACCCCCCGCTCGTGACACGTGTGCCCCGTGCCTCAGGAAAGCAGGCAGCCACCACGATGCTCCTGCCAACCCCAAGAACAGCCTAAGGTGCTAGGGAGGGAAGGCAGAAACTGCAAGGCTAGCTGGTCTCAGAGACTTGAGGTGGGGAGGCATAGCACAGCTGTCCCAACCACCTTGTCCCTTGGGACTTGTCCTTGAGACACTGCCCCCAAGAATAGGGAAGGCCTGCAGGAAGGGGAAAGAGGAGCACCTGGCCCTAGGGTCTTGGCGTTGCCCTTGGGTGCCCTCCCGTGACTCTTCTGTATTTCCTTGGATCTGGTCCTCTGAAGGCACACGGGTGTTAAGTATAATCTTTGATAGATGGATATTATCATTGCCAAGATCCTTACGCACACGATTGCTCTGCTTCCACTGTCAGAGCTCTTTCTTTGGCTTTCTTCCATCTCCTCCACTTTAAAAAAAAAAAATCTTTATTTATTTTTGTGTGCTTGTGTGGAAGTATGCATGCACATGTTGTGCAGATCACAGAGAGAGGTCAGAGTTTGTTCTCTCCTTCCACCATGGAGATCTGGTAAATCAAACTGGCTTGACACTAGGCAGCGGGCACCCTCATCCTGAGCCATGTCACCAGCCCCTCTTCCACTTTTAAGGACACCAGTGAATATATGAAACTGCCCGGATCGCGCAAGAAAAGGCGTCTAAGGGCCCCTTGACGACAGCCTCAATACATCTACAGCTTCGGATCTTTGACCTATAATGTAGCAAATACACAGACCCTAGAGATTTGCGTCTGGGTATCTTTGGACATAGTTTCTCCGCCTAACACAGGCCAAGAGTTCCTAAAGCAGAGATGAGCGTGATGCCTGCCGTTCCCCCTGTTTAGGATATCCGTGGCCTCTACTCCTACTCTGACACGCCATGATAGCTGTTTCACACGATTAGAGTTCTTTAACTGACATTCTAGAAACATTTCTCTCTTTTTTTTTTCCAGAATGGCTTTAATTGATGCTTTCTGTAGTCAGCTCTAAGTTCCTCAAAGTTAGCCCAGTCTTTTGTGTGAGGAGTTTCTATCCTCTAATACTAACTCTGGCCAGAAAATGTACTCAGAGACACATATGACCAGGAAATCCTTATATCTGAGATATGTGAGATATGTGGTTGCTGAGAATTGAACTCAGGACCTCTGGAAGAGCAGTAAGTGCTCTTAATCTCTGAGCCATTTCTCCTGCTCGGTTAAGAACTTTTGCCCAAGGTTACACAACTAGTAATTGCAAAACTGTTTGAACCCAGCCATTCTGGCTCCAGAGCCAATGTACTTGGCCAAGTAAAAATGCATGTCAGACTCTGCTTTTGCCTGAAGGTCCTCCTAAGTCACCAGACATCTATGCTGGCATCACTTCAATGGCAGTGGAAATGGCAGGTGTTCTGTCACCTGTGGGCTCCCTCTGCTATGCCTGGACTGGACAACTCTCCCAAGAAAGGAGTTGAGTGTGGAAGCTTACCCAGCATGTCTTCTTCCCGCCCTGTTGAGAAGTCTGGTGTAATTCTGATAGGTCTGCCTTTATATGTTACTTGGTCTTTTTCCCTTACTGCTTTTAATATTTTTTGTTTTGTGCATTTGGTGTTTTGACTATTATGTGACAGGAGGAAATTCTTTTCTGGTTCAGCCTATTTGAAGTTCTGTATGTTTATGGGCATCTCTTTCTTTAGATTAGGAAAGTTTTCTTCTATAATTTTATTAAAGATATTTACTGGCCCTTTAAGCTAGGAATCTTCACTCTCTTTTATACCTATTATCCTTAGGTTTGGTCTTCTCATTGTGTCCTGGATTTCCTGGATGTTTTGGGTTAGGAGCTTTTTGCATTTTGCAATTTCTTTGTCTGTTGTGTCAATGTTTTCCGTGGTATTTTCTGCACCTGAGATTCTCTCTCCTATCGCTTGTATTCTGTTGGTGATGCTTGTGTCTGTGACTCCTGATTTCTTTCCTAGGTTTTCTATCTCTAGGGTAGTCTCCCTTTGAGATTTCTTTATTGTTTCTACTTCCATTTTTATGTCCTGGATGGTTTTGTTCAATTCCTTCACCTGTTTGGTTGTGTTTTCCTGTAATACTTTAAGGGATTTTTGTGTTTCCTCTTTAAGTGCTTCTATCTGTTTACCTGTGTTATCCTGTGCTTCTTTAATGAAGTCATTTATGTCCTTCTTAAAGTCCTCTATCATCATCATGAGATGTGATTTTAAGTCAGAGTCTTGCTTTCCCAGTGTGTTAGGGTATCCAGGGCTCGCCGTGGTGGGCGAACTGCCTGATGATGCCAAGCAGCCTTGGTTTCTGTTGCTTATGTTCTTGCCCTTGCCTCTCACCATCTGGTTATCTTTGGTATTAGCTGAGCCTGCTGTCTCTGACTGTGGCTTGTCTCTCCTGTAAGCCTGTGTGACAGCACTCCTGGGAGACCAGTTCTCTCTGGGAGAAATTTGGGTATGGACAGCTGTGTCACAGGATCAGCTCCGGGGTGCAGACAGAAACCAGGAGGGTTCTGTCCCAGGCTGTTGCTTGGTTCTTGTGTCCTGATGGTTCTGGGCAGGTCCCTCTTGGGCGAGGTATTTGAGCAGAAGTGGTGGTCTCAGCTCAGTTCACAGCACTCTTGTAGCCCCTCTTTCCGAAGGCCCTCTGAAGGAACTCAGAGGCTTCTCTACAACAGTAATACCAACTAATTGCAGGCCTGGAAACGGAAGTTCAAAGACACAAAATTCTAGGCATCTGCTCTTTGGCTCCAATGAGGTAATTTCCTGAACTTTTGCCATTTTGAATCTATTTGTTCCTTGCTTAAGAGCTGTTTGCCTTGTCCTGTGTCGTGATTCCAAAGCCTGGCAGCTGTCTTGTGGTACTGCCACAATCTCCAGCCAAAAGTGACCTTAGGCATGTGGAAAAGGACTGTCATAGAGTTGTCACAATGCCCGAGTTCCCTCACTGTTTTCTAGTTTCATTTCGTTGCTATGATAAAAACCCACTAACCAAAGACAACTTGGAGAGGAAAGGGTTAACTGACATTACACTTCCAGATCACAATCAATCACAGAGGAAAGTCTGGGCAGGAAGTCAAGGCAGGAGCCATGGAGCCTCATTCTCTGACTGATGCTCAGCTAGCTCTTTTAGGCGTGGCAGGCCCATCTTCCAGGAGATGATGACACCCACTGTGGGCTGGGTCTCCCTGCATCAATTAACAATGCAGAAAACCCCAATCTCCAGTCTCACAGACCAATCTGATCAAGACAGTTCTTCAGTTGAGGTCTTCTCTTCACAGGTAACTCTAGGCCGTATCAAGGTGTAACCAGCACACCTTGTCTCTTAGTAACAGAATCCCAACTTGATTTGAAGGTAGCAATGTACTGTATTAAACATTTCTATTCCCCAGCATCTCTTGCAAATTTAGCAGAGGCCAACAAGAGTCACCCAATGGAATCTAGGAATATTCTTTAAAAGAAATGTAACAGGATGGAGAGATGGCTCAGCAGTTGAGAGCACTGACTGCCCTTCCAGGGGTCCTAAGTTCAATTCCCAGCAACCACATGGTGGCTCACAACCATCTGTAGTGGGATCCAATGCCCTCTTCTGGTGTGTCTGAAGGCAGCTACAGTGTGCTCATATACATAAAATAAATCTTAAAAAAAAAAAAAGAAAGAAATGTAACTTTGCCAATTTTTTTTCTTTTCTGCCATTGTTTTATCTCCTGCCTGAGATGTAAATGAGATGGTTAGAAGTCAAATATTCTTCTTGAATTATGAGGTAACCATGCGGATACACTAAGGATGGTACAACGAGAAGACAGGCAGAGGCTGACTCCTTACATGATGGTTAATTTGTCAACTTGATACTATTTAGACTCACCCAGGACTAGGATCTCAATGAAGGATCATCTAGATCGGGTAGCCTATGGACACGTGGGTGGTGAACTGTCTTGATTCCATAAACTGATGTGGGGAGGTCCTGCCCACCGTAGGCAGCACCATTCTCTAAGTAAGGAATCCCAGACTGTGTATGTGTAGAGCAAGTGCTGAACACAAGCGTCCTCTCTTCTCTTCACTGTGGTGATTCCAGTTCCTGATGTCTTGGTTTCCTCCACAACGATGGACTGTAATCTAAAACTGTGAACTAAAATTCCACCTTTCTCTTTCTAAGCTGCTATTAGTCTGGGTATTTTATCACAGCATCAGGAATGAAACTAGAATGCCTACCAGCCACGGAGCTTCCCAACAAGCTCCAGCCTTCTGACCTCTGATTTTTTTTTCCATGACAGATGTCGGTGCATCTCTGATGAGTTGCGATGGTCTGAGTGTTCAGCTGTATTTCACCACCACGGTTACCGATGTGTAAACGGAGGTAGCATTCAGTGAGTGCCAACTGTAACACATGCTCCTTCTTATGCTGGCTTGCTTGATGCTTCACAGAGAAGGACACTGTGAACCGGTATTGTGAGATCCTTTCCCAGGGCTGTTCCGAAAGTCATGCTGAGGCATGGGACAGTGACATATTGGACTCCCTCCAGAGAGTTCATTTAAAAGCACTTCCTGAAGCCATGAGGGCGTTTTCACGTGGGGCCCTGCAGAGTTTCTGCCCTTTCTGTCACGTGCAGATGGTCACCGTTCTCACACATGAAGCGTATCTTACACACATTCTACTTCTGACTTTAAGGGCACTGAAGCAAAAACTCTAGCCAAATGTGACAAAAACTAAGGAAGCCTGAGACTAGAGTGTCAGTCGAGGCCCTAAGGGGCCATTATTATTGGAGATATGAGAAAACCAAGGCAGAGGCTAGTGAATAGGCTTTATCACATCATGCATCGCATTGGAGACAGAACCATGGCTTGCTCTCCTATCTCTCATCTAGTGGCTTTTGCTGTATCTAACTATCTACTATTCCCTATTAGAAAGTCCTTGTTTTATACTTTGTCTTCCTGAATCAGTCTATCACTAGCAGCCAAAGGATGCCTTACTTTGAATCTCTTATGAGTCTTACTTGGTCATAATAAGTTGTTCTTTCTTTAGATTGCTGCCTGACTAATACTTTGTTAAGAATTGTGTTTAATTTTTTTTTTTTAGTTTCGGGTCTTTGTGGTGACAAACTGTTTGATAAAAGTAACTTAAGGATGGGAGGGTTTATTTTGCTCACAATTTGAGGGTCTAGTGGCAGGGAGCTCATAGCAATGGGAGCCTAAGCTGTTCACAGTGAGTCTGCCATCGGAAGCAGAAAGTGAGATGAAGAGTCAACTCACTTCCTCCTGCTCATTCCCTCTAGGGTGCCATCCACAGAAGGGTGCTCCCACCATAGGCAGGTCTTCCCATCTCGATGAATCCAGAGGCTTGTCTCCTACCAGATTCTAGAGTCCACCATGATGATGGTCAAGAGTAGATTCTATTTTTTTTAAATAATTTTTTAAAAGATTTATTTATTTATTTTCTGTATATGTGAGTACCCTGTAGCTGTCTTCAGACACACCAGAAGAGGGCATCAGATCCCATTACAGATGGTTGTGAACCACCATGTGGTTGCTGGGACTTGAACTCAGGACCTCTGGAAGCTTAACTCCTGAGCCACCTCTCCAGTCTGATTCTTTTTTTTTTCCCTGAGATTATTTTGTCAGTTTTTAACATCAGGATTAATCTCTGTTTATAAAATGAGATGGGGGCATTTGTTTGTCTTCATTTTCTGATAAATACCAGTGTTAAATGTCTTTCTCACATTTATGATTGAAATAAACCATGAACCTATCAAAACAGATATTTCTCTATTACCTTTTGCTAGAAGTTTCAACTTCCTCAATAGATATAAGCATGTTCAGAGTTTACATTCCAACTTAGGCCAGTGTTGACTGGTTGTATTTTTCATACGTGTGTCCATCTCATCTAAGCCTTTTTAGATTTACTAACATGGAGGACTCACAGTACTCCCTTGTTTTCAAATTGGCAGGGTTCATTTCAGATATTGGAAATTTTCTCCCTCTCCTCCCTCTCCCTCTGTCTGTCTCTGTTTTCCTGTCTGTCTGTCTGTCTGTCTGTCCCTCCCTCCCTCCCTCCCTCCCTCCCTCCCTCTGTCCCTGAGTCTCTGTGCCTCTGTCTCTCTCTGTCCATCTGTACCTCTCTCCCTCTAATTTTCTCTGTCTCTCCTTCTCCCTCTGTCTCTCAGTCTCTGTCTCTGTCTCTCTGTCTCTCTCTCTCTGTGTCTCTCTCTCTCTGATAGAGCTATTTATCTGTTTTATTTATCTTTCAAAACTCAGCTTCAGGTTTTACCAATTTGTGTGTGTGTGTGTGTGTGTGTGTGTGTGTGTGTGTGTGTGTGTGCGTGCGCGTGTGTGTTCTATCTCATTGACTTCTCCCATCTTTATCATTTCCTTCTTTACCCTTTATTTTTCTAACATCCTTTGAGTACTTCTGGAGCCATGGGTTATTTAAAGCAACTTAATCTCCAAATATTCAAGGTTGTTTTTCTATTTAAAAAAATGCTTATTGCTAATGATTTCTGACTTCATTCCTTTATGGTCAGAAAACAAACCATGCCTCCAACGGTTTTAAGTGTGACTGTATCTACAGTCTACATTACCTTCTCATTTTGAGAATGTACATTTGAAAAGAATACATATACTGTGGTTGTTAGATACAGTGACAGTTATGCAAGAGATCCAGCAGGTGACACTGGGTAGCCCCTCCCCCTGGCCCCCCAACATTGTCAGAGCTTAAAGATACCAAGTCTACTTAAAGCAGACTACTGTTTTATCTGGACCCAACACCAAACTTCTTATTCTTTATGACAGTCAGCAGCAGTGGAAGTTTCTACCCAGTTCCATCAGTCTTTAATCCTGGACTTGGGAGGTTTAGGTTGTGTTTATAGAGTCTAATGCCTCTTCTTGTGCTGAATCCTTGCTGAGATGACCTCCCTCCTTTGTAGCCACTGAAGCTTTTGAATCTTCCGTATAGGTAGATAATAGTCAGATTAATCTAAATCTCAGCTGCCCCTCAGGCCCAGGACTGGTCAAAAACTGAAAATATGCCTACCAGAAAGGTGCTGGTCTACCAGGATAGACTATTCCATCTTCAGAAGCATTTAGTCACTAGCATCTTGAGCCTGGTAAAGAGGTAGACCATCTGGCTAATACCTCAATGCCAACTAAGGGATGCTCAAACAGAAGGAATACATCAGAAATATAGGACCGATTAACTCAAGCTTTACAGGTGGCTCCTTACAGAGAGAAGAAACACAAGCTGCTTCCTGTTTGAGTAAGCACAGGCCTGCAGTAGACACTTAAGAACAACATTGGGAGT
The DNA here is from genome assembly GCF_011762505.2 of Arvicanthis niloticus. Classification (NCBI taxonomy): domain Eukaryota; kingdom Metazoa; phylum Chordata; class Mammalia; order Rodentia; family Muridae; genus Arvicanthis; species Arvicanthis niloticus. The sequence goes on from NC_047658.1 coordinate 147,887,853, forward strand.
CGGGGCTGTAACTCAGCAGAGTATTTGTCTAGTGTGCTGGAGATCCTGGGCTTGATCCTCAGCACCACACAAACCAAGTAGAGTAGAATGAGCTTACAGTCCTAACAACCCGGAAAGAGGAAGCGAGAGTTTGGAAATAGAAGTTTAAGGTCTGCCTCAGTTACAGAGGAAGTTCAAGACTAGCTTGGGTTATATGAGACACTATCTCAGTGGGAAGAGGGGGGAAGGAATCATGAATCAGACAACTCTTGGTCAATACAGATGTACCTGCTCACTTTTTAAAAAATTTGCCTGGTGCTCTGCAGTACAGCTCTGCCAGGCTATGTGGCTTGTGTGGATGGGCATTAACTGTTTTGCTTTGAACTGGGGGCATCTATTTGCCACTCCAAAGCCACTTTAAAACACATAGCCTTAAATATATTACCTTCTGGGCTAATTACCTTCTCTCCTTTTTGTGAGACAGTTTGGATAGATAGATAGATAGATAGATAGATAGATAGATAGATAGATAGATAGATAGTGGTATTGCTGAATCAAACAGCTATAAACCTTTAAAAATAATAGCCTTCCTTCCTAGAAGGCTATAGAAGCTCACGGTTCATACCATACCATTAGCCTCGCCAACCTTTTTTATTTCGGTTAATCTGGTGGATCCAAAGTACTAGAGGGAAGGAGAGAAGAGGGAGTTCAGGGGAAGTCAACCAAAACTAAAGGTACAGGCAGAGTGTGGTGACACACATCTTTAATCCCAACACTCTGGAGGCAGAGGCAGATGGATCTCGATGAGATCTTGACCTATATAGTGAGTTCTAGGCTAGCTGAGGCTGCATAGTGAGACCCTCCCTATCTCAAAAACAAAGAAACAAATAAATCAACAACAACAATAAAAGATGTATGAAAAAGCTTTTGTGGAAATCTGCTACATTCTACACTAATTTTAATTTTTTTTTTTTTAAAAAGAGTCGGAACCCAGAAACCCTACATGGGCAGACTATTATCCCACTGGAAGATATGGGTTATTAAGTTCAGTGCCCAGTACCAGTTACCTCTCTACAGATGGTTAAGAAGGCCTCGTGTGTGCCCCAAACAACACAGGGTGTTGTGGTTATTCTTGTTTGCCCATCAGAACTACATGGCAAGACCTTATTGGTGAAGACACCACATATTTTGCAGGACTTAAATCATAGTGGAATTGGCCAGGAAAACACCCCCCTGTTGCTAGCTTTCATAACGTTGAAAGGTGTTATTCAGGCCGCTGGAGGAGAAAAGCTGTCATTACTTAGTGGTCAACCCTGAATGCTACAGTACTGACCTACCAGGAAAGATAAGCCCACTGGTGCATAAGTGGCACTGAGGTTATGGAGGACACCAACCACTTTTGGATTAGACTTGAGGCCTGCTTCACTGGGAGATATTCATGTCTGATACTGTAAACATAGTCAAGAGTCCATGGCGCAGGAGCTCATAGGCCCTAGAAGAGAACCTGTTAATTGTTGTCTTGCTAAATGAGCATGCTTCCAAACTGTCTTCTACATACTTATGTTTATACACACAGATTAGTGCCGCTCCCAGTCTTGATTAGAGAGGTTTCCCTTTACAGTGGCCATCAGTTAAAGCAGAGACTCATAACTGGTGAAAGGCACTGAGAACAAATGACTGTTGAGGCTCAGCCTTGACTCTTATATCCACACACCCATCAAGACTTAGGAGCATTGCAGAAGAGGGGGCAGAACAAATGTAAGCCCTGGAGGATGGGAAGGAGAGTTGTGAAGTACTGTCTTCTGGGTATGATCTAACCACTGCACTAATAAACTCACTGAACTGCGGTTACCTACACAAGACCAAGCCAACAAGCTTAGCAACATTCTAACAGGTGACACTAATCTGACTCACCGAGTAACAAAAAGAGAGAAGGGGGGGCGGGGAATAGTTGGAGGATTGAGAAGAGGAGTTGAGGGTAAATCTGATCAAGATACATTGTTTATATGTATAACATCATCAATATTAGAGGCGTTATTGTGCTAATGGTTTTTTTGAATGTCTACAGGGTTAAGAATATCGCCTTTGATTCTCATTTTTCCTGACAATTCCTGTTGATGTTCCCAGCCATATTTTGCCCAGACTGATAGTCTTTTTAATTATTACGAATATGAAGACAATGAAGTACACTGGCCACTTGCATCATGTGTTCTGTCATTTATCTCTTGACTTTGCTTGTAGTTTCTCTCACTACCTGAAGCCTGCGTTTGACGACAATATGTGATTATTGTTTTCAGATGCCGGCTCTGGAGGGTTCTGAGTAGAAACTTCAAGGGCTTCTTTACAACTTTATAAATAATTCCTCAATTTGTATCTAATATTTTTTTATTTTTACATTTAGACTTATAATCCATCTGGAGTTTATTTTTATGAGGGAAGTGGGATAGAGTGTCACCGTGCTTTCTTCCAGATGGAGAGCTGGTGCAGCTAGCATCTTTTCCCCTCCAAATGAAACACCATTTTTAATTATGTTAAGTTCCTATTTGAATTTTTTGTGGACTCTTTATTAACCCCTACCTGGATTGTTTCTTTATGCACTGAACCTATGGTTTTTTAATAGATTGGTAATGAGTTTGTTAACTGGCATTGCATTCACCTAATAGTAATATGGATACAAACAGCTTAAATTTAAATGAGAAATAAACTCCTTTCTTTTCTGTAAGAAGAGTCTGATGTAGTAATCCTGGGACTGTCAGCAAAGCACTGTGGTCATCAGGAACCCAGGCTTAGCCATCCTTCCCAGTGGCTTTTGCTTCCTTCTTGTTCCTCATGTTCCAGAGTGGCTGCTGAGGCTCCAGTTACACATCATCCCTTCTTCCACAGAGTCAAACAGGCTCAGAGAAGTACAGATGGCACATGCTGACACATGATCTTTTTATAGACTTTTCTGAAAGTTTCTCTTATCATCTGAAAGAGAAGTGACAAATGAAGTCCTTCAGTGTTTGATTTTTATTTATTTATTTATTTATTCATTCATTTATTTATTTATTTTGGTTTTTCAAGACAGGGTTTCTCTGTGTACCCCTGGCTGTCCTGGAACTCACTCTGTAGACCAGGCTGTCCTCGAACTCAGAAATCTGCCTGCCTCTGCCTCCCAAGTGCTGGGATTAAAGGCATGCACCACTAATGTTTGATTTTAATATTGAAATTGATATTATTGAAAGTCTTAGGAAGCCCTCCTTCCCCATTCTTTTTGGTTGTTGGTTGACTAATCTCTGAAATGAACTCATCTGTTTATCTTTTTTGCAGAGTTAAACCCCTAGGCTCTCTACCCACTAGAGAACATTCTAACAATGAGCCTACTCCCCCAGCCGTATCCTTCCCTGCCTCTTTTTTTAAGATAGAGTTTTTTAAAGCACTTTTAGATTTCTGGAAAATTTTAGCAGATAGTTCAGAGAGATTTCATAGACTCGGTGCTCCCCAACCCTTCTCTGCTCCATGCTCCGCCTTCATCCCCGTGTGAGCATCTCTCATTGTGTGTGTACATCTCTTCTGCAGTTAATGCTGATACATTACCATTAAGTGAGGTACATAGTTTCCATTAAGGTTCACATTGCATTGGATACATCAATCACACACACACACACACACACAGAGAGAGAGAGAGAGAGAGAGGAGACAGTCCTTTAATTGATGCTGCTCTGGCTTTTATTTAGTAAGCTGGTCATTTGTAGGCCCAGATCCATTCCCACATGGGCCATCCTGTGTTTGTTAACTGTGTGAGAAATCTGAGCATCTCTCCTGGACAGTTATAGACATGGCTGTCAGTCAGGGGTCCATCGGTGAGTTAAGAGAGAGCTGTAGTGTTAAGTAGCCTTCCTAGTAGTGTTTTCTCCCTTTCTGACTGTCCTGTTACAAACTGATGTTCCAGGACTCACTTCTCTCTGCTTTCCTCATCCTGAAGTTACAAGTGTATGCCACATACCTGGGTCTGGTTGGTTGGCTGGTTTTCATGGACTCTGGGGGTTGAATTCTTGCTGTAAAGCAAGAGTTTTCTGGACTTAGCTATCTCCTGAGCCCCAGACAGTAAATCTGATGGGCACACAAAGCTCTCCTCACCTGTCATTTTCTACTGTTTGGTGGCCACTAAGTGCACACTTGACTTACCTGGTAACACACTCCTCCCTGTAGATTTTCTGTA